>NC_083103.1:89967032-90584153 GCF_949774975.1 Lagenorhynchus albirostris
CGCCGCCTTGATTTCAGGCTTCTTGATGCCCCAGGGCTCAGGAACTCACACAGGTTTGCAGCCATCCTTCTCCATGTGCTTTTCTTATCACATTGGGAGCCAAGCAAAAGTGCTTAGAAAAGAAGGCTGTGGACGTTTGGTTTCTCTGGCTGGTTGCCGGGTTTTATCTAGTCCCTTCAGAGTGCTGGAACCCAGTTCCTTTAGGATGTGATCTATCAGCTTTTGAGCAAATCTCAGCCTGCTCTGCAAGAGAACGTTATTCATTCCTTCATTTACACAATAATTATTTACTGACAGCCTACTAACCGCCAAGTGTGTGCTAAGCGTAGGGCACAGAGCTCCCCCTTCTCCTGTCCCCTCCTTGCTGCCCAGCACTAAGATCTGACTGATGCCAAAGGAGTAATCAGTGCACCGTATTATGCTATTGTGAATGACAATAACATAGCATTCAGAGGGCTTTTGCATGTCATTTGATATACTGAGGGAGCACCGACTTGCCTACAATCTGTTTCTTTGTGAGAAAACGGGAACATTAATAGCCATTAATGCAGCCCCATCACTCAAAACTGTAAGTCCCTCAAAATATATGTTTCAACTTGGTCCTACTTCATTTCACTTATCTGTATTTTCCAGGCAATTAGAGTAGAGCTGAGTAATAAGTGTCATCAACTCAGAAATTCTGGACCTAAAAATAGGAAGACAGGACAAGGGGATAAGTTTTGGAGCTGGTTACATTGAGGAAACTTTTGATGCAGCTCCCTGAGGCCAAGCCACGTGGCAAACACCATCTCTGGCTGCCAGGCACAGTGGGCTCGGTGTGGTGGGGAGCGGGCTGGGTCACTGGCAGGCCGGGGATCGGGGTTTGGTCCGCTGCTGTGCAGCCGTGAGACTCTAGACGCATCCTTTACCTCTCTGGGCACCATTTTCTCATCCATGCATGAAGAATTAGTCCAGGTCCCTGAGGCTCTTTACAACCTTGGCATGCTGGGAGCTCTCTAGTCTAAATCTCTGGAGGAACTTTCTAGCCTGCCTTAAGAATATGGGGGCGTCCAAGGATGAGCAGAAGACAGCATGTCCTCCTATCTCATTATTGTAGGTATGTGGGGTGCGGGGGGATTTCCCTGATCACAGTCTCGTCATATGCAGTGCAGTGAGCTGGTACCTAAGCCTGGAGAGGTAAGGACTGCATTTTTGCCTTCAAGGAATTTAGCATCTAGTGGAGAAAGAGACCAGTAAACAGGCAAGTACAGCACAGTATGATAAATCTTACACTTCATGCTATGGAAATAATAAAGAAGGGGTTCCTAGCCCAGGCTGGTGGGACGGTGTAGGGGGAAAATCACTGAAGTGTGCCTGGAAGAGGTGATACCTGTGCTCAGTTTTAAAGGCTGACTAGAAGTAACCCTTTCAGGTCAAGGGCTGGAGCATTCAGTCAGAGAAAACAACACGCTCAAAGGCTGGATGTGGTACAGTGAGCGCAGAGGGACAACAAATGTCCACAGATACATTTTCTTTCCTCTTTCTTGTAATCTCCACCCTTTTCACCTCTCCCGTTTACAGCTTTATACCCACCTGCCTCCCTCTTTTCTCTTTCCTTCTCCTCTTTCTCTTCCCTTCTCTGCAGATAAAGAGAGGAATGTAATCTAATGAGTTCATGAGCTAATGAGGGAGCAGAGCAGAAATCCAGCGTGCTGAGGCCTGGAAAGGTGTGTGCTGGGTCACAGCAGGGGCTCCTCCCCTCCCAGCCTCAACGGAGGGCACCACTTCTCTGCAGCTCTTCCCTATGACTCATGGCTGCCTCCTCCACCCTCCATCCAAGTTACATCCAACCCCTCCATGACCCCTCCATCCCTGTGCGTCAGTGTCACCCATAGATTCCTGGTCACCTCTACTTCACTGAAGACTCTGGCACCTAGCTCACTATCTTCCACTCCAGCCCACACCCTGCCATTGACTGGGTGGAATCAGCTTCAAACACCTTGGCCTCTCAGCTCCTTGACCCCCTCGTCTCCAAGCACACACTCCACTTCAATTCACCTGTTTGCACGATTTCATCCTGAACCGTGTCATCACCCAGGACTGCTCCTCTCTGATGTCAGAAATTTGGTTCTCTCCCTCTGTGATCACAATTGCCTCTGCATCCCAGTTCAATGGCTCAATTACTCCAAGTATAGCAGGTCTCTGACCTCATCCACACCGTCAGTCCACTGATTCTATCAGTAATTCCCCCTTAATATCCACAGCCTGTCTTCACTTTCCTTGTGAAGAAAGGAAAGTGAAGATTGGATCAGATTTCTGGCCCAACATTCAGACACTTTCACCAATATCCTTCATTCCCTTGCCTCACTGTCCTTAAATCACCCTTGGCTTCTCCTTTCCCTTCATCCTCCTTGGTCCATCAATCACAAGTTCTGCTGAATTTTAAATAATCTTTCAAATCACCCATGTCTTTCCATCTCCACTGCCCACCAGTCTCCAGCATGACTGTCCCAGACAATTGGAAACCCTTCTCCCTGTTCTGCTTCCAACCTCCTTTTCTGTCATCAGGTCTCCCACTGGGCAGCCTCTGTGATTTTTTTTTAACACAGATGAAATCAATTGAGTTATTCTGCTGCCTAAAACCCAACGCTTCAGAATGACTTCTTGTTGCCCTCAGGGTGGAGCCCAATCTCCTTCCAAAGGCCTCAGGGTTCATAGTCTGGCCCCAGCCTATGCCTCTAGCCTCACCTTAGACCATCCCCAGCTCAAACTCCACTCTTCAGCCCTTAGTTTCTTTGAGTTCTTTGAATTCTCCATGCTCCAACCTGAGGTTGGTGACAGCAGGGCGTGGCAGAAGGGGCCCCAGGGCAACAGTGAATTCTAGTCCTGTTCTGCCACGCTCCCTTGCTGTGTGACAGTGGCTCCTTCCAAGAAGAACTCTGTGAGTCAAATCCCACATTGTCTAATTTCCTCATCTGCAGTGACGTTCTTCTTCCCTCCAGAAGAGAGAAGATAAAATTTGGAGATTGGGAAGGATCCTGTGGACATTTCAAGGCTTCCTAATAATTATGATAAGAATAATGATAGTGAATGTTTACTAAGAGTTTACTATGTGCCAGGTACTAGGCTAAGTACTTCATATGCATGATTCATTCACTTCCTATAAAACCTTATGAAGCGAGTGCCATGGTCATCCCTATTCTATGGAGGAAAAACTGAATCTCAAAGGTAGTGATTTGATTGAAGTCACATAGCTGGTTTCTGGCAGAACACAGCTCTGAAGCTGCATCAATCTGGCTTCCAACTTCATCGTCTGAATCACTTCATTATACTGAATAGTTAGATGGGCAGGGCGTGGGTATCCCATTTTTTTTATAAGTGATTTTAGGAAAAATAGGTTCAGACAGTTATTGCTTTTGAAGGGTCTCAGGTAAATGATGATTATCTGTACCTTTTAAACTAAGGCTCAGTCCAGTTCCCCAAACTCTAAATTCCAGTTTCAAAACTAACTACCCGGAATTCCCTGGCAGTCCAGTGGTTAGGACTTGGCACCTTCACTGCTGTGGCCCGGGTTCAAGCCCTGGTCGGGGAACTAAGATCCCACAAGCCATGTGACGTGGCCAAAAAAAACACAAAAAACTAACTACCTAGAGCTGCAAAGACCACCCCCAACAACCGTTCGATCCTGTTTGTCTTCACTTAACCTCTCTGAGCCTCAGTGGCCACATCTGCAAAATGGGGTTACAATAACTACTTCAATGGCTTGTTGTAAGGATCAATAGGAATAGTGTATGTGAAAGTGAGTTACAAATGAAAGAGATTGCTATTGTCTCATGGGTTTTGAAAATTAAAAGGGAGTTCCAAATGCAGAGCATTATTGCTATTTCTCCTTAAAGAATAAGACAATTACTTAAAATGCTTAAAAATGCACGCAGACTGTAGGATCCCCCTGCCTTGAATGCTCTTCCTTCTGATATATACATAGCTCACTCTCCCACATCCTTTAAGTCTTTGCTCAAATGTCATTTTCTCAGTGACATCCATCCTGATCACCTATTTAATAATGCAACCTTTCCTTTCCTTCTCCTCTCCAGCTCTCCACATCACCTAACCCTAATCGATTTTGTCTTTTTCCAAGTACTTATTGCCTTCCAACATACGACTTTACTTTTTATACTTATTGTTTACTATTTTTCTCCCACCAGAATGTAAGTTTCAGAAGGGCAGGGATCTTTGTTTTGTTCATTGATGTATTTGTAACCAAGATGAGTGCCTAGTACACAGTAAGTGCTCAATAATTTTTGTTCAATGAAAGAATAAAAAGTGAAATGCATGTTGAATGGCTGCCACACCAGAAGACATTCAGGCAAGACTGAGTACAGGAAGGCAGAATAAAGAAATCAACAGCCTGGTCTGGAAAGATGATGGCAGAGGTTCATGAACATAACGTGTGAAACATGAGTTTTTTCGAATCCCAGAATAACAAAACCAGAGAGCACCCCTTAAAATTCACAGAGGCAGTTTTAGTCCAGTAAGAGGAATTCATCTTTATACATGAATAGTGAAGAGACTCCATGTTATTTTAGAAGAAAAGTATGAATAATTTCAGAGTGTATATTAGTTTTCTACTATGTATAATAAATTACTTAAAATCCTACACAAAATGTATTATCTTACAGCTTCTGTGGGTCAGTAGTTCAGGCAGCTCAGCTGGGTGGCTCTAGCTCAGGGTCTCTTAAAAGGTTGCAGTTAAGACCTTGGCAGTGGCCATGGTCATTGAAGGCTTGTCTGGGGAGGAAAGATCTGCTTCCAAGATGGTTCATCCATGTGGCTGTCGGAAGGAAGCCTCAGTTCCTTGCCATGCAGACCTTTCCATAGGGCTGTTTATGTGTCCTGATGACGTGGCAGCTGACTTTCCCCAGAATAAGTGATCCAAAAAAGAACAAGGTGAAAGTCATGATATCTTTTATGATCTATCCTCAGAAGTCACAATCGGTCACTTACGCATTATTCTATTGGTACCCAGGTCTTCCCTATTTAATGTAGGAGAAGATTACACAAGAACATGAAAAGCAGGAGGTGGGGAGTATTGAGGGCCATCTTGGAGGCTGGTTACCACAGAACGAAACTCAGGAAGAATCTAGAATGTGTGGCGGCAGCAGCATGGATCTATGGAGAGCGGTGACCACCTCCCACCACCCCGTCGGCTCACCAGAGAGGACTGGCCAAAGGGAAGACTTCGGGCCAGGAGTCATCCAGAGCAAGTCAGCTCTACACATTGCTCAAGGTAAGGTGTGTATGGAAACATGGATCCGTTTCAGGGGGCCTGACTTCTTCCGCTGGGGACCCTGGATGCTGGTTTCTGCTTGCCAATACATTTCTCTTGTTGGCCCTGCCATTAATGAGGGAAAGAGCAGGGGGAGCTCAGAGTCCAAGAAGGGAGTGACCACATGACCTGAGGAAGATGATCAGGGAACAGAATACCAGCATGCCCTCAGAAATCTCCTACCATTGCTAAACGGTAAGTCTTTTTAATTGGCCAGAAGGAGCTGTGTCAATTAGGAAAGAGTCCTCCCCAAGGAAGGATTCATAAGAAAAGGAAAAAGCCAAAAAGAGGGTGTTGCTTTCATGATTGGAGAGTCTTAAGACCACAGCTGTTGTGTTCCATCCTCCTTTCTTAGGCAAGACCATACTTCATCCAAAAAATGGGTAGCATTTTCTCCTGTAATTAATGACTCCAAAAGATGGACGGTGAATTCCTGCCAGCTTCAGGGATCTTCTCAGTGTGAGGTTCTTTAGCCTTCTCAACCTGGGAAAGAAAAAGAAATGTCTCCTTGTCCTTGGACACCAGTATATTCTACTTATTTTTCATTTTTCATAAAACGTGGTCTGTGCCGGAGTGCACCGCACCGTGTAACAATGACAGTCAAGAAGGCGCCAATCATGAGAAGGCAGACGAAGGAGAAGCCAGGAAGAAAACTAAGTCTGTGCAAAGCCATCACCATGAAGACCAACGCCTCTTCCTGGCTCGTGCGTGGTAAGATGGAAGTCAGCGGAACCTAATTCAATGGGATGACAAGCAATTTGAACCCCTCTCACTCAGGATGAGTAAGAGCTTCTGACAGGCGAGTGCCAAAGAACTGTGGTGCACATAAATGGAGGGTGTAGGAAAGAAATGTAAGCTTGAATTCTGTGAAAGTTTTAGAAACATGCTTAATTTCAGAGATGTAAAATCAGGGACTGAATTTGTGCAAAAGGAAAACAGCTGAAAATGTTCCCGCTGAAATTTCTTTTTTTTTTTTTTTTTTTTTTTGCGATACGCGGGCCTCTCACTGTTGTGGCCTCTCCCGTTGCGGAGCACAGGCTCCGGATGCGCAGGCTCAGCGGCCATGGCTCACGGGCCCAGCCACTCCACGGCATGTGGGATATTCCCGGACTGGGGCACAAACCCGTGTCCCCTGCATGGGCAGGCGGACTCTCAACCACCGCGCCACCAGGGAAGCCCTGAAATTTCTTAATGATAACAATAACAGTCATTATAGTTAACATTTATGGAGTGCTTCCTTTTGCCAGGGACTCTCAAATGTCTTACATCTAAATGTCTTAATTAATCACTGCAACCCAATGAAGTCAGTATTAACATCCCCACTTACAGATGAGAAACTCAAGACGACAGAGGTTAACCAAGTTGTTTAAGGTAACAGAGCTAGTAAGTATTACAGTCAGGATTCAAACTTTGGCTGTTTTACCCCAAAGCCCACAGCCTTAACTACCATGTGATATCGTTTTCTGTTTTTTTATATTTTGACCATTTTAGTTCCCCGACCAGAAATCAAACCCGTGTCCCCTGCAGTGGAAGCCCAGAGTGTTAACCACTGGACCACCAGGGAAGTCCCATGCTATATTGTTTTTAAAGGGTTTGAAAAAAGGGATCAAATGTTGGTAAGTATCATTCATAGAATTCATGGTGAGATTCAACAAGACAGGTTAGAAGTCTTCTCGCTCATTGTAAGGCGAACACCATCATCCCACCATTTCAGTGGAGCCTACAGTGCTGCTGAATCTTAAGAATTCCAATCTAGTAGGCAGCATATAAATAATTCCTTAACTTTATTCCTGAAGAAATTGATGCTTAGGTCAAGTGCCCTGCTCAGGGCCACCTGGGCCTCTACTGCCTCTGTCCACCAGAAAAGCACTGACCTCCAAGCAAACTCTTGTGAGTTACTCCTGCATCTGTGCAGGGTCCCAGGCCATCCCACCCCCACCCCCATCTTCTGTAAAATCTAGGAGTTTAGTCTTGAAGATGTGGCAAGTTTTCATCCCGTGGTAATAAGAAAGCAACACCAAAGGCCTAAAGGTTGGAAGGAGTCTGGGTTTCACCTTTTGGACAGTTCAGTTCACCTCAAAGAGGTGTGAGCTGGGACGTGATGCCATCACCTTCAGCGTTTTCAGGAAAGCCCTGTCTTTATCAGTCCACAGCTCTTCTCCTGCCCCTCCACCCTCCTGCCTCCCCTCTGCCCCCAGTGCTAGCTGAGGTTCATTTCCGGGGCATTTCATCCAAAGACTCCCAGATCAAGGTGCAGAACTACTTCTTAGATAGTCTTAGATCTTTAAGAATCCCAAGAAGTTATTTCATCCTTTCTTCCCCCTCTGCTATCTCTTCCTTTCCTGGTATCATACGCAAAGGTCAGGCTACTTCAGTTTATGAAAGAAAATACTTTCTTAACCACATTCTCCTCCCTTATTCTATATGCCGCTTACATAGGTCAGAGAGGAGTATTGCTTTAACATCAGACGGTCTGGCTTTGAATCTCCCTATTAGCCCTGTGACCTTGTGCAAGCCACTTACCTCTCTAAGCCCACACTTCTTCCTCTGTAAAATGGGGGTAATAATAGGGCCTGTTTCATAGAGTTGTTGCAGGATAAGGAGTTGAAATAAAAAACAAAAGTCACGTGCTCAGCACAACACCCTGCACATAACAAATGCATGATAAATGGTAGCTGTTATGCTGATTAAGCCAGCAATGGAGGGACTGGTGAGCAGGGCCACTTGTCAAAAGCAGCCCTTCTAAGGAAGCCTGTGAGTAAGCCACTTTCCCAGACCAAAGGATCCCAGGGAATTGCTAGTGATGTTGCTGCCTGGGGTAACAGAAAGGAGAGGAGGCAATTATACAGCGTGTAACAAAAATAATTTCGTTTCTAATGCCTTTCCCCTGCTGGGTCACTTAGAATCCAAACAATAGCAACAAGGCGGGTGTGGAAATGAGAAGGGCAGGCGGGTTCTAAAGGAGCCCAATGACAAATGGATGGGCCCCAGGACTCACCTTGGCTCCCAGACTTCTACAGAGGAGTGTCCTTGGGCCTATGGCTGCCATTCTGTGCTGAACCACAGCACCCTGGAAGGGGGGACTGCCCAGGCTGGCTGCAGACGTATCGACAGGGCCCCTGGGAGCTGAGTCTGCCTGACTTCACTTAAGCATCTTCTGTCTGGGAACAAGCTGAAATCACTCAGAGGACTCCAGGGAAAGCCAGGGGTCCTCCCTCCTTTCCCTCCCCATCACTGCAGACAGCAAAGAATACCCCTGTCTCTTCCTGGAAAAAGTGAAAATTCCTGCAGGTGCCGTCACATTATGACAAATTGCCCAACTGCACCAAGCTGACTTATACATGCATATTAAACATCAACCTCTTCCAAGGGCCCCCAAGAGTTTACTTTTCCTCGGCTCCCACATGCATTACACTGCCCCACACTCTCGGGTGTCCCAACGGCCTCCAGGGCTCTGAGCTTGGGACACTGCAGTGGCACAGCCTCTTCCATCCAGGGGAGGGGGGAGTCCCCAGGCCCCAGTGTGTCATCTCTGGCTCCGTCCTGTTCACTGAAGCCAGCAGGGACCTCTGCTCCTTCAGAGAAACATTCCCATGTCTCCCAGGCAGAGAAGAGGCTGCACCTTCCCAGGGACTTCCCAGCTGCCAAGGGTGTTGATTTACCCCATTTATCAGATTGAGGTGAAAGGGAGAAGAAGAGGGGAAATGTACAGACCAGAAGGGCAAGTTTCTCTCCTTTCTCTGAACCCAAACAGGAGCAAATCAAGTGGCTGAATCTTGTAGTCTTACTCCTCCACCCACATGTACTGACACTATAATCAAGCTATTTTCCAAGCCTATGAATTTAGATAATATGATTCTATTGTTAAAAAAAAAAAGAAATCTTCAGTTACATTGGTGATGGGGACAGGTTAGAGGCAGGGGTGTATTAACACTGGATTCCAATGCTATTGCAGTAATTTAAAAGGCTGGAGAGAATATCAGTCTACCACCCAGAACTGGTAAATGAGCAACTTGCACACCCTTACTGGCTCCATTTAGTATCTTGGGGAGCTGGAGAGCTCATACAGAATCCCAAAGCAAATGTTGGAGTCCCCCCCGCCAGAGCCATAAGAGGCCCTGTGGGGGTGAGGGGAGGATACTATGATACTGCGGGTCAACTAAGTGAGAGTCCACATACAGGGGAGGGTGCCTGCTGGGAAGCTGAACCAAGCTGCGCCCTTCCTGCTGCCTGGGGTTTCCAAGCATTTCCTGGATGCTGGATGCTCTCCTGCTAAGCAGAGCTCCTGGTAAGATAGAGAAGCTTTGGTTGCCAAGCTCAGTCCTGATGCCCTGGAACTAGAAAGCTTATACAACTCCTAAGGTTTTGGAGAACCTTAATAACAGGAGAGAGACACCATATTTCTGGACTAAAGAAAAAACTGCCATGTTTGGGGTCAGGGGCATCCAGCATTACTTCTGAGGAAGTCCAAGTAATCTGAGGATTTAAAGTCCTGGTAACTATGTCTGAGGGGAAATGGGACTGACGGGGCAGTCAGCCTGTTATTGTCAAGCCCTCAAATATTAGGTTGCTGTGACCTGTGATATACAACCTGGTTCTGGGAGATGCTGGAGATATGGCTTGGGGTCCTGGCATTATACAACCTCAACTTAGATTCTCCTCTCCCTTCCTAGGTGCTGAAATACCTTCACTGCTGGAGACTCATGAGTATTAAGCCACAAGCGAGGGAGAAATGAAGGGTGGCATGTCAGAAAATATGAGTCACTGGAAGGGGCAGGATTGGCTCAAGAAAGTCTCATCATCCTCACCCCACCCCCCAACCCCTGCCGCATATGTTCTCTGTGCTATCTTCACAGCCATTCTCCTTCCTCAACACCAAAACACGACTTTCGCTTGCAGGGAAGATGACGACTGCTCTTTCCAGACTGAGTCCACATGCCTTTCCTCTTACACAGGTTTATCCAGAGAACAGTGACCAGTCTAGCTTCAGCAGGTCAATCCCAGGTATATGTGAGGCCAAATTTTTAATGAGATCCTGAGCTCCCTTTGTTTCCACTGGTAGGAGGAAGAACAGAGGGTTTCTCTCAAGTTCAGATTTTCTTACATCATTGCACATTTTAGACAGAAATAATTCAACCTCGCAGGTGAAGATAGAAAACTGACTAGCCTACAAGCATCATTACTGGCCTTATTCACCCCTACAAGCTTCCCGGCTTTTACAGAGCACAAGAACCAAATCAATACAGTCAATATGTCACTGCCAGCAGGGCACGAGTGGCTACCAGCCTTGGGGAGCATGGCATGCTACTAAGCTGAACTAATCGCTCCTTGGCATTTCAGGAGCAGTTGGGTTAGCAGATCACAGCACAAGCATACTGAACGACGATAATTCCCCCAGGAGGGGAGGGGAGGAAGAACACACTGGGTTGGCCCCCAAAGGAGCCTTAGTGTTTACACAGGTCGACGTAAACCATATTGGTGATTTTTAGAGAGGCTAAAACTCTGTTTTAAAAAGAAGGAAAGCCGAGGCAGATCCTCTGGGAGGGGAGATTGTGCTGCATCCTCTATTGCAGCAAAGGGATTGAATCAGGGCTATGGTCCCTCCATCAACAGTCCCACACCTGAAGAATTCAACATGCATAACTGCAGAAGGCAAGGGGGTGGATTAAAGATCTTAATCATGCTCCCCCTAGTCAAAGAAGTATGAACTTATGTGAGAGATGATTTCTTCACCCAGTGTACACATGGATCCCCAGAAATATTGTGAAAATATACATGCCTGGGCCTCAGCTTGAAACTCTCATTCAGCAGCTCTTCAGACAAGAACCAAAAATATGCATTTTAAACCAGCTTCCCCAGTGATTCAGACACAGAGGTTTCATTAAAACAGAAACCAGCCCTTACGGAAATGCTGTCCCAGACCTCTACAACGAATCAGAATCTCCCATGTTTCAGGCACCTTTCTCCCCCTGGGCTGTGCAGGGGAGACATAAGGAACTCAGGATGTTCTTCAAGAGATCAAGGCTGGAGCCACCAGTGAGGGCTGGCCTCACTTGGTTCTCGGTCTAACTGTCTCAAATGTCTTCCCTGCCAGACGCCTGATTTCAAAGCTGGCATCAACAGCCCTCTCCCAGTCACATAGACCTGGAATCTTGAATCCTAAACAGAGAAGTCAAACGCGGGGGGCCGGGACCCAGAAAATCAGCTTTCTGATTCTGCCCAGCCTCCTTCAGTAGCAGCAACAGGGAGAAAAATGAGAAGAATGATTTCTTTTTCAAGTGGTCCTAATGCTGAAGGATGAATCAGGGGTAAGCAGAGTATTTGCATCCAAAGGGGTAGGAAGCGCTGATCACATAGCTCCTGGGAAGGAGCAAGAATTAGCCTGGAAGGTGGGTAGCCTAGTCAAACTCCAGAAAAGGTTGGATCTGCAGAAGGAACTAGAGAGGGATCCGCAAAGTGTCTTGCATCTCACCAACCTCAGGAGCCCCTAGGACAAAAGATAGCGGGGTGCTAGGTGGGGCAACAGTGACTCACTCGCTCAGATAGCTTCCCTGTGTCTGAGAGAAAGGGCCTGTCCCAACGCAGCTGCAGTGCTGTGACTTGTGTCCACGGCGAAGCCTGTTGTGTAGACGCACATGCACCCTCTTACCTCTGCTCTTCAAGAGGAACCGCTCACAGGCTGCCCGCCGCAGGCAGGGATGGACGCGCGCTCTGTCTGGCGCTTAGAGCGGCCTCTTGTCTCTGCACACCGCCCTATTGAGGCTCTTGGTCCATTCCAGAGTAGGAGAGTCACCCTCCGCCTCTGCTGCCGTCATCACCCCCATTCCCAGGTCGAGATGGGTCTGAAACCCCAGCCTCCCTCCTCGACTGAATCTCAAACGGAGAGATGGTGAAGCAGAACGTAAATCCAGGACCAAGGACAGCGGCACATTAGGCGTGGAAGAGTAGAGCCAGAATCAGCCTCTTCCCTACCCTTGGCTTCGGTCCTTAGAAACTGAAAAGTCTCGGGTCGCACAAATGCAGAGCTGCTAAGAACAACCCTTCTCCCTCCGGGGCGGCCGGAACTCCGGCCGCGCGCCTTGGGGTCCCGGGCTCGGGTGCCGGGTGGAAAGTGCCCTCCCGAGATGGGCCGGGAGCCGGCAGCCCTGCGAAAAGGCGGCTCCACGGGGCTCTCTCCCGGCGCTCTGCCGGGAGGCTGCCCGGGCACTGCCCACCCGTGTCCGGAGCGAGGGTTCGCACCCGGCTGGCAAGAAGGATGCCAAGAGGGTGGGAGGGGGGACAGCCGCTGTGTTCCCTTCACCCCCGGGGAAGCGGCCCGACGGAGGGTCCGTGGAGAGAGCCCGACCTCAGGCGGGGAGGTCCCCTGGCAGACGGCGCCAGAGTGGCCGGACAAACTTCTGGTCCCAGACGCGCCGCCCTTTGAGCTCCCTCCTCCTCTCCCAGCGACCTTGCCTGGGCCCGGACCGCCTGTCCCTGCATACTGCCGGCGCTTACCTTCAAGCCATAGGGCGCCCAGGGGCAGAGACGGCGCCGGCTGCTCGAGGCTTCCGGCTCCCGCCGCATCCACGCGCGGCCGCCCCTCCGGCAGCCGTCCGGGGCCGCCGCTCTCCTCGGCGGGTCCCTGGCTCCCGGCCCCGCCGCGCCGCTCAGAGCCCCGGCGGGTAGCCACTTGGCCGGCTCCGGCCCGCGGGGAGCAGTGGACTGGCCGCGGCGGGGCGGGGCGGGGCGGGGCGGGGGGGGCCCGGGAGCTGGGCGGGCGAGCGGCGCAGGGACCCGGCGCGGAGGCGGCGCGGTGCGCGCGACAGTCGGCCGGCTCTGGCACCAAGGCTGGACAGCTCCGCGGCGCCTGAGCTCAGGGAGCGCAGGAGGGAGGGGGGCGGGGCCGCCTGGGCCACGGGGCGCCTCGGGCCCCGCCCCTGGGACAGGCCCCGCCCCGCCCCCTGCGCGCTTGGGTGCAAGCCTCTGGCGCCTGGGCCTGCCAGGAAGGGCCAGGGGGTGGGAGATGCCGCCATCCCTGGTTTTGAGGCTGGTGGGAGCCGAGGCGCGAATTGAGCTGTCCCACCACAGCCCCAAAGTTACACCCCCTGTATGCAGGGCTGCAGTGACAGGTGTCCTCATCGCCTGAGGAGTCAGAAGACAAGGGCTGGGGGAGACACCTGGCATCCAGAGGGTCAGGGAAGGAGAGGTCCAGGGCCTGTCTTCAGACAGCTGGTCAAAGCTGTGCTAAGTTCTGTTGCTTAACTCTTCCAGGGGAAAGCCTGCTTGGAGTTGACCTGAGATGGAAATTCTGAAGGATGCCCGAGATTGCAGCTCACCTTTGACTCCAAAGGGAGTAGGGTGTTGGCACGGGAGGGAGGTGGTGGTGGTGAGGGCTGCTCTGCTGCTGGTCCTCTGGCCCTGGTCTTGTGCCACCTTCCTCTCACCTTTCCGCCTTCCCTTTATTTCTGCTTCTGCAATCAGAGTTGAGCATTGAGCAACAGGGATTTGAACTTTGTGGGTCCACTTATCCTGCTGTATTGTTCAACAGTAAGTAGTACAGTACTACGCTGTAGGGGGTTAGTTCAATCCATGCCTGCAGACCCGTGGATAAGGAGGGTGGACTGTAAATTATATGTGGATTTTTGAGGATTGGCACCCTTAACCCCCAAGTTGTTCAAGGGTTAACTGCAGTTACTGACTGCCCTTCTTTGCTGGGCTCTATGTCAGATTCAGGGGTCACAGAGAGGAATGAAACCAGGCTCCTGCTCTCACCGCCTGCCAATCCAGAATGGAGACCTCCAGGAAATACCCACAACATACCTGTGGCTTATACAGGTTCTGTGCAACACACAAAAAGGGAAACCTCACAGGCGCTAAGCATTGAAGAAGCAAATACCCCAGTTCCCTAGGGGAAGAAGGCAGCATTCCAGGCAAGCGGCAGAGCACGGACGAAGAGTTAAAACTACACATCAGGGAGTCAGTCCATCGTGGCTGGAGTCAAGCCACTCCAGGGCTTTGGGGCTCTAGGTCCCAAAGCTTAAATTTGACTCAGCATTTCTTCCACTGACACACACAATTATCAAAAATTAGAGTTGGAAAAAAAATTAGCATTCATCTAACACCCCACTCTCATCCCTCTACAAGAGGGAACTGAGGCCCAAAGAAATGGAGTCCCTTCCAGATGCCACAGAGATCCAGGGCTGGACCAGTCCCCATCTCCTGAGGCTCAGACCAGCACATCCCCCATCTCTGGAGGCAACTGGGGGAGGGGGAGGAGACGTAAGTGGGTGTGGCGTGCTTCTTCTGCTCCTTGCCTTTGGCACTATATGTGGATCTGGACTGTCCGCATCTCTCTGCAGGCTTGATAGGGAGACATTACAACAATCAGGGGTCCTAACATTGTGCCATATTTGCTTATAAAGAGATAAAACATTCCAGACATAGTTGAAATCTCAGTGTTCCCCCTTGTATACCCTCAGGTCATTCTTCCCAAGGTTTAAAATCCACTTGGTGCCTCCCAGCTCAGCAACTCTACATTGGTCCGTCGAGGGACAGAGCCACTCCGTGGACAGGGCACCCCTCTCCTGACCAGTCAGAGGACCTGGATTGATGTCCTGCTTCTGTCACCTGCCAGTTGTGTGACTTGGCCAAATAGTTTAGTCTCTTTAAGCCTCAGATCTCCCCATCTTTCATTTGGGGCTAAAAATACCTTTCTCTCTGGACTACACTGAGGATAACAGATGAGGAAGTATTAGATAAGCTATAACATGGGCAGCCCCTGGCTGATCCGAGGTGGGGAGGGTAGCTGTGCTCATCCAGTAAGCAGACGATGACTTCCATGGGGTGCGCCAACCCAAAGACATGGTAGCTCTGTGCTGCCTTTTCTACCTCAGGCTTGCATGGCTGAGTGGATTTCATGCTGGCTCTGAGTGAGACGGATGGATCTTTTAGTTTTCAATTAACAAATGCCTCGCTCTTTAAACAAGCGGCACAACAAACAGATGCCCTGAATGATTGATGACAGGGAACATCTGTGGCCAAGCAGGCGGCTGCACCGGAGTCTCTGGCTTCCTGGGCTGGCAGGGCCCTCTGGGGGTCGTTTGGTGCCTCCTCTCCCCTCCAGGCAGAACTGTCCCCAGTCCAAGTAGGCCAGGTGGGGGCAGGGTGGTCCTTTTCCTTATAGCTTTCTTGGAAAGGGGGACACAAGAGACTCCTTAAGTTTCTGTATGTTCCAGAAACTTCCAGAGTCACGAAGTTGTTCCTGATGTGCTACCTACATCTTTATTTTTTACGCTTTATCCTTGAAAATGGGAAGCAAATGTTTAGCAGTGGGTATTAGGGGCAGAGGATGAGTTGAGGTGGGTAGGGGTTTTGCTGGCCCATGGTAGTGAGGAAACAAAGGATGGATCCAACAGAAAGGAAAGAAAATCTAGAACTGCCTCTGTTGTCCAAGAATGTCCTCTAGCTGGAGGAGGAGGCATAGCTAGGGCTTGGAAGGGAGTGCCTTGCTGGTCTCTATCAAATTCTGATGCACCCACAGAGAGAAACACACACAGGCTGTCACAGGCCCCCTTCTGAAAATCATTCCACAGAAGATAAGGGAAATGCTCTCAATAGAGAGGTTGGAAGCAGAGCAGGATCAGGGAAGCAGCACCACTGGGGTCACGCAGGAGTTCACGGCCACACTTCACGCCCTTGGGAGCATTCTGAACGTCTCTGAGCCTCAGTTTCCTCAGTTGGAAAGTGGAGATACAGATCCTTATCGCAGTGTTATCATGAAGAGTAAGTGGGAATGACAACCGACATATTGGTGCTTAATCAATACATTTTGCCTGTTTTCTGCTCTCACCAAAAACTTCAACCAGAGAAGCACTGACAGAAATACATAAAGCTCTATGTGGTATTCCAGCCTACTTTTCAGATTTCTTAACCTACTTCGCAGTTGAAAACTCAGTCCCTATTTTCAAGCTCTGGGAATGTTTCTTTTTTCGCCCTCTTCTCTTTTGTCATTTTGTGCTTATCCCATTTGCAAATGACTCTGAGAATGCTTAGGTGTCAATCCTTCTAGATCAGTGGAGGTGTGGGGCAAAAAGAAATGCACGTGTCCTTTTCATACTTCATTATTTTTATCAAAGTGCAGAAAACCTTAGAGAGGTAGAGAGTTCTTGGTTACCAATGTTGCTGAGAGATCCACAGCCCCATGTCGGAATAGTCCAGTGAGGGGACTGAAGGAAGAGGGGGCTGATCCTCCCAAGGGAGGGGTGGGGAAGGAGAGGATTCTTTTCAAAGGAGAGGTTTAGAGCACGCTCGCTCTTTGACCAAGACAGGAGAGTAGAGGGAGTTACCTGAGAGTTTTGATATCTGCATGTGCAATTCACCCTTAGAGACGGATTTCCTCCCTGGGCTTTTCCACATCAGTGTGAAATGGACATTTGTAGATATTCTTTGCATCCTCCTATTTTGGAACAATAAAGAATACAGGTGTGACCCACTTTAAGAAAGTCTATTATACAACTCTTCAGAGTTACAAAACAAATAAATTAAAATGCAATCATTCACATGAAAAATTTATTGAATTACTTGAAGGGAAGAGGTCACAAAAATATACACCTTATCTGTACACCCGAGTGCATAGCAGCATTATCCATAATAGCCAGAAGGTAGAAGCACCTCAAGTGTCCATCAACAGATGAATGGATAAACAAAATGTAGTATGTACATATAATGGGATATTATTCAGTCTTAAAAGGCCAGGAATCCTGTCACATGCTACAAGATGGATGAAACTTGAGGACATTATGCTAAGTGAAATAATCCACTCACAAAAGGACAAATATTGTACGATCCCACTTACATGAGGTACCCAGGGAAGGAAGAGATTCGAGTAGTAGTTGCCAGGGGCTGGAAGGAGTGGTGAACAGGAAGTTAGTGTTTAAAAGGTATAGGGTTTCCGTTTGGGAAGATGAAACAGTTCTGAGGATGGATGGTGGTGATGGTTGCACAACAATGTGAATGTACTTATGCTTAAACATGGTTAAGATGGTAAATTATATGTTATGTATATTTTACTATAATAGAAAATGTATAAACCTTGTGTTTCAATAGCCACTCTGGTCGCCATACATGTGAAAATAAAATAAAACATCTTGGAGATTACCAGTAGGTGGAAAAGTGACTATTTAGAAAACAATCAATTTATATATAACTTGGGAAGTTGTATTTAGGGAAGTTCAATCAGTACTGCCTTGCATTTCCTCAGCCCTTTCTGTGATCTCATCTACTTTCCAATAGCCTTGTGATGTCAAGAATATCATGAATTGGGGAGAGTGCTGGAAGGTTAAAGGGCTTCCCCTTCCAGAGGATGGGAATAGGCAATGAAACTAGAGTGATAGTTTTCTGATAGTCTGCACATTCAAGCACTCAGGTCTGTTTGCTTTTTAAATTTTTATTGAAATATAGTTGATTGTGTTAATTAGTTGTTAGTTTCAGATGTACAGCAAAGTGACTCAATTATACATACATATATATATTCTTTTTTTTTAATGCATGCTCTCATGCCATTTTTTTTCTTTTTTGGTTGTGTTGGGTCTTCATTGCTGTGTGTGGGCTTTCTCTAGTTGTGGTGCGTGGGGGTTACTCTTCGTAGCGGTGCACGGGCTTCTCATTGTGGTGGCTTCTCTTGTTGCGGAGCATGGGCTCTAGGTATGCAGGCTTCAATAGTTGTGGCTCACGGGCTTCGTTGCTCTGTGGCATGTGGGATCTTTTCAGACCAGGGCTCGAACCTGTGTCCCCTGTGTTGGCAGGCGGATTCTTAACCATGCGCCACCAGAGAAGCCCATATATTCTTTTTTTACATTCTCTTCCATTATAGGTTATTACAAGATTTTGAGTATAGTTCCCTGTGCTCTACAGTAGGTCCTTGTTGGTTATCTATTTTATATATAGTAGTGTGTATATGTTAATCTCAAATTCCTAATCAAGCACTCAGGTTTTGAATGGAGTTGTACAGTTCAGAGAAACCTCTAATAGTGAAGAAAAGCTCAATGTGAGCTTTCCTTATTGAAGGTGAACAAATCGAGAGCAGAGGTATTTTTATTCTGAAAGCCAACCAGCAGCATTCAGGATTCTTTCTCACTCTCTGCTCCTTTGCATATGTTTGCCATGGCTGAGGGCTCTACCTAGCTGCTCATACCCTCGCTGCCTCCAACACAGTCTGGGTGTCAGTCAGGGGATGTGGATGTAAGAAATGAACAATTTGGGCACCTTAAGGGCAAAAAGGGAAGTCATCGAAAATACTGTAGTAGCTCACAGAATCACAAGGGAGATTACAACACCAGCCTTATAAAACAGGCAGCAACAAAAGAGCTAGACACTGTAGGGTCTTCAGCTAAAATCAAGCCCACCCAGCGGTCCAGTGAGAACTCAGTTATTGCAGATAAACACAGGGCACCAGATGGCATCAGCATCGCTGCTGGCATCAGGCACTGGCATTCCCCTGGCACTCTGTCATGCTGCTTCTGGAAACTGAAGTTGTGGCTACTTGGGCTGCCTCTGGAATGGATATTCTGCTCTCCCTGCTTCTCTGAGTCACCAGCTCCTGAGTCAAAATCTGGGACATCTGCCTCTAATTGAGCTGACCAAGAACCACACAGTTTAGGAAGGGACAAAAGCTGCAGAGCCTAATAGCAGTGATCCACTATGTCCTAGATCCAAAGGGAACAAGAAATGACTCAGTTCTGTCCATTCTACTTTCTGAATGCACCCTTGCTGCCACCAGTGCAATCCAAGTCAGCAGCAGCATCTCAGGCAGTTATTACCAAAGCCTTTTCTCGGGTCTCCCACCTCTGGCCCATCTTCCACGCTGCATAAGAAGGCTGTTTCTAAAACATACATTTGATCATGTCACCCCTGCTGAAAACCCTGCAAAGTCTTTCCCTTGCCTTTGAGATAAATTCTACTCTTGTTAAAATGGATTAAATCTGCCATATCTGTCCCTTGCCTCTCTCCAGTCTCATCTCTGCTGGTGTCCCCTCTGCAGAGAATGAATCAGTGAGTTTAGGAAAGAGTCACAGAGATGATCTACCCCAGTTTCCCAAATATCAGTCCTTAGATTGGATGCAATGCAAACACCTGGGAAACTAAGAGAAATATAGGTCTAAGATCCCAAATGCCAGACCTGCTCTATAAGAATTTAGAAAGTGGTGGTTCTGATATTTATAAAAACCCAACCAGTGGTTCTGAGCATCAGCCAGATGGGGAAACACTAATCTAATCAATACCCCTCATTTTACAGACATGGGAGCCAAGGCCCGGACAGGTTAAATATTCGGTGTATATGAATCAAGTTTGGTGTTGTAATGAAGCAAAACTTCAAGCAAAGTTGATCTCACCCATTTAGTGCTCTACGTATCATTATTGGACCACGTGGTAATTAGGCATAAATAGTGGGTGTGTTATTCAGAGGGAAGACTATTATTACAGTTATAGAAACCAAGTATTTGGGGAGGGTCAACTTGATGGGGGGAGGGAAAGGAAACATTGGGAAAGATTGGGGTGCTAGTCTGAGGCTCCATAGAGGGCCCCCAGGTCTATCTTCTGGTCTCTGACAGATCTGATGACGGGTAGGGCTGTCTACAGATTTGGAGAGTCAGTTGGGAGCTGAGTTGATGGGATGTGATTCAAGGCAAGCCCTTAGATAAGACTGGTGAGAGACAAAAGAGCCCTTGACCCCTTCCTCCAGTGAGGCAGGGACTGGACTGGGTGGGACATCATGGGAAGAGGAAGGAAGCAGGATTGTAGATCTTGGGTTCTTCTGCTGCAAGAACAAGCCAAGGGATGGGACTTAAAGAAATCCCTTTCTCTGCCTACTTTCAAGCAGAAGCCTCTTCCTCACACACTGGAATTTCCCATTGAGTCGTGTCCCAGGCCCATCTCCAGGACTGTGTCCTCACTGCTCTCTTTGTCTGAGATGACTGACTTCCCCCCACCCCCACCTATATGTCTGATTCCCACTAGTCTTTCAGAGTCCAGCTCAAACTGTTGTGTTCCATAGGCCTTTCCTCATCTCCCTCACCCCACCCTCATCTCCCTCACCCCTCCCCAGTTTTAATAAACTCATGCAGCTCTTTGTGACATTCATGACATCATTATTTGTGTTCTTGTCTTATTTCTTGACTAAAGAGTGAGATCCCCTGGCTCACCTGCATCCCTCCCTCCATCCCCCAGCATAGAACCAACCCATCACAAGGTAGACTCTCAACAAATGTTTGTTAAGAGAAATCTCCCCAGTTAGTCATCCATTTGGCTTAACGAACAAACACCCCTGAGGGCTTAAAGGAGAGTTTTCTGTTGTACCCAATTTAGTGTGAGTTGTTTTGTTTTGATTTCTTTCCAACTTTGTAGCTGAGAGCCTCTGGGGATGTGGAAGCTTTGATGCAGGTAGGAATGGGGAGAGTTGGAAGTCAAGGAAGAGAGCAGTCCAAATGCCCAGAGTGTGGACAAAGGGTAGCTGGACAGGTGGGTTCAACTGTCAGGGATTTTGAGAGAGTAGTTGGGTGTTGACTTGACTCTGAGGTTCCAGGAAGGAGGAAAGTGGTGAGTGAAGGAGGGAAAGGTGGGGAGAGGTGAGAGGTAGGAGAGAGGGAAGGAGAAAGACGAGGAGAATGATGAGATCAAAGACATCTAGCCCCTCTTTGTTCTGTGACATATTCTTGTTTTGGGCATAGCACCTTCTCCTCTGCAAAGAGCTAGTACCGAAAGAAGCCACCCCACCAGTCACCCAGTCCTGGCTGAGCCCCTAGTCTGCTTGGATTACAAGGAAGAGCACACAAGTTCAGGAGGAGAAACTCCCTTGCCTGTGTCCTGACCTTCCCTCAAAGCCAAGTGACTGGTTTTCCCGTCTGACTCTCCTGCTCCCAGTTCTATCACAAAATTGCTACAGGAGTCTGTGCTGAGATGGCCAAACCCATGGAGGGCTCCAAAAGCTGTGTGCTGTTGCCTAGCTCTGAGACTTTGAACGAGTTGCTTAACTAAGTCTCAGTTTCCTTATCTGTAAAATGGATATAATAGTTTATTTTTAAAGGTTTTTGTGAAAATTAAATGTGATCCCGTATGGGGGAGCTCCCTGAGAAAGAATACTTGGCCCTCAGGAAGTGCTCCTTAAGTGGGATTTACTATTATTAGTGATGGACTTGACTTATCAGGCAGGTGACTTCGGAGGAATTATGGAGTAAACCCACCTGCTTCCACGGGCATCCTCTTCTCTCCTGTGACCCTCCTGGGGAACATCCTCCCCAGCTAGGGGGATGGCCATCCTTCCTCATCTTTTCCCACCCTGCCCAGCTTCCAGCAACATCCAGCAAGCCCTCCTAGAGGGTCTTGGCTTACCTCTATGCCACTCATGCTGGCAACCTGAGAACTATTTGGGTTTTCCTGAGCCCACTAGATAATCTTGTAATTACCTATGGGCAATATCATTTGCTTAAAACCATGACTGTCTTAAGCATGGTTTAAGGAATATTACTGCTCAGACAGACAGCTGGGGAAAGTCACCTGCAAGGAGGCAGCAGCAGCAGTACCTTCCGTCCTTTGGGGAAGTGTTCCCAGCATCATGCCACGTATGGCAGGCACAGGCGCAGTAGCTGAGCTGTGTTGGGCTCTGCAGGACGAGCTTTGCTGGCACACTTGCCTAGCTCGGACCCTGGTCCCCTCCCACCTGGACCATTGTAATTGTCTCCTCACTGCTCTCTCTGCCTCCAAACTTACCCCTAGATCCAACTTTGGCCCAGCGTCAAGAGAGAGCCATCCAAAGGCAGATGTAACCACATTACCCCTCTGCTAAACTCTTCAAGGGCTGCCTATCGGCTACCAGGGAGTGTGGTCCTCCTTGTCTGCTCCTGACAAAGAGCAGCCTCCATCTGCCTCCACCCACATCTCCAGCTTCATCTCTTGCCCCTCCTCTTCTCCTACTTTACTCTGCAGCAGTGCCTAACCATGCCGTGGGCCCTCACATCCACTGACATTTGCTTGTACTCTTCCCTCTGGCTGGAATGTTTTCCTCTCCCCAGGCATCCTTCTCTCCAGCAGGTCCCTGATGGGGTCCTCAGAGCACATTAAGTACCTCTACCCAATCACACTTCCCATTACGTTGCAATTACTAGAAAGGATTATCTTACCCATCTTTAGTTTCTCAGTGCCTAGCATGGGGCCAGAAATAGAGAAAGCTACTCAGTGAGTGTTGAGCTGAGTTTATCTGCTGAGGTCTCAAGCCTGCCTGAGCATCCTCATTGCTGTGCCCAACCAGCTGGATGGACCATCTATGTCCCTCCATTTGGACACCCCCTCCTTTGCCCATGATTACACCACTGCTCTGCTGCCTGTTGCCCAGTCTTCCAGACAACGACCTGCCAGACTAGCCAGCCCTCCAGACCTACAACCCCATGTTTTCTGGGGCCTGCTCTTTTAACTGCACATGGTCTTTACTGCTACTCTGGCTTCCTTCTCCTTTGTTTGGTTCTCTGCTAGCTGTGGGGTATAGATTAGCAAAACTCAAACCAGGAAATGAGGGAACCAGCAGAACAGTGTTCAAGGTCTCAACTTAAGACCATTGCCAGGGAGAAAAGTCTCCATGTTGGATATCTCAGATTTCCTCTTCCAGGTCTGCTCTCTACTGTTCTCCACCTGCACCAGCCCTGGAGCTGAACTTCAGGGACCGCATCAAGGCCCCCCTGCACCTGGTTGGACCACTGGAAGGAAATCAGAAAAAGGGAAGAGGATGAGGTCAGAGTTGGCCCCAGATGGGGCTTCCTTGCCTCTCTATTCCCTGGGGGGCTTTCTGCAAACCTGGAGGGACTACCCTTGAGCACCTCAGTGACTCTCATCACTGTAGGTCCTCGCCCCTGGACCTTGACACTCTCCATGCCTTCCCTGGGATCCAGGCTATTCTGTCACTGCCTTTGTCCTCCAGGGAGTTTTCTAAGAGTTTGAGAAAACTACACTTGCCCCTGATCCAAGTCTGAATGTGTTGGTCATTGTTTATAAAAAGAGGAAACAACACTTCTCTGGGGCTTACTCTGCTGCAGGTGCTGTGCTTCCCATGTTGGTGTTTAATTTAATCCCCACAACCCTTGGTGTCACAAGTGGTATAATGGGCTCTGGGACTGTTTGAAGAGGGAGAACTAGGATTAAAGCTGGGTTCATCAAACTCCAAGCCCAGTGCTTTGTCCCTCATGTTTTCATGGAGCATCTATGTCAAGGATGGCAAAGAGATTTTATCTCACATGTCAGTTCTGACTGACTTAGTTACTGCCTGCAGTGCTGTGGTGAGAATGATTACGAGGCCACATCTGTGCTCAATGGGAGAGAGTATCATGATAAATTAGAGATGTCTGGCATGGGGAGAGCAGGAGGGAGTGACAGGCAGTACATGTGCCACATATTTCCTGCCCTCGGTCAAAGCCATTTCTGTGGCAGCCACATGGGCTTAGTGACAGGCACCATTGCAACTAGGACTTCTCTGCTTCACATCACGCTCCTGCCACGTGGAGGAGCGTGCCTCTTCTCAACCAGAATTCAAGTCTCAGCGTTGCTACTTATCTGCCATATGATCTCAGGCAAGTCACTGCATCCCTTTGAGCCTGAGTTGCTTTGTCAGGAAAATACAACATAGTGTTGTACTTACTTATAAAGTAGGTTTCAGTAAGTCTGACTTGGCGTAATGCTTGTAGAACCCCTAGTACAATGCCTTATACACAATAGGCATTTGACAAATAGTAGTAGCAGTAAGTTGTCATTGGCTATCATACTATCAAGGCCGGTTGCCCACAGTGTTGCACCAGCTTCTGGTTTCTATGACCTGCCAAGGGAAGAAATGCCCAGTCCTCCCAGCTAGCCCAGACACTCATTCAAGGGCCATTATGTCTGTGATTGTCAGTGCTGTTTACCATGAAGTCCCATTACTCTCCACTCTATTGTTAGACATCTCAAATCCTCCCCAGGGGCTCCCCCTCCTTAACGTGATTACCTGTCTTGGGTGTTTCATTAAGCTCTTTTTCATAGAGAGGCTGATAAATATCTGGTAGAACATGGAAGCTCATTATCATCTTAATTGGAGAAGATGGCCTGATAAATAACATACGTAATTTAATTGCCAAGGTAAACCCCATAAAAGTTCATGAGAAATCAAAAACCCATAATCAAAGGTTTTGAAATTTCTGGACAGGTAATTCCCAGGTTTGGACGCAATAGGGGTCAGGTTATTGCAGCACAGCAGGCTGCTGACTTTTCCCTGCTCTGGACAAGATCAGAGCCATCGCCTTTTCCAGTAGAGGAGAACGTGGCTCATGGATCCAGTATTTTCTTTAGACATGTATTCATTCTGTTAAGCGTTTCTTAAGGGCCTGGTACTTTTCTAGTGAGTTAGGGCTGCCTCATCGTCTAAGGACATCTGTTGTTTTCCCCACATGATGAGAGTCCCAGGAACTAACTCTTCTGGCTTTAGATTTCCTCTTTCCAGAAATACCTGGGACCTTCTTTCCCCCACTGACCCAGCCATGCCTCACATCCACGCTCCTTCCTCCAATGTATCTCTCCTCTTCCACTGCCTAGGGCTTCCTCCACCACAATGCCAGATCCCATGGTTTCCCATAGAACAAACTTTTCAGTAAACAGAATTTCCTGTTCCCTCAGACTCTTCAACTGAATGGCTCTTCTCTTTCTAGCTTAACTGAAACTTGGCTTTTTCCTCCAAATTTTGTTTTCCCTGCAGGCTTATCGATTAGGAATTGCTCTTTCTTCCACAACCCACAAATGTCTCCATCAGGAGCCAGAGATGACATCCTCAGGCTCCCTAATGCAGCTTTCACAAATTTCGCCTCTACGTCCACGTAAAGTAAGGCCCGGGTCCCTCCCTCACTCCATCCCTATCTTCTCCAGGTCCCCTGGAGACAACCTCCCTCACAGTCTCCTACAACCCAGACCCTGGGGATTTCCTCATCTGCGTGAACCACCCATCCAAGCCCTGGGCCGCCCAGTGCCTCGACGGCCTTAGCCCTGACTACCTTCACCTCCTCTCAAGTTCAACTGTTTACAGCTACAGCCTGAGTCTGGTCAGCAGCTTGGATTGTGCCACTGCAAAAAGTTCAGATTCAAAGGCCTCCCTGTCTGCCTTCAACCTCTTATCTTACCATCTCCAGTTCAGGTACTTGAACCCATCTCAGCCCCAGCCTCACCAGCACCTCTTGTTCCCTACACTTACTCACCCTGTCAGCCTCCACTTTCTTTCCATTCTTCTCTGTCTAGCCTGGACCACATGGTTTATTATTTGAGCTACTCTATTGCCAATATTTTATTCTCTTGCCATTCTCAATCCTCAAGTAACCCACCTCATCAACTGGCTCCATATTTCCTCCCTCTCTCTCTCTCTCTCTCTCTCTCTCTCTCTCTGGCATGCAAACCTTTCTATTCTTAGCTCACAATTCTTTCTTCCCATCTTTGCTATGGTCCCCTGTAGGCAAAGCACTTTTCCCTGCCTGATTGATGTTCACATTGAGACTGCCACGTGACCGGTTTTGCACAGTGGAATGTGGGCAGAAGTGATAGTGTGTCTGCTCTGAACCAAGGCCTTAAGAGCCTTGCTTGTTTCTGATCCTCTCTCTTCAGCCTCTGACAACATGATGAGAAAAACATGCTCGGCTAGCTCACTGGCCCAAGGATGGAAGGCACATGGAAGAGCCCTAGATATGCAGACCTGCAACACAGTGCAGAGCCACCCTGCAGACACATGAGTGAGTCAAATAAATGTTTATTCTTACCATAAGCCACTGGGGCTGGGGCTCGCTTACTCCGCAGCATTATTGCATTATTAGTATGGACTAATACAGCCTCCGATATCTTAATCTCCTTCTTTCCTTCCAGATAGTCCCCATCAGTATTTAAATATGTCTAAGTCTCTTCCATCTTACAAAGCAAACCCTGCATCCCCGCTTGTCCTCTTCTAGCTATTGCCCTGCTCACCCATACTCTTCTCAAGTAAGATTCTAGGAAGAAGTGTCTCTTCTCATTGTGCCTCATTCTTGCTTCATCTTACTGTTGTCTGGCTTTGCTCCACTACTTCCCTGAAACTGCTCTTGCCAGGGTCACTATTTTTTCAGCAGTGTTTACTGAGCACCTACACTGTGCTCTGGCTGGACACTGAGGATGCAAATATGAAAAGATAAGCAAGAGTTCTGTCAGCCCATGGAGCTCATGGCCCAGGGGCACCTAGACAGGCAATCAGACAATTACAAGCTAGCGTGCTGAGAGCGGTACTGAGACAAAGAGTGCACGTGTCAAATCAAAACTGCAGTGAGGTATCACCTCACACCAGTCAGAATGGCCATTACTAAAGCATCGACAAATAACAAATGCTGGAAAGGGTGTGGAGAAAAGGGAACCCTCCTACACTCTTGGTGGGAGTGTAAGTTGGTGCAGCCACTGTGGAAAACAGTATGGAGTTTCCTCAGAAAACTAAAAATAGAATTACCATATGATTCAGCAATTTCACTCCTGGACATATATCTGGACAAAACCAAAATTCAAAAAGGTACATGCACTCCTAAATTCATAGCAGCACTATTCACAATAGCCAAGACACGGAAGCAACCTAAATGTCCATTGACAGATGACTTGATAAAGAATATGTGGTACATTTATACAATGGAATACTACTCAGCCATAAAAAAAGAATGAAATAATGCCATTTGCAGCAACATGGATGCAACTAGAGATTATCATACTAAGTAAAGTAAGTCAGAAAGAGAAAGACAAATACCATATGATATCACTTATATGTGGGATCTAAAATATGACACAAATGAACCTATCTATGAAACAGAATCAGGGACATAAAGAACAGACTGGTGGTTGCCAAGGGGGAGGGGGTTGGGGGAGGGATGGAGTGGGAGGTTGGGGTTAGCAGATGTAAACTTTTATATATAGAATGGATAAACGAGGTCCTACTTTATAACACAGAGAACTATATTCAACATTCTATGATAAACCATAATGGAAAAGAATATTTAAAAAAGAATGTGTATATATATATATGTGTGTGTGTGTGTGTGTGTGTGTATATATATATATATATATATATATAAAACTGAACCACTTTGCTCTACAACAGTAATTAACACAACATTGTAAATCAACTATAGTTCAATTTAATAAAAAAAAAGGAGTGCACATGGGAGAGCACAAACACAGGATGGGAGGTCAGAGAAGTATCCTTGGAGTAGGGGACATCAAATTTGAGAAATAAAGAAAGGGAGGACTTAGCCAGGCAAAGAAGGGAAGAAAGTTCCAACTAAAGTAGAAAAAAATGATATTTTTGAAGACACAAATCCCATTAAATCACTGCCTTCCTTAGAGCCTTCAAAAGTTCCTCCTTGTACTCATGCCGCTGCAGGAGGGCAAGTTCTTGTTCACCATTTTATCCCCACTAGGCTCACAGTAGGAATTTCATAACTATTTCATAACACAAAATAGTTAAACTACAAAATACAAAAGAGGTAATGTATTCACAGGTGAAACATGAGAAGCACAAAGCAGAATGTTATTTGCTGGATTCCCTGGAACACTATTATTGATTACTAAGTGTTATAACAAAACTAGCATTTGCATAATGTTTAGTTTAATGTTGGTTGCACAATTGGTGCTTAATAAATGCTTGTTGAATACATGTAGTGTTTGGTAATTTAAGGGACTTAAAAATTATGTTATGTTGTAATTCTCACATCATCTCTGTGAAAAAAAATGTCACGGAGAAAATTTCTCAAATGTTAAGTCAATTTCCCAAGATCACTCAACTAGGAAGTAGTGAAGTCGCAATTGGAACTTAGGTCTTCCAGTGGCAAAATCTACACTCTTTCCATGAAGCACGTAGACTCCAGACACACGTAAATTGTAGCATCGGGCAGGCTGTCTCACAGCTGAGACTTGAGCTAGACTGTGACAGATCAGTAGCATTTGGTTAGACCGTGAGAGGTGCAGAGAATTCTTGGTGAGAGGACCAGCATGAACACAGGAATAAGGAAGGGGAAAACATTCTTTCAAGGGACAGTGAGGAGACTGGTCAGTTTGAGGCAGAGGGACCACATGGCTGGAGCAGGGCCACATCCAAGGATCAGAATGAACTCAAAGTCCTGACTCTAAAGAGCTCCTCTTTCACCCTAATAATTGAGCATCAAATGGTTTCTGACTACAGGCATTAGGGCAAAAAGGAATCATGATAACTAACACAAGAATTGTTATCCAAGCGGAGAAAGCACACCACAAGCTCATCTATGCTCAATTGTACACGCCTCCATAGGACACTGATATATATTCATTGTGCTAGATGTGTGTGCAAGTACCAAAGTGGGTCCCCCTGGTAGGATCAGCAGAAGATGCCTATTTCTTAGACAAAGCTGTATGACTCACTGGAATTCATAGGACTTAAATAGACTTTATCTGCTTGCAAATCTTTCAATGGGTATAAAGTTTCAGTTATGCAATATCAATAAGTTCTAGAGATTCGCTGTACAACATAGTGTCTATATTTAAAAATACTTCACTGTGCACTTAAAATTTGGTTAAGAAGGTAGATTCCATGTTAAGTGTTATTAACGCACAGGCACACACACAAACCACAAAGAGGCACGAGGAAACTTTTGGAGGTGATACATTTGTCTATTACCTTGATTGAGGTAGCTGGTTTCCCAGGTATATGCATAAGTCCAAACTCATCAAATTATATACATTAAATATGTGTGGGGTTTTTTGGTATATAAATTATACCTCAACAAAGCTGTCCAAAAAAATTAAAAGAAGCCTCTGAGATGAAACTAGAGAATGTAGCTTTGTTATACAAGGACCAGGAAGGAAGTGGTACCAGAATTGGTGCTGTCCTGGGGTCAGGCAGTGCTGCATGAAGCCGGGAGTAGCAGCACGCATGGAGGGGGACAGTCTGAACGCCCTTGCAGAGTCAGTTGAAGCCCATAAGTGTTAAAATTGATATTCCATGTCAGTTGTCTTTTATACGACTTCCCCTTCTCAACTTAGAATAATTTCTTCACACTTAACAGGAAGCTCAAGATTTTCCTGGCATCAAATTTTTTCAGCTTACATTTCAGTGATTTTGTGTCTTATAACTTTCACTTCCTTATTACCCAAGCAATACTTGTATACAGATAAACTACTGTAGAAACTACAGTTGAGCAAAAAGGAAGGAATGGAATTTACCCACAATCCCAGCACCCAGAGATAAGTGTTAATAACTAATATATTTTCTCCAGGATCTTTGTATAATTTTAAACATAAAAATAAGACCATACTATACATACAGTCTTATATCCTGATTTTTTATTTGACAATATAACATTGAACATCTTTCTGTGTCAATAAATATTCTTCCACAGCCTCTTTTGTAGCTGTGCAGTGTTCTGTTGTACTGGTGTTACTGGGAACCTATTAATTGACATCTAAGTTGTCTCCAAGCTTCAGCTATAATAAGCATCACATGCTTTGGTGAGCTTTTGCATGCACCCTCAATTATTTCCTTAGGGTCCCTTGTCTCCCTTTCCATCCTCCACATTTTCATCCTCTCACTCGTGCTTCTCTGGCCAAACCAAACTTCCTTAGGAGCCTGAACTATGCTATGCTCTCTCTGCCTCTGCGATCTTGTACATACCCTTCCTGCCTAGAACATTCTTTCTTCACCTGGGATCCCATGCCTAGCTCACCCTATTCATCTTTCACACATCACTTCCTCAGATGAACCTCCCTGACACTCTGCCATCACCATTATCATCACAGATGGATATCCCTCCCATGGTGGCCACCATCACCTGCCCTTCATTCTGCTAGAGCATGATTGATGCTGTATTGTAACATCCTGTTTCTCTGTCTCCCCTTCAGTGAACTGTAAGGTCTGTAAGGATAGTGATCACGTCCATCTTGTCCAACGTACCGGAACACTGTCCAGCACAAATTTGGTACTCCATAAAAATCTGTTGAATACATAAATATATTCTGAAGAATAAAACTGCTGGGTCAAAGATATGCACTTTTTTAAGGCTTATGACACATATTTCCAAATCATCCCCCCAAAAGACCTCCCCAGTTTATCTTAACTCCCATAGTGTGTGAATGTGTTCATTTCTTCATGTCCTGGATAGGCTTGCAAAAATTTCTGAAACTCATTTCCCTCCACAGGGCTTTATTTAGGGAGCACTGACTGGAATGATGTGCAGTGGGTTACTGAAGAGTCTCAACTCAGTGGGGTATAAATGTGAAAGTTAATGTTTTCCAGTCACTGCTTTCTGCTGTGTTCTGTTGAATCCCTTTTCCTCATCACTTAATGATATTTTGGGCAGAAAGTGAATGTTCCTGTCGTTTGCAGTTATTAAAAACTCAGTCCAGGTTAAAACTCCCAGTTTGTATCTGATTCAAAGCTCTTCCTCTTTGTCAAAACCCAGAAAGATTTTGGCCTTAGGGACCCAGAAGAAGGAGCAGTGTGGTCTCTTCTTTCCCCTCTGCTCCTCCTCCACCTTCTCCTGGGTCTTACTCTCTAGGCTTAGGGACAGGAAGGAGGGATGGGGAAGCAGGAGGCTTCTCAGCATGACTGAGGACCAGTGGTGGTGAAGAGGCATCTCCAATCTTGGCCTGGTTTAGTCTGATCCCATGTGAGGCTAGTAGATTCTACATTGAAGGTGGTGTGGTGTTTTGGAGCAACACTCAACTCAACCTGGATCTCCTCTCATATGACAGCTCACTCAGAGTGAAGGGGGCAAAGTCCTCCCTCAGTCCGGGTTATGGTCCCTAACCTTCTCTGGATGGAGGTTCTCCTCACTTGTCACAGCAACTGCCTGGGCAGTCCACAGCTCCTGACCCTGCTCATTCCATGCTCCTGCAGGTGGAACAACAGGAAAGGCTGTGGACTTCTTTTGTGTTCTCCAAGGACGAGGGGATGTGGGTTCCTCCAGTTCTTCCTTCCCAGGCCTTCTGCAGTCCCCTGTCCCTCTGCTGGCATAGGCCACCTCCACAGGCCCCTCACAAAAACCTGTAGACCAGAAGTAGCCAGTTGTCTCTGTGATCACATATGTCTTCCCATGGGAAGAAAAGGGAATCTCCCCTCATCACGAATGCTGTAAGGTTGGCAGGTCTGATGCCATCTCCCCACATTCCCTGATCCTCTTTTCATATAAACCAGGGTGGAAGAATAAAGGCCAGGATTGGGTGTGGATTGAAGGTGGCAGGCCAATTCTGCAACCTGTTTTCAAACCACCTTGTCATTGCCAGAATGCATGGGTTCTGCTCCTGGGCAACACTTTTTAGAATGCAGAGCTCCTCAGTGCTTCTTGTCAACTGCTTTGGTTTGGAGATTGGCCACAATTCTGGGACAGCAGACGACACCCTCCCCCCCAAATCATCTTGTTGTAGGTGTACAACAACTCATGGTCCTCAACAGTATTTTTATAATAACTGCAGAACCAGATTGCACATGGCTATTCCTTGTAGCAGCACTGGGTAAAAGCTAAGGGTGAAACAAGGCAATTTGGAAAATTGTCACATAAAGCAAGAGAGACAGAGCTCAGAGCCCTGTGATGTGAGAGTTGGAGTGGACAAAGGTTGGACAATGAAGAGAGTAGGCACTCTTATGCCTCCAGGAACCTTCAGGGTCAGGAGACCTCTCTGTCCAGTCTTGTCCATTGTCAGGGGGCAATCAGACATCTCATGCAAAGCAGAGAGTTGGGGAGAAGCGGGTCCCAGTGAAACCCTCTCACCCTGCTTCAATCCTCCAAATGTAAAAGTCAAGTCCAACTGAGCTGATGCTCTTGTCAGAGCCCCTCCCTGCCTACTGGCACTGACCATAATAATCTGTATGGTCACTTCCCAGACTCTGAGCTATTACAGGCTGACTGGGTATGTGTAGAGGTGGCCATGGGATGGGAGAGGGTGGCCAGGGGTTGTTTACAGTCCCCCAGCATCCATGAGAAAAGGCATCTTGGATAGGGTCTCAATGGATCAATCATGGCGAGAACGGCCCTCTTCCCTCCAAGCTCTCTGGTACAGTCGATTGAAATAAGGTCCTCAATATTGCAATTACAGTCAGGGTGTTGGGTGCCTTGGATTCATTAGTCTTGACTTCAGCAGCATTGATTTCTTGTTAGTAATTAGCTTACCAGAGCCTCTGAAGGCATAATTGCTCTATTTACATAATTAAGACATAAATCTTGAGGCTGGATCATAGCCAGGACACTAAGGACACTGGACACTAAGGGCAGCTGGTGCTTGACTTCTTGTAGCCCCAATTCCACACTCTCAGCAGCTGTTGCCATTTGCTTTAGTGATGTCAATGGGCTGAGAAATTGTCCTTAGAAACACATTTTTGAAGGTTCATGCAAGGAGATAAACCTACTTAAACTAGGCTTACAGAGAGATTGTGATGGTTTTAAAATACACTTGCAACTTCTTTGACACTTGTTCCTTCAAAGGGTGGAGTCTAACTCCCCATACCTTCAATGTGGGCCAGAGTCAGTGATGCTTTTCTAAGGAATAGAGTACGGCAGAAGTAATGGTGTGTGATTTCCAAAGTTCTTTCAAAAGCCACTGCTGCTTCTTTCTTTCTCTTTCTCTCTCTCTCTCAGATAGCTTGTTCTGGGGAACTCCACTGCCATGTTGTGATGATACTCAAGCAGGGTGTGGAGAGCCCACATTGGGGAAGAAACTGAGGCCACCTGTTAAGGACTGACACCAACTTGTCAGCTACATGAGTGAGCCATCTTGAAAATATTGCTCCAGCCTCAGACAAGCCTTCAAATGTTGCAGTCCTGGCTGACATCTTGATGACCATCTCATGAGAGAGCCCAAGTGAGAACCACTCAACTAAGCCACTGAGAACTTCTGAGTCACAGAAACTGTGAGGATAATAATAAGTTGTCTATTATTGTTTTAAACCATCAAGTTTTGGAGTCATTTGTTACTCACCATAAATAACTAATACAGAGGGCATTTCTCTCTCCAATGCTGTTTCTTCAGGAAAGAAATGGCCTGATGTCAAGACCAAGACAACTAAAAATGTTCATACTTTGTGACCCAGCAACTCCCCTTATAAACATTTATCTTATAAAGATGTTTAAAATGTATCTTATAAAGATGTTTAAAATGTAAAGATGCACAAACTTGCAAAATACTTGTATAAATGTGTTCATTGCAGCATCCTTTGTAATAGTGAAAACTGAAAGCAATTAACATTTCCATCAATAAAGTTCAATTAAATTATGGAGTAAAGCTGAAAAATTCTATGTGAGCCTTAAAGAAATTGAATTAGTAGTAAAAAAATATATTTCTGAGTATAAAACTCCAAGTCCAGATGGTTTCACCAGTGAATCTCCCAGCAATTTATGGAAGAAATACTTGAATCTTTATACAATCATGAGAAATTAAAAAATAAGTAAACACATTCCAACTTAAGCATAACCTGGATACCAAACCTGACAGAAATATTAAAAGAACTGAAAATTATAAGCAAATTTCACTCTTGAACATAGATGCAATCATTTTCAAAAAAATTTTAGAAAGGAAATCCAACCATTTATAGAAGGATATAAAACATGAGTAAGTTGGATAAAATGCAAAGCTGATTCAACATTAGAAAAATCAGTCAAGGTAATTTACCTTATTAATAGGATAAGGAAAAAAATATATGATTATCCCAATTGATGTGGGAAAATCTTTTGATAAAATGCAACATTCATTTATAATTTTAAGGAAGAATCACTTAGCTGAATAGAAATAGAAAGAGTGCTTTCTTTTTCTTATTATTATTACTATTTAACTATTAGTATTACTATTACTATTTAACAGGTGCTTGCAGTTTATTGACATTTTTAGGAAAAAATAAGAATCAAACATTTATTACAATTTAAAACTGAGTTATATTATATATATATAATATATCCAGAGAAAACTATAATTCAAAAAGATACATGCATCCCAATGTTCACAGCAGCACTATTTACAATAGCCAAGACATGGTAGGAACCCAAATGTCCGTCAACAGATGAATGGATAAAGAAGATGTGGTATATTTATACAATGGAATACTACCCAGCTATAAAAAAGAATGAAATAATGCCATTTGCAGCAACATGGATGGACCTAGAGATTGTCCTTCTAAGTGAAGTAAATCAGACCGTGAAAGAAAAATATAATATCACTTATATGTGGAATCTAAAATATGATATAAATGAACTTATTTACAAAACAGAAACAGACTCACAGACATAGAAAACAAACTTAGGGTTACCAAAGAAGAAAGGGGGGGTGTACATTAGGAGTTTGAGATTAGCAGATACACAGTACTATATATTTATAAAATAGAAAAAAAATAATATATATATAGTACATATATATGTACTATATGTACTACACAGTACTATATATTTATAAAATAGAAAAAAACAAGGTCCTACTGTATAGCTCAGGGAACTCTATTCAATATCTTGTAATAAACTATAATGGAAAAGAATATATATATATATATATATGTACACACACACATATATACACACACATATCTATATATACCTGAATGACTTTGCCATACACCAGAAACTACCACAACATTGTAAATCAGCTATACTTCAATTTTAAAAAGTAAATTAAAAAAAGATTAAAATGAGTTCTTAAAAATCTCAACTTGACCAGATATAAAACAATTTTAAAACTTCTAAAGATATACTGAGAAAAAACAGGCTTTAAAAAAACCCACATTTGTCATTAACCAGAAAGAGACATCTTTAGATAAACATAAGAAAAGCCATAAGCTGCACAGATATTGCAGATGGTTCTAGCTATCCAGTCAACAGGCAAAGAGCAAGCACTTACGGTCTTCTCCCATTTTCGTTCATTCTTATTGCTGGAACTTCATACTCATTTCCCCTCCTCGGATGACTAAATCTGGTAATGGTAGAGATGGTAAGCCCCGTTTACTCAGCCATGGCCTGCTCAGCCTCAGGAGCAGTCAAACTCTCAGCAGCTTTTGGCTCTTTGCCACCTTGCGGTAGTGGGTTTTCTGGGCGTCTTCTGTGGAATAGATGTTGAGGTGTCTGCTGACCTGGGGTCTCCTCTTCTTGATTTCCTTTATCTTCTTCATTGCTATCCTCTGTAGGCTGTCTTCTGAGAGAAGAGCCCCTGCAGAATCACCGTCAATAACCTGACACGTGTTTTGTCTCACGGGTCTACCTTGTTCTCCTACACTCTAGTTCTCAGCACCCTCCTCCCTTCTCCCTGCACAGGGCTACTGTGTGGGGTGCCCATGGGGTCTCTGTAGGGTGCCTGCGGTAGGGACGGTGCTGCTGGGCCCGGCCTTCCAGAGCCCTCTTCAATCCCTTTCTTTCCACTCTCACTCTTCTGAAAATTCTGCTGGTAATCAAGTGGCGGACCCCTACCACACGCGTAGGGTCTATAAGCGCTGTTTACGCTCTGCTACTGCCTTGCTCTGGAACTCCACCAGGACCTGTAACATCTGCTGCTTCTGCATCCTTTTCCCCTTCAACAACATCAAACTCCAGCCTCTCCACATCTTACACTGCAACGGTAATTCCTGGGATTTCCTTTCTGGCATTCTGGTGTGCAAAAACATCTTCCTGTTGATGAAACCATATCTGTTTCTTATATTGAGCTTTTTTTACTTTTCCCAAAACCCTCATTGTGATGACTTTCTCGGTGCCTCCTAGATGAGGCTGCTGGGGCCACTGCTCCCTTCACCCACTGCTGCAGGTGCGGGGTTTGGTATGGGCATCACTGAGAGCCAGACTGTGCGGTGCTGGGTCTCGCCTGGCTGCTCATGGGTGTGGTGATGGTGACTGGGTCCAGCTGTAGCAGCTGTGGCTCCTCCGGAGTGTGATAGTAACTAAGATGGTGGTGGCAGTGGTGCAGCTCAGGACTCTCTGAACGGGACATCCTTCCTGATGTGGTAGAGAATATCTATAAAATGACAAAAAAGAAAATGATGCCTGATATAACAACTGCAGTCTGACATTGTAGTAGAGATCCTCCCCAGTGCATTAAGGTAAGAAAAATAAATGCAAGGTACAAAGATCATAAATGAAGAAATAAGACTGCCACAGTTCACTGGTGAAATTATTGTGTACCTAGAAAATCTGGAAAAATCTACAATTAAACTATTAGCATTAATAAGAAACTTTAGGGCTTCCCTGGTGACACATTGGTTGAGAATCTGCCTGCCAATGCAGGGGACACGGGTTTGAGCCCTGGTCTGGGAAGATCGCACATGCCACGGAGCAACTAGTTCCGTGAGCCACAACTACTGAGCCTGCACACCTGGAGCCTGTGCTCTGCAACATGAGAGGCCACGATAGTAAGAGGCCCGTGCACCGCGATGAAGAGTGGCCCCTGCTTGCCACAACTAGAGAAAGCCCTCTCACAGAAACGAAGACCCAACACAGCCAAAAATAAATAAATAAATAAATAAATAAATTACTAATAAATAAAAGAAACTTTAGTACATTAGCTGGGTACAAAGCTAATATTTTTTTAAACAATGATATTCTTGTGTATCAGCCACTAAGAGAAAATTTGTGAAAGATCCTTTTTATTACAGCATCAAAAAATATCAAGTACCTAGGAATCCTGCTATCTTCCATCAAGCCAGATGTTAAAGAGTTTTGCAAAAATGTAAAACAATGTCAGCAATCTCTGTGCATTGAATCTTTGAATAAACTTTGGGAGAATTAACATCTTTCCAATATTGAGCCTTCTAATGAATGTGGTATATTTCTCCATCTATTTGTCTTATTCAATGTCCTTCTATGAAGTTACAGAGTTTTCCTTGTAGAAGTTTTGCCCTTCTTAAATATTTCCTATATACTTGATATTTTTTCAATGCTACACAGAATATTAAAAAGATATTTACTCAAGAATCAAGGTTTAATACAATTAGTAATTTTTCCTACTTATACAGGGCATTCTTAAAGGGAACTGGCTTTTTTTTCAACTGTGGTACCTTGTGATGAATAATACAATGACTACTAGTACAGTATAGTGCCACTACCTTGATTCATGTTAAGTAGTTTTACCACCATTGCTTTTGTACTATTGGTGCAAATGTAAACTCAGTGAGAAAAAGCAAATCACATCTTATAAAAAGTTTTGACCTCATGAACCCCTGAAAAGGTCTTAGAGCACCCTAGGAGTAGCAGACTGCCCTGTTGTAGAAAAATGCCTGCTCATGCGCACCAGGAAACACCTATAGGAATATTTGCAGAGAATTGTTTACAGTGGCCCCAAATTGGAAATAACCCCAAAGTCTTTCAACTGTATAATGAATAAATTATACTCATCAATGGAATACTATATAGCATTGAAAATGAAATAGCTACAGCTACCTGAAACAGTATGCAATGATACCATGCCCAAGGCAGCTAAACTGGTGGCATCTGGAGGGCACATTAGAGACCTCAGAGATTGTGAGGAGAGAGAGTGGTCTTTATTATCCTTAGATCCAAGCAAGAGCCAAGGTTCCAGAGGAATAGATTTTCATTTCCTCAGGCCTGGGAAGAAGTTGGGTATTTTTGTGGTTTTTGGAAAAGTGGGGGGAACTTAGCCAGCAGAAGGCTGTGAACTGCTTGAAGAGAGCCTTTTTTAAAATTAATTTTTATTGGAGTATAGTTGATTTACAATGTTGTGTTAGTTTCTGCTGTATAGCAAAGTGAATCAGTTATATGTATACATATATCCACTCTTTTTAAGATTCCTTTCCCATATAGGTCATTACAGAGTATTGAGTAGAGTTCCCTGTACTATACAGTCGGTCCTTATTAGTTATCTATTTTATATTTGTAGTGCGTATATGTCAATCCCAATCTCCCTATTTATCCCAGATGTAGAAAACAAATGTATGGTTATCAAGGGAGAAAGGGGGATAAAGAGAGGCTTTAACTGCCTGCATTGTGCGATTCTAGAAAGGAGGATCTGCCTGATCCTGCTACTTCTAGAGGTCCAGGAAGGGAAAAGCACAGGTGGAATTTCTCCAAGTACCTTCTGTTGGTAGACCTAAGAGCAGGGAAATATTCTTCTAGAAAATCAACAGATGGGTGATAGTTGCCAGTTCAATCATCTCTTGTTCAGAAAAGCAAAAATCATTGTATGCTCTATCATCTGTCATTCTGACACTGCTAGAAGAAATGCAAACAACCTGCTCTATATGGGGCTGAAGGGATCACAAACCATAAAAAGGCAAAGCAAAATTACAAATCACTTAAGGGAACTCTGGAATCTTAAGGCGGAATGACTAAATAGGAGGTGTAGAGCAGGTGGTTCCCACTGAAGGAGGGCTGTTGGAAGAGCATATGAGAATATTAATTTTAAAAGCTGGTGAGGACTCTCAAAAAAGATGCAGTTTCAGCACCAAGGGACTTTCAGAAGCTGAAAACAAAACAAAACCTCTATATTTAATAGATAAAATAGGTAAACTGAGAAACAAGATAGTTACAATTGAGAATCACATTGGAGATCTAGAAAATCAAGAGAAATGCCTCATAAAAGCAAGCCAAGGCACAAAACAAAATAAAAAAAGGAAAAGATAATCAAATTGGATAAAGATCCAAGAAACATAATAAGCAAAGAATAGGATATCTGGAAGGAAAGAGGGGGAACAAATGAAAAACACTGTTTCTCCTGAGTTCCAGATAGACTTGAAATTGAAGATTGAACTGACATTTAAAAAAAACTAAGTGAGAACTGATGAAAATAAACACACACCTAGAAATATCTAGTGAAATTCCTAAATTATGATATTGAATCTTTTCAAAGGGTAAAGACAAAAATATTGAAAGCTGTCAAACAGAAAGCAGGGGGAAGGGAGAAGAAGGAAACACACATGAAAGAGAATCAGACTAACCTTGGATTTCTCATCTGCAACGCTGCAATTAGAAGGCAGCAGAATTATATCAATAGCTATAATATAGACCACTAGGGCTCATCTTGGGAGAAAGGCTGTTCAAGATTATGGCAATAATGGGAACAGAATTTTCATGTAATAGAAGTGATCAGTGTAATTCTGACTGTTAGAAGTAGGAAGATAATCAACAAGATAATCAGAAAGCGTAATAAAACATCACAATTAATGAGAGGAAAAAGAGAATAAGCAGAAATTAAACCAAGGAAAATATAGTGGATATCTCTTTTTTAATTGAAGTACAGTTGAATTACAATATTATATTAGTTTCGGGTATACAACATAGTGATTCAATATTTTTATAGATTATACTCCATTTAAAATTATAAAATACTGGTTATATTCCATGCGCTATACAATATATCCTGTAGCTTATTTATTTTATGCATAGTAGTTTGTACCTCTTTATCCCCTACCCCTATCTTGGTCCTCCTTCTTTCCCTCTCCCCACTGGTAGCCACTAGCTTGTTCTCTATATCCGTGAGTCTGTTTTTGTTTTGTTATATTCATTATTTTTTAGACTCTATATATAGGTGACACCATACAGTATCTGTCTTTCTCTGTCTGACTTACTTCAGTAAGCATAATACCCTCCAGGTCCATCAGTGCTGTTGCAAATGGCAAATTTTCTTTTTTTTGTGTGGCTGAGTAATATTCCATTAGATAGATAGATAGATAGATACATAGATAGATAGATAGATATACAGATCTAGATCTAGATCTAGATCTACCACATCTTCTTTATCCATTCCTTCAGTTGCTTCCACATCTTGGCTATTGTAAATAATGCTGCTATGAACATTGGGGTACATGTATCTTTTCGAATTAGTGTTTTTATTTTCTTCAGATATGTACCCAGGAGTGGAATTTCTGGATCATATGGTAGCTCTATTTTAGTTTTTTGAGGAATTTCAATACTGTTTTCCATGGTAGCTGAACCAATTTACATACCCAGCCATAGTGTACTAGGGTCCCCTTTTCTCCCCATCCTCATCAACATTTGTTACTTGTGGTCTTTTTAAAGATAGCCATTCTGACAGGTGTGAGGTGATATATTATTGTGGTTTGGATTTGCATGTGCCTGATGATTAGCAAAGTTGAGCATCTTTTCATCTGCCTGTTTGGCCATCTATATGTCTTCTTTGGAAAAATATCTATTCGGGTCTTCTCATACAGACTGTGTGTTTTGGAAACAATTTTTTTTTTTTACTTAGTATTGATTAATTAACTCGATGTTGATATGTTACACTTAAGCTAAAAAAACAAATTCTACTTATTTTTAGACAAAATTGTTCTTCTCTATAGACTTTCTCCACAGAGTTCTGTATACGCTATCCTATACAAAAGTTAAAATGAAGGTTATCTTGAACTCAAGGTGGTAATAACTTGTCTCAGTATATTTTCATCAGTTGCTTCCCATCTTAATTTAGATTGATATTGATTCAAGAAGATTTTATTTAGAAACATTTTCAAAGATGATGATTAATCCATATGTTTTCACTTTCTTTTTTTTTAAGTTTTCAGTAGTATTTTTTTAACATCTTTATTGGAGTATAATTGCTTTACAATGGTGTGTTAGTTTCTGCTTTATAACAAAGTGAATCAGTTATACATATACATATGTCCCCATATCTCTTCCCTCTGCGTCTCCCTCCCTCCCAAACCTCCCTATCCCACCCCTCTAGGTGGTCACAAAGCCCTGAGCTGATCTCCCTGTGCTATGTGGCTGCTTCCCACTAGCTATTTTAGGTTTGGTAGTGTATATATATCCATGCCACTCTCTCACTTTGTCACAGCTTACCCTTCCCCCTCCTCATATCCTCAAGTCCACTCTCTAGTAGGTCTGTGTCTTTATTCCCATCTTGCCCCTAGGTTCTTCATGACCTTTTTTTTCTTTCTTTCTTAGATTCCATATATATGTGTTAGCATATGGTATTTGTTTTTCTCTTTCTGACTTACTTCACTCTGTATGACAGACTCTAGGTCCATCCACCTCACTACAAATAACTCAATTTCGTTTCTTTTTATGGCTGAGTAATATTCCATTGTATATATATATGCCACATCTTCTTTATCCACTCATCTGTCGATGGACAATTTCTTACTGCCTTTAGAATTCTTTATTTATCTTTAACTTCTGCCATTTTAATTACGATATGTCTTGGGTTCATCTTGTTTGGAACTCTCTGTGGTTCCTGTATCTGTATATCTGTTTCCTTCCTCAGATTCAGGAACTTTTCAGCCATAATTTCATCAAATACATTTTCAACCCCTTTCTCTCTCTCTTTGCCTTCTGAGACACCTATAATGCAGATGTGAGTACATTTAATGTTGTTCCAGAGATTCCTTGACCTATTCTCATTCTCTTCATTTGTTTTTCTTTTTGCTGCTCTGCTGGGTGACTTCCATTATTCTAACTTCCAGATCACTTATGCATTCTTCTGTATCTCCAGTCTGCTTTTTATTTCCTCCTAGTGTGTTTTTCATTTCAGGTATTATATTTTTCAGCTCTGACTCATTCTTTTTCATATTTTCTAGTTCCCTGTTAAAATTATCACTGTGTTCATCTATTCTTTTCCTTAGTTCAATTAGCATTCTTATTATTAATGCTTTGAAATTTTTATCTGGTAAATTATTTATCTCTGTTTCATTAGTTGTTTTATCAGGGTCTTTTTCTTGTTCTCTCATTTGGAACAAACTCCTCTGTGTTCTCATTTTGCTTAACTTTCTCTGTCTCTATTAAATTAGGTGAAACCATTATCTATCCTTGTCTTGAAAGGGTGTCCTTATGTGGGAGCATCCCTATGTGGTCTATATGTGCACAGTGGCTTTAGTGGGAGAGCTGGATCTGAAGTGACCAAAGGTCACATCTTCACCCAGCGTGTGCTGGCAGTTATCACTTTGTTGGGAGGTGTGGCTGGAGATGGAGGGGCTGGAGTCAGAGTCAAGTGTGAGCCAGAGCTTCTCCCTAGTGTGAAGCTGTGCTGAAGCCAGAGGTGCTTGAGTGGGTGCTCAGAGTGGGCTGGGACTCATGCTGGGGCAGTTATGAGAAACTGGCCAGATCCCTGAGCTGTTTCAGTCTCCTTCCTCCACCTCATCCCCAGAAGTAAGCAAGTATGTGTGCACTCTTCACAAGCAGAGTGTAGGTTTCCTACAGCCCCTCCTGTAAGTCCCTGGTTTGCAAACAAGCCAAAGGGACTTACCTTCCTGGTGTCAGACCTGAGCGCTGGGGTGCCCATTATGTGCTTCAAACAACTCACTCATTAGGGAAAATCTCTCAGCCCATGTAATCCCCCTCCTTCCACTGTGGACACAGGTCCTGACCTGAGATATATATATATATATATATATATATATATATATATATATATATATATGAATGATAGATAGATAGATAAACAGAATTAATATGCATATTAGTTCACACAGTTATGGAGGCTGGGAAGTCCCACGATCTGTCATCTGCAAGCTGGAGACCCAGGAAAGCCAGTGCTAAAATTCAGTCCAAGTTTGAAGGCCTGAGAACCAGGGGAACCAATGTTATAAATTGTAGTCAGAGGGCCAGAGAAGATGAGATGAGATGTCCAGTGAATTTGGACAAAAAAGGATGAATTCTTCCCTCCTCTGCCTGTTGTTCTATTCAGGCTCTCAACAGATTGGATAATGCCCCACACTAGGGATGGTAATCTACTTAGTCCACTGATTCAAACACTAATCTCATTCACAAACACCCTCACAGACACACCTAGAAGTAATGTTTAATCTGAGTGCTCTATGGCCAATCAAATTGACACATAAAATTAATCATCACAGCAGCCAAATCATAAATTTTTAAGCCCCTCTAAAAATGAGAAATATTAATAAAAACAATGGAAGATTTTAATACATTTCTTGTAAATCTGACAAATCAAGTAGAGAAAAAGTAACAAGGATAAAAAGGATAAAACCCTAGCAATATAACAACTAACTGAAAGTAAGGTACAATTTTGTGCTTATGATTTCAGATACAATTGTTACTTTCTTAAATAATGACTACATTTAAATTATAAATAGGAAATAATTGGAAAGAAAATATTATGTATCAAAACTTATCCAACAGGGCTAAATCTACTCACAGAAATTTTAATGGTCTTAAATTTCCCCTTTTATTATTAATTAAATTTAAAATAAATCAACTAAGTACTCAACTAATAAAATTAGAGGATATGATAACAAAATAAACCAAAAATGTGTAGAAAAATAGTTAATAAAGATACATGTTTAAATTAATGTAACGGAAAACAACAACAAAAAATTAGGAGAGTAAACAAAGCCAAAAGCTATTTTCTGAGAAAAAAATTATAAAAGAATCCCTGCATAGTTGATTAAAGACAAAAGAGAAAAAGCAAAAGTACACCATACTGGGGGAGAAAGAGGGATATAAATAACCACAAATACGCAATATCTACAATAAATGAATATTATGTGCAACATAGTTGAAACTCTAAAGGAAACTAATTTTTCTAGCCAAATAGCACCTCCAAAATTGGCTCAAAGAAAGAAAGAAAATCTGGACAGACAATAACTGTCTAAGAAATTGGAAAGATAGCTAAAGATGTACCATTATAATTGACCTCATATTCAGATGTGTTTATAGGCAAGTTCTATCTAACCCTTAAAAAATTGATCATTTCTATGTTATTTAAAATATTCCAGACCATTGAAAAAGTGGAAAGCTATCTAACTTATTTCATGAATAATAAAGCTGGTTGAACTTAATAACAAAATCTCACATAGTGCAAAATATTAAAATATTGACTAATTTTACCATGAAGAAAGATATAAAGGTTATAAACATAATAATAGCAAATAAGATCGCTCAATGATATGAAAAGATTCAGTATAGCAAAACCAAGCAGGGACTATTCCAGCTATTCCAGGAATATTAATATAGGTTCAACATCAAGAAATCTATTAATTTATAACTTCAACCAATCAGAAGAGAAAAACCAAGTGGTTATAACAACAGATTTTGAAAAGGCATTTGATAAATATTCACATCTATTCCTAATTAAAGTGCTCAGTAAAATAGGAATAAAAGAACTCAACCGAATGTAATAGAGAATATTTTCCTGAAAGCAATAACAAATTAGTAGTTAACTTATTGGATCTGGGGGAGGGAAAGAAATAGTCTAGAGAAGGAGCAGGTAGAGCCAACAATATTGCAGCCAACAGGTTGCAGTTCTTAAGTGGGTGGTGGGTTCACAGGTATTCATTTTATTATTATGCTTTTACATATAGGTCATGCATTTCACATATTATTTTCTACATAATAAGGATATCTAAAACAATAATGAACTTTATACTAAACAGTGAAATTTTAAGCTTTTTCCATTAAAATCAGGAACAGGCAGGACTATCACCAAGATTAAGTATTATTTGGGAGAGTCTAGCTAATGTCTCCCAAATTAATTAATCCATATAAAAAGTAGAAGAGCCAAAATTATCTTGATTTGAAATTGTGATGCTCTTATAGCTTGAATGTTCAAGGGACCCCATTAAAAAAAATAAAAACTTTTATAATTGATAACTTGGTATGGTGATAGATAAAAGATAAATATATAAAAATCACTTTCCTTTTTTGTACTCAAAAATAATCAGTGAAAAATAAAAATGGAAAGAAAATCCCATTTCCAAAAGGGACAAAAACTGTAAAATATTGAGGAATACAATTTATAAGAAAAGCATAGAAACTTTAAAATACTAAACTCCAATGGCCATATAGGGAAACAGAAAAAGATGGAATATTTAACTATACAAAAAAAAATTTTTTAGTTCATGGCAAAAGACATCATAAGAAAATTGAAAAGAAAATAATATAGGGGAAATATTTAAAATTATATATTTAAGAGATAATACCTTTAATATACAAAGAGATCTTACAAATTGGTAAGACAGACCAACAGCCCAGTAGGCAAATGGGCAAATGATAGGAACTGATAATTCACAGAAGAGAAAATCCAAATGGCCAATAAACTTTCAATCTCATTGTGTTACGGAAATGCAAATTAAAGCAGGTATCAAATACCACTTCTACCCATTAGATCTGCAAAATATAAATTTAAAGAATATTGGTTTCAAATAAACTGCCTGATTCAAATCTCAAGTTACTGCGTAAACATTGGCAAGTTTTAGCCTCTTTGTGCCTAAATATCTTCATCTTTAAAATAAGGGTAGTAATCATACCTACCTCGCAGGGTTGTTGTGAGAAAGAAATGAGCATTTAGATCAAGTAAAGCTTAGAACAGAGCCTTGCACAGAATAAGCAGCCAACATTAGCTCTCATTATTACTATTGTAACAAGTGGGCAGGTGGAGCAATGAGCCCTTAATTCATTGCTGGTGGGGCTATGAATTTCTACTACCATTTTAGAAAGTCAACTGGCAATATATTTTAAAATATAAAAAACTATAAAAATATATAAAATATAAAAAAATATAAAAAAGTATAAAATAAAAAATATTTTAAAATATACTTACATGGGCAGTGAGGGCAGGGGTTATCTGGAAAGGGACACAAAGGAAATTTCTGGAATGATGATAATGTTCTATATTTTGATAGAAATTTGGATTACACTAGTGCTTACATTTATCAAACCAATGTATACTTAAGATTTGAGCATTTTATTACATGTGAATTTTACATAAAACTATAAACAAATATAGAACTCAAGGATATGCTCGCTGAAGTATTTAGAAGGATATGGACAGACGTTTGAAATTTACTTTGAAACGTATCAAAAAATAAGTTGGTGTTATGGGTTGAATTTTGTCCCACCAAAATTCAGGTATTGAAGTCCTAACCTCCAGCACCTCAAAATGTAACCTTATTTGAAGATAGTGTCTTTACAGAGGTAACCAAATTAAAATGAGGTCAGTAGGTAACCAAATTAAAATGAGGTCGGTCATTCGATGGGTCCTGATCCAATATGACTGATGTCTTTAAAAGAGGCAGGGCAGGGGTAGGGAGGATTTGTACTTGGAAACAGACCTGCATTGAGGGAAGGCAATGTGAAGAGATACAGAGAGAAGATGGCCAAGGAGAGAGGTCTGGAACAGATTTTTCTCTCAGAGGAACCAACCCTGCCAACACCTTGATTTTAGACTTCCAGCTTCCAGAACTGTGAGACAATGAATTTCTGTTGTTTAAGCTACCCCATCTGTGGTATTTTATTAGCACAGGCCTGGGATACAATTTGTTTGATGGATGGTTAGAGGCTTGGATAAACAGACAGATACATGATAAAATAAGTACAGTAAAATGTTAATGAGAGGTGGAATCGAGGTGCTGAATTTATGAATGTTCACTGTAAAAGTATGTCAAGTTTGCTGCATGTTTGAAATTTTTTAAATGTTAGGAGAAAAAAAGAGCATTATAAAAATATTCACTTAGAAAAAGATAAGTCAACTCCGTTTCAAATAGTAGTTCCATTCCTAGAAGTTCCATGACTAGATAATTCCACAGAAAAGATCAAATCGCTTTAGATGAGCAATTACCACAGTAACAATGGCATTTAAAACACACATACAGCTGATTCACTTTGTTATAAAGCAGAAATGAACACACAATTGTAAAGCAATTATACTCCAATAAAGATGTTAAAAATAAATAAATAAATAAAAAAGAGTGGCAAAAAAACCCACCACACATACACACACACACACACACACACACACACACACACACATACACATCCCTACATGTGGACTCAGAAATTCCACCTTGGGGACTCTTATAAAAATAAAATGCCCACATATAAGTACATATTTACTTATTTCACTACAAATGGTGGTCCATCTGTGCAATACTATGTTGCTGTTATTTAAATGAGGTAAATCTATGTTGTTTTCCACTTTTAGCCTTTTCTGCCTTATGCTGCAGGGATGAAATGTGCTCATCCCCTTCTCCTGACAGCTGAACAACAATGGGAATAAAAACTGAGCTGGAGTGTAGGTCTAGTAAAGAAACTGGTATTTGTTCATTGAGAATCTGGGTCTCAGGGGCCCAGCAGAACGAGAAACAGCAGGTGGGTAAGTGAGTACACAGATTCTAGAGCCAGAATAACCTGGGTTTGGAAATTTTGGATGTTCTGTTGCCTGTGAGGTTGGGCAGATGCCTCACCCTATATAAAAGATGTCTGTTGTAAAATGGAAAAACTGTAAAATGGGAATAATGATATTTTCCTCCTAGGTTTGATGAGAGGAGTAAATGCAGTGATGTGTGTAAGATACATACCACAGATACTCAAGAGTGACAGCTGTCATTATCGACATCCTTGTGTACGTATCCACTCATAGCAGGGGCGCAGCAAAGGTGACCATAGTCATCATGATTGCAGTGTTTTCCCAGTCTTCCCTGAAGATGAAAAGAGAGCAAGAAACTTGCTTCTGCCCTCCTAGCTCTCTGCTCCACAACCCCAGACGCTCCTTCTGTTTCTTCTTTTATTATCTCTGCATGCGCTGAAGAGTGTGGTCCTTAGACAACTTGAATGGCAGGAAGCCAAGGGAAGAACCATCACAACAGTGTCCTGGTAATAACTGTCTTGATTCACTTATGCAAATGGCCCGAGTGTGCTCTGTGCCAATGAACACATCAGGATTTGCAGACCAAGTTTAGGGATCTGGTTCAGGGCTAGGTTCTGACTGGTGTGTGTGTGTGTGTGTGTGTGTGTAAGAGAGAGAGACAGATAGACAGAGACAGAAACAGAGACACAAAGAGGGAGAGAAGGCTGGCTTGTTTCACATAGCAGCACAGTGAAAAAGGAGGCAATATCATGATATTTGAAATATTATTCAAGAAAATTGGAAAATGATAACTCCCATGTTCATGCAGCTCAGTCCTGGGGATATTTAGGTGGAATATGATCTGCTGTGATAAGCTGTATGGCTGAGAAGTCACCCACCCCTATCATATAGGCTGAGTCTGGTGAGATGATTTAGGCAGCAGGGGACGTACAGGTGGATCAGAAGATTGTAGAACCTGTCAATCAGAGAGGTGATTTGCAACCCCTTCCCTACAGGACAAATTACCCCTAACCATCCCAGGTGGAAAGAAAGACTCCTGTGTTTTAAAGACCCTTGAAACCCCTCCCAACCTGCCGGCCACCCTGCCTCTTTCAAAAGAAATCTCCCAACTTTCTTGCTCACATGCTCACGGTCTTCATAGTCAGGAAACTCTTCCCCCTATTTTCACTGGCAGTTTTCCTGCTCTGTTAGACCCTCTTTCCTCGACAGATACAGAGTACAGGACATCACCCTTCTTTAAATAAACCACCCATCACAAAGTGTGGGATGTCTTTTCTTCTTCCACAAGAAAATCCCAACCTGAGGGCCACCTAACAGCTCTGCCCTGGTCCTGCCTTCTGTCTCTGGCTCCAGCATCTTTCAACCCAGCTAACCGCACAGAGATGATAGCGAAAGGGACAGCAGGCAGCTTCTCTGGGGAGGTGCCTCCTATTCACTGGCACTGTGAGCTCTGACCCTCCTGGTATCCTCACCAGCCTTGGTCTTTGAGACTTAGCTGATGCTTTGTCTCAGCTGGCTTCCTGAACACCCCAAAACCGACCTATCACCTGCCTTTTCTTTATAGCCCTGTACTCATCACCTATCGCCCTCAAGTCTACGTTCCTGCCCAGACTAGTAACCCTGGACTAGTAACCACTAGTGACCCTGGTGGGTGGTCACTGAGAACATCCCTCTTCTTGAAGGTTGGCCAGTCTCTTTCGGCTTAGCCACTTCCCCCACCATTACCTAAAGCTGGAAGCTGAAGTTAGTTTCCTTCTATCTCCCTTGGTGAAATTGCTCCACCGCTCCACAGTTCAAGGCTGCTGCCCTGGGCTGGCCCTTCCCATTATGTCGATTGCATAACAAGTGCCTTTGTTTCTGGCTGAGTGTCGACATAACTCAAAAGTCACAACGCTCCCTTTGTCCTCCCCTTCCCGGCGCATCGCAGCCGTTCCACACCACACCACCGTGAAAAACAAATCAGCAGGAGCTCGCTGGAAATTGATGTGTGATGCCTGAGAAACTCGCTCCAGATGCTAAACAGATGCCCATTATTGGCACCTTCTCTTGACTCTCAAAATTGCTTGAGGGCCCCGTTGCTTTGTCAGCCACACAAGTAATGAGCTGTTAAGCCTCACCTACCTCAGCCAGTTGCACAGTCATTTCTGGACTCACTTAAGTTTCCCTAGAATTATAGATTCCCAAGAAAGGCAGTGACCTGAAGAGGTCATTGAGTCCATCCCCCAGCTTCCAGGCTAACCAAATCACCCATCCACTGTCCAAGACAAAGGGGTGTCTATTATCCCTTCCATCCTCATAAGGTCCCCAGTGAAGGAGGTGTTCCATTCTCATTACACAGATGAAAAAAAAAAGGCTTGGAGGGAAGACAAGGCTGGTAAGTGGTGGCACTGGCCAGGAACCCAGACTTAGGGCTCTTTTCACTCCTCCAGACTGGCTCTGCAGACTTAGAGAAAACAGCTCTTCCCCTCCTCTGCTTCTCAGCTACCGCTGACAAAGAGGAATAGGGCTTGAATGGGGGCAGTGGGGGGAGGGTGGTCACAGAGGCAACCAGGGTCCCAAGTCCTAACTCTGGAGAAGCGCTCCTTGTAGCACGGGGGCCGCAGCAGGTGTGATGGCAAGCAGGACTGCCAGATGAGTGTGCCATGTGCCAAGCTGAGCTAGCACAGGCCCTGAAAGCCAGGGCTTTTCTCTCAGTATCCCAGGACGGGGCAAGTAGGATAGAGGCACATGGGAAATGCAGACTCAGAGGTCTCCAGCCTAAGCTGCAGCTGCCCTGTTGAGGGCTTCCAGGCAGAGGGGCAGCCAGCCTGTGGAGCCTAGAACCACAGGTTGAAGAGTTCAGGGCTCCCTTGCTGAAGGTGCTGGCTTCTCCCAGGTCTGTATTCCTCCTTTGCTTGCCTTCCTGTGAGATGAGTCTCCCTGAGTTTGGAGAGCAGGTCCCCCTCTCTGAGCTGGAAGACAGTGGGTAAACACCCCATTTTGATTCCCAATTCCCAAACATCACTGGCAATGCTTTGTGGAACATTTGGGTTTTGGGGGGTTGGTTTGGTTGTGACTTAGTTCAGCCTGCTATAACAAAATATCACAGACCAGGTAGTTTATCAATAACTGAAACTTATTTCTCACAGTTCTAGAGGCTACAAGTCTAAGAACATAGTGCCAGGATGGTTGGCTTCTGGTGAGAACTCTCTTCCAGGTTGCAAACAAACAATTTCTCCTTACAGCCTCATGTGACAGAAAGAGAGAGAAAAAGCAAGTTCTCTCCTGACTCTTATAAGGGCACTAATCCCATTCATGAGGGCTCTACCCTCATCACTTCATCTAATCCTAATGAGCTCCCAAAGTCCCCACCTCCTAATACCATTGAGTGGTGGGATTTCAACCTATGAATTGAGGGAGACACCAACATTTAGTCCATAACAGGCTGGAAGGTTTTTCCTTTCCTTTTTTGGTTTCCATTAGCAATAAGAGCCGCTGCCATGGCCAGGCTCTTGTTGCATTTGGAGACATAAATGCTAAAAAAGCGTGAGGAGGAGGGTGCAGGTAGTGCCTCCAGCCTTTCCACCCTCCCACCTACTCACCAAGGTGTGGCTTAGTCTGTGGCTTGGAAAGAACATGAAACTAGGTCAGTGAGGGCTCCCAGGACCTGAGTAAGAGAAGGCGGGAGCGGCAGGCGTGGCGGAGACCTGGGCAGGGTCAGGAATGGGAGAGAGGAAGAAGGGGAGAAAGAGGAAGCTCGAGGAAAGAGTGGGGGAGGGAAGAGAGGAAATGGAAAAAGAGGAGACGGGGGAAAAACAATAAGGTAAGGAAGAAATGAAGGGGAGAGGAGGGCAGGGAGATGATAACAGTGCTTGCTATGTGAACCCCATTGGTTTCAGGGCCAGACTGTGCAAGTTTCCAGCTGACAGTGGTTTTCCTGGGAGTGATCCAGGCTGAGCCACAGAAAATAGAATCTGTTCTAATAGTAATGATAATATTAATAAATAAAACAACTAACGTCGAGGATAATTAGGGTCGAAAGGAAAGCTCACTGTCGTGAGAGACGAGCAATTCCACTGCCCATTTGACTTCAACAGGTGTCTAGAGGGGGATTTTAAATGCTTTAGAAATAGTATTTTTGAGCCAGAAAGAAGCTTGGGTGTCTCAGGGGCTGTCTGACTCCCCCATTTTATAGATAAGGTTTAGAGATCAAGTGATTTTTCTCAACGCCGCTCAGCGAGTTAATAACGCATTCTGACTCAGGGCGGTCTGGACAGCAGTTTCAGAAGTGGCTGCACAGAGCCAGAAGTCTGGGGCTCTGGAGCTACACAGCTCTGAGCTCTAATCCCAGCTCTGCCCTTGCTCCAGGAAGAGAGGCTTGCTCTTTTAGCGACTCCTTTATGGGAAGGCTTTTGTTTATTTTCTTTATTTCTTTAATTGAAGTATAGTTGATTTACAGTGTTGTGTTAGTTTCAAGTGTACAGCAAAGTGATTCAGTTACACGTATATATATTTCAGATTCTTTTCCATTCAAAGTTATTACAAGATATTGGATATAATTCCCTATGCTATACAATAGTTCCTTGTTTATCTACGTTATATATAGTAGTGTGTATCTGTTAATCCCAAACTTCTAATTTATTCCTCCCCCTCTTTCCCCTTTGATAACCATAAGTTTGTTTTCAAAATCTGTGAGTCTATTTCTGTTTTCTAAGAAATAAGTTCATTTGTATCACTTTTTTTAGATTCCACATATAAGTGCTATCATATTTCTTTTTCTCTGTCTGACTTACTTCACTTAGTATGATAATCTCTAGGTCCATCCATGTTGCTGCAAATGGCATTACTTCATGCTTTTTTATGGCTGAATAATATTCCATGTGTATATATACCACATCTTCTTTATCCATTCATCTATTTTTTTTTTTTTTTGCAGCAAAGAGGAGGTTTATTCACAAGGCAGCCAAGCAAGGAAGTGACGTGACAATAGGTCTCAAATCCGCCTCCCCAAAGACAAGGGGCTCGGGGTATCTATGGGATAAAGAATAAAGAAGCAGGGAAGTATGAGGCATGGGGAGCATGAGGAAAGGTGATTGGAAAAAGGCGTGCTCATCATTGTTCAGAGCTGGCGTAACTAGGCTACAGGGCTCAGCACATTCTCAGGCTGCAGTTTTCGGCCCTCTGATGGCAGGAGGTCAAAAGGCACTGGCCCAGGTGGAAGATCGGTGGTTCTCTCCAGTCTTAACCAGCTCTTCCTCTCCCTCCTCCCTTCCAACACTGCCTAATACATAGTAAGTACGATATGCCTCAAGGTGTTTCTAAGCTCTCAGTCACACAATCAACAGAAGCCTCTCCAATCTAGACTAGCTGCTTTCTGCTCTGAATCCCCTGTTACCTTCCTTCTTGGTTTATTGCCTCATTTTGCTGGATTATTTCCATAATAGCTTAAGGTGTAGCACAGGAGGTAAGTTTTTCAAATTTCTTTGTGTACAAAATATCTTATTCAGCATCCATAACCATTCATCTATTGATGGACATTTAACTTGCTTCCATGTCTTCAGTATTATAAACAGTGCTGCTATGAACATTGGGGTACATGTATCTCTCTGAGTTAGGGTTTTCTTCTTCTCCAGATATATGCCCAGGAGTGGGATTGCTGGGTCATATGGTAGCTCTAGTTTTCGTTTCTTAAGGAACCTCCATACTGTTCTCTGTAGTGGCTGCACCAACTTGGTAAGTGTTTTGAGAACTGCTGCAATGGAAGAACAGATCGTTTCTCCCTTGAGTGCTGCAGGATTCAGCGGTAGCCTCCCCACATGGTGCTGGAGGTGCCATGAGGATGAGAATTCTCTGCATCAGCCCAAGATCTCAAGAAGCCACAGCTCAGAGAGCCTGGCTCTCACTGTGAGGGAAAGTGTTTTCTACAGTATTCCACTCCACACAACAGGGACTTGAAATTTTTGCCCAAATTACGTGCCGGTGTTTTCCTTCTCTTCGCCCACCCCAGGCTCAAGCTCCTCCCTCCCCACCCATTCAGCTCTCTGCATAGACCTGCACTATCCCATATGGCAGCCACCAGCTAACATGGCTGTTTAAATTTAAATTCACTAACATGAAGTAAAAGTTAAAATTCAGTTCCCTGTACTGGTCACACTTCAAGTGTGATGTGTAGCCTATTGGACAGCCCAGTGTAGAACGTTTCCACCACGGCAGAAAAGATCGTTGACATTGATAGTCAGAGCTCCACTTCTGTAGTTTTGTTGTTCTCATGTATGTTGTCTTGCTGTTTCTATTAAAAATTGCTGTAAGCCCAGCCGTTGGTGGTTTACAGATTCCTGGACTTGGTTTGTGTCCCTGATTCACACCCCTCGCTTCCCGCTGCCTGCCTGTTGAAGGCGGAGGAGAAGATGTGTGTCCCTGCAGAGCAGAGCAGCCACTGTGCCCCTTCTGGTAGCAGATGAGTCAACAGGGGTCACTCCATGCTGCCTGCAGGGGCTGACTGGTTGGTCTCTTTCTTTCTTCACCCTCATCCCTGGCTTTCTCTGTTACTCCCTAGGTTAAATGGCTTAAACAGTTCCTCAGACTCCAAGGTCCTGCTGGGTTGAGCCAAGCACGGGGGATCAATCACCAAATCCCCACTGGCTCATCCCTCCTCCCATTTGTAGTTTCCCTCTCCTCACCATGACCTCAATTTCCAATCCAATCTATGCACTAACAACAAGAAAACCATGGCGACCTGCAAATTGGAACCCAAAGAGAAAAGGCCAGACTCCTGTTTCTGGGCAATTATTGACTTCTCCTAGAAAGAAGGACAGGAAGGGGGAAGGAGCTACTTCTTTCTTCCCCAGCAAGTGCTGTTTATTTTGCCAGCTGAGTGAAAAGAAAGACTAGTAGAAGATCATCCTTACCAAGTTCCTAAACCATAAGGAAAGCTCATCTGTCTTTGCTTCTTCAGTTTCTTGGTTCCCAACTAAAACCCCTCCTATTAGCTCATATGTTTCATTCATTCATTCACTTGCTGATTTTTCTTAACCAGACCTGCACATCAGAATCACCTGGAGAGGTTTTTTCAAAGCACACAAACTCCAACTATAGGCAAACACACTGAATCTGAGTTATTAGAGGATGGGGAGGGGGTGGAGGAGATTGGAGGGTGGAAGGGGCTCGTATATTTTGCAAAACATTCCCAGGTTATTCTGTTGCTCAGTTGGGAGAAAATATTTACAAACAATGCAACCAACAAGGGCTTAATTTACAAAATATACTAACAGCTCATACAACTCACAAAAAACAAACAACAACCCATTCAAAAAGTGGGTGGAAGACCTAAATAGACGTTTCTCCAAAGAAGACATACAGATGGCCAATAGGCACATAAAAAGATGCTCAACATCACTAATTATTAGAGAAATGCAAATCAAAACAATAGTGAGGTACCACCTCACAATGGTCAGAATGGCCATCATTAAAAAGTCTACAAATAACAAAGGCTGGAGAGGGTGTGGAGAAAGGGGAACCCTCATACGCTGTTGGTGGGAATCTAAGTTGGTGCAGCCACTGTGGAAAACAATATGGAGGTTCCTCAGAAAACTAAAAATAGAATTACCATATGATCCAGCAATCCCACTCCTGGGCATATACCTAGAAAAAACTATAATTCAAAAAGATACATGCACCCCAATGTTTATAGCAGCACTGTTTATAATAGCCAAGACACGAAAACAACCTAAATGTCCATCGACAGATGAAAGGATAAAGATGTGGTACATATATACAATGGAATACTACTCAGCCATAAAAAAGATTGAAATAACGTCATTTGCAGCAACATGGATGCAACTAGAGATTATCATACTAAGTGAAGTAAAGCAGATGGAGAAAGACAAATACCATATGATATCACTTATATGTGGAATATAAAATATGACACAAATGAACCTATCTATGAAACAGAAACAGAATCAGGGACATAGAGAACAGACTGGTGGTTACCAAGGGGGAGGGGGAGGGGGAGGAGGGAGGGTTGGAGTGGGAGGTGGGGTTAGCAGATGTAGGATTTTATATATGGAATGGATAAACAACAAGGTCCTACTGTATAGCACAGAGAACTATATTCAATATCCTATGATAAACCATAATGGAAAAGAATATTAAAAAACATTGTATATGTATAACTGAATCACTTTGCTGTGCAGCAGAAATTAACACAACATTGTAAATCAACTATACTTCAGTAAAATAATTAAAACTGAAAAATATTTAATCTCTCTGTGTCTCAGTTTGTTCATCTATGAAATGGGAATAAAGTTACTTATCTGGCAGGATTATTGTGAAGCTAAATGAGATGGGTAGTAATGTGCTGAGACAGTACCTGAATACATTGTTTTCATGTAAAAACTCACCATCTACTAAATGTCCAGCCACTTGATCAAAAATGTCAGCCATCACTGCTGTTATAGGCTGTTCGATAGCAACCTGGTCATCCTTCCTTGTCCTAAGCCCCCAGCCCCTGCAGAGCCCACGTTGCATCAACCGTGGAAGGGAACCGGTGTGGTGAAGGACCTGGGGTCACACAGACCCAGAATAAGTCTGAGCTCCGTCCTCTCCCATCTGTGGATTTGCTGCAGCAAATCCCGCCTTCTAAGACATTTGGCTCTCCCTCTGGTGAAAGGGGGTTGGGGGTCAGTCTTTCTCAAAAGCTCATTTAACAGATTAAATGATTATATATGCAAAGTGCCTGGCACAGAGTAGGTTCTTAATACATAGCCTCAGACCACAATGGACATAGGGTGGGGACACTGAAGGGAGCAAGGGAGGGGCTCAGGGGGGACAGGGGAGGAGGGGAGCTGGAGGCTAGGCTGAGCCCAGCGGTTTCTCCACTCACACTCTGAGACATCACCTTGCAGAGAGGTCTCTGGACATCAGGAGCCTGACGAAGGACCCCCCCTCCCAATGCAAATTGTACCAGGGAGTGTGAGAAAGAGAGCGAAAGACACAATTACTATCGCCATCGGCAACCAGGTGCTGGACACAGCTAAGGCCTAGCGCCTTAATTGGGGATTAGAGGCTGAACTTTACCAAAGCACGGCCTCGATGCCTTCATTAAAAGCTGGAAAATTCTCCATGCAGGTGCGATGACCTTTTGTGAAGTGACCTAGAGAGTGGCTGGGCCCGGAGGAGCATCGTGCCCCTGGCCAGACACTGCGGTCATCTCCCCACCTGCTCCTTCTCCTGCCCAGCACGACACGAGTTCACCTTCCCCCTCCCACCCTCCTACAGTGCCTACCTCCTACCCCACGTGATGGAGCAGGGAAACAGGCTGACCAAAGACTTGTGCTTACTTGTAGGGTATCGCTGAGCAATCCTGGTGTCCCCATATTACTTTTCTTCCCAGAAAAGAAGAAGAGTCTGAACTTGGTCTGAACTTAAAACTCAAAACCTAGATGTTTCTCTTTAAAATGCAGGTAATAATGACCTGACAACTCTGTTTCACATGATCCAGGTGGTAAAGTCCGTTAACACATAGACCATATGATCCTCTCAATGATCCAGTAAGTGAGCAGGGACAGGAGATGATCTTCATTGTTTCAGAGGCAGAATTGGAGTCTGGAGGTGGGGCAGTTCCACAAGCAGACCCGATCCAGGCCTTCTGATGCTTGGTCTTTCCCACCAACCTAGCAGGGATGTGTTTCCCGCCAGGTGGGACCTGGAGTGGCTGACGGCCTTGGACGGCAGTTGAGTTGGGGAGGAGGTGCTGCGCAGTGGAAGGCGAGTGAGGACAGAGGACTTGAGGGCACGTTTTGCAGTCGAAGGGTGTTTAGGAGAGAAGATCTGGGAGAGGGACATGAGGCCAAGAATCTTCAAAGAACATGTCAGCATTCAGGACCTACTGGGAAAAGTAGACATTTCTGCTCTGAAGCCTTTCAAGGAAGGATAACTGCTTCTCACCTGCTGGGCCTGGTGGATGGCAGGAGCTGGACAAAATGACCTCTGTAGGTCCTGTTGACCGGTCATCCAATGGCATTTACCTCTGACCAGGTAGCATGCCATCTGGTCCTCTTGGTTCTGGAAGGGGAGTAACCAGTCAGCAGACAGTCACGGATGGAGACGCACTTTGCTGAGAGCACCATGGAAACCGCAAAGAAGCATGAGTCCTGTTCTGATTCCTAGAGCTTACAGCCTAAATGGGGAGTCAAGGCAGACAGATATCTAACGATAACTCGTGGTAACAAGATCATCTTCAATTTTCTTGTGACTTTATGTAATTCCAAAGCATTTTAGTACTTGATATTATGATCTTTATATTTGTCTGTGTATAAAGCATTTAGCCCAATGTGCCCTGGAAAGCGTAAATGTGAAGTTATTGCTATTATTATTATTACTGTTTACATTATTTTACACTGAACTACAAGCTAGTTCAACTACAAGCTACTTGAGGGGGAAGCTATATTTTATTCACCTTTTTGTTCTCTGCACCTAGTCCTGCATGTTTTGAACTAAATACAGAATAAATGTTTGTAGATGGTCATCGAATGAAGGTCATTTAAACCTCACAAAAATCTCTGGAGGGATTTTCTTTCCTCTAAAGACAAGGAGTCTGAGACCCAGGTAGGGAAGGTGACACAGTTAGTGACAGAGCTGAGGCCAGAAGACATTCTATGCCATGTGTACAAGTAGGACCTGGGAACTCTGCCCTGATGTGATCAAGGAGGGCTTCATGGAAGAGGTGTCACTTTCATAGGCTTCTTTTGCAATGAATGAGCTTCAAAGAGACATACAAGGAAAAGGTATCACTAACAGGGAACTTCACAGATGAACTCCTGGAGGAGGAAGGAGTGCTCTGCAGGGAAGTGTTTAGAGAACAAAAGGTCCAATGTGGCAGGTGGAGACTAAGCCTGCAGGGGCCTTGAGTGTCAGGCTGAAGGCTGATGCTTAATCCTGAAGCCCATTAGGGCTGGGGTGCCACCTAGACCACCTTTCACCCAAAGACATCAACTCTGGGCCTGTGTCCATCCAACGTGGGGGCTGTGTTGGCCGCTAGGTCCAGATCCTGAAAGGACAGGAGCACGTTCACCCCAGGACGGCGCAGGGCCATCTGCTGGGCAGCATGATTCATTCATTAGCACCAGGAAAAGGAGATGAACAATCTGCCTCGGCCCTAATGAGAAAGATTGGAGGCCACGAGGTGCATGTTTATTACTGAAGGTGCTGCATTAATTATGGAGTCTGGAAGGGAAGAGGGAAGCCGTGCTTGGCCTGAGGACCATCTGGAAGAGGTGGCCGGAGGAAGGCGCCCACTACTCTGAGTCCAGCCTCCAGGGCTCACACTCAGCCCCCTGAGGAATGCTCACTCAGCTCTGTGTTCATTCATTCACTCAGCAACTATTTCCTAAATACTGCCTGTGTGCCAGGCCCCTGCACTGAGGCCTGGTGACCTGTGCCCTGGAGGACCCCAGAATCTGGTGACTGTTGGGGACAGATGCACAATCAGATATTTAGAATAAAGTCTGCTGAATAGAATCACTGCAAGCATGGGCTCCTAACCTAGTCTGGGGGTGGCCTGGATTGGCTGGAGTTATCTGGGGATACTTGCAAGACACTTAAGGGGCTGGCTCTTTAACTTTCCAGCAAGCGGAGCCACTGAAAGGATAGAGACGTGGAGTCCTATGGTCGGATCTGCTCCATCTCACCCCAGGGTGCCCAACACCCGTGGTTACCTCCTGCCTTCTCTCTTTTCTCCTTCAACCGTGCCTGTCCTGGGCTCCAACTCCTCAGGGACAACGGATGCCAGGATGCTACACCCCACCCTGGACTTCTGGAATTGGGGTGTCCAGCATCTAGACAAATGTTTGAAGGCAAGATGACCAATGGGAGTCATACCGCATGGACTAAGTGCCTACTTGGTCCCCCCAACCTGACCCCAAAGGGTTGCAGAGGCTCTGCTGGCCTTGGTCAGAGGACAGCTACCCCAGACCAAGAGCCATCATAAGACCTAGAATCAGTGTTGCGACTGTGGCATCCTAGAGTGCATGTGGTGGGGTAGAGTGGAGCGGCTCTGGGCAGGACTCTGTGATCTAAGCTCTGAGGATGCAGGAGCCCTGTGGTCCTGATTCCCTACTGCACACCCACATCAGCACAGAGCCTGGAGGAATTGTGAGTGAATGAATGAATGAGTGAGTGAAGGTTCAGATCCCAGTTCAGGCACTTCCTAGCTCTGGGACTTTGGAAGGGTCACTTCACCATCTGAGTCTCACCTTCCACACATGTTAAACACTGATTACGAAGTGTCCTGCATAGAATTGCTGAGATGATGACATATGATGGCTATGAGTCTAGTACAATGCCTGACACTCAGGAAATGTCAGGAAATTCTTGAGAAAATATGGCCCTGAACGTGTACGTTTTTGTAGAAGGATTGTGTCCTATGTAGGAAATTAGACCACCTTGAGGGGAAACGCTCCTTTCACAGGTGTGGCCTCCCAAGATGGTCATTTCTGAGATACTCATTTCTGCTGAAATTGAGATTTAAGGAAGACTAGAGTTTGGCAAAAGTCACACCATTGGTCTCAAATCTAGGTTTTCTGTCACTCCATCATTCAATGACATTCAACAAAGATTCATTGTGCCCCCACCAGTGCCCGGCACACTCGCCATTCTCTCCACGACACTCCAGCTGGGACAGGGCAGAGGTCCCCCTAAAGCCCACCCTTGGAGATCATCATGGGTGAGGAAAAGGACACTGCTTGGTGACAGGTACAAGGTCACTGGACAGGCAGTGGTGATGTGAACCTCAGGGACCTGCTTTCTGACTCCTGGTCTGGCTCCTCCCTTACACTGAGACCAGGGGTCTGTTTCCCCAGGGTTTGAGAACATCAGTGATTACCTTGCCCAGGTGTATGCGGAGTGGAAATGAAGACAGGGAGATGTGGGGGTGGGAGGAGGGAGGGAGGGAGGGAGGCAGAGCAGAGAAGAGGATCAGCTAGAGAAATGAGAGCTTGTCAAGGCCTTATTGTCCCCCAGGCAGGAGAGGTAGTTCAGAGTGCCCTCTGGGAACTTCCCAGGAGGGCTGGGTAAGGCTAAAGAAACTACAGGAATGGAGAGCGGGCTGAGCTCCTCCAGATGGGTCTCCTAGCGTCAGCCCCAGGGTCCCTTGTCTGGTCTTGGGATGATGGGACTAGAGTTCTTACCTCCATCCCTCTCTATCTTTGGGCTTTGCAGGGGCTGCGTGGGTAGGTGCGAGGCAGAGGAGTGCAAGCCGGGGATTGGGGGAGGGAGAGACACTTATGTTACCAAATCCCATGCTGAACTACAGCCTCAAGGGCAAACTGTGTGTGTGCAGGGGCGCACACTAGTCAGTTTTCTAGAGAAAGGGAACCAATAGGAAGTGAACATAATATTATATATATACATGTATACATATATCTATAAAATAAAGAGATTTTTTATAAAGCTTTGGGGCATTGGCTCACGCAATTACGGAGACTGGCAAATCCAAAATCTGCAGGGTGGGCTGGCAGGCTGGAGACCCCAGAGAGCTGATGCTGTAGTTTGAATCCAAAGGCCATCTTCTATAGAGCAAGAAAATCTAGTGTAGATGAAATCCAAAGGCTGTCTGCAGGAGAAGTCTCTCTTGCTCAAGGGAGGCTGGTCTTTTTGTTCTATTCAGGCCTTCAACAGGTTGGATAAGGCCCACCACATCAGGGATGGCAATCTGCTTTACTCAGGGTCCACAGATTTAAATGTTAATCTCATCCAAAAACACCCTTGCAGAAACACCCAGAATAACATTTGACTAAATATCTTGGGCATGCACTGGCCCAGCTGAGTTGACACATAAAAACTAACCGTGTCACAGAGCACGTGTATGTGTGCATGGTGTTTGTGGGAAGGGTGGAAGGCACAGTGTCTCGCACCCCCAAGCCAGCTCCCAGCACCAGGAAAGGTCCCAGCCGTGGAATTTAGGCAGGAGAAACCAAATCTCACCCAAATGGCCTCTCAGCAAGTCTGGGGAGGGTTGCACTCAGGCTGTGAGCGTGGGTGTGTTCCTGCGCCAGTGTGGCACTGTGTATCTCTTAGTGGGGGTCCCCGTCTGTGGGAGTCATGTGTCAGTGTCACTCTGTGTCCAGGTCTGGAGGTCGGTACATGGAAGTGGTCAGATACTGGCGACAGGAAGCATGTGGCTCTCTCAGTGAGGGCCAGGGAAATGAGCATCTGTTCTTCATGTCCACACTGCCTGCCACTTTCCCAGAGATTATGACACATCACTGTCCAGAAAGGTCCCCATTACCCTGCTGTGCAGGCCACTCTTTGCGAGATCACAGAAGTGCCAAGTGGGGAGTGTCATGTCAAAATGCTGGGCGCTCAGCTGATACAGCAATCAGGGGGCTGACAGCACCACCTATCCCAAGAAGCCAGTGTTATATGTTTATCAAACCGGGAAACAGAACACAGAGAGACGGACAAGCCCTGGGACCCTCAAAACAGAAGCTCCAAATTATCCAGTGAGAAATGCCAATGTTTGCTTTACTCATCTGGCCTGGGGCCTGACCCTCTTCCTTTTACCTAAACTGCACCCCTCTTGGAGCTCCAACCCATTTCCTTTATTCTGTTCTCTGTAGAAGTGGACAGTAGCCAGTCGCCCTCCCTCCCCAAGGCCTCCCCCTCCCCCCGATGCCACCTCCACCACACCCACATTCTTGACGCTGGCGGCCATCTTCCCCGCGGTTAACTTGTCCACTTCCGGGCCACGCCATGCTGGTTTTATTTCTACAGCTTTGAATTCATCTTCACAGATGGCCAAGGGAGGTCCCCTTCTCTGTTCTTCTTTTTCAAAATTGTTTTAGGTATTTGTGTTCTTGATTCTACCATGTGATTTGGGGGATCATTTTGCCGAGTTTCTGAAATAACCTCCTGAGAGTCTGATTCAAATTCATGAAATGTAAAGATTAACTGGGGAGAAAGGGTCACCTTAGAGTGCTAAGTCTTCACATCGATGAATATGTTACATCTCTCTGTTTATTTGTTTTCATACAATTTACTTCAAAAAGGTTTTGTACTTTTGTAGTTAGGTTTATTGGTTTGGGTTCCCCCAGAAGCAGCCTCTGAGCTAAGGGTTCAAGTGTGAGCGGTTTACTGAAAGGTACAAGAAATGCAGGGAGGAAGTAAGCCAATAAAGGCTGCATTAATAATCCAGCTTCCAAGTAGGTGACTGGAGCTAAATTCTGCAGGAAAACTCTGGAAAAACAGAGCAATAAACATACTTCAGAGTTATATCAGTCAAGGGATAAGGAACCCCTCCATGCATCACTCATTGCTGAAGGGCTGCCTTTGGGAAGATATTAATTCCCTGGTACTTCTGTCCAGGTTATTCAGGCAAGTGGGTTCTAATAGCCCTGCCACAAGGAACAGGAGCTGCTGTTACAAAGAAAAGGTGATGGCAACAAAGGTGGTATTAATGCATCTGCTTTAGGCAGCTTGCAAGAGAGATCCTCCCTCTCTAGGAGGGGAAACTAGAGCAATGGGTGGAAGCCACAGATAGTTCAATAGCGATAAAAGCTTTCTGTCTAATCGAGCTTCCAATGCGTCGCTTCCATCAGAATTCTCCATTCTGTTGGTGAATTCCAAGAACACTCCTGATGACTCGACAATTTCCCAGCTCCCTCAGTGAACACCTGTGTGTCGGGACAGAGTGGGGAGTAATCAGTCTGATGACGGGCTGCATGTAGAGCCAGCCCCACCCACCTCTACCCACCTAGGGCAGAGGGGCTGGGGCAGGCCTTAGCTAGCCCTCCTGAAATACTTCTCATCCCTGATCAAATGAAAATATAGAATGCAAGTAGGGGCGGGGAGTAGGTGATGGGGTACCAGAACAGATATTACCCTGTTCCCCAAGGTTTCTGCAGATCAACTTCTGAGATTCATTTGGGGGTATAGAGGCTGTGTTTGATCAAATTCAGTAAACACATATTGAACCGCTACTATGCAGAGGCAGCCTTTGGCCTCTGGCTAAGGCACTAGAATGAAGTACCCCAAAGACATGACAGCTTAAAGGGAGAAGTAGACAAGTAAAACATAAACGCTAGTTCTGTGTGATGTGTGATAGATACAGTCATCTTTCTTGCTTTCTTCCTTCCTTCTATCCTATAATATTTAAATGTCTGTTATGTACCATCCCTTTTCTAGCTTCTGAGAACATAGTGTCATATATAACAAATAAAATCCTTGCTCTCATGAAGCTTGTATTCTAATGAGGAAGATAGACAATTAACAGAAGATTAAAAATCTATAAAATAATTTTCTATGAATGTGGCTCGAGGGTAATTTTATACAGGGGAGATAGAGACAGCCTCTCTGAGCAGAAGACTTTTGAACAAAGACCAAGTAAGATGAGGGAATGAACATTGGAAAATGGAGGGAAAGAGAGGTCTAAGCATAGGAAAGAGTAAGAGCGAAGGAACAGGCACAGGATCTTTCAGAACAATGGGACAAGTAAGAGATACAAAGGAAATTCAAGGCCAGCTTACATAAATGTACCAATGCAAGAGCGAAATGGGAAGGGTTAAGGAGGGCTGGCCTCTGAGGGATGCATAAGAGGACTGTGGCTGGCAGGGGCTGGAAATGCAGTTGTAGGAAGAGGTCACATGCAGGGTCAGGTATGCCAGGCCCCGAGGCTGAGGGTGCAGACAGCCTTCTGGGCCAGGCAAGGGTTCTCTTCCTTAGACCAAGGATGGTTTGGGAGACAGAACGTTCAAGAGGAGAGAGAGCTTCCGGCTGGAAACTGGAAGGCTCATTTGCTGACGCCTTTTTTCCCCTCTAACCCTTGGTTATGCCATCTGTAACTGCAAGATGAACACCCTTGCTCCTCTGTTCACTGAACATGTTGAAGGTCATGGCGTCCCCACCATGCGGAGGGGATTCTGGGTCCTCAGGAGGCAGAGCTGCATCTGTTCCCTCAGTGCCTGCCCTTATGGGTGGTTGTCACAAGCTGGGGGCCCACTTGTCAGTAAGACCATTTTCATCCGAACCTGGTCTCCTCTGAGCCTGAAGACTCAGACCCTCCTGGCATCTGGCAGGGCCACCCTTTACTCTGACCCTCTTCCCAGCAACAGATTTGCAATAACATCTGCTAGGACAGTCAACTCCCAGCATGACTAATGTGACATAAAGCTGGCATTTCTTCCTTCTTCTCTCAGAAATCACCTCCAAGCACCAAGGCAAATGAGAGGTTGAAACATAAACTCCATCTTCGCAAAGTAGGAGAGACCTGGAACCATACACAGATGGACATGTCATCCCGCAGTGAAGATCCAGGTGGAAGAAGTGGGGAGAGGAAGTCTCAGCAGCAAAGCTCAGAAAGAAATTTCAGAGTACATTTCTGGAAGGTGAGAAGACAACCCTCCTCAAGATGTAAAACCTAAACCCCACAATTTCAAAAGCAGGAATGGAGTACATGGGGTGGGGCCAGGAGAGTCCATGGACCCAGCTCCATGAAGCAGGGAAGGTGGGGCAAGACCAGATGTCACACAAACAAGCCACAGTTGTGAGAAAAGGTCCATCTTTGTGACAGTGGGGAGGAGAGAGGTTTTTTCCTGTGAATTACCCCACAGCTGCCTGTCCTCTCTGGCTGGAGAGACGTAAAAGCCCCAGCTACTCGTACACAAAATTCTGAGTCCTAACAAGAAATTCTGGTCACCTGAAACACAGGCTCACCCACCCCACACACAAACCAACCACAAATAGCTGCTTCACGGGAAAACTCTCCTTCACCAAAAATATTTGAAAAGGAACCACAACAAGGTCTATACACAAAAAGCAAGAATAAAAGAGGAAAGAAATAGTAAAAACAAAGAGTAGATGAAAAAGGATCAACAAGAAACTGTTTTCACAGAGCTGAATAAATTGTGACTAAATATTTCACCATGATTTTTTAAAAAGAAAGTAATGAGGCAATTATCTTAGTGAAGCAAAAGCACTGAACAAAGATATGAAAGAAATTGCTACCTATTATCTAAAGAAGTAGAGAATTGAATGTATTATATACTTCAGACTGTCTAAAGAAATAGGGGATTAAGCATGTTATATAAAGTTATAGTTATTAAGGTAACTGCCAGAAAAATACAAACGTTCCAAAATACACACACAAGAAAAAGGAGAAAAAGTTCCACAAAGACGACGTTTCTTATATAAAAAACCTGAAAACATGACAAAACAGTGACAGAATGAAGACCAAACATATATATCATATAAATCCATGTAATGAACTAAACTCTTTATTAAAAGAAAAAGATTTCAGATTGTATCACAAAGCAAAACCAGCTCTGCTTCATATAAAAGCCACCTAAAACAAAGGGATTTAAAAGGTTGAAAGTAAAAGGGTAGACAATGGTATGCCAAGTACATGCACAGAAAAACAAAACAGGTCATAATCTGAATATCAGGTACGTTGAATTTGTGTGAAAGCACACAGTGAGACAAAGAATGACACTTTATAATGCTAAATGATAAACTCGCAGTGAAATTAAAAAGTTATGACTACCTATGGGTAAATAGCATACCATCAATATTTACAACACACACAAAAAAGGAAACACAAGGATAAATAAGTGAAAATACATCAGTAGTAAAAGATTTTGATTCAACTCTCTATGATCACAGGTCAAGTGGATAAAGATTAAGCTTACAGAACACCGAAATAACATAGCTCAATAAGTACATTTAGCTTATATATTTCCAACTCTGTATCCTCAAAACAGAGAAAACATATTCATTTGAAATGTACTCAAAGTCAAAAAGTACAAAATTCATTCTCTGGTCATATTGCACTAAAACTAGAAATAAATAATAAAAACAAAAATAAAAAATTCTTACCACTGGAAAAAACATTTGAAGTCTTTCTAAAACAACTCTTAGGTCAAAAAAGGTATGCAAATAAATACGCTAGGATAGCTAGAACATGATAATTGAGACAGTATATATAAATTCTATGAAATGCAGCTAAAGTAATATCAAAAGGGAAATTTATTTCAGTAAATAGTAATAATAATCAAGAGTCTATAAAATAAATGAGTTAAACATTCAATTCTAGAAGCTATAAAAATAATAAAACCCTTAGGAAAGCATAAGGAAGGATGTAATAGCTAAAAGCAGAAATGAATATATTAATTTAAAAAGGAAAATGTCAGGATAAATCGAAGAGCTGACTTTTAGGAAAATAAATAAGTAATCTAATTAATGAAAGAGAGAGAAAGCAAAACTACCAAATAAGGCATATGGAGGGGGAGAACTACAGATATAAAGGAAATTAAAACACTTAGCTCTACATAAATACATTTGAAAATGTCAAGAGAATGAATAATGGCATAAGTTACATAATTTTCTAAACTGACTATAAAAGATAGAAAAACTAAACAGACCAATTATGAAAGATTAAATAGAAAATGTTAGTAAACTTTCTCTCTGTAAAACTACCAAGCCAGAAATTTTTACAAGGTAATTTTCTACATCTTTTTTTAAAAGAAGGAAAAGAAAATAGTGGTTTCTAACAGCCCTGAAAATTTTTTAGAGCGTAGAAGAAAAGGAATTCTTCCAAATTCTTCTGAATGAAGCAAGCGTAACATGAATTCCAAAACCTAACCATAAACCAACACCCTTACAAATAACGTTTCCAAAAATCCTAAATAAAGAGACACACCAAGACTGGGTAAGATTTGTTTCCAGTAATGCAAGGGAGATTCAATAGTAGGAAATCCATTAACACATTCACTATATTAATAGATAGAAGAAAAATGATATGATTATCTGCACAGATACCCAAAAGGCATAGGATAGAATTCAACAATCACTATTTTCCTTTTTCTTTTTAATTTACATGTATATATATACAGCAAAGAGCATAAATCACAAGTATACAACTCAATGATGGTTTACATTTATATGTATAATCATCACCGTGATCCTAATATAGGATATTTCCAGCCCTCCAAAAGACTCCCTCATGTGCCTTCTCAGTCAAAAATCCCTCCACCAAGGTAAACATTGTCCTCACATTTTTTTACCATGTATTAGTTTTTTGTCTGTTTATGAATTCATATAAATTGAATATAAATTGAATATAAATTGAATATAAATTGAATATAAATATATATAAATTGAATCATACTGTAGCCACATTCATATAAATTGAATCATACTGTAGCCACATTCATTCATTAGAATCTCTTATTTAAGTAAGAGGTTTTAATGAATACTCCCTCAACATGGTAAGATATATCTCTCTGAACTCCAAAGTTTAATGAGGAAACATCATAAGCATTGCCATCAATGGTAAGAATGCAGAAAAAATGTCCACTATCTCCGGTATTAAACTGTTCTAGAGGTACTAGCCAATGCAGTTAGACATAGGAAGAAATTAGAGTTATAAACATTGGAAAGGAGAAGGAAAAATTATCACTATTTTCATTTGGGAAAACCCAAAAGTCCTACAAGGAGAAAAACAACACCAAATAAACTATTATAAGTAGTGAGAGATTTCACTACATTGGCCGGATGCAAGATTAGTATACAGAACTTAAGAGCTTCATGTAAGCAAACAACAAATGACAATTTGAAGGCATAATAGAAGACAAGACTCCATTCGCAACAGCAAAAAATACACATACAAATAAAGATGAAATACTGAGCAATAATAATTAGTGGTAAATGTGAAAGATTGATATGAAGAAAACTAAAAATACAAAAGAAGACTTAAACAAATGAACAGGCACACTATGGTCTTGACAAAACACAACATTATAAAGATGTAAATTCTCAATCTATGACTATAATTAATGTAAAAAAGTACATTTAAGTATATTCAAGTATAAAAGTATATTCAAATATATTATAAAGCTACAAAAATTAAAACATTGTGATATGGCATATGAATAGACTGACAGATTCTTGGGAAAGAATAAAAAGACCAGAAATAAATCCAAATAACCTGGGAAATTAGTACATTATAAAGAAAGCGTCATAAATCAGAAGGGATAAATGGATTTTTTTTTAAAAAATGATTCTGGGAATATAGGATGAAAACCCTAAAAAGAAATTAAGTTTTATTCATACAACACCTACACAAGAAGAAATTCCAAATGTTGAATAACAGTTGTAAATGCAAAACTGATACCATAGTGACAACAGAAGAAAAATGGGAGAACGTTTTTTTATCATCTCAGAGTATAAATGACCTAAATCCGATGCAAATCTCAAAAGCCACAAAAGAAACACTGAAAAACTTGTCAACATAAACGTTTTTAAGGACCTGCATAGGAAAAGCCACCGTATGTAAGATAAAAAGACAAACTAAAAACTGAGAAAATATCTTCAAGTCATATCACAATTTCTTTAATATATAAAGAGTTCACAAATCAATAAGAAAAGAATTAGCTAACAGCACAATAGAAAAAGGAACAAAACATTTGGAACAATCTACTGAAAGGAAAATGCAAAAGGGTTTTAAGCATAGGGAAAAATACTTAATTCCACACACAATAAGAAACTTACAAAATAAAATGATGCTGAAATACCATTTGTCCCTTATTAAATTGGCAATTATCAAAATGTTAGATATTGCTAAATTACTCTCCATAGAGGTGATACCAATTTACACTCTCTCTAACAATGCATGATAATGTATATCCCAACACACTCTTCATGCTCACACATTGTTAGTGGAGGTGTAAATTGGTATAACATCTATGTAACTTAGCAATATCTAACAAAATTAAAACTACATGTACGCTCTTGATCCAGACATTCTACTTCAAGAAATTTATACTTAGCTAGACTCCAACATGAGTGAAATAATATCATTTGTTCTTCATAGCACCACTGTTTGTAATAGTGAAAAGTTAGACAGTAGTTCACTAGTTTAAGAAAGTACTTATGAGAAATCATAGCCAAAAGTGAGGAGAGTGCAATATAATGTTATAAAGTACATCACCACTTGTGTAATAAAAAGAGGGAGGATATATGTATTTTATTGGACGTGTATAAACTATCTTAAAAGAATGCCCAAGAACAATTGTCACTGTCAGGGAGAAAACTATCTAGGAGATAGTGGTAAGAGATACTTTTTTCCATGCATATAATTTTGTACTTTTTGAATTCTGAATCATTTGGAAGATTTACCTATTCCATAAATATACAAGAGTTAGGTTTTTTAGGGATTCAAAAATTTTAATAGATTATACTCCATTTAAAGTTATAAAATATTGGCTACCTTCCCTGTGCTGCACAACATAGCCTTGTAGCTTCTTTATTTTATTCATAGTAGTGTGTACCTCTTAATCCTCCTTCCCTATTTTGCTCCTCTCCCCCTTCCCTCTCTCCACAAGTAACAACCAGTTTGTTCTCTATATCTGTGAGTCTGATTCTGTTTTGTTTTTTTCATTCATGTGTTTATTTTTTAGATTCCACATATAAGTGATATCATATGCTATTTGTTTTTCTCTGTTTGACTTATTTCACTAAGCATAATACCTTCCAGGTCCATCCATGTTTTTCAAATGGCAAACTTTCATTCTTTTCTTACGGCTGAGTAGCATTCCATTGTGTATATCACATCTTCTTTATTCATTTATCCATTGATGGACACTTAGGTTGCTTCCATATCTTAGCTATGGTAAATAATGCTGCTATGAATATTGGGGTACACGTACCTTTTCAAATTAGTGTTTTCATTGTCTTCAGATTTTTATCCAGGAGTGGAATTGCTGGAACATATAGTAATTCTATTTCAGTTTTTTGAGGAACCTCCATACTGTTTTCCATAGTGGCTGCAACAATTTACATTCCCACCAACAGTTTACTAGGGTTCTCTTTTCTCCACATCCTCACCAACATTTGTTATTTGTAGATTTTTTTATGACAGCCATTCTGACAGGTGTGAGGTTGTATCTCATTGTGGGTTTGATTTGCATTTACCTGATGATTAGCAACATTGAACATCTTTTCATGTGCCTGTTGGCCATCTGTATGCCTTCTTTGGGCAAATGTCCATAGAGGTCTTCTCCCCATTTTTAATTGGATTGTTTGGTTTTTGGCTATTGGTTGTATGAGCTGTTTGTATGTTTTAGGTATTAATCCCGTTCACATCATTTGCAAATATTTTCTCCCTTTCAGTAGGTTGTCTTTTGTTTTGTCAGAGGTTTCCTTTGCTGATCAAAAGCTTTTAAGTTTACTTAGGTCCCGTTTGTTTATTTTTGCTTTTGTTTCCTTTGCATTAAGATACAGATCAAAAAAACATTGCTACAATGTATGTCAAAGAGTGTTCTGCCTATGTTCTTTTCTAGGAGATTTATGGTTTCCAGTCTTACATTTAGGTCTTTAATCCATTGTGAATTTATTTTTGTATATTGTGTGAGAGAATGTTCTAATTTCATTATTTTACATGTAGCTGTCCAGTTTTCCCAGCACCATTTATTGAAGAGACTGTCTTTTCTCCATTGTGTATTCTTCCCCCTTTTGTCATAGATTAATGGACCATAAGTGTGTGGGTTTATTTTGGAGCTCTCTGTTCTGTTCCATTGATCTATAGTTCTGTATTTGTGCCAGTACCATACTGTTTTGATGACTGTAGCTTTGTAGTATAGTCCAAAGTCCAGGAGCATGACACCTCCAGCTTTGTTCTTCTTTCTCTAGATTACTTTCGCTATTTGGAGTCTTTTGTGCTTCCATACAAATTTTAGAATTATTTGTTCTAGTTCTGTGAAAAATGTCATTGGTATTTTCATAGGGCTTGTCATATTTGGCCTTTATTATGTTGAGGTATGTCCCCTCTATGCTGACTTTTTTGAGAGCTTTTATCATAAATGGATGTCAAAAGTTTTATCTGCATCTATTGTGACGATCATATGATTTTTATTCTTTAATTCGTTAATGTATCACATTGATTGATTTGCAGATATTGAGTCATCCTTGCATTCCTGGGATAAATCCCACTTGGTCTTGGTGTATGATTCTTTTAATGTATTGCTGAATTTGGTTTGCTAATATTTTGTTGAAAATTTTTGCATCTATATTCATCAATGATATTGGCCTGTACTTTTCTTTTCTTGTGATAACTTTGTCTGGTTTTGGTATCAGGATGATGTTGCTGGCCTCATAGAATGAGTTCAAAGGCATTCCTTCCTCTGCAAGTTTTTGGAATAGTTTGAGAAGGATAGAGTTTAACTCTTCTCTAAATGTTTGGTAGAATTCACCCATAAATTCATCTAATGCTAGACTTTTGGTTTGGGGGAGGTTTTTCTGTTTTTTGGTTTTGGGGGGGGGGTTGACTACTGATTCAATTTCGTTACTGCTAATTGGTCTGTCCCCATTGTTCACATTTTCTATTTCTTTCTGGTTCATTCTTGGGAGATTGTACATATCTAGGAATTTGTCCATTTCTTCTAGGTTGTCCATTTTATTGGTGCATAGTTATTTGTAGGAGTCTCTTATTATCTTTTGTATTTCTGTGGTGTGTGTTGCAACTTTTCCTTTTTCATTTCTGATTTTATTGATTTGGGCCCTCTCTCTTTTTATCTTGATGAGTCTAAAGGTTGCTAAAGGTTTGTCAATTTTGTTTACCTTTTCAAAGAACCAGCTCTTAGTTTCATTGATCTTTTCTGTTGTATTTTGCTCTCTATTTCATTTATTTCTGCTCTGATCTTTATGACTTCTTTCCTTCTACTAACTTTGGGTTTTCTTTGTTCTTCTTTTTCTAATTCCTTTAGGTGTAAAGTTAGGTTGTTTATTTGATATTTTTCTTGTTTCCTGAAGTAGGCTTTCATCACTATAGACTTCCCTCTTAGAATTGCTTTTGCTGTGTCGTATAGATTTTGGATCATTATGTTTTCATTTACATTTGTCTCCAGGTATTTTTTTGGTTATAGGTTTTTCCCTTTCGTCACTTTAAATATATCATACCACTCCATTTGTCCTGCAGAGTTTCTGCTGAAAATTCAACTGATAGCCTTGTGAGAGTTCCCTTGTATGTAACTTGTTGCTTTTCGCTTGCTACTTTTAATATTCTCTCTTTATCTTTAATTTCTACTATTTTGATTACAATGTGTCTTGGTGTGGTCCTCTTTGGGTTGATCCTGTTTGGAACTCTCTGTGCTTCTTGTGGCTAGATGTCTGTTTCTTTTCCCAGTTTAGGGAAGTTTTCAACTCTTGTGTCTTCAAATATGTTTTCTGCCACTTTTCTCTCTCTTCTCCTCCTGAGACCCCTATAATTTGAATGTTAATATACTTGATGTTGTCTCAGAGGTCTCTTAAACTGTCCTTACTTTTCTCATTCTTTTTTTTTCCTTTTTTCTATTCAGTTTCAGTTATTTCCACTACTCTGTCTTCAGCTAGCTGATCCGTTCCTCTGTGTCAATTAATCTACTGTTGATTCCTCCTAGTGTATTTTTCATTTCAGTTATTGTATTCTTCATCTGTGTTTGGTTTTTCTTTATATTTTCTAACTCCTTGTAAAAAAACTTGTAATTTCTTGCTCTGGTCATCAATTCTTTCCCAAGTTCTTCGATCATCTTTATGATCATTACCTTGAACTCTCTATTGGATAGATTGCCTATCTCTACTTCACTTAGTTTTTCTTCTGGGGTTTTCATCTTATTCCTTCCACATGTTCCTCTATCACCTAATTTTGCCTAATTTTCAGTTTTTATTTCTGTGTATTTGGTAGGTTGGTTACATTTCCTGATCTTGCAGAAGTTGCCTTTTGTAGGAGATGTCCTATACATCCCAGCAGCACACTTCCCTCTGGTCACCAGATCTGTATGCTTTAGGGGTGTCCCCTATGTGAGCTATGTGGCTCCTTCTGTTTTGGAGAGCTGACTGTTGAGGGCAGTCTCGTAGGTATGGTCGGCCCCTGGTCTGGTTGGTTGTGGGGCCCTGCTTTATGCACAGGCTTCCAGCTACGGTTGGAGGGGTCAGGTCACAAGGCAGCTGGCTGTGGAACACTGGGTGGTCCCAGGACCAGTGCTGGCTCACTGGTGGGCAGAGCCAGGTTCTGGGGTGGGTGTTTGCAGTCCAGGGTTCCCAGATCCAGTGTCAGCCTGCTGGTGGATTGGGCCAGTTCTTGACACAGCTGGCTTCAGCTTCTGGGGTGTCCCAAAGCTAGTGCTGGTCTGAAGGTGGGTGGGGCTGGATCCTGGGGTGGCTGGCTGAGGAGTCCAACAACTCTTAGAGATGGTGTCAGCCTGCTGGTGGTGGGTTTAGGACCCAGGGGTCCTGGGGCTTGTGCCAGCCTGCTAGTATGTTGGCTGGGTCCTGACAAGTCAGGGTGTGGTGCTGCAGTGGTTCTCGAGTAGGTGCCAACCTGCTGGTGAGTGAAGCCAGGTCCTGGGGCTAGTGCTGGCCACTGGTGGGTAAGGCCAGGTCCTGAATCTCTGGCTGCAGGGCTCAGTGTCCCAGAGTCTGTATCAGAACACTAGTTGATGGGGTCAAAGCTCAGGGAGACCTAGGGCTGGTGCTGCCTTACTGGTGGTCAGAGCTGGCAGCAGGATCTCCGTCCACGGTGTCCAGGGTGTCCTGAAGCTGGAAAAAACTGTTTTAATAATTATTATAGCTTCCATTTGTCATGTGCTTTCTATATCTCAGCACTCTTCTAATATTTTACAAACATCATCCCATGCAGTCCTTGCAATACCCCTATGAAGTATCCTTCTTTCCACAGCTGAGGAAACTAAGGCACAGAGCATTTAAGTAACTTATCTAAAAATCACAGAGCTAGAAACACTCAAGCCAGGATTGAACCCAGGTAGTTCTACCCAGGATACTCGGGAGCCCCAGCTGTTCCTCACTCAGATCTACACACTGCTTATCTATTTGTGGACTGCCTGCACAGTGTATTTAATATAGATCAACCCTGTCCCCCCCTGAGAGGTTCCTGCTTTCAGAGACACATCCTATCAGGACACCCAGCCTACAAAGAAATTCCCTTGGTCAGTGCTAGACTTTCTGCACCCCTGGAGACAGGTGCATGAAGGGGGGTGGGGGAGACTTTCAGAAGATGGCATTAGCCTTATCTTTTCCTCTTTAGCCCTCATATTCCCACTGCACCAAATCTCACATTTATAACTCCCTAATTGTCTCTCCTCTGTCTCCCTTCTTCCTCCTTCCATGTGCCTTTGACTCAGTTCAGACTGTCATCAAATCATAACTAAATTTTGGCACCAGCCTCCTAATTCATTGGGCGGTGGCCAGAATAATGTTTTCCCATTTGTATTATATTCTACACAAGTAAACGTGGTTATTATAGGAAACCATTTAAATTTCATTAAGCAGAAAAGAAGATGCCTTTCTAATACTCCCCCCTGGTTTCAAAGGATCAAGGCATGATAAAGTACAAGAACCTATGTGCTCTGGGCTTTCTGGGCTCATCTGCCACACAGTTTCTTCCTTCTAGATCTGTGGAACGAAGAACTGCATCCAACTTTCTGGTGGTTTCAAAGCATTTCTCATCCCAGGACCTTCACACACACTACCTCCTGTGTTCCGAATGACCAGCTGCAAATCCACCTGGCCAGCTCCCACTGTTGCCCTGAAACTCAGCTCAAGTATTCCTTCCCTAGGGAAGCCGTCTCTGTCCCTCAGTCTGATATAAATCCCCCTCTTCTTTGACTCTATAGGATCCAAGGCAAAGCTCAGTCCCAGTACAGATCATACATATGAGAGTATTGCCTACTTGTCTGTAATCAATGATCTGTGAGCTCCTTGAAAGCCAGGACAGTGCCTTGGTCATCTTGGTGTGCCCAGTATGTGGCACAGTGCCTGGTACTACTTTGAGTGACTTACTCATTATTGAACGAAATATGTTATTGAATGAAATATGTTAAACCCACGTGCACCTCCAAGGACTGCTTTTCCACCTTCTAGACTTGTCTAATCAAGCCCTGTATTAGTTTCCTGAACATTTACTGGCAGCTGCAGTTCCAAAGGCCACATGGTAGATTGTTACATTGGTGGTCCCCACTACACCACATTTCCTAGTAGTTACACCCTTGCCTCATTCCCAGCGCTCTTCCAAGTCACAGCACTCTTCTTCCCACAGTGACTCTGGACTTGGCCATGGGACTTGCTTTGGCCAGTGGGACATCAGCAGGCATGATGCAAACAGAAGCTGGATTAGTCTTTGCACACTGGGACTTGTCTTCTAGGAAGGCTCCCTCTTGGAAGCCACCCGCCATTTTGTAGAGAAGCTCAGAGTAAACTACTGAATGATGAGAGGCTACGTGGATTAAGGATGAAAGTCGTCCTGGGCGTTCCACCCTTATCCAGCTCCTAGCGGAATGCAGCCTTATGAGTGATCTCTGCTACAACTTGCAGGGTAAAGAAGAACCTCCCAGCTGAATTCAGTCTACCCACAAAACTGCAAAAAATAATGTCACTGTTCCTTTAAGCCACTATTGGTTATGACAGGTTTGGGGTGATTTGTTCTGCAGGAACAGACAACTGAAACAGGCCCATATGGAAACTCCTATGTTCCTGCTGCTTGTACAGCAAAAGAGTCTCCCTGGCAACCCTGGCTGGTCACTGCAGCTGCCCTATGTGCAAAGGTCGTTTGCTGGGACCAGAGCTGCCAGAAAAAGCAAACCCAAGTGAGAAAATGAGACCCCCCCCAAATCAAAGCACAACCATAAAGCAGAAACACGTGGGGAAGAGCCACGACTGTGTGTGAGCGTGAGCGGCCTTTGTCAGGGAGAAAAAGGGAAGGTCAGGCTGAGCTTTGATGCTGCCTTTGTCTGGAGCTTCCTCCCAAGCACACCTGGCAGAGGAAACGCACGAAACTACAGCCTTCCAGGACTTTTGATGTTAGAAAAAAACGCCCTGTTCAGCATCACTCCCTCCACACAAAGACCCAAGGGGAATTCTGTGCTCTGGTCCCTTCCCCAGCAGGGTGGGTGCATGCTCCAGCTCTCTTCGTCCACAATCCCTTGTGCCAGGCACTGTGCACAAACGCATGATTTTGGCTTATGGACAAAAGGAGATAAACTGTCAAGCAGAGAGAAGACAGCAGCCCTGGGCGTCCTAAAGGAAGGGATGTCTTTCAGTTGAAAGACTGTGTACAGCAAGTATCCTCTCCCCCAAAACTAAGCTGGTTAAGCACGAAGCTAGTGATTTTTGGCACTTATTTCAATTACAATTAAATCCTTTTTTGTGAATCGCTCTTCCCCAGTAGAAAGACAGCTCCTCAAGAGTAGAGACTAGGTCTGCGTCATTCCACATTGTAACTACCTTGCCCAGCACGGAGCATGGCACAGAGTGGATATTCAGTAAGTAGCTATGGAGTGAATGAATGAATAAATGAATGAATACCCAGCCCAGCCCCATGCACATAGGGTTCCTTAACGATGATGTTGATGATGCCTTCTCCCATCTCTGTGCCTCTCTACAGGCCGTGACTCTGCCTGTAACAGAGTATTCCCTTTCTCTCCAAATCTAACTGACACTCAGCCTTCTTACTAGTTCTGGAATGGTGAGCTAGTTTCAAACCTCTTCGAGCCTCAGTTTGCTTCTCCATGTATGGGGGACATTCTGCCTTGGACAGAAGAGGTAAAGAGAAGATCACATCATGCCTATAACATGCCTTGCACACAGTCAGGGCTTAATAATGCTAGCTGGCTCACTCTGACTTCTGCCAAGATGCTTATGACCATTTCTCTGTACCATGTCCTCTGCCCCTGGTGCTGAGTAACCAGAAGTAATCCTTGGAGTTTTCCTAACCACAGAGTAGTTGGGCAGTGATGGGAGCCCAGAGGTGAGCTAGATGCGTGATTCTTGGACTTTAATGTGCGTACATGTCACCTGGGGACCTTGTTAATATGCAGACTCTAATTCAGCAGGCCTGAGGAGGGGAGAGGGCTAAGATGTTACATTTCTGAACAAGTATTCAAATGACGGGCTGCTGCTGACCCAGGAAGACTCTTTGAGGAGCAAGAGGTTACAGCACCAGCTGTGGGGTGAGTATGAAGAGAGCCATGGAGGAGGCATGGGGGTAGTTACTAGAAGTAAGGTGGGCAGCATGGGTGGCTGCTGTGATGGTTCAGGCCACTGTGATGAACCGGTCCTTCTGGTTGGTGCCTGGTGGGAACTGACACCAATAGCTCTAGGGCCCCTTCCTAAAGGCCAAACAGCTGAACTGCAGGTGTTTTCCAGGTGGTGGAGGTAGGAGCTTTCTCCCGTGGGTCTACTCTAAGGATTAGTGCCTGAAAGGCACATTTTTCCAGCTACAAGCCTCTGAGCCTCTGCTTCTCACCCCCCAGTAAGAGAGGGCAGTGGAGAACACTGATCACAGAAGATCACATGACAAGCATTATTCTGATGAACCAGAAGTCCTCCCCAGAAACTCCCTTAATTTGGAGTTGGATTGTTGAAAAGGAAGGGGGAAACCAATGCCAAGTTTTTCAAGGAGCTCAGTCAAGCCTGCCTGTCAGCAGGTATGTGGTACATTCTTTGTAACCTGGCAGCCTTGGAGGAGAGAAATCAGATCCCTACCCAGGTCAGAAAGGCCCTCCTTCTCTGGGCTTGGAGGACTGGGAGTGAGATCAAGTGCTTTACATGCATTGTCTTGGTGGTTCCCAACCTTCCTGGAGACCTCTGAGGACTCTCATCTCACAGCAAGCACGTCCACAGATCTCCATGTAAGAGCACGGGCACTTCATGTCTGTTGATTGAAGAAAACATCATTACAAAGTCTACTAGGAATTTCAGGATGCTTGTCCCTGAATTTGCATTTTATTTATTATAGGAACACCACTGTACACATGAAAAATGATTGAACACATATGAGAGGGCAATGTAAATTCAGTGTGCAGACAGTGGGCTTGAGGTGCCGGTGGAGACGCAGATACTTTGCAGTAATTCTTGCCCTCCCCCCACCTTGCTCTGTGTAATTTCATTTAATCCTGCTTTGTCTCTTTCAGCCTTCATAATAGTCCTGCAAGGTAGATATAGCTACCCCCATTTTACAGATGAGGAAGCTGAGGCTCTAAGGGGTTAAATAAGTTGTCCAAGGTCACATGTCAAATAAGAAGCAGAATCGGGTTTTTAACCTGGGTCTTTGGGGCAGGAAAGCCCCACCTCTTTGTACTACTCCACTGGACTTCTTTAGCAGCTACTTAACATTGAATCACTCTGGCGCCCTCTGCAGGTCACTCCTCCATCCTGCCCCCTAAGAAAGGTCAGTTCATCGCAAATTAATGCCCACTGGTTTCCTTTTCTTTTTTGTAAAGTCTGGCACCCAGAGGAGACCCTTAAGTAAAGGCTAGTTGAGTAAGATAGAAATCTGTCCAAAAATGGAACGTGGAGGGCCCCTCTGCCCACTCGCGCAGCATAAAGAGAAGGGAGGAGGTGGCAGCCCCTCCACGCTCACCCCAGCCCCGCGCCGGTCCCACAGCTGTCTGTCTGTGTCAAATGTTCTGAGCACAGGTTGGGGGCTTCAGCTCCCCACACAAAGAGAGTTCAGAGCTGTCAGCACCTTTCTCACAATACACTAGGTGCTGAGGCGCAGGTGATAATTGTAGCCCTGTCACCCTTGTCACCTCTGAGCTGGCTGGGTTTTTTTTTTTTTTTCTAAAAACAAATGTTGTGCTGCCTGGAAATCAAAATTGGAGTTTCAGTTGAGGAAATACACACGTGCAGGCTTTTGCTCTTTCTCACGGGGCACAGATAGGAGATCCCTAGTTTGACCTCCTGTCTGGGGAAGGAGGCTGAGTGAGGACAGCTGCCTGGCCACCGTGTGAGCACCGCCTGGCGCGAAGGCGTCCCATCCCGCAGCCAGCTTGGCTGTCAGAGCTCAACCTATTGATCTTAGTTCTGCCCTTTGGAGAAAACACGCGAGAAGTCTCAGCTTCCTTCCCTGCTCAGGCCCTTTCATGTTCTGCCCCCTGCACTTCTGAGACCAACTTAAATGCTCCCCAGCTCTTCTGACCCTGGGTTTAGAAGGATTCCAGTTTCATACGGATGGCCAACAGGCACATGAAAATACGCTCAACATCACTAAGCAACAGGGAAATGCAAATCAAAACCACAATGAGATATCACCTCACACCTGTCAGAATGGCTGTCATCAAAAAGAACACAAATAACAAATGTTGGCAAGGGTGTGGAGAAAAGGGAACCCTAGTACAGACAGTGGGAATGTAAATTGGTGCAGCTACTGTGGAAAATGGTGCAAGGTTTCTCAAAAAACTAAAAACAGAACTACCCTTTGATCCAGCAATTCCACTTCTGGGTATATATCTGAAGAAAACAAAAACACTAGTTCAAAAAGATACATGCACCCCAATGTTCATAGCAGCATTATTTACGATAGCCAAGATGTGAAAGCGACCTAAGTGTCCATCAAGGGATGAATGGGTAAAGAAGATGTATATATACACACACACATACACATACAATGGAATACTACTCAGCCATAAAAAAGAATGAAATTTTGCCATTTGCAACAACATGGATAGACTTGGAGGGCATTATGTATAGTGAAATAAGTCAGACAGAGAGAGACAAATAGCGTATGTTATCACTTATACGTGGCATCTAAAAACAAACTAGTGACTATAGCGAAACAGAAACAGACTCATAGATATAGAGAACGAACGAGTGGTTACCAGTGGGGAGAGGGAACCAGGGAGGGGCAAGATAGAGGTCAGGGATTAAAAGGTACAAACTTCTATGTATAAAATAAACTAGCTACAAGGATATATTGTACAGCACAGGGAATATAGCCCACACTTTATAATAACTATAAATTGAGTATAATCTATATAAAAAAGAAGGATTCCAGATTCCAGTCTCCTCACTCTTAAGGTCTCCCTGTCCTCAGGACACACTGTAGTGTGTCTGTGAGTGTCTATGTTAAACAGTAGCAATGAGAGTAAAATATTCCAGAAGCATATACTCAGATATTCACACACACTGATACAAACCAAAAGAATGTCCCACAAGAACAGATGTTGTTACGCACAAGAATATCTTAGGTGAATTGAGCATTTTATTATGTGCCAGCATTGTGCAAAGCATTTACATACATTAATCTCCTTTAGTCTTCACACACCCTTAAGAGATTGATATAGACTCTATCACCATCATTTTACAGATAAGACAACTAAAGCTTAAACATGGTAGAAATCCATTGAGTCTCAGAGGTAATGAAGTGCTAAGAAAGCACTGAAATCCATATCTATTTGTCTCCAAAACTTAACGCTCTTCACCACTCCTCTATACTGTCTACTTCACACAGTCACTTAATGTTTTTTTCCCTAAAACAGCACAAACACTCGATATAGCTCTTCTTAGAGCCACACGTGTTCATATTACATAAACACACACAGATAGAGACTCAAGTAAGTTCCTGCAAGCTGACATATAGACAAATCAAATTTCTATTTAAAAACCCATAGAAATATCATTTCTCAGTGTAAGTTACCTAATCAATTTTATTTACAACTACTTTTCATTGCAGGAACTATCACCGCAGGTAAAAGCAGGGAACATTCAATACTTTCATGTTCTGCCTTGGCAATTTAATCTCTCAGAAAGCAAATGCTGGGGTCAGGGCGAGACATCTACTTTGCACTTAATTCTGCTCCAATAAGGGCGAAGTGCTTGGAGGAGCAACAGGGAGAGAAATCCTGAGAAACAGTAGCCAGGTCATCTCAAAGTTCATGATATTCACAGAGAAAAAAGCTGGGCATGGTCTGACATATACCTTAGTCTTTTCTCCCGTTGCAGAGCACAGGCTCCGGACACGCAGGCTCAGCGGCCATGGCTCACGGGCCCAGCCGCTCCGCGGCATGTGGGCTTCCCGGACCGGGGCACGAACCCGTGTCCCCTGCATCGGCAGGCGGACTCTCAACCACTGAGCCACCAGGGAAGCCCCATGTACCTTAGTCTTTATGAAAGCAGATTGCAAAACCTTTGGAGGAAATATAGGCTGGTCCCATGACCTTCCACTCTCAAGAAAGACAGCTCTGGAGGGATGACTTTCACAAATGAAATTCTGACAATACGATTACAAATGACTCTGATATGGAAGAAACGTGGTTGCACAGGATGAATACAAAGGAGTGATACAGACTTTGAAGTATCATGCCAGCAAGGCTGAAGCCAGAATGAGCTGAGGACCACACCACAAAGGGACTTCCTGGGTATAGTCAGAGCAACGAGAACAGAGAAGGGCTAGGTCCACCTCTCAATACTGGCTGTATGACCTTGGGCAGCTTTCCTAACCTCTCTGAACCTCAGTTTCCTTACCCTTAACATGGGAATAATAGTTCTTACACTGTGGGTTTGTTGCGAGGATTACATGGAATGATGCATTAGAAAACAACAACACCCCCCCCCCAAAAATCCCAAAACACACAAACAGAGGAAAGCTCTCAAAAATATTGGTTATCAGTTTCCTCCTGTCCTTCTAGGACTAACGGTTGAAAATTAACAAAAAGCTGCACTCTTCAGCTTCCATCTTTCTGTCAAGGACAATGGTCCTCAGATTAGAGCATCTAGAATGAACGCTGATAAGGAGAATTGATGAATCCAGTAGCACACGTGTTGTTAAAACAAGGTCAAGCCTCTTGCCCTGGAAGAGTTAATTCCATGGAATGGGAAAGGGAACAAAAGACATACCTGGGACACAGCAAGCGCTCAGTTAGAATTTGCTGGACGCTGTTGAAAAGGAGCGAGAAACTAACAAGGGCCTTGATTTTCCCAAAGGGATAGAAGGCATGCCTGAGGTCTCTTCCAGGTACAACTCCAGAACTGCTTATTAAACAGGTGGCTTCGGGAGCCTCAGGAAGAGATACCATGATCCCCAACGGGGGTCCATCAAGAACACGTCGTGCCTGACATACTTCATTTCCTTTTCTGATAGAGCTGATAGAGGACTAGGCAAAAGTGCAGTATCTTGGGGTCACGATCCCAGGTGGAGAAATGGAACTTGGATGATAATGTAGTCAGGGGCTTAGTGACCGTCAGGTTGACCATACCAAAGAGAGCAGATTAGCTGGGTCTGTACCAATCTAGGGAGGGGGCTGGAGTCCTCAGGCAGGGAACCCATCTTGGCCTGTCCTGGTCAACATTTTTCTTATCGATTGGAGGAGAGCGTAGATGGATTGCTGATCAGTTTATAAATGAAACAAGGGGGTGGGGGTGGGCAGTTCATGTGTTGACAGCAGAGTCAGGATCCAGCTATACCTGTGCCAGCCCAATCTGGGCTCCAAAGAACAATATTGTTTCCATAAATCCTTTCTATTTCTTCAGACTCCAGAGTCATCTGGGCCAGAAACTTCTCCCTCTCACTCGTTCCCTACATCCATCCACTCACCAAATTCACTGGCTTTACCTCCTAAATATTCCTCAGACTTTTCCTCTACTTTCAGTCCCACTGTCCCTGGCCAAATGTAGGTCCATGGTAGGTCACATTGGTCAAGGGTTTGGAATCGGGTCAGAGTGAGCTGTATTCAAATCCCAGTTTATGTTGGTAGCTGTATGATCTCGGGCAAGTTATTTAACCTTTCAAAATTTCAGTCTCTATTTAGGTAACATTGGAGGTAATAATAATATCACCCCAGGGTTGTTGCAAGATTTTTGAGATAGTGCTTATCAAGTGCTCAGCACTGTGCCCGGCGTGAGATGAGCACTCAGTAAACATTAGTATACGGGATGGTTGTGATAACCTCCCAACTAGTCTGTCCACCACCAGCCCCATCAAATCTACAGCCAATCAATGATTCTGCCCAGTGTAAACACCACCACACACACTTGCACGCACATGTGCTCACACATGCACACACACACACGGCATTGCCCCAGGATGAGGTCCCAGTTCCTTAGCCTGCTACATAAGAGTCTTCCTGTCTTTTCTAAACTGCAACTTGTAAGCGCCTGCTGTTTGCATTGCACAGGCAGCTGGTTCCCACCTTTAAGCTTTTGAGCGAGCTTTTCCCTCTGCCTGGAATCCCCTTGCCCTCTTGTCCCTGCAGTAAACTTCAGCTTGTCCATGAAAATCCAGGCAGGTGTCAGTCACATCCTCTGTGAAGCCCGCCAGGTCCTCTGAAGGTGCCCTACCCCTTCCTCACGTGGACTCCACCCCACCAGAGACATCTCGGGGCCTCCATGCCCACACCTGCAAAGTGATGTTTAAAATACCAACTCGAGAGGGTGTCGTTATGAGACTTAAGTGAAACAAAACACATAGCAGGTCTAGGAGGCTGGAATGCAAGCAGAATGCCGAGAGGCTCAGACCCTTTCATACGAAGGATGACGATATCCAAGAGGAGAGAGTGAGGATTTACGATGGGAGTTCTAAGGGACAGAAGCCATGTTCTGTTCATCTCTGCATTACTAAGAATAGGAGACAGTAAATGCTTGCTAAATTGAGGTGAAGTGTGAAAACAAACAAATAAATAAATCGGTCATTCATTCAGTCAGTCAGTCAGTCAGTCTCTCAGGCCCCTTCTCCTGCGATGAACATGGGTGCCCTTCGGCCAGGAGTAATACCAATAGTCACACATCTTTCTCAGGCTCGCTGACTGCCCTGCATCCTGCCAAGGCAAGGAAGGGAGTGGGGCTCAGAGGTTAGAGGCTTCACTCAACATGCTCCAACCTGTCGCCTGCAGCACCTGGCATTAACTGAGGTTTAACCCACTTGCTCACACTCTGCTTCCTGAGGACGCAGCCAGAGACGTGTGCTCATTGCTCTTGACAGCAGAGAGGCACAGGACAACCTGGACCATCCCCAGCAAACCAGCCTGGCCTCTCTCCCTCATGTCGGAGGGACATTCCTTAGCTGTCTCTGCACCAGGGCTGCTGGGCCTGCTGCCTCGATCATAACCAAAGCAAAGAACCCCCTTCACTTTCCATTGGAAAACTGCTATGGATCTTACTGTCAACAGGGATTTAGCTTCAGAGATATTTTGAAGTTGGTTTCATGAATCAAGTGAACCCCTTATCTGCTCATTGCTAAAAATCACCTACAGGTCAGTGTGGGCACTACCTGAAGCCCTCACTCGCTAAGCAAGGATGGACATCCCCTTCCTCACTCCTTGAAAGCAGCTCTCTTGTAGTTTTCAGACCACACAGACTGTAAAACCCGGCAAAGCAGAGCTGAAGGGGAAGCACTTGATCACCCAGGGGAATAGTTGGTTAAGGCCACCCAGGGTCAGGCTCAAATGAGGGTCCTGACTCCCAGTCTAATGTCCTTGCCTTTCACCACACTGCCTGCCTGGGGGAGGGGGGCGGACCTGGGGGTGCCCTCCCCCTGAGGATGGGTGGAAATGCACCCATTTTTCTGAGAGTCCTGAAACCCCTACCAGCCAATCAGGAGCTCAGCCGGTAATGGGACTAAAGACCTCGTGATTTTCACAAGGATAATCATCTCTACCAGGTCCTGCACATTTTTTGCCAGGTTCTGTACATTTATTATCTCTTTGGACCTCACAAAACTTTATGAGGCAGGTGTTACCACCTCTACTTTACAGATAAGGAAAATGAAACTCAGAAAAGTTCTGTAACAAACACTCCAAGATTCCACATAGGGAGTGGACGTCTTTCAGGCCATAAGGCCACAGGTACAGCTGAGCCAGGCACTGGCTTAGACTAAAGTAGGGAAAAAAGTCAGACTGTATCCAAATGAGAGAAGGAAAATCATCATAAACCAGCTAGTGGACTAGAAGGGAGACTAGAAGGACCAGAGTGAGAGACGCCCCCCCAGAATATGCAGTGGGCATGTCTGCCGTTCTGTGCAGGACAGCCGGGAGCCCAAGACTTATTTCTGTAAAGTTACTATGCCACAGCTAAAGCCGGGTCAACCCAAGAGGCCAGGACAGCTGCAGAGAGATACACGGGGCAACCCAGGACCAGGAAGCACATCGTGAACCCTCATCCAGAGAGGAGGCTGGGCAGCAGGCCTGAAAGTCCCTCTGAATCTGGCAATGAGGAGGTGCAGCTGCCCCAGGTCCCGTTCAAGCAGGATCAACCAGGATCCGTGTCAGCCAAGACGCCCATGAGGCTTTAGGTCACCTTAGGATACACATTTGATTTAGTCAGCTTTTGAAATGAGTTTTCCACCTTTGCTTCATAATTTTTCTTTCCAAACACATCAACCTGTATGGGCCAAGGTTGGGTTAAAATGCTTGTCCCTCTGGCTGAGCAGAGCTCCCCTAGAGGCCAGGTGAGGTAATGAAAGCCCACCTAGCCAACGTGTATTTCCCGAGCACCTACTGTTTGCCAAGTCCCGTTCCATGTTCCAGGTAGAAACCCTGAGCAGCGCAGAAACCCCTGCTCTCACAGACCCAAGTTTCATAGGGAGGGAAGCAAACAGTACAGTACTGAACAAATACTATAAAGTGAATTCTGAATAATAAGGGCCTACAAGGGTGCCTGTGGGCACCTCTCTAAGGTAGTAATGAGGTATCTTTGAGCTGCAGGAGGTGAATGAACCCATCTTGTGAAGCCCTAGGGAGATGGAACAGCAAACACAAAAGCCCTGAGATAGGCGGAAGCTTGGCTTGCTGGAGGGACAGCCTGAGGTGAGTGTGATTGGCACCTGGTAAGGTGGGGCTGGGATGTGAAATGAGAGCAAAGCAACTGGCAGGCTCATTCAGCAGGGTGAGCGCCAGGGGGACCTCACTTCTTTGCTGCGCCCTAAGCCCAACTGAGTTCTTTGCAGAGAATACCTGCTTAATAAGCCTCTGTTGAATGAACAAATAAGTGAGACAGCGCCTGGATTCATGAGTGAGGGGTGGACCCTGGGGAATGAAAGCATTGGCTGGTGGCTTTCCTGTAACAGACCTCCTCCAGCCCTCAAGCCCTCCAGGTCCATAAGTGCCCCCCAACCCCAGTGTAGTTCTCCCGGCAGGAGCCCATCACTAGAGCAGAAAGGGACAGACCAAAATGAGGATCTGCGAGTTGGGGGACCCTAAAACTGACTTCAGCCCCTCTTCTTTACAGAAAAAGCATGTCTCTGGGACGCTGAGATCAACCCCAATATGGAAAAAAGAGAAGTTTTCATTTGAGCCACCAGCCAGACCCTCTTCCCACTAAGGATGGCTTAGAGACTCAGGGACTCCAAGGTCCTGTCACTGCCTGGAGCTTCCCCTGGGTTTACTCCCAAAGACCCAGACTGGGCACAGGGACTTCTGGACTCCCCATGCTGGTAAGCTGGCTCTGTGGTGAGGAGGGTTTCGTTTTCTAAGGAGAGGTGTTTTAGGCTTTGTTTCCACTTGTCTGTTGGCAGGACTGACTGAAGAGTTCAACTGAGATTGACAAACATATGTGGGCCCTGCCTGCTAGATGCCGGGCACTGGACAAATGAAGAGCAGCCTAGAGCAGAAGACAGCCTCATAAACAGAACACAAAAGCCCCATCAACACTGCCAGGCTGATCAATAAATGTCTGGGGCTCTGCTCCCACAGAGCCACAGAGGAGGACATCAATGAGTATTTCATTCTCTCTCTCCCACCCTTGCTTCTTGCTCTTTTGTCTGTTTTCTTACGTGAACCAGAGCACAGGCATTGAAGTTTGGAATTCTGGAAGCTTGCCATTGCCAACAGGAGGACGCATCACTGAAGTGTTATGCTTGTTAATAGTACACTCCAAATCTCTGGTGATTATAAGACTGCAGGCCATTAGGAGGTCAGTTCAAGCCAAATCACTTTTCAGAGACTAATTATGATGTTTTTGAAAGAATAGAAATGCCCCATTTCCCCCAAATACTTAACTCAGGGGCAAGGGGAGGATGAAAGTGACTCAGCCTGTTTTCAAGACATTGTAGGTCCCTAAGGAGGCCTCCTGCGGCCTCAAGCAGACTCCTACAAACTCAAGACCTACACAGTTTTAGAGACCCTCATTCACCTCACAAGGTCCATGGTCATCCAGTCTTGTCTCTATGGTCCCTTACAGCTTGTGGTCTCAGAATTGCACCAACCAAGCCAGACCTCACAGACCCTGCACCCGTCATATGGAAGCCTCAGATAAAGCACCCAGCCTCTTCCTCCTGGGACAAACATGGCAGTTTGTCCATGAGTTCCCCCTGGAAACCCTGGCGCACCCAGAGTTCCCCCTGGAAACTCTTTCCTCTCTCCCCTTTCTAAGCACGATAGATAGTGAACTTATCTACAGCAACTTCTCCCCATAGTTGAACTGAAGATTTCCTGATTTAAAAGTAACACATGAGGACCGGGGGAGGGGGAAGGGTAAGCTGGGACAAAGTGAGAGAGTGGTAGTGTATATATGGACATATACACACTACCAAATGTAAAATAGATAGCTAGTGGGAAGCAGTTGCATAGCACAGGGAGATCAGCTCGGTGCTTTGTGACCAGCTAGAGGGGTGGGATAGGGAGGGTGGGAGGGAGGGAGACGTAAGAGGGAAGAGATATGGGGATATATGTATATATATATAACTGAGTCACTTCGTTATAAAGCAGAAACTAACACACCATTGTAAAGCAATTATACTCCAATAAAAATGTTAAAAAAAGGAACACATGTACAATTAACTCAATAATTCAACAATTATTTATTCTGTATCTACCAAGGGCATTCTTCTAGGCATTTAGAATACTGATTTGTACAAATTGGACAAATCTAATTTTGTATCATGATTCTGTTAGTCCATTTAGGCTGATGTAACAAAAATACAAGAGACAGAGTGCCTGAAACAGCAAACATTTATTTCTCACAGTTCTGGAGGCTGGAATGTCCAAGATCAAGGCCTCAGCAAATATGGTGTCTGGTGAGAGCTCACCTCCTGTCATCTCACTGTGTCCTTACATGGAAGAAGAGGTAAGGGAGCTCTCTGGGGTCTCTTTTTTTGTGTGTGTGTGGTATGTGGGCCTCTCACTGTTGTGGCCTCTCCCGTTGCGGAGCACAGGCTCCGGACACACAGGCTCAGCGGCCATGGCTCACAGGCCCAGCCGCTCCACAGCATGTGGGATCTTCCCAGACTGGGGCATGAACCCGTGTCCCCTGCATTGGCAGGCGGACTCTCAACCAGTGCGCCACCAGGGAAGCCCTGGGCTCTTTTTTATAAGGGCACTAATCCCACTCATGAGGCCTCCACCCTCATGACCTAATCACCTCCCAAAGGCCCCAACTCCTAAAACCATCACACTGAGAGTTAGGATTTTAACATATGAATTAGGCAGGGCATTGAAATATGCAGTCCATAACTGATTTTTTAATTTAATATTATGTCATAATCATCTTTCTCAGAATTGCCAAATTTAGCAAACAAAAATTCGGGACAACCAGTTAAAATTGAATTTTGGAGACAGATGAATAAATTTTAAGCATAAGTATTTCCCAAGTACTTCATGGGACACACTTATACTAAAAAAAAAAAAATATTCATTGTGTCTCTGAAATTAAAATGTAAACTGATGTCATATTTTATCTGGCAACCCTCTGGTTAAAAACTCATGCAAGGCCTTTTCTGGCCTCATTTTTGCCACTGAACTCCTTCCCTTGTTCTGCTGCAAATATATCAACCTTGCACTGGTCACCTGCACCTGCCACAGCCTTGGCCCTTTTTCCACCTCCTTCCACCTAGACACTCCTCATCTGTGATTTGAGTGACTCCTTATTCACCTATTAAAAGGCCTCCACCCTCCACTCTATCTGAAATAACACTCTTCATCTCTCCCCTGGCCTCATCCTGACTGGTCTTTTCATAATGTTCATCCCCACATAACATTATATATTTGTTTATTGTCTGGTTCCATCTATTAGGGTAGAAATCCCTAAGAACAAGAACTTTATCTGTTACGTTTGGTTTTTCTTTTGTTTTATTGCCATATCCCCAGTGTATAGAACAGCACCCACTGTATAAATATTTGTTAGATGAATGGATACATGTGCGTGCGTGTGTGTATCTGGTTATCAATTCTATTCTATTGAACAATTCTTGAACCATTACCATACTGACTTAATTATCGTAGCTTCATTGGTTTGCTTTTTAAAAAGTATCTGGTGGAGCTAGCCTTCTCATTCATCTTCTTTTACGTTTCTTTTCCTTGGTTATTTTCAACTGATTATTCTTCCATCTAAATTTAGAGGCATAAAAATGGCAAACAGTTATAGAGCATATACTCTGTGCCAGGCATACTCTAAGCACTTTCCATGCATTAACTCATATACGTTAACTCTCAACTAAACTATGAGACAGACACTATACTTACCCCCACTTTCCAGATGAGGTAACTGAGGCTAAGTAACTTCGTCAAGGTCACGTGGCTAGTAGGTGCCAGAGCGGATATTTGAACCCAATCTGGCTGCAGAGGGCATCCCCCGAACCACCATTCTATGCTGCCATAACAAGTCACCACAAACTCAGCAGCTGTAAAACAATACACATTTATTATCTCACAGTTCCACGGATCAAGAGGCTAGGGTACAGCTTAGCTGGATCCTCTGCTCAGGTCCCAGAGGCTGAAATCATAGTGTCAGTGAAACTACAATTCTCCTCTGAGGCACGGGTCCTTTTCCAAGTTCCCTGGTTCCATGGCCTGTGTTCCCTCAGCTGCTTACAGCATAGCAGCTTGCTATTTCTTCCTCGAAGCCAGTGGGAGCCCATCTCCCCTCAACTTCCTCTCCTGCCAATCGCCAGAGAAAACTCTCCACTTTTCAAGGGCTCCCTGATTGGGTCTGGCCACTCAAATAATCTCTGTGTCTTAAGGCCAACTGACTTGGGACTTTATTTACATCTGCAAAGTCCCTTCACAGCAGCAGCTAGGTTAGTGTTTGATTGAATTATCAGGGGAAGGGATCTCGAGGGAGCCATGTTTAGAATTCTGCCTACCACACAGTCTTTTCTTTGGCTGCGTCGGGTCTTAGTTGTGGCATGCGGGATATTCATTGAGGCACGTGGGATGTTTCATTGCGACGTGCAGGCTTCTCTCTAGTTGTGGCGTGCAGGCTCTAGAGTACACGGCCTCAGTAGTTGTGACACGCAAGCTTTGTTGCTCCGCAGCATGGGGAATATTACTTCCCCGACCAGGGATCGAACCCACATCCCCTGCATTGGAAGGCGGATTCTAAACCACTGGACCACCAGGGAAGTCCCCTACACAGTCTTTTAATGCATATTTGGTTACTATTTAGGTACTGTTAAGTCCAACAGATCAGGAAACAACTGTCGTGGAAAAGATGTTTTGTGATATTCAGAGATCTCAGGGCAAAGGAGGGCCATGTAGGCAAACCTTGGCATCAGTCAGGAAGCAGAGAGAGTGGGGGAAACTAAGGGCAAGAGCCTTTATTGTGATTTCCATGGGAGGGATCAGGCAAGGCAGGGTAAGCAGGTTTAGGATTGGCTAGTTTGAATAATTTCAGTAGGCTCTGGGATCTAGGGGCTGTACCTAGTTGTCTGGTGCCTGGCCCTGGGGTGATTAAGGCAGGGAGTTAGAGACCCGGAGTGTGAGAGCCCAACAAAGGAGGTGAGGGGCTTGTGAGCTCTGGATTGGTTGGTTTGCATCTGAAAGACACACTCAAGGGCAAGCTCTAGGAACTGGCTAACCCTTCAAGGCACTCCCTCCTGGGTCAGCAAGGCCTCAGATGTCAAATCATCAGAATACAGAAAATAAGAGACCTGGTTAGCACACACAGCTGCCTCATTTGGTCAAGTCCTCCACTCCTTCCCCCCATCCCTCCCCTCCCAAGAAGAAAACAACTCTATCTTTGTGTGTGCCAGACACTATTACTATTGCTTAGCATGTAATTCGCTTTTAATTTTGTTTTGGGCTACAGCTAATTTACAATGTTGTGTTAGTTGCAGGTGTACAGCAAAGTGAATCAGTTATTCATATACATACATCCATTCTTTTTTTTTTTTTTTTTTTTAAGATTCTTTTCCCAAATAGGCCATTACAGAGTACTGAGTAGAGTTCCCGGTGCTATACAGCAGGTTTTTACTAGTTATCTATTTTATGTATAGTAGTGTGTATATGTCAGTCCCAACTCTGTCCTTTTGATTGACAATGTTTCAAACTTGCATGGCAATTTAGGAAGAATGACTCCTTTGGGACAGTCTTTCCACCCAGGAACATGGTATATATACCTCTCCATTTATTCAAGTCTTCTTTTGTGACTCTCAGTAAAGTTTTGCACTTTTCTTTATATAAATTCTCACCTTTTGTTGTGGTTATTTCAGATATTTTGGGGGTCTTGTTGTATAATAAATGGGATTTTTCCCTGTATTTTCTAACTAGTTGTTACTGATATATAGGAACTGCATTGTTTTTACAGCTTTATTGAGATCCAATAAACTGCACATTTTTTTTTTTCGTGGTGCGCGGGCCTCTCACTATTGCAGCCTCTCCCGTTGCGGAGCACAGGCTCCGGACGCACAGGCCCAGCGGCCATGGCTCACGGGCCCAGCCGCTCCGCGGCACGTGGGGTCCTCCCGGACCGGAGCACGAACCCGCGTCCTCCGCATCGGCAGGCGGACTCGCAACAACTGCACCACCAGGGAAGCCCTAAACTGCACATTTTTAAGGTGATATTTGATGTATTTGACATGTGTTACACCCATGAAACCGTCACCACAATTAAGGCAGTGAACATATCCATCACCCTCCCAAACTCCCTCGTGCCCTTTTGTAACCTCCCCCTGCTAACCCTTCCACCCCATTTCTAGGCAACCATCGATCTGCTTTCTGACACTAGCGATTTTTGTATTGCATTGTGTTTTCAGCTACTAAATAGTTAAAACTTTTCATAGTTTTTCAAGTTATTCTTTTGAGTTTTCTAGTATAAAAGCAGATCATCAATATATAATAACAACTTTATTTCTCCTTTCCACACTTATATGACCTAATCCTATTTCATACATAATAAATCATCAAGAATTTCCAGAACAATGCGACATCCCATCAGCCGATTCTTGTGTCATCCCTTATTCTAGCCAGAATGACTATAGTGCTTGGATCATTATTTTAAGGGAATATCAGCTATTATCCAGAACCAGGCTTTAAAACACAGAGAACAAGTTCTGTGATTGAGTAGCATCCTCTCCTTAAACCTGGATCTGTCCACTCACCAGCCCTTTCTCCTGTCTTGTCACTTCCAGCCCACTTTAGTCACTCCTTCCTCTGTATCTGGTACATATGTTTATTATGGCATCTCTCATACTAGAGTATAATTTATTTTTACCTGTTTTCCTTCATGACCAGACTGTGAATTAAAGCAGAAATTGTGTCTTTTCCATCTTTTGGGGCAAAACACCTCCCACATACTAGATACTTCATAAAGGCTTATTAAATTGAATTGAAATACGGTAATATTTACCTAAAAGCATGGCTCCCAAGCCTGGATACACATTAGAATCACCTTAGTAGATTAGTGGGGCAAGAGAGGCAGTGAGGAAGCAAAAAGCTATGTTTTTAAACAGATTTTTAAAATTAGTAAAAGAGTTAAAAAAAAAAGGATACATTCTCCCATGTCCCGCCCATCTCAGACCCCATAAATTAGAATCTCTGGTCCTGGAAGCCTGAAATTTGTTTTTGTTTCTGGTTTCTTTGTGGGGTTTTTTTTTTTTTTTTTCAGCCTCACAGCTTACGGAATCTTAGTTCCCCGACCAGAGCTTGAACCCGCACCCTTGGCAGTGAAAGCATGGAGTCCTAACCACTGGACCACTAGGGAATTCCCTGGAATTCATATTTTTAATAAGCTTCCAGGTGACTATTATCCAGCCAGCCTCACATGGGGTGATGATCAGTTTGGAGACTCATTGCCTGTAAGCAACAAAGACAAGCTGGAGCGAAGCCCTTTTGTATTATAAAATGTTGGTGCTAAAGAAATTCTGAAAATCTATTCCACAACTACATTTTTCAGTGGGTGAAACATCTGAAAGGTACATTGCTTTGCCCAAAGCACTTTAGATCACCCTGGTGAGTCTCAGACAAGAGCTGGGACACAGAGGATCCGTTTCCACCTGACACCTTGCCCCCCTGGAACTCCACGCCAGCCCTGGCAGTGAAGAATGTCTCAGAATGTTGAAGAAATCCTAATCATCCCAGGCCCAGCAAAAAGCAGCAGGGATAACAGGGCAACATGTTGAGAGCTGTTACTCTGGGAGGAATATGATGACTATAAATCAAACAGAATTTTTCAGCAAAATGCTTGAATCTGAATTCTGAAATAATTCAAACCCTTCAGAAAATTATAGACACACATGAAGCCAGACAACAGGCGATAATTCTCCAGGCCACTTCTGACAGATGCATTATTTATAAGATGGGAAATACATTTTTATGCATTTCTTTCTTTATAGATATGCAATAAAAACCCCAAGGCAAAGCAGCCCCTAACATTCAGTTGCAGACACCATCAGGCTCATGTCACATACTGACTCACTTCCCTGGGTCCTGTCCTGGGCAGAAGCCTTCCAGACCTGACCCCCACAGGGAATATTCCCACTAGGAGAGATGGTTAGCACACACAGCTGCCTCTAGGAGGCAGAGGCCCTCAGGACAGGAGAAGTTGTTAGATCATCTGGCATGGGCTCTTTTCTTACAGAGAGGAAGAGCAAAGCTTAGAGAGAGAAAATGATCTGCTGGCCACCCCCAGCAAGATGAGATGAAGGCGGTCTTGGGCTCTAGGTAGTTCCTTTGCCACCTCGAAGATTGCACGCTAAATTCTGTACACTTTACCCCTGGGGGAAGAGTCTTTGGGTTTCATCAGGTTTGCAAAGGGGCCCGTGACCCTCAGAATGTCCCTTGCCAGAGGTGTCTGACTCCCCACCACCGCTTGAACCCCTCCTGTCTCACTGCCTCTGCCCAGCCTCCCTCACATATAATCCCCATTCTTGCAACGTCCTTCCATGGGTCATGCTGGCTCCGTGCTGCTACCAGAGGGCTCTTTCTAAAATGCAAACCTACCCACATGGTTGCCCTGCCTATAGACCCGCAGTGATTCCCAAGGGAACCACTGTTTCCTAGGATAAAAACCTAAATGGAGGGTATCACAAGGGTCCTCTTTAGGGTGGCCCTTTTCTGTCTCTCTAGTCTCATAACTCACTCTTTTGCTGCTTTTCGCACCCACAGTGAGGACCGGCACCCACAGTGAGGACCGGGGCCCTAACACTGCTATTTGGCATCAAAGCCCATGGTCTCTGGCTGACAGAAGTGTGTCCTGTACCAGTAAGGAAGGCCCTTTCATCTGTATATCTTATATACTCCCTTGGGTGCTTTCTTAAACCCACCTGGGACCCACCCACTCTAGCCATATATACGCACACCCTCTAGAAATGGGAGTGTGATGGGATTCATTCTAGTACTTAGAATTCGATGATCACTTATTAAGTGCCAATTTTGCCCCAGCCAATGTGCCACATGCTTAGATATAAGCGGGAATAAAACACAGCTCCCAATTATTAGCCATCAGGGAAATGCAAAGCAAGACACAATGAAATGCTGTTCACACCCCCTAGGATGGCTATAAAAAGACGGGACATAGCAAGTACTGGTGAGAGTGTAGAGAAACTGGAACCTTCATACATTGCTGTGAGAATGTGAAATAGAGCTGCTGCTTTGGAAAACATCTGACAGTCCCTCAAATGATTAAACAGAGTTACCACATGACCCAGCAGTCCCACTCCTAGATTTCTACCCAAGAAAAATGAAAACAGATGTCCACACAAACACTTGTATGCGAACAATCATCACATCATTATTCCTAATAACCAAAAAGTAGAAACAACCCAAATGTCCAACAACTGATGAATAGATAAATAGATGTGGTATATTCATACAATGGAATATTATTCAGCAATGAAAAGGGAATGAAGGTTTTGTGTTTTTTTTAATGTTGGGGGTAGGAGTTTAGTAATTTATTTATTTATTTTTGCTCTGTTGGGTCTTCGTTTCTGTGCGAGGGCTTTCTCTAGTTGTGGCAAGCGTGGACCACTCTTCACTGCAGTGCGCGGGCCTCTGACTATCGCGGTCTCTCTTGTTACGGAGCGCAGGCTCCAGATGCGCAGGCTCAGTAGTTGTGGCTCACGGGCCTAGTTGCTCCATGGCATATGGGATCCTCCCAGACCAGGGCTCGAACCCGTGTCCCCTGCATTAGCAGGCAGATTCTCAACCACTGCACCACCAGGGAAGCCCCGGGAATGAAGTATTGACACATGTTACAACATGAACGGACCTCGAAAACATTATGCTAAGTGAAAAAAGCCAGACACAAAATGTCACATATTATATGGTTCCATTAATATCCAATGTCCAGAATAGACAAATCTGTAGAGACAGGAAGGGGATTAATTTGGTCCAAGGCTTCAGGGTGGGAGTAAGGTTTTGGGGCAGAAGTGGGGAGCAGCTAACGGGTATGGGCTTGCTCTGGAGGGCGATGATAGTGTTCTAAAATGGATTATGACGATAGTTGCACGACTGTAAATATACTAAAAATCACTGAACTGTACATTTTAAATGGGTCAATTGATGGCATGTTATGATATCTCAATAAAGCGGTTAGCAAACCAATGACAAAACACAGCCCCTACTCTCAATGAGCCTATAGTCTGGTCAGCCTCTAGGGTGACCAACTTGTCTTGGTTTGCCCGGGACTTTCCCAGTTTTAGGACCAAAAGTCCCACATCCAGGGAAACCCCTCAATCCCAGACAAACCAGGACAACAGACAGATCACCCTACTGGAATCCCCACCCACCGCAGCAGGGACTGCACGTGCATAAAAAGGGCAACTTCCCCATCTGCAGGCCTGGGGCTCCAAAGTCAGATGTAGAAATGATGCCTACAGGAGGGAGGTGGGAGGCTGAGCAGGGAATCCTCTGGCGTGGAGGCGGGGGTGGGGGGAGGGCGACTCCTCACGGACCTGGGCTGGCAAAGCTGACCCGACAGGAGATCAGACACTCAGAGTGAGCTTCTGGCCAGCTAGTCAAGGCCACCTCATCCCAGCCCCATTCCCCCTTGGGAGCTGGCGTAACTGAGGGTGCAGGGCGGCTGGTCCACACTCCTAATTTTTTAAGCTCACACGGTGATTTTAATCCCACTCTCTGCTCTGTCATGCCCTCAGCCCTTCCTGTGGGAACTCCCCACCTGCCCAAGGCGCTGCCCACACCTCTCTGCGCCTCCAAGTGGCTCAGCTAAGTGGCCAGGGTGGAAAGCTTTCCAGAGAGCAGATCTGGGAGGCTTAATGATGTTTGGTCTTTCTAAAGCACTTGTAATCATCTCTCGTTTTTATGATCCAATTTCAAACGTGGCAAATAGTCCAGGCTAGCCTGCGTGGCTCTAATTGCTGCTGAAGCCTGACAAAGAGGGACAAGGGGATAATCTCACCAGCAGGGAGACAGAGCGCTGACCAGGGGTCAAGGTGTCCACGCCTGGGACCTGCTGGTGCACACCATTTCTCCAAGGGCAGTCTGCTCTGCTGTCACTCTTCAGCAATCAGACTATTTTCCCAATTAACCTCACGTTATCTTGCTACAGCTGTAGGTAATTCCCTCTAAATAGGTTCTGATACCACTTTGAATAGTGGGTATTCAAAGCGTATTGTAAACAAGAAATGATAATAGGCATTTTAAAAATAGTTCACAGTTTGGTCTCCGCGTACAACATCCAGAATTATAACATAAGTCAGAGCATGTCACATCCCTGCTCAAAACCCTCCTTTGACTTCCTACTCCTTATAGAATAGAATCCTGAGTCTCTCCATGGCCCCAGGGCCCTAAATGATTCTTGCCCTGCCTGCTCCCTCAACCTCAAGTCTGAGCACGCCCCCTGCCACTCCTCCCCCACTTCATCCCCCCACCCCCCCACCTCAGCCTCAGTGCCAGCCACCCTGGCCCACAGACTCTGCTTTGAACACCAAGCAGGCTCTTGCTTCCTGGCCTTTGCACGTGCTGTTGCTTTGACCCAGAACATTGTTCTCCCAAATATCCCCATGTCTCTCTCCCTCACTTCCTTCAGGTCTTTTCCAAATGTCACCTCCCTAAAGAGGACTTCCATCCTATTAAATAAAATGTCACCTTTCCATCACTCTCTATTCCTTTACCCTGCTTTATTTTTCTTCATTGCATTCATCACTATATTAAATATCTGTTTGCTTATTTGTCTACTTCCCTCCAATAGGACATAAGGTCCACGAGAGAAGAGACGCTCTTTTGTTTACTGCTGTATTCCCAGAACCTAGAATAATGCCTGGTATATAACAGGTGCTCAAATAATACTTATTAAATGACCACTGCTATTCACTCTCCTTTATGAGGTGGTACTCAATATCTCCATTTCACAGATGAGGAAACTGAGGCACAGAAAGATTATGTTGCTCATCCGAAGTCATGCAACTAGTGAGTGGCAGGTATGGAATGTGAACCGAAATCTCTCTGGAGCCAAACTCTATGTTCTCTCAATTATACCACGTTGCCTCACTTCTGAAACACAGCCCTTTGTGGAACTGCGTGGGCAGGGAGCTTAAAAAGGGAAGAGGCTCCTCAGAGAAATAAGGAACCTGCCGCCCTCCTTCTCCACCTCCGGTTCTCAGCTGATGTTTTGTGACATTGAAGCTGGAGCAATACCAGCTAGAAACATTTATCGATTCCAAAGCCAAGCAGGCTCGAAGCTCAGTGTTAAGGCAATCCCATCCTAGAACTGAAGTTGCTGGTGTCAAGAAAAAGTTACAGCAAATCTCAAGGTGGGTGACGGCAGTTATACCATTCAGGGCTCAAATCCTTCTGGGGAGAAGGCTGGAAAGTCATGGGGAAATGCATAAACCATTAGTATAAAGTCCACAACCAAAGTCAATTCATGGCCTAATATGAAACTTCAAAGATGTTCAGAAAATCAATCAGCTATATCTTACTACACAGAGCAGTGAACATTGTGGCGGTGTTTCCCAGAAGATTAAGAGCATCAGGAGTATAAAGATCTCAGAGTTCAATAAGCCCAGAAATTAGCAAACTGTTTCTATAAAGTGTCAGATAATAACTATTTTAGGCTTGCGAGCTATACCATCTCTGTAACCACTCAACTCTGCTGTTGTAGCCCAAAAGTGGCCACAGACAATATGTAAACAAGTGAGCATGGCTGTGTTCCAATAAAACTTTATTTACAAAACAGGTGGTGGGCCATAGGGGCCCACGAGCTGTAGTTTGCCAACCACTACTCTAGACCAATGTGCTTCTGTGACAAATGAAAAAACGAAAAGATGGAGAGATGAAGTGACTGTCACAGCCAGTTACGAAAGAGGGAAAAGGGTTAGAAAGTCATTTAACAAATGTTTATTGAGCGTGTATTACACATCAGGCTATTTTAAATACAAGAGAGACAAAGATAAAGAAAACAGAAGCAATTCCTGCTCTCCCGGACCTCACATGCCAAAACAGGCAGCAGACAGCAAGACAAATAAATCAAAGAGATCAGGTTGGACAGCAATAAGTTCTATGGATGCAGTGGAAACAAGATAATGTATGAAGCGGCAGCTTTAGGCATGGGAATAGGTAAAGGGGGGGCAATTAAATTGGTTGTCAGGGAAGACAGCTCCATGCCCATGTGCCCATGCAAAGATCACATCTTTACATATACACTCATTGAATCTTCTTAGCCCTGTTATTCCAGATGGGAAAATTGAGGCTAACAGCTGAGAAACTTGCCCATGGAGGAGCCCAGAAGGATCTGTAAGCCAGTCCTGTCTGGCTCCAAAGGTTGGACACTTTCTTTCACAGCAATGTTTCTCTGCCATTTCACAGTAAGATGACTTAGGAATCTCCTCAGGAATTTAAAGCATCTCAGTCTCACAAGGTTGGTTTGGGGCCCGAATGTGTATTAAAATACAGATTAAATTTTAATGAGGTATTAGAGCATCAAAAACTGCTTTGATGACCTGATGCTTGAAATTACCACAGTTTGCACTTTAAAGATTAAACTGGCTTTTTAAAAAATTTTTCATATTTTTCTAAGCAAGTAGGAGAGAAGGTTTCAGGATGCTACTTTGAAGCATCTCTCTGCAAACAAAACCTTCATGAATAATATTTATTCCCCAAAAATGAAAAGCCAAAATGAAGTGCATTTTTCTTTTCTTTTTAATATTGGTTTTTGAAGTACCAGAGAAGTCTCAAAGTGCTCTCACTTTTGATTAGCCAAATGTAGCTTGCTGATTTGATCAAGGTGATCATGGGGCAAATCATTCTCGTCGTCCTTTTCAAGCGTTCCTTATGCTTCCTACCTTCAACTAGCGGGTCCATTAGGAGTGAAAGCTAAACGAAATGACTCGTGGTGGGAACGGTTTCCACGATGTGGAGTGCTCACGCCCACCAGAGCCCCACTGCATACGCTCTTCCATATACACCCTGCGTTCCAACTGTTCCTTTTAGAGGCAAAAGAAGGTTTAAATAATCACTCTGTTCCTCGACTGTTTTGAGCCAGAAATGGACACAGAGACCTTGGATGGGACTGCCCAGCCCCACCGCGCAGGCGCAGGACCCGGGGGATGAAAGTGAGGCTCCTGGGGGGCGGGGAGAGGGGGGTGCAGATCAGAAGGAGGCAATTCAGGCACTTGCACAATCCTGGGGGAGGAGAGGGAGGCTTCCTTCTGTTTTGCACCCCGGCTGCCTCACTGGCCTCCCCCTGGGCGTGCACCGGAACACACACACACACACACACACACACACACACACACACACACACACACACTGCAACTCAACTTCTCCACACACACACACACACACACACACACACACACACACACACACACACACACACACACACACACACACACACACACACACACACACTGCAACTCAACTTCTCCAAGAATCAGCGGTCAGGAAACGCTGCACCTCACCTTACTAGATCCTAAAACCTCCCCAAATTAACCTGCATTAACTTCATGGGCCTGGGTGGGGGTTTGTGCCGACAGGCAGCGCCGCTTGGCTTGTGTTTGCTTGTGCTTGTCACCTCCATCTGTTTCTCTCCCAGTTGGGTCTAAAGGTATGGTTTTTTTTGGTTTTTCTTTTTGTTTGTTTGTTTTTGTTTTTTGCTGTAGGCGGGCCTCTCACCGTTGTGGCCTCTCCCGCTGCAGAGAACAGGCTCCGGACGCGCAGGCTCAGCGGCCATGGCTCACGGGCCCAGCCGCTCCGCGCCACGTGGGATCCCCCTGGACCGGGGCACGAACCCGCGTCCCCTGCATCAGCAGGTGGACTCTCAACCACTGCGCCACCAGGGAAGCCCTAAAGGTATGTTTTTTATGATACCTTGGGTTATAACAAAAAAACCCTTTTTTCATGAAATTTTTTTTTCTTTCTTCTTTCAGAAAGAAAAGGACTTTGGGAGGAAAACTCAAAACAACAGGCACTGGGACCTCAAGCAAGTTACTTCTCTGTGCCTTAGTTACTTCATCTGTGAGGCATGATGATAATAGTATCCACCTCACAGGTTCAGAGTTAAGTGTGTTAACACACGTGCTTGGCCACTGGACTGTGCTGCATACATTACTAAAATCAGGCAGTGGCCCACTCTGTTGATCTGAATCAAAACAAACGTTGAAAAAACAGGATCTCAGTTAAGAGAACTGTAGGAATATGAAATGAAACAGTTTCATATTTACTTAAAATTTTTCCATGCTAAGTATTTTTATGCATATGTTTTATTTTTATTACATGACCATTTTGTTACGGTGCCTTTACTTGTTGCTTTATTTCATTTATTTATTTATTTATTTATTGGATACATCAGGTCCCAGTTGCCGCACATAGGATCTTTCGTTGTGCCGCATAGGCTCTTCGCTGTGGTGCATGGGTTTCTCTCTAGTTGTGGCACGTGGGCTCCAGAGCGCATGGGCTGAGCAGTTGCAGTGCATGGGCTCACTAGCCATGGCGCGCAGGCTCCAGAGTGCGTGGGCTCTGTATTTGCAGCACATGGGCTCTCTAGTTGTGGCACGGGGGCTCAGTAGTTGTGGCATGCGGGCTTAGTTGCCCCACAGCATGTGGGATCTTAGTTCCCCAACCAGGGATTGAACCAGCATCCCCTGCGTTGTAAGACGGATTCTCAACCACTGGACCACCAGGGAAGTCCCACTTGTTGCTTTATGATTTAGATTTTTAAAAAACATTTTAGTTAATGTTATTGAATAAATAATACATGCACAGGGCATAACAAAAAACAAAAAATAATCAGATATCACTGATTGCTAAAACTCCCCAATAACCTCAACCAGTTTTAATTTTTATTTTATTTTATTTTCTCTCTTGTCTTTGTAATTCCTGAGCATCATCCATTCTTTTTTTAATTTAATTTTTATTTTACATATGTTTTAGGCATACAGCAAAGTGATTCAGTTTTACATATACATATATGCATTCTTTTCAGATTCTTTTCCCATATAGGTTGTTGTGGAATATTGAGTAGAGTTCCCTGTGCTATACAGTAGGCCCTTACTATCTATTTTATATACAGTAGTGTGTATATTTTAATCCAAAACTTCTAATTTATCCCTCCCCTACACCTCTTCCCTTTGGTAACCATAAGTTTTCAAAGTCTGTGAGTCTGTTTCTGTTTTGTACATAAGTTCATTTGTATCATTATTTTTTTTAGATTCTACATGTAAGTGATATCATATGGTATTTGTCTTTCTGTTTCTGACTTATTTCACTTAGTATGATAATCTCTAGGTCCATCCATGTTGCTGCAGATGACATTATTTCACTCTTCTTTATGGCTGAGTAATATTCCACTTTATGCATACATATATATGTGCATACACACACACATGCATATATACATCACATCTTCTTTATCTGTTCATCTGTTGATGGGCACATAGGTTGCTTCCATGTCTTGACTATTGTAAATAGTGCTCCTATGAACATTGGGGTGCGTATATCTTTTCCAAATATATGCCCAGTAGTGGGATTGATGGGTCATATGGTAATTCTATTTCTAGTTTTTTAAAGAACCTCCATACTGTTCTCCATAGTGGCTGTACCAATTTACATTCCCATCAACAGTGTAGGAGGGTTCCCTTTTCTCCACACCCTCTCCAGCCTATATTATTTGTAGATGTTTGTTGATGGCCATTGTCATGACCTCAACCAGTTTTTAAATAATGGAGCTCTTGAGCTGGAAGGGATTCTTAGAGATGCTCTGGTCCAACCACCCGCCTCCAGCCAGTCATCACTGTCAGTGGCATCACCAGGCTGGGTGCAGAAAGCCTGGCAGATGAGTTTGAATAATCTGGGGCTGCTGCTCCCTCATCACACAATATTAGCAAATCTGTGTCACTCTAACGTGCAGGAGCTAATATCTACCCTTTATACCTTACAGGGGATTGCGAAGACCTAAATAAATTCGTTTACATAATACTACTTTTTTAAAAAGTGTTAAGCATTATAAAATGAACCTGGAGATTATCATACTAAGTGAAGGAAGTCAGACAGAGAAAGACAAACGTCATATGATATCTCTTATATGCGGAAGCTAAAAAAAAATGATACAAATGAACTTATTTACAGAACAGAAACACAGACTTAGAGAACGACCTTATGGTTATCAGGGGGAAAGGGTGGGAGGCAGGGATAGACTGGGACTTTGGGATTGACATGTACACAGTACTATATTTAAAATAACCAACAGAGACCTATTGTGTAGCACAGGGAACTCAGCTCAATATTCTGTAATAACCTAAATGGGAAAAGAAACTGAAAAAGAATGGATACTTGTATGGGTATAACTGAATCACTTCTCTGTACACATGAAACCAACACATAATTGTTAATCAACTATACTCCAATATAAAATAAAAATTTTAAAAATGAAATAAAATGAAAGAAATAGTTTAAAATCTCTAGGAGTGTTAAATGTTAGGAACCCTTCATCACTATCTCAGCATAGAGTCAACCACGTGGAGAAAGTTTATCCTCACTTCTAATTAGCTTCTCCTACTGCACATCTTACTTGGCTTCTGGAAGTAAACAAAACCTTATTCAAATATTAGGGCCACCATCCTTAGCTGTGTGACCTTAGATGAGCCCCCTAACCTCTCTGGGCACCTGTTTCCTTATCTGTAAAATGAGAATGTGAATCTACTGTAAAGAGCTGTTATAATGGCTCAGTGAATATAGCACACAGCACACTGTCTCAAGAAGTGGTATTGTTAAGAAATAGTTTTATTACAAAAACAGAACTTCAGAGTTACCAAAGATCCATTTCGTCCTCTTGTTCTTCTCCAGAACCAACATTCCTGTTGCCTCTAACTGTTCCCAGTTTTCTAATCCCTGTTTTCAAACTAGTGACTCTTGAGCTCTTTGGGGTTTCTTAGCCTTATTGAGAATCTAATGAAAATTTCAAAGCCTCTTCACCCAAAAGTTTACCAGGAAACTTTTGAGCACAGTTTCAAGAGTTTCGGGAACTTTCCCAAGCCCATTCACATGCCCCTCAGAAAGTCCAAGGACCCCCAGCTAGAAACCTTAGTTTTGAGAATTCCCCCACTTCCTCCCACCAACTCGTGGGCAGCACCCCAGAAACAGCCTTTCCTGGTAGGATCTGGTTTCTGAGAGGGGCCTGCCTGCCCTGAAGCAACTTCAGATACAAAAAACAATTTGGCCGCTCCAGGGATCTGGAGAAGCCTGGGATTTGGGCAGAATAATCAAGCTGAGAAGAAATGCATCTCAGCACAGCCTGGGTCTGGCAGAACAAATGTCCAATTACCAACCTCAGACTTTCAAAATGTCAGACCTAGTTTATCAGAAACCTTTTAAAGCTGAGAGGCATTAACTGGACCAAAAGGAGAAAGCTGAGTCAGAGGCTGGAAACACCAGGGCTGGTGGAGGAGGCATCCAGGGGCTTGTAATGACAGGTCCCTTGACAAAACTGCAAGACCCCATGGGCAGGTCTGGGAGCCTCCCCATGTGCTGACACCCTCCGTTAACGGCAAGATCCATATCCCTTCGGCACACCAAGAGGCTGTTGAGAGCAGGCTGTTCCCATCTCCAGCCATGACCATGAATCTCATTCATTTGGGGCCCCTGGTTAGCCATACTGTGAGCTCAGACAGGGGCCCCACTGAAGGGTCTCCTAGAACCACCCAGGAGAGATGTCTAAAGTCAGACAGATGCCTGGGTTGGCATCCAGCTCCACACAGCTTCATTTACAGACCTCAGGAGGTCACTTAACTTTTTGATCCCAAGTTTCCTCATCTATAAAAGGTGGATAATGATCTCTTGGGGCTGAGTTGAGCATTAAGTGAGGAAATATATGTAAAGAGCCTGGAAGCTAGTAAGCCCTCAGTGAATGGCAGCTGGTACCTGAGAAAGGGATTGCACCAATATTCCCATTTCACAAAATGTGTTAAAAGCCTACTGTGTGTAGTTGGGACTTCCCTTGTGGCACAATTGTTAAGAATCCGCCTGCCAGTGCAGGAGACACGGGTTCAAGCCCTGGTTCAGGAAGATCCCACATGCCATGGAGCAACTAAGCCTGTGCACCACAACTACTGAGCCTGCGCTCTAGAGCCCGTGAGCCACAACTACTAAGCCCACGTGCCACAACTACTGAAGCTTGCGCTCCTAGAGCCTGTGCTCTGCAACAAGAGAAGCCACGGCAATGAGAAGCCCATGCACCGCAGTGAAGAGTAGGCCCCGCTCACCGCAACTAGAGAGAGCCCACGCACAGCAACAAAGACCCAATGCAGCTAAAAATTAATTAATTTTTTAAAAAGCCTACTGTGTGTAGTTGAGTTAGGCAATAAGATGCATGCAGGGTCAAAGTGAGAAGAAACCATTCACAGACAACTAGAACCTCCATTTACCACCAATTGTTGTGATGCTCTTTATTCTTGCAGACCTATAAGGAGCACCCTCTTGCAGGGAATATTTCATGTGGTTACTCTGTGGTTGAGAGCATACAACTACTTTTGAGAGGGAAATTCTACAGTTAGAATTTTTATTCATTCAGAATGGTCTTTGCCCTAGTTACTCCTAATTAGTGAGATCTGTCCATGGAATAAGAAAACCCAATTGACTGACTGCTTGTGAGCTAGAAGCTTTCACAGCTATTTTATTTAAGCTTCACAACCCTGCTAGGTGAGTATTATTATGCTCATTTATAAGACGAGACAATTCAGTCAAAGAGAGATCAAAGGGACACTCTTTTGTTTGAGATCTCAAGTAGACCTCTGGGATTTCAACACAAGTTACTAGGACACTCCGTTTAGCAAACTGCCTTAGTCTGTTTTCCTCAAAAGGCAACTTTAACCATCAAAGCACTAGTAATAGCTGGAGTGAGCTTGAGCCAATCAGAGCAGCTGTGGGGGGCTGAAGAGGACACTCAGGACCTCAGTGGTCCCGCTAAAGGGAAATTGCACTGGACACATCTCAAACATTGCAGGGAAGACTTCATTCAAGACTATTGCAATAGAGGAGAGAGATGGAACTCAACCCTGAATACAACAGGGGCAGCTGGGGATTTATAGCCAACCAAAAGGGTGAGGGAGAAGATGGAAAATTACTAAGAGGAACTTGGTTAGGTATCAAGGGTGGGAGAATGAGGAACTTGACTGGATATCAAGGGTTAGAAACTCAGTTAGGAGGATTCTTGCTAAAACTGTGCTCAGCAGGCCAAGAACTGAGCCAAGGACAGGGCCTAGCTGAAAAGAGAGCTCCAAACAGGCTGACTAAAGTTTGGTTCAGGAGGGAATTCCGTGGCAGTCCAGTGTTAGGATTCTGCACTTTCACTGCCAGGACCTGGGTTCAATCTCTGGTCCGGGACGAAGATCTTGCAAGCCACGTGGCACAGCAAAAAAAAAAAAAAAAAAAAGTTTGGTTCAGGAGCAAGTCCTTATCAGTCCAATATGGCAGACTACAAAAATTGCCAACCTTCTCTGCCATTCCCTGTGTCTTTTTGTATTGTAATATGACTCTGCAGCAATTCCCATCCAGAGGTGAAATCTGGGCTGGCCAACAGAAAATGGTAGAAGCGGCATGGTGTCCGTTCTAAGCCTAGATGTCTTTCTCTCTCCCCCTCCTATCTAGCTGTCATGTGAACAAGCCTAGGCTAGCCTTATGGATAGCAAAAGAAATAGGGCCCAGTCCCACATTCCCGCCTTGCCCCAGCAACATCTCCTGGACGCACAGCCACTCTTCTGGTCTGTGGCGGATTGAAGACACATGAGTGAGCCAAGCATCAACCAGAGGAACTGCCTAGCGGATTCCAGCCCAAAGTGCTGACCTACAGAACCATGAGCTAAATAAGTGGTGATTGTTTTAAGCCACTAAATTGTGGGCCTGTTTTTTATGAGGCAATAGATAATGGATATAATCCCAGACACGCCCACAAATTGGAATCACTTAGGAGATTTCCAAAATATTGATGCCTGGGTCTCCCCCAAGCTCCCTGCAGAGCTTCTCACTTATTTGGCCTAGAGTTTGAGCCCAGCATCTGGAGTCCCAAAGGCTCCTCAAGCAACTCCAAAGTATAGCCAAGATTGAGCATCACTGCCCTAGCTCTTCTGACCTGGGCTAGGTACGCAGATCAGTTACAACTTGAGCTGCCATGAGATCCAAGGGTCTATGGATCAGAGGCAGTGCTTCTCAAACCTTTCTGTGTATACTCATCACCCACGGCTCTTGTTAAAATGAAGACTCTGATCCAGTAGACTAAGGTAGAGTCTGCATTTCTAACACATGCCCAGGGGACACTGATGCTGCTATCTGTGGACCATACTTTAGTGGGTCTTGGAGATCTACCTCAGACTCCCTCCTTCCTATCACTCTTTAGAAGGCTGGCAGCCACCTCTGAGCTGAACTCTCTCATAGGTACAGTTGTCACCTGGAAGAGAACAACCTCCAGATGGTGAGATTTGGGGCAGGCTCTGAGGGGCACAGGCAGGCCCTAGGACTCTTCTTGGTTATTTCAGACTCCCATATAATTCATTCCAGGACAGGGGCCTCTGTCAGACCCAAAGGAGGGCCCTGTATTCTTTTGCTAGGGCTGCCATAACAAAGTACCACAGATGGGGTGGCTTAAACAACAGAAATTTATTTCCTCACAGTTCTGGAGGCTGGGAGTTCGAGATCAAGGTGTCAGCAGGGTCGGTTTCTTCTGAGGCCTCTCTTTTTGGCTTGCAGGTGGCTGCTTTCTTGCTGTGTCCTCACATGGTCTTCCCACTGTGCGTGTCTGTGTCCTAATCTCCTCTCCTTGTAAGGACACCAATCACATTGGATTAGGGCCCACACTAGTGACCTCATTTTAACTCAATTACCTCTTTGAAGACTCTCCAAATACAGTCACATGCTGGGGTTTAGGATTTCAACATATGAATTTTGCAGGGACAAAATTCAGCCTGCCGTAGGCACCCACTTTTCTCTTCCCTCCTGTGTGGAACCAGCAACATGACCATTATTAAGGGGCCACAGTCTTGGCTGGCAGAGCCTGGGATGGGAGGCAGGTGCAGAGCTGTGAAGCACTTTCAAGGGCAGAAGGACGAACAAACGAAGCTGTGTTTGAAAGTGGAGAATAGGCTGGTGTAGCCAGAGTGTATGTAGAAAGCCCGAAGCAAAATGGCATTTTCTCTCTAGAACAACAAACACCATAGCGTGGATCCATCATATGAAGATCCACGTCTAAGCAAACCATGTGCCTGAAATAGAACTTGATTGGGACCAGGAAAGTGGTCAAAGGATGATCAGAAAACACCAAGGCCACACCAGGGCACCACAGAATTGTTTGGAACAGGACTCGACTCCTGGGATCAAAGTGCTACCAAAGCTTGGAGAGGAGGGTGGGAGCTTCCCCGAGTGTCACCCCAGTGCTTGGTGCTTTGTCCTTCAACCTCTTACCATCCTCGTCACCCTCTCTGAGCCCTTTCTCCTCCTTTGCAACGTGAGGCTTATTCTGCCTCCCTCCTAGGGTTGATGGAGATTAAATCCTAAGATGCCTGCGATTAGAACCAGACTCATCACTGTGTCAGTATGAGACACAGTCTGCGTCCTTCTTTCTCCATCTCCTCCCCCTCCCCCACCCCATCCACCTTGGAGAATTTTGCTCAGCTCTTTCCTCACCCCTGATCTTTCAAGAGAGTTCTGTTTCTGCCCACCGGTTCTCTGGCTTTTTGTTGTGCAATAGGGCGAATGGAAGGAGCGAGACAGCCCTAAAGAGGTCAAAGGCCAGGACACAGGCTCTTGCCTGTTGGGTTGGCCCCAGCACTGTCCTTTGGTGTAGAGAATCTGCATAACAGGCAAGCAGAGAAGAAACTAAACCCGATGGTTAGGTCTATCTGCCTGGGGAAGATCCCGGACAGAGGAGAGGCAAGGGAGGAAGAAACAGCAGCAAGAACACTGAAGTATCAGGGAACATTCTGGAGTATTTGCCAAGTGAGAGCTTCTGAATTAGCCTGTAGATATGGGGGATTCCAGACAGAAAGGGAACTTTGAGAGCTTTTACCGTGAGGCTTGAATTCAGTCATTTTAATGCTCTTTGAGAGATGCCAGTAAAGATTGGAATTCCTGTTTAATTACTTTGGGCGGCTAGAATTTGCTTCTTAAAGCATGACTCAATGAAGGAACTGGTGAACGTGAGCTCTGGGTTTTATGTGGGGGAGATACATCTATATCCATTTCCATATTCATATCCATATTCGTATCTATCTGATCTCCGTTTGCACAGTTTCTGGAGGTTAGTAGCTACTTAATAAATGGTAGCTTATAATTATTATTAGTTCCTTGCCTCATGCTCTGGGGCCAGATCCCCATCCTTCTGAGAAACGACTTGATGTTTTGGACCTCTCCCCTCCCCCATCTCTCCAGTCCCTGCCCCACTCAAGACTCACCTTGTTTCCGGATGACTGGAGGGCAGAGAGTCTTGATGGTCACCACTCACCTCAGCCTCTGAAGAAGCCACACAACAGTTTCCATTCCAGGAACTGCAGACTCCCCAGACAAACGATCACTTCCCTAGTGACTCTAAATCATGCACTCCTGGGAACAGTAGATTCATTGAAGAATACACCATCCAAAAGCACGCCAAGCATTGCCTATGGGCTGAAAAAATATGTTATCACATATGTAAGCTATTTTTGAAATGTATGCACAAGATTTACAGTACTTTCTGTTATTTTTATCTTCTCAGTTATTACGTACTTTCACACAATTTCAGGCGTGTGAAGAGAAGATCCTAAATTATTTTTCTGATGTAAAAAGTCTTCTTATAAACAAAAATGTTAGCAATCTCTGATATAGGATCCCTTAGGGCAGGAGCTGTGCCTTCTCCAAGTTTTAGAACTCTCCAGCCCTCACCTGGCAAATAGCAATTGAGTTTTCGTCTGTGACTTGTTTAAGATCAAGCATCTATCTCTCAAGAGGCTCACAGCACAGAGGCCAAATGACATAGTGATCACTGTTAAGTGATGAGCTGAGGGAAGGAAGCATCCCTGAGGGACTGCCCTGCTGGTCTCTGGACACTTCCTCAGGGCTGGCATAACTCTAGGTCCTGCACTACCCCTAACCAATATCAGTGTCACTTTGGACAATTCATCTCTCCACTCAGGTTCTCAATCTCCCCAGGTGAACCGTGAGGAGGTGCCATGAGATGGTCTCAGGAACCCAATCAGCTCAGCCTGGATGGGCGGGAGGAGGTTACAGTGCTTTTCCAGCCTCAAGCTGACAAGGAAAGCACTCTTAGCACAGTGTGGGCAAATGTTAAACAGGGACCTAGCCCTACCTGCCCGGGGCATGCGTACTAGGGGAGGGAGTAAAGAGCCAGCCGAGTGTGTGTGGTATATTGAACCAGGAGAGCGTCCTGGCGGATATGCCCTGGGTCTTAGAGCAACTGTTTGCTGAGGGGCTTAACAGAGAGCATGTTGTGTCAGACTCAAAGACAGGCTTAGCTTACACGTGACACGCATGAGCTTAAGTTTTCACTGCAAAAGCCACATTATAAAGAATTCTTTCTCTTTTACCACTGTGTAAATCACCTTGGTATCTATTGATTGCATTTGCATGTGAAGAGGGATGCTGTGTTTGTAACTCATGGGTTCGGGTGTGCATTTTAATTAGTCCACTGACAGGAGGATGGTGATTAGGAAGGCAGGTATGGAACTATCACCCTCTCTGCTGAGAGAATTGGGCACCTCCGGAGGCCAAGCCTGGCCTGACAGGTGGGATTCTTGCAGGCAGGTGGGGGCTGAGCAGCAGCAGCCCCTCCGGACGTGTCTGTCGAGGACTCACGTGGCTGCCCCCTAATGCCACTCACTGTCTGGGCCAGCCTGAGGGCGGTGGAACACTACAAAGATTCTGCCGGTCCGCCCCAGGTCTGCCTGGAGGAGTGCTCCTTTCTCTTTAAACCATTATGTTTTTACTTCCATATGGCTTGGCAGAAGCCATCAAAAAGCTATCCCATTATGTCTGTGTGCTGGCAACAGGCTTGTCTACTCAGAAAAAAAGGCTCATGGCTGTTTAAATATCTCCTTTGCTCTTTGGAGCTAGAATTGATATTAAGCCTAATTTGCATCCAACATTTAAATCTATTCATTAGGGACTTCCCTGGTGGCACAGTGGTTAAGAATCCACCTGCCAATGCAGGGGACACGGGTTCGAGCCCTGGTCCGGGAAGATCCCACATACCACGGAGCAACTAAGCCAGTGCGCCACAACTACTGAGCCTGTGCTCTAGAGCCTGCGAGCCACAACTACTGAAACACCTAGAGCCCGTGCTCCACAACTAGAGAAGCCACCACAATGAGAAGACCGTGCACCGCAACGAAGAGTAGCCCCTGCTTGCCACGACTAGAGAAAGCCCGCAGGCAGAAACGAAGACACGACGCAGCCATAAATAAATAAATAAATAAAGACGATCTTTAAATAAAAAAATCTTACAAAAAAATAATAAATAAATGTACTCATTAACTCTAAGCCACAGCACCTCCTGATAGCTCTGTCCCTGATAAAGATGGTAGTGCTTTTAGAAGAGCATGTCCCCTTTCAGGGAACATAACTTCCTAAAACACATTCCAGCTAAATACCAGGTTTTTGCATACAGAGGGATCACATGACTTCTCTCCTGGCTGTCCCCAAGGAGATATAGGGAGAAGGCAGAGTGGTGAGGGGAGCCCTGAGACTGGGGTGGGTGCCCATAGTCCTGGCTGCCCTCACTAACTGTCGTGGAAATAAGATTTCACACTCAGAATTTTAAATGTATTTTTTTCTTGTTGTTCATTTTTGGTTTATTTGTTTTTTATCATTCACTCAAGCTCTGCATGCAGAATGAAACGAGTGAGATTGACCACCAGCTTGAAGCCACAGATGAGACTTCAGTTCTGCAGACCTCAGCTGCATGAGTTCCCTTTCTTCCATGAGGTCTACCTAAGATGTCCTGCAGGTGCACTTTTCCAGGGATTGTTTTGGGCTCAATAGGGGAGGCGAGTCTTACACTCCAAGTAAACAAACCCCAAAAGATTGCTAGTGTACATTTGATACAACTGGAGTGACAGAAAACAAAGCAAAATATATATTTGAAATGAGATTCAAATCTATATTTTTACAGCAAATCAGAGTCTTAAGATACAAAGTAAAGATTACACCTGAAAGAAGATTCATAGACAGATAGATAGATGATAGATAGATGATAGATAGATAGATAGATAGATAGATAGATAGATAGATAGATAGATAGGTGATAGATAGATAGATGGATAGATAGATGAGATAGATAGAAGATTTGAAAAGAAAGGTCATGGTATTCATTCAGAAGAACAAAGAGGGAGTTTGATATTGAGAGAATAAAACATTATGATATCTGTTACTTGAGTATGTAACATGTATTTACTCCTCTTCTGTAGTTTTTTTTCTTTGTTATTGAAGTATAGTTGGTTTGCAATGTTGTGATAGTTTCAGGTGTGCAGAAGAGTGATTCAGATATAGCTAGATAGATAGATATTATTTTTTAGATTCTTTTACATTACAGGCTATTACGAGATATTGGGTATAGTTCCCTGTGCTCTACAGTAAATCCTTGCTGCTTACCTGTCTTATATATAGTAGTGTGTATCTGTTCATCCCAATCTCTAACACTTACTTACTCTTGAGTCCTGGCTGGAGAACCAGGACGCTGTCCTTGGTCCTTACTTCTACTCAATCCACACTGAATCCCTTGGACATCTCTCTCTCATCCTCCCAGCTTTAAATCCCATCTCTATGTTTATGTCTCCAGCCCAGATCCCTCTTCTGAGCTCCAGACTCGCATAGCCCGTGGTCTCCTAACATCTCCATTTGGGTGTGTAATAGGCCTCTCAAAGGTGACATGCCCAAAACAAAACTCCCAATCTCACCCCACAGACCTGCTCCAGGCCCACAGCTTCCCACATGCTATTCTTCCAATTGCTCGGGCCAAAAAATTTGGTGTCATTCTTAACCTCCCTCATTCTCTCACTCCTCACATCCAACCTGTTGGGAAGTCCTGTAAGTTCTAGCTTCAAAATATATACAGAATCCAACCACTCTCACCAGTTCCACTGCTTGCACCCTGGGCCAAGCCCTCCGAGTCTCTCAGCGGGGTCATCGCAGATGCTTCCAGCAGGCATCACCGTTTCCTCCCATGCTCCTGTAGAGAATATTCTCAGCAGAGCACTTGTGAAAATAGATCATGTCACCCTTCGGCCCAAGGCCCTCCAGATGGCCCGCAGAGCCCCATCCAATCTGCACCCGCCTCCCGTGCCCATTGTCCCCTGTGCTCCCCTCCTCGCCCTTTCCCTCTCTCCTCCCCTGCCCTACAGGCTCCTTGTTGCCCCCCTGACCCTCGAGGCATAGCCCTGCTCAGAGGCTTTGCACTGGCTCATCCCTTTGCCGGGAGCACCCTGTGCGCCAGGCTCATACCCTCAGCTCCTCGGGTCTTTGCTTCAATGCCACCTTCTCCTCGAAACCTGCCTTGGCCTTTCCACTGCAGACCCCACCTCTGCCAGCGCCCCAGCACCCCCTCACCCTGCTGTATTTTATTTTGTTGCTGTAGCCTTTCTCCCACTCCCACTGGAATGTAAGCTCCACGAGGCAGAAATGATTGTCCATGGTCCCCAGCACCTAAAACTGCCCTTGGTACACAGTAGGCACCCCAAAAATAGATGCTGGGTGAATAAATGGGTATTTCAGTGGGCCAGGCAATGGCCTAGGTGTTTTAAATACATTTCTGTGTTTAATAACTCTATCCATGTTTTACTGAAGAGAAAACTAAGTTAGAGATTAAGTAACTTGCCCATGGTTTCACAGTTAATAAATTGTAGGGTTGGAATTTACATGCAGGCCTGTCTGACTTCAGAACATCAACTAGCAAGCATACTTTCTGAAAAAGAAAAGAGACTTTTCTCAGAAATGTCACAAACCCTAGTGAGGGATTTACCCACAGTGCCCACAGTTCTGCCCCAGGTACAAACGAAAGGGACAAAGTGTCTCTCCTTCCCAAGATGGGCCCATGGAGGATGCCTGTGGGTGGTGGTTACGCCCCTTCGCTAAGTGAGCTAGAGCAGCTCAGGATGCAGGATCCAGGGTCACATGTGATATAACCCCGCCTTCAGCAGAGGAATAACAGCGTGAGCAGTGCTGAAATATTGCTTGATTGTCTTGGAAGGGGAGTATTGGAATTGGGGAGAAGAAGACTTTGAATGCCAGGGCTTTATTTCTCACAGCCCAAACCTCTATCGCAGTGAGATTAAAATAATCAACTTTAGGCTTCTTTCAGAGAGGAACGTCATCACTATCTTGGCAGATCCTAAAACAGGTAACTGTTATGCTTCTAGCCCATCACATGATCTCATTTATCCCACAACATACCTAAAAGGGAGGTCTTATTGTCTCCACAGAATAGAAAGATCAGATCACGTGCCTGAGAATAGACATCTAACACATGGCAGAGCCGGATTGGAACGCAGGTGTCTCCGAACCCAAGTCCGTGTTCTTCCCATAATTTCACATTGCACCTATACCCCCTCCTTTCTGGCAGTTCAGGGATAAAGAGGCAGACATGGAAGCTCGATGGGCACTAAGGCCTCCAAGCACTTAACTCAGCAAAGCAAGAGCAATTCTGTACCTCGCTCAAGAGTTGGGGGAGGCAGGTCAGGGTGGGGTAGGGTGATGGTCTTCAGGCAAAATTAATAAGCTAGCTTTCTTAGACCTCCCTGTGGAAGGCCCACCACCGGGTCTCAGCTGGATTCCCCCAGCCTCCAACCCAGGCCACTCTTGGGCACGTCCCTCATGACCACTGCACAGTGGCCAGGGTCCCAGGTGAGCTCACATGCCGGTGGAGTTGGGGTGCTTGTGTCAAACGACTCCTTGGAGAAGCAGCATTTGGGAAGGAGCCTGAAGCCTGGGCAGGACGCTTACAGGCCTTCACAGAAGTGCTGACAAGAGCACAGATGCCGCCGGGGCAGGAGAGCGCGGGGTGTGTTTGTAGGAGGGCGAGGGGCCCCATGTGGCTGAACTGAGGCCACAAGTAGGAAAGTGATGGGAAACCAGGGCACAGCGGGGACCAGAGTGCACAGGCCTCACTTAAGTTCAGTGGGAGACAACAGCTGCTTCAGGATAAGTGGGTATCATGATCAAAGCCATGTGTTCCCGAGATTAATCTGGTGGCAGCCGGCGAGGTGGGCTGGAAGGAGTTGAGGGAAGGAGCCAAGAGGCTTGATAAGAAGCTGATGCTTGTAATAACCTATAATGGAAAAGAATCTGAAAAAGAAAAAATACATATACTTGCATAACTGAATGCAACTAACAGAAACTAACACAACCTTGTAAATCAACCACACTTCAATAAAAAGAAATAAAATAAAATTTTATAAACAGAAAAGAAATAAGAAGAAGCTAATACTGCAGCGAGGCCTGAGGCAGGACCCTGACAGCAGGGCAAAGAGAAAGGCTAGGCGTGAGAAATGCTTTGTCCCATCACCCAGAGGCTCCCAGCTCCCTCCTGCCTCAGGGCATTAGCACAGACCTTTTCGGGTTTTTTCTACCTCATCCTACATCAAGATCTCTGCCTACACGTGAATCTCTGGCCTCCCAGACTAGTCCAGGCCCCGGCTTTATACCGCCCTTCATGACACTTATTGCCCCTGTATCTGTGTGAGAGTCTACGTGTGGGGATGGGGGCGAGGCCGCCCTCCAGATGTGCCCACACTGTCCACTTCACCACTCTGCTCTCAACAGCTCCCAGCATGGCCCAGGCAGGCAGGGCTCCACTGGGCTCTCTTCTTGCCACTATGAGAGGCAAATGGTCTAGCGGTTCATTAGATGCCCGGGCTCACTTGGAGAGGCAACGTGCTCAGGGTGATGGGGCCGCGGGTGGACAGACTAAAACCTGGGAGCTCGCGTGGGGATGTCTCTTCATCCCTCTCGGGAAGCTCCTGACTGCCAGAGGCGTGATGCGCAGCAGGCTTGCAGGATTTATCACGCTTCCAAAGTGATTGACTTCTGATGAGAGGTTTGGGAGCTCAGGAAAATGCTACCGGCTTACAGTGTATTGTGAGTAAAAGAAAAGAAATAACAGGTACTCTTCAAGTGTGGGAGCTGAAAAAAGATGCTAATTAAATGTCAGGGCTGGAATTTAACCCACTTGATTGTGGTGTTTCTATTCTGGAGTCGTTGAATTTCTCGTTCCCAAGCCCGGGTTCTGAAGCACACAACCTGGTTTCAAAGCTGACGACAAGAGCCGTGTGGCATGGGGAGGCCTAGGGGCTGGGGCTGGACTGGCCTCTCTCTAGCCCTCCTCACCCGGAATTCAAAACTTCAGCGATGCTGAGGGGAGTGACGGGGTCTGACAAGTAGAGGAAAGCCACAAGGTATCCGAATCTTCTTCCTCGTATCAGGAGCAGAGCAAAGAAGGAGCCAGAGAGGAAGGACCCCTTTCCTAGGGTGGAGATGGGAGGGGACCTGTCTCAAATTCCATCTGAAAAAGGGTATTTGGAGACAGATGGCTCAGAAGCCCAGCCCAGCCTGGCTGAGGCCGAGGCAGTGACGGATCTGTCCCTGGTGACGCACAGGGCGGGGAGGCTGGCCTCACCCAGCCGGAGAGCCCAGACCCGGCTCTTTGCACTGCCTATTTGCATTCCTAGCCCAGAGATCGAGCCTAATCAAGGGCCCCGCAGAGAGAGCTGGCGCCACGCGGAGGTTTTACTAATGTGCTCTGGCTGAAGAGGCCAGCAGACAGACAGCCCAGGGCTGTGCACCCACGTGGAGCATCTGTCACTGAACAGCCGCTCCTGCAGGGCATGGGGCCTGGAGGTCCGGCTCTCCTCCAGTACGTCCCCCAGGACTCCACACTGGCCCACTACCATGTGGAAAGGAGGAGGGGGTCCCTTTCCTAACCCCACTCCCTTCATCTCCAGAGGAGCGGGGTTGGCAATATTAATGGTAATCTCCATCCCCAACACCTGTTCCCTGCTTAGCCATCCTCAAAGCGCTTTCCTAGCCCTTCTCTCTCCTAACCCTCATTACTGCCTGTGAGGACAGACCTATATTGACAGTGTGCAGCTAAGAAAATGGAAGCCCAGAGGTGACGGGACTCGCCTAAGTTAAAACAGCAAAACTGGCAGAGCAGGGACGCCTTCTCTAGAGCCATGCCTTGTAGTGGGGGGATTTGCACATAGGCCCGGGGCCCTGGCATGATGGATTCTCCCAGCCTCACAACAAGAACCTCTCACCAGGCTCACAAACCCCTCCTCCTCCCTGAGAAGCCCAGGCACCAGGTTGAGGGTCATAGAGAAGCCCAGGCAATGAGCTCCTAAAAAGCTAAATCCTTATTTATTTTTTATTTTATTTTATTTTTTGCGTTACGCGGGCCTCTCACTGTTGTGGCCTCTCCCGCCGTGGAGCACAGGCTCCAGACGCGCAGGCTCAGCGGCCATGGCTCACATGCCCAGCCGCTCCACGGAATGTGGGATCTTCCCAGGCTGGGGCACGAACCCGTGTCCCCTGCATCGGCAGGCGGACTCTCAACCACTGCACCACCAGGGAAGCCCCTAAATCCTTATTTTGATCGTCCGTTTTAACGCACGTTAACCAGCTTTCTATTCTTTCCTCCTGCCGTCCACAGGCGCGGGAACAGGAGAGGAGGGATATAGGGGTGAGGAGGAATGAATGAAAGGCGAATAGATATCCCCACTCGAGGCAGTGGCGACAGCCCCTTACTATCAACAGAGGCCCCAAGAGAGGCTTGTTTCTAATATGGTTTGGATTCAGCAAGAGAGAAGGAACACGGGCTCCCCCCACACACCCTGGTATGATTAAATCAGCCACAAAGGCGGCTAGTTCCCTCCTGCCCACCCCACTTCCCAGCTCCCAGCCTCCGGCATCAGTGGGGCTGGAGGTGAGTCCAGCCTCTGCACAGGGGCTCGGAGTCCAGGCCTCCTCTGGGCCCCAAGGAGACTGACTCGCACATGCTCAACCAGGGACAGATAATGTCACCCTCCAGGGCAGCCACCGACCGTCTGTCCTCTCACCACCCAGGGGTTAAGTCTCAAAATTGATTTTCCGTGTTCTCTGAAGACAGTAGAGGGCACTTACTCAGGAATCTTGCCCCAGCCCTGCTACTTCACTAATGGGGTCTGTCTGAAGGGTTGACCTGCAAGGCACCTAAGGGCCCCATCTGCTACGACATCTCCTCAGACAGAAAGCGAGCTTCTCTCAAACCCAGCCAGCGGCTGTGCAATATTACCTGCCTTCCTCCTACCCCCAACCCCAGCATTTCAAGTGTCAAGCATTGAAATTTATCTAAAAAATGTTTGTTACATTAATAAAGGAACTTCCCATTTTAATCTGAAACCTAGGCAGACAGGAAGTTCTTCTCTGTGTTTAACTGTGCTCTACTGCTTTCACTTCCATGCTTTTCCCCTCTGGGGTTCTCGGTGGACATGGCAGGTCCTGGTTACAGAAGCATCCAGTCCTGGAGAAGGGGGTGAGGGGCCAGGTCAGAAAAAGGATTAAATATGTAACTTACATTTACACATATATTTAATAACTGCATGAGCATCAACCAATCAAAACAGATGCCCACTGGTGCAGACACTGTGGAAAACAGTATGGAGGTTCCTCAAAAGACTAAAAATAGAATTATCCTATGAACCAGCAATCCCACTCCTAGGCCTATATATCCAGACAAAACTATAATTCCAAAAGACACATGCACCCCAATGTTCATAGCAGCACTATTCACAATAGCCAAGACATGGAAACAACCTAAACGCCCATCGACAGATGAATGGATAAAGAAGATGTGGTATATATATACAATGGAATATTACTAAGCCATATAAAAGAACGAAATAACTCCATTTGCAGCAACATGGAAGGAAGTAGAGATTACCATACTAAGTGAAGTAAGTCAGAAAGAGAAAGACAAATGCCATAGGATATCACTTATATGTGAAATCTAAAATATGACACAAATTCTAAGAAACAGAATCGGGGCAAAGAGAACAGACTGGTGGTTGCCAAGGGGGAGGGCATTGGAGGAAGGATGGAATGGGAGGCTGGGGTTAGCAGATGTAAGCGTTTATATAGAGACTGGATAAACAAGGTCCTACTATACAGAATGGAGAAGTATATCCAATATCCTATGATAAACCATAATGGAAAAGAATATTTCAAAAAAAGAATGTATATATATGTATAACTGAACTACTTTGCTGTATAGCAGAAATTAACACATTGTAAATCAACTATACTTCAATTAGTCTAACATTCCGTACCTCCTCACCAGGGAGGTTCCGGTGTCTGTAAGAACAAGATCCACTTAGGCATGGTGGGTGCTTAACACGCAGGCTGCCGTGAAAGGTCTTCTCAGGGGGCATCACTGTGGGGCTGGAAGCCCCTAGGAAGTGGGTTCCAATGTTGTCCTTGTCCATGGAGGCCACTTTGTCTCTCACTACGCAAGGTTGTATTATTGTTCAGCAAATGTTCATTCTCTAAAGCCCCCACCGCCACGGAAGGAGACACCTCCCACACCTTGGACGTTGGGCTTGGCCAACTTGCTTTGGCCAATGGAATGTGAATGGACGTGGCACATGGGTCCAAAGCTTCTAGAAGGGCTGTACATTTATGGTAGCCCTCTTGAGCTTCCTCTCTCTACCATGAGAACAAAATGCCCCAGAGCATGGAGGCTCCTTCAGCCTAATCCTGGAATGAGAAGCAGGAGCAGACCTGAACTTGACCTTCCACCCAGAGCCAAGCACAGCTGGGCCCAGCAGAGCCACAGCCACCCTGCAGACCCATAAAGAATAACCGTTACTTGTTGTAAGCCATGAGGTTTAGGGGGTTGTTATAACAGCACAGGCTGACTCATCCACTCATTCCCCTGATTCCTGGCAAAGGTGAGCCAAATGTTATCATTCAGGGCACGTGGAGTGAAGAAATTGATAGGCTTTTGTGGTAGATAGACCTGAGTGCTAATCCCAGCTCTATAGCTTAGCTGTGTGATGTTAGGCGAGTTACTTTCACTCTCTGAACTCCAACTTCTTCCTCTATAAGACGAGACTGACAGTAACCACCTCAGAGGGCTGTTACTAGCATTATACATGAAAATGTGTGTACCTGTGCTGCAGCTGTAACAAGCAGACGCTGAGCCAGGCCATCTCTAAGGCCCAGGTACATTTTCACTCATTCATTCATTCAACAGCTATGCTTTGAGCAGTCTTTCTGTGCAAACACTGTGCTTGGCCACAGGGACACAATATTGAAGAAGACAGAGGCACTTCCTGGCCTCACAGAACCCAGCTCTACCCACTACCTCCCAGCTAAACTCACTACTAAAGCTATGAACTTACACCTCAGTGAAGGACACAGACATCCAGCAAGTCCTTAGGTGTTTAAACTTAGGTACAGAGGGCATCTAGGGAGTGTAACGAGGAAACTCACCTAGTCTAGAAGCAGGAGAGGCCTTCTTGAAGAAGGGAGATTTGAGATGACCACTGAAGGGTGACAGAAATTAACCAGGGGAAGGGAGGTTGAGGGACAAGCATTCAGGCAGAGGGAACAGCATGTTAGTAAGTGACGGGAGCACTGTCCTGGGAAAAGTGAGGCAGGAGATGGAGCAGGCAGGCCTTCAAGCCACATCAGAGACTTTGGGTTGTCATCCTAGGAAAACATTGGGAGCCTTGATTTTAAATTAAAGAGAGGTAAGACCAGGCTTGCTATTTGAAAAGATTACTCTAAGACACACCTAAAACAAAAGTGATTCAGAAAGGGTAGAAATTAGAGGACAGACTGGTTCCAGCTAAACGTAGAGTTATGAACATATTTATCTCCATTTCTTCCCTGATGTGACTAAAAAAGTGACAGCAAAAGGATGAAAACCACATAAAAGAGAACAGGAGAGGAGACCAGAGCAGATGTAAACAGAATTTTAGAATTCTGGGGGGAAAAAAAAGCAGCAGAAGCATGAAGAAACTTAGCCAACTAAAAAGAGTTGGGCCTAGGGCTTCCCTGGTGGCGCAGTGGTTGGGAGTCCGCCTGCCGATGCAGGGGACGCGGGTTCGTGCCCCGGCCCGGGAAGATCCCACATGCCGCGGAGCGGCTGGGCCCGTGAGCCATGGCCGCTGAGCCTGCGCGTCCGGAGCCTGTGCTCCGCAACGGGAGAGGCCACAGCAGTGAGAGGCCCGCGTACCGCAAAAAAAAAAAAAAAAAAAAAAAAGAGTTGGGCCTAAAAGAGCATGGAGGGCAGCGAAGTGGGGAGGCAGAAGCAAAGCTGCTTTAGTGCACGGATCCCAGAAAACTCAGGATGGAGAGGCACCAAGGACCTCCACAGCAGGGTGTGGTCGTGGCTGAAATCAATGGGATTGTCCTCAAGTCTGTGCAAGCAACATTTAGCTTCCCCACCCCCATCAGCCAGGCAAACAGGAAGGAGGTCTAGTCCACAGGGACTCCGGAAGTGGGCCTGCCATACTGTATACGGCATCACCGGAAGGTCTACATGTCAAGTGGTGAGACCACCCCTGCTTCCCTGGCCCTCCTTCCCCACTTTGCTCCCAGAACCAGGCATCTAGATGTGTTTCCCCACTCCTACCCCACCAGCCAGGGCAGGAGACAAGGCAGATTCCGCTCTGTTGAAACTGGCTGGTCAAGAGAAAAGAGAACATCGTGGCAGAGGGATGGGGAGTCCTCAATGATGCAGACTGGTCCCTGCCCAGTAAGCCCCCAGTGAAAACCACCTCTGGGCAATCTGGCCCATGTACCAGAACTTCCAATCCACGCTGTAATGTTTCACTCTTAAACATCAACATTTAGCCAAAGATCAACAGATATTGCCAAGGGGGAGGAGTGAGGGAGATGCGAGTTTGGGGTTGGTAGATGCAAACTATTACATTTAGAATGGATAAACAACAAGGTCCTAATGTATAGCACAGGGAACTATATTCAATATCCTGTGATAAGTCATAATGGAAAAGAATATTAAAAAAAGAATGTATATATGTGTATAACTGGGTCACTTTGCTGTACAGCAGAAATTAACACAACATTGTAAATCAACTATACTTCAATTAAAAAAATCAACAGATATAAGAAAGTCTCTAATATGAAACACAGATATGAAACAAATAGAAAAACAACTTTAAAAAATGAGTCAATGTAAGGAGCAGAGAAAACTTCCCAAGTATTATAGTTAATATCCTCAGAGAGATAAAAAGAAGCAATTGCATCCATGGAAATTAGAACAGGGTGTCCTTCCACCACAAAAAAATGTGTGGGGAGGTTGGGGGAGGATTGAGGAAACAAAAAAATATAAAATAGCATGAACTAAAAAATCAGTAGAAGCGTCAGAAAATACAGATAACATCTCTTAGAAAGAAGAATAAAAAGATAAAGAGATTGAAAATAGGAAAGAGAAAAAAAAGGATTTTTCCTGAAGGTCAAATGTCCAATAATAATGATATGAGTTTTGGAAAGAGAGAAGAGAGAACAAAAAGAATGAACTTAAAAAATGTAGCACTTGTGCAAGTTAACTTCCTAGAATTGAAGGCTGTGTTTCCATATTGAAAGGTCCTATCACTAGAGCCCAGCACAATATAAGAAAATGGATATCCAAGCACACCATCAGCAAACCTCAGAATACCAGGGCAGAGAGGGGATCTACAGGCATCCAGAGAGGTGATGCACTGATGGGAAGGGAGACAGGCTAGTTGGGGTCACATCCAAAGGATCCAGTATCAGAACAAGTTCTCATCGGGCTTCCCTGTGGTGCAGTGGCTGTGAATCCGCTTGCCAGTGCAGGGTACACGGGTTCGATCCCTGGTCCGGGAAGATCCCACATGCCGCGGAGCAACTAAGGCCGTGCGCCACAGCTACTGAGCCTGCGCTCTAGAGCCCGTGAGCCACGTCTACTGAAGCCCGCGCGCCTAGAGCCCGTGCTCTGCAACAAGGGAAACCACTGCAATGAGAAGCCCGCGAACTGCAGCTAAGAGTAGCCCCCGCTTGCCGCAACCAGAGAAAAGCCCACGCGCAGCAACAAAGACCCAACGCAGCCAGAAATAATAAATAAATTAAATAAAATAATAAAATAAATAAATTTATTTTTTAAAAAAGAATGTCAATATTGGAAGCTAGGAGACAACAGTCCTTCAAATTCTAAGGGAAAATTATACCAAACCCAGGATTCTATTGTCTAACAAACCCATCAATCAGCTATTGATGTCTATAAGGTAGAATAAGAACATTCTCAGAGATGAAAATCCTCCAAAGTTTGATCTCCCGTGCACCTTTTCTCTGAAAGCTATTAAAAGACGGTTCCACCAAAATGAGAGTAAACAAAGAGAAAACCAGAAGACAGGGGATCCAACACAGGAGAGAACAGAGGGGGTCTCCAGGGGCTGTGAAGGGAGCTAAGAGAGTGACCAATCTGGATAAGAACAAGAGGCCAGGGGCCTCCAGGAGGATCCCTTACTGGAGTTTTGAATACTGAGACAAGAATTATACTTCTGCCAGAGAATTGGGAGTCAATTAACGAGAAATACAGAGAAATGGACTCAAAGAAAAAGCTGAATAGTAACTGCAGAAAAAATAGAAAGCTCAAAAAGGAAACAACATGATTTACCACATTGCTCAACTCTAAATAATAGATAACCACAATACTAGGTACATTAAATATTTATTTAGTAAAAAAAAAAGTGCTATAGCTATATTAAAAGAATTGAGAGGGGAAATGGGGAAGAGCAGAGTGAAAGGGTTAAATCCAACTTTTCCATTGTAGGAAGTCAATAGATAGTATCTAAAACTTTACAACATTAAAAAAGTAGCAATAAGTGTGTTACATAGATATATGGAGAAAATGCCAGAAAAGCCAAAAGAACTTAAAGCGGTTGCCTTCTCTGCATGCAGAAGCCGTGTATGCAAAGGACTGATCGATTTTTCTTTTCATATTTTAAAATGTAAGCTTCATAGAACGTTTGACATCTCTATCTATACATTTATATCTATTCTAATGTGTTTTTATAAAAAACATAAATGAAAGGGGAAAAGAAAACAGTAAATAGCTCCACTGTGCAATTCATAAACAGACCCCCACAGGCCAAACAGATAAAACAACTGAATGTTAAAGAGCCGATAGCTTGGGGTAACTTTGGCAGCGACATTATTACACATGGATACAAAAAATTGTGGTATGTCAACTTTTAGAAGGAGGTGAAGATGATGTGCTCTGGAAAATTGGGATAAATGACTCAGAACATTATCTCTAATGATGGAGAAGAGAACCATAATCTTAAAAATGCATGCGAAGAGTCTGAACAAAAAGATTTCATGAAATAATGAGGGTGGGGGAAACAGCGCTTCTAAATTAAGATTTTACATAATATATGACATTTTAATATGCATATGCAAGTGAAATAATTGATAAATTAACTTTAAGTTTGAAAAATCTTAAATAAAAATACACAGAAATATAAAGGAAAGCAGGGGCAAAGGCACACCAGGCAAATGCAGATTTGAAGTTGGGATGAAGGGCAAAGCGTTAAAAAAAAAGAGTAATGATTCACCATGAAGCTCTACCGGTCCTGAATATCTGTGCAGCAATAATATAATACCTAAATTCATTTAAAAAAGTAAAAATATTAAAAAGAAATGGAAGCACATTTGTGTAATAATGCTTCCTATTGACAAAGGTGTGGGAGCAACTCTTGCAGGCAGCACTGACAGAGCGAACATTCTATGAAGGGCAATTTGCAAAATCTATCAGATTACCAGGGCACATACATATCTTTGGTCCGGAAATTCTATTTCTATCAATTTATAGAATTGCACATTATGAAAGGCACCTACAAAAATATTTATTGCAACATTGTTTATAATGGCAAAATGTTGAAAACAGTCTGAATCCTCTCTATGCAAAGAGCAGTCAATGGACCAGAAGCATGAGTATCACCCAGGAACTGTCAAAAATGCAGAATCTCAGGCCCCCCCTTAGACCCACGGAATCAGAATCTGCATTTACTCAAGATCACCAGATGATTGCTTCATATGCACTTTAAAGTTTGAGAAATGCTTGTCTAAATATCCATCAGTAGGAAGCTGATTGAATCAATGACAGTATACCCATTAAATACAATTTTATATATGTTCATTAAAAAGTGAGGGACTGCCGTATGTGCCAATATAGAATAGTCTACAAGACATAAGGTAAAAAAAAAAAAGCATGGGGCAGAACAGCGCTGTGATAGGCTCCCATTTGTACTTTATTTTGAAAATGTATCATGCAGCAACAATCTAATTGGTGACCTAATTGGTCTCTCAGATTCTACTCTTGTACCAATTAGGTCAGTTATTTTCCTCCTTCACATTCCCTGGTGCTTGTAGTCAGCACTGACGGTTCATTTTCATCTTACTCAGCTCCTAGAGGAGGTGGTTAATGAAAGGAATTGGGAAGGAATTTTCTCCATCATTCCCAGGCCCCAGAAAAAGAGACAAAGGAATAAAAAGCAGCAGCCCTGACCCTGTCAATATTTCACAGCCTTGTCTGATGCCCACACAGGACTTAGAGGTGGGACCTAATTGGGCTCTACTAGGTCAGAGCCCTCTCTCTCTCTCTCTCTCTCTCTCTCTCTCTTTCTCTCCCTCTCTCTCTCTCTCTCTCTCTCTCTCTCACACACACACACACACACACACACACACACACACACACCTTTTGGCATCTCCCCAATCCAGTCCCTGACTGCTGTGTACCAACCCCTCCCCACAGCCAGGCACATCACTGCCACATCCACACAGGAGGCTCACTAGTCCTGTCAGGGCCCCAGAGAGAGCAGTATGTCAAAGGGGGCGTTTGTCTCTGGCAACCGTCTTCTCCTGTGGTCAATACAGTCATTTTGTAAATGATGTACTAAGAGCCCCTAAGAGCTGGCTCAGAGGCAGCTATTGATTAGACCCCAGGGACCAGGGCCCTCCCCACGTGTCTCATAGCTGAGCTCCCAGACCTGTGAGCAGCCCCCTTCAGACAGAAGGAGGGAGGAAAGAGGGTAACGGGTGCTTAATGGCACCATTTACTTCCCCTTGCAGCCAAGTGATTGGCAGGAAGGAAGGGTAAAGTGGCCCGGCCAGCGCATGCGGTCTTGGCAGTCGATCCACCGGCCAATCTGCACCTGCTCCCCAGCAGCCCACACCTTGCCTCTCTGCCTGCGAGGAAGTAGAAACAATACTGGGAGAGTCTGAGAAAGCAAGTTCCCGTAACCTTCTGACCTGGCATGATGTCCTGGTTATCTGTTGCTATGTAACAAACCACTCCAAAGTAGGTGGCATAAGACAAAATTATTTTATATGCTCACAGATTCTATAGGCAGGAATTTGGGTGGAGAACAGCAGAAATGGCTTCTCTCTGCTCTGTGATGTCTGGGGCCTTATCTGAGAAACTCAAACAATGAAGGGCAGCGTGTGATCAGACAGGGTTGGGTTATCTGGAGGCTTCTTCACTCTCGTGTCCAGTACCTGGGCTGGGATGACATGAGGCTGGGCTCAGCTGGGACCACCAACTGGGTGCCTACATGGGTGCATCTGGTTTGGACTTCCTGAAGCATATTAGCTGTTCTCCCTCTGGGAACATCCAGAGAGTGAATGTACCATGAGAACCAGGTGCAAGCCCTTTTATGACCTAGTGTCAGAAGCCTCATAGCATCACTTCCTCTGTATTCTATGAGCCAAAGCTGTCAAAATCCCACCCAGATTCAAAGGAGGAGACATAGACACTACTTCTCAATGGGAAGAGTGTCAAAGAATTTGAAGCTATTTTTAAAAATACAAACTTTATTTTTTAGAGCAGTTTTAGGCCCACAGCAAAAGTGAGGGGAAGGTATATTTTCCATATAACCCCTGCCGCCTCTTATGCAGAGCCTCCCTATTAACAGCATGAGCCACCAGAATGGTACATTAGTTACCAAGCATGAACCTACATTGACACATCAAAATCCCCAAAAGTCCATAGTTTTCATTAGGGCTCATTCCGAGCGTTGCACATTCCATGGGTTTAGACAAATGTAAAATGACATGTATCCCCCGTTACAGTATCTTACAAAGTAGTTTGCCCCCCAAATCCTCTGTGCTCCACTTATCCCTCCCTCCCAATCCCCAGCTCCTGGCAACCACTGAACTGTTTACTGCCTCCATACTTTTGCTTTTTCTAGAATGTCATGTAGTTGGAATCATACAGTATGTAGCCTTTTCAGATTTCACTCTTCATGGTCCAAAGAGAGCAGTTGCTACCACCCTTGAGTGCACTGTTCTGAGCGCTGCTGGGATGGACGCACTTTGGGAGTAGCAGTTAAAGGAAAGGAGGGACGTGTAGCTAGTCAAGCTGTACCTCCAGCTTGCCTGTGCTAACAGGCAGCAGACAGGCTACGTACACAGGTGGGCATCACACCACGCTCCCCAGGTGCTCGGGGTCCCTCCGTCATTCTCATCATCCCCTACATCCTCTCCGTAGACAGTCACAGAGCCTTGGAGCTCAGCGGACAGTTCTGGGATCACAACAGAGTCGATCTCTGAGAGAGGCAGGGAATCCTCCCCTCTAACCACCACTCCTCAATCCCTGGCAAGACATTGAAGCAGGTAAAGAATTCAGTCTAAGGCCAGGTCACCAGCTGAAGTTCAGCAAGCATGGCAGGCTCGCACAGCCTGGCTTCGTAGTATTGGACCAAATAAGGATGCAGATGCAGGTGAGCTCCTGGCAGCATCCGATCTGCTTTGTGGGGTGGAGGCCTGGGCTAGTCAGACCTAACCACCACCACCGCCCATTCCTACCCCATGCTGAGAACCACGAGGTGCAGAGTTGGAAGGGATCTGCCATTGGTTAGCCACTGTCCTTCCAGATTGCTCTTTCCTTTTTGGTTAGCGCTACTTATTAGAAAATTCTATGGAACCAAAACATCTCCTTAAGCCATCTCTGACCACCCCACCCTTCCCCTGGCCCAAGGCAAGTGCTTCCCTACCCCACAGTGAATCCCAGCACTGGGCATTTCTTTTCTTTTCTTTTCTTTTTTTTTTACTAAGGGAGACTACCTTTTCAGTTCTTTTTTTTTTTTTAATGTATTTATTTGTTTATTTATTTTTGCTGTGTTGGGTCTTCGTTTCTGTGCGAGAGCTTTCTCTAGTTGCGGCGAATGGGGGCCACTCTTCATCGCGGTGCGCGGGCCTCTCACTGTCACGGCCTCTCTTGTTGAGGAGCACAATCTCCAGACGCGCAGGCTCAGCAGTTGTGGCTCACGGGCTTAGTTGCTCCGTGGCATGTGGGATCTTCCCAGACCAGGGCTCGAACCCGTGTCCCCTGCATTGGCAGGCAGATCCCCAACCACTGTGCCACCAGGGAAGCCCCAGCACTGCGCATTTCTGCTATGGTTTTGCTTGTGATTCAATCAGACCAAATGCTCCTCAACAACAGGGACGGGTTCACCATTGTGCACACAAACTAGTGCTTATAAGTGTCTGTAGAATTTAGTGCACTAAACAAATATGCTTCTCATTGTTCCAAGCTCCACCTTCTGGGAATATCCAGTACAAGCTTGAGTCTCCTCCCACCCAACAGCCCATCAGAAAACACACTTCTTCTCCAGGCTAACCAGCCCCAGCTCCTACAGCTCTGGCTTCAAGTCTTCTCCCCTCCTGACCTGCCCCATCTCAAACCCACAGCCATCCCATGCAGGTGTTTCCACGTGGTGCACTTGGGATATTGTTTGTGCCTGGTTCTACACAGAGCTACCTCTGAGCATTCCTGTTCCAACCTGCCCAGTGACTTTAGCCTGCAACCGAAGCTGGACCAAGAAACATCATCCTGGAGTAAGAAGGCTGAAAAGGATACTGATATCTCTGTGCCCTTGGGTAAGTCACCTTGGCTCCCAGGACTAAGTTTCCTCATCAGATACAATCCCTTCTAGATGAAGCCAATAAATGTAAGCCCTCTACTCCACTTGACAAACTTTTATAAGTCATCTGCAACATGCCAGGCTCTGGGCTGGGTGCCAGGATTTGGTAGCGAACCAGAGATAGTGCACGTAGGGAGAAACATCCTTTACCTCTCCCCACACTACTGCCGGCCTGTAAAAGAGAAACTTGTCCCAGAAGATTATAAGTACTGGTGATAAATTAATCAAACAAGGAGGCCATTAGATTGAGGTGGCGTAAATGCCTTGGTGGCCAAGTAAACAAGCCAAAACCAAGCCTGTGATGCCTCAAGGATAAGTAATTGAAACCTAAGGACAGTCAGTCACAGACACCTGGGCTTTCCCAAACAATGCGATGCTTAAGCTAAGAGCCAATCAAATTATCTCCTTGCTTTGTTTCCACCCTTTCTCTGTAGAAATCTTGCCCCAGCTCCTGTTGGTGGAGCTCCTAACCACTCCAGTTGGGCACTGCCCAATTCTGATCAATTTTTGCTTACATAAACTCTTACAATTTTTAATATGCCTCAGTTTATCTTTTAACATTGGGCAGAAACTGCTATTTCACCTTCAGAAGAAGCAGTGACTATGATTGTTGAGACTGGAAAAGGGTCAAGCAGATATGTGACCGTCCACATCTGCTGCTCCTTTGGAGTTGCTGTTCCCATTCCTCCTTCCATTTAGTAAGATCTCTGTGGCCAGCTGCTCCATTTAGTAAGATCTCTGTGGCCAGCTGCTCCATTTAGTAAGATCTCTGCGACCAGCTGCTCTGCACCTGCAGTTGTCCTGCTGTGCTGCTCTGACGGGAGGGTAGTCTCAACCCAGGAGGAAAGGAATAGAGAGCTCATTTGGTCTTTGGGCCAAGTCATTTTCCTCAATCTAGCTTTATTAGCAATAATAAAAAGCCTAATAATAATAAGAGCCTATCCGACACTTGTGCTTATTTCTCTATTCAAAACTCACAGCTAGAGGGCATGAATCATTGTCACTGCCACCCACCCCCCTCCCTTTCCAAAACCCTTCCTTCTCCTGGAATGCAGCCTGGTGGGAAAGCTAGATGAGCCCCAGGCAGCTGTAATCCAGTGTAACGAAAGAGATGTTTGGGATCAGCCTATACTGCTATGGGAACACAGCCCAGTCCTGCAGGTCAGAGAAGGCTTCCTGGAGGAAAGGATGCCCAAGAAACCGGAGAGGGAACAGGAGCTCAGCAGGTGACATGGAGAACGTTTGTGGGATGGCTGTGTGGTACCCCCTCAGGATATGTACCCAGAAGGGGCAGTGTATGTTGCATCTGTAGGATAGAGAAAGGATTTGATGAGGCCAAGACTGGAGGCAGGGAGGCCAGTTAGGAGGCTGTCACCATCACCTGGGTGGGAGTTGATGGTGGTGTTGATGCTGAAAATTAGGTGGTTGGTGGTGTTGATGCTGAAAATTAGGCCTCTGTGCACCGGTGCTGAGCAAAATTTTGGAGACAGAGTTTTGGGTGAAGTAGAAAAGAATAGCTTTATTGCTTTGCCAGGCTAAGTGGGGCACAGCGGGCTTATGCCCACAAAACCTTGAGTGTCCCAAGCTGGGGGGATTTGGTGAGGAGTTATATAGCAATGGTTCAAGGGGAGGGCTGCTGCTAAGGATCAGGGTGTGTGCAGGGTCTGCATTCCTTTAATCTGGCCTCAGGTGGTCTCCCGATGAGCTTTTGTGGTTCTCAAGGTTATCAAACTATGACCTTCTATCTGGAATAAAGAATGCTTCATCAAGTAGTTCATCTTCCATTTGTTGGGGGTTTTCGTTCTGCAGAAGAGCTCAAAGATATTGCTACGTGTATCCCTCGAGGTGGAACCAGGACCTGCCCCAAGGCTGCACTGTTGTTTCTGGGCTGCTCCTCCCTTGTCTCTGCATCCCCTCCCTTCCCTGATTAGCAATTGTTTGAACCTGCCCTTTGGAACGCAGGGAAGGTCATGGGAAGGCTAGAATCTATTCCCTACAGACAACAGGGAACACAGAAAGGTTTCTGTGCCCAGGAGCCCCCCCCCCCCCCCCCCCCCGCAGGCTCCTGCTGGGTTTCAGTGTGGCCTGGGGCAGTGGCCCAGGGTGGGGGCAGGGGTGGTGGGGAGGGGAACTGTGGAAGGATTTGAGGCATATTCAGGAGGTAAATCTATGTGACTCAGTGACTGATTTGATGATGGGGTGAGGGAGCAAGTGGAGGTGGGACAACTGGCAGGTTTCCAAACCTGGGACACTCTCCCAGATCTGGCTGGAGCTCAGGAGGGGAAGAAGGAAGAGGATGTAAGGGGAGAGGGGAGGCAGGAGCAGCACCCTGATGCTGAAGGTGTGTTTATTTCTCCTCATTAATGTTCCCCTAATTAATACTGGGAGGCTGTGCCTACCACTTCACCATTTCACTCTGCTGATTTGCCCCTTGAGACAAAAGGAAATTGGAATTAAGAGGAGACAATGGAATTGCCGGCAGGATTATTAGCTTCAATGAAGTTAATGAAAGGAGTGGGAGGGGGAGGCGTTGAGAGCCTCAGGGGGGCTGTGACTCAGGCTGGGAGCTGCCAGCAGGAAGGAGGCTGGGGGGTGGGGTTGTGGAGGGGGAGCTGCCAAGGCAAGAAAGACTTGGCCCTTCTGGGCTCCAGAGATCCTGGGGGGTGCCCCAAGGTCAGGGGCTCCACTGAGGTAGGATTCCACTGGAAGAGGACAGGAGTCCAGAGTAGGAGGGGGATGTCCCCAAGCAAAAAGAGTGCAGCGGGGTGATAGAGGGGATGCCTATGGAGTAGGCACCTCACCCCTGAGCCCCTGGAGAGGGGTCCAGGTACTGGGAAGCCCCAGATGACTTCTAAGCAGGGTCAGAGTCCAACTGCCTGCCCCGCTGAGGGTAAAGGGGCTGCATTTCTCCAAAGGGAGCCCAACTGAAACTCCAGCTGCACAGCAAGACCCAGCCAAGCTGTCATCTACCCCAGGTACCAAGACACAGAGACTGGATCTCAAGAGTAAGCTCAGGTCCCTAAAGCTCAAAGGATAAAACATGGATGGAGAAAGCAAAAATAATTAGAGCCGAAGTCCCCCAGAACAGTAGCATTCAGGTCAGGTGCACCTGTATACATGCACACTCGCTGTCTCTCACGCTCACTACAAGCCCACACGGTCAACCAGCCTATGTGTACACATAGACCCACACTCACATGCACACATGTGCACTCACACTTGCATGCTCACCTGTCCCTGGGAGATTCTAACACTAATTTGGCAATGACTGTCTCCTTCGCAAACCCATGCACGTGTCAGCTCCCTTCCCACTGGCCTGGGGCTGGGTTTGCTGCCCCAGACATGTGGCTGGGTCCATCGCTCCTCTGATTTCCATATCACTGGACTGCTTAGATGGGAGGCAGGGGTACATGGTCACTGCAGCAGGGGTTGCCAGGATGACCGGGCTATGGTCCATACAGCTGAGCCCCAGCTTGCCCTCCCCAGTGAAATAAGGAGATGAGGCACTCAGAAAACACGATGCAATTTCATTGCCAGGTGGGGTTTTTTTCTTATATGTAGCTCATGAGTCATTAGATTAGCACCTTTCCAATTAATGGGAGGCAAAAACCCTATTATCATAGAAACCCTACTGCAGAATGACGGCTCTATTCTTTTTGACGGCAGCAGCCAGTCCCACAGAGAGCTGCAGAGCTCAGCAAGCTGGGAGCCAACGTTCCCGAGAACTTCATGTCCTTGTTTCCAAAGTAAACTTTAAAGAACTCACATCACAGCTTCAGCAGCACCTCATCTGCTCAGTGAGACTGCCAGGACAGCCCAAATGGAGAGACTGGAGAAGGGCAAGGGAGCACATCCCAGGATGCTGCACCCAGACCCGGGCCTGCCTTACACTCCCCTTGTAGAAGCCCGCAGCATGGAAGGCTGTCAGAACTGCCTGCCTCCAAGAGGTTCTGGAATATGCTGAGAAGCAGTGCTGGAGAAACTTTCTCGGGAGGACTTTGGGACCAAGACAGTCAGCAGATTGGGTCAGATGAACAACTAGAGATGTCAGACCTCAGGTTGAAGGGCTGTCATACTCCTTAATGAGCCACACCGTGGGCAAATAGGCTGAGTGGGGACCTGGCTCTGAAATCACTATTTCCTGGCTGTGTGAAATTGAACTACTAAGCCCTGAGCCTTTGTTTTCTCGACTGTAAACTGAAGAGGATGCTTATATATTCCCTTCCAGCTATTATTCCAGCTCTTCTCTGAGTGAAGGTGACATCTGGATCCACTAGGACTGCCAGCCCCCTCTAGCTGGCAGCCTAAGTCACGGATGGGCCTCTTGGCTGTGCAGACTGAGCCTGCTCCTTCCCCAGTATCCTGATGCCCATGTCCCACCATCCTTCCCCTAAAAATGCACCCTGGGTCCCAGGAATGAGCTAACAAACATACCTTGACAGTTGATTACGTACCAGGTACTACACAAGATGCCGGGTAGATTAGATGAATAATAGTAACAATAGGTACCCTATGCCTAGTACTTACTGTGAGCCAGGGACTGCATAGAGATTATCCCACTGTCTCCTCCCACAATCCTGGAAGGAGATGTGCGATGTTCATTCTACAAATGAAGAAACTGAGCCTCAGAGAGTTATGTAATTTGACCAGCAGGATTCAAACTCAGGTAGAGTTTGAATCAAAACCCATGCTCTTATCCAAAATATAGGTCACCTTCCAGGATGTCTCAAGTCATGGCCTTCAAAAAGTCTCAGATTGGTGGGCCTTTGATGACTACAGCTCTCTCAGACTCTCCTCTACCACTCTGAGTTGCAGGTCACCAGAGTTGACTGACGGTCACGGTCAACTCCAGACCACTGCCCTCAGGGAGTAAAGGACTTCCTGGGTCCTGGGCTCCTGGAGCCCAGGGATACTCAGCCTCTCCCAGGATGTATCCCTTGTGCAGGAAGGAAGGTCTGTGTGGGAAGATAGGGAGAATCTGACCCCTTGTCCCATTCCCACCCTTTTCCTTCCCAAAGCTACAAAAATTCGAAGTCAGCTCATAAAGTTTAGAAAATAACAAAGGACAGCCAGAGGTCAAACTAAGACAGCCTAGGAGCCAGGAGGACTAGGAGGGGTGATAGGCAAGTGGTATAGATGAGCCCCAGACCTTTGGCAGTCCCAGTGTATCCCAGTTTCCCCCAGTTTATGATTCCAGTCTTGGTGCAGTGTGGTCCTTTTGCTTTGGGACTTGGTGTCTGCCTTTTATCAAAATATTTTTTGCACCTTAGGCAGTAGAATGCAGCTGATTATGTCTTTTTTTCCTTTTAATCCATAGCTAAATTTTATGCTGAAATCAGGAACCCCTGCCTGGTTCTGCTGTCACCAGTGCCTTTCATGCTCTGTCCGAGTTTCTTACAAGCTCGAGGCCAGTGGGCCTGCTATTCTCAAGGGTTACTGTCCCCAGAAACACAGCCACCATAACTCTCCAAGCCAACATCAGAGACATACAAGAGGTATTAAGCTCTTCAACAGAGAAAGAAACCAAGTGTTAAATTTTTTATGTAGTATCTTAGCAATGAAACTCCTCTTTCCAGAGACACAAATAAAACTTCCAGGATGTACAATGGCCAGCCATAGCTTTCAACATTTTTCAGAGGTAGTTTTCATTCAGATCATTTATTATTATTGATATTCACTTTATTTTTTACAAATAGTCCAGCTCTATTAAGGAAATCAGAAACGGCATCAGCACTTACCACATTAATTGTTGGTGGTTGGTTTTTTCCTCAGCTACATCTTCTGTAGCTCAGTGGATGTCAACTGCATAATTAGTATTAGTTGCATTATTTATTTAGTTAGAACATTTAATATTCCCCCAACTGTTTAAGTAATTTGAGCTTAAATGTAACTCTACTGAAGAATAAAAGATCTCCCTAAATATTTCAGTAAAAAATATAATTACACTTCAATCGCTCCATGGATTTACTTGCATTAGTTGGGAAGTTCTCCTATTCTGTAATGCCTTTCTCTGCCTCTCAGCTCTTTTGTAGACCATTAATTAACCAAATAACCATCTTGCTACTTGACAGGCTTTGGATTCCAGTTTGTTAGAAACCTGCAACATCCAGGGAGACAGGACAAGCTGGAGAGGGAGCATCACACAGCCTGTCCTGGCTGAACTAGACTGTCTCCTCTTCTCACCATATCTGCTGTGAAATTCATACCTGCGGTGAAATTCTAAATAATAATAGGAAGAAGAAGGAGAAGAAGAAGAAGAAGAAGAAGAAGAAGAAGAAAAAGAAGAAGAGGAAGAGGAAGAAGAGGAAGAGGAAGAAGAAGAGGAAGAGGAAGAAGGAGAAGGGGAAGAGGATAAAGAAGAAGAAGAAGAGGAAGAAGAAGAAGAAGAAAAGGAAGAAGAAGAAGAGGAAGATGAAGAAGGAGAAGGAGCAGGAGAAGGAGAAGGAGAGGGAGAGGGAGAAGGAGAAGGAGAGGGGGAGGAGGATGAGGAGAAGGGGGAGAAGATATAACCAGATATGAGGATTTACAACTTACCAGAAACTGTTCTGAATGCCTTGTATATATTATCTAATTTCTTTCTTGCATCACCTCTGAGAGGAATGTATATTATCCCAATTTTATTAGTGAGGAATCTGAAGACGGAAAGATTATGTAATTTACCCAAAGATATGCTATGAGGAAATTGCAGAGCTGAGACTCAAACCCAGGTTTGTCTTGTTCCGAAGTTTATTTCTTCCACTGGTAATATTCCATTTTGCCTTCCAATCTGTGCCACTAAATAGGCCTATAAAGGATTACATTGGATCAGGCCACGGTTTTTCCCAAATGGTTTCAACTCTCTGGAGATCACCCCAACGGTTATTGTCTGGAGAAGGTAATCTCATGGAAAATATTCTCTAAACAAAATACATGGAGGCTGCTTCTGGCATCACCTACCTCATTTATCAGCCACTCTGACCCCTCTGATAATCTCTCCCTGCCCATGGGCCACAGAATATTAGAGTTGAAAGGGCCCTTAAACATTATACAGTTAACATCCTCAGTTTGCATAGAAGGAAACTGGGGTCTAGAGAGGTTTAGATGACTTGATCAAGATCACACAGCTAGTTAAGGTCAGAGCAGGTTCTGGTACCCATATCTGATCATTTTTGTTAAATAAATGGAGTCCTTCCCCCACCACCTGACTCAGAACAATTTCCCTTCAGCCACTTCACCCGCTATGAACAATTCATTTGACCTATTATTAAGTCCAGAAGGCCCACCCAGATCTAAGATTCTGGGCCTTTCACTATATTTTTGGCCTGCACAAAAAATCACAGTGACAAGTTATACTTGTTCTGAGCCACTGTATAAAATAGCATTTCCTCTGCTGTCCCTCCACTGCGAGGCAAAGGGCACCCTCCAGACCCACAATCAAATCCCTACCATCTCAGGCTCTGTTCTGACACAAGACCCTGGTCATCACTAAATCATCTTAGAGGCCTTTCTCTGCCTCTTTTCTATCTTTGGGATGTCTTTTTAGGGTGTAGCACCCTAAATTCCAATTAGTCTCCCTATCTGAAAGAGACTTTGCTGTTAATCTCACTTATTCTTTCTGCCCCTCAGAGCCCTGAGCTAGTCCCTCCCTGGTTAAGCTCACCAACCACACTGAGAAACCACAGGGATGTGCAGAGGAAATTTCTATGGGATACTCAGGACTCCAAGCCACACACTCCTCTGGAGTCCCCACAACAGCATCCAAGATCTCTTTGTCCAAGATGGGACCTGGCTCTCTCTGCACAGGACCTTTGTGCACTGAATGTCCTCATCTGTAGAGTGAATGTTTTCCAAGGTCCCTTAAACTAGCTGTGTGGCTTTGGACAACTGACTCTCCAAGTCTCAGTTTCCTCATCTGTATAGTGGGTATAATTATACAACTCAGTAATATATATAAATATATATCCCAACAGATAGTAAGCTTCAATAAATGTTAGCCATTATATTATTATTTTAATATTAGCTGAGGGCAAATTTTGGAAAAAAGAAAATGGACAAGAGGCTAGAGATAGGGCCTATGTGCAATACAGGGCTAGAATCTCCCCAGGTCGACTTCTGGAAAACTGGGGCAGGGTGACCCCAGTGGGACAGGAGGCTTACACTCACTGGTGGATCTTAGCTATCATTCTGAGTCTAGGGACAGGGTTTGGAGGATGTGATCTCACTGAGGGCAGCAGAATGTCCTCTGCAGGAAGCCAGACCTCCATCCTCCCAACTGGGATTTTGTGTGTATGATGGGCTGAACTGTGTTCGTCGAAAATCCATATGTTGAAGCCCTAACCCCTGGTGCATCAGAATGTGACTGTATTTGGAGATAGGGCCTTTAAAGAGGTAATTAAGTTAAAAATGGGGGTGGTTAGGGTAGGCCCTAATCCAGTATGGCTGGTATCCTTGTAAGAAGAGATTAGGACAGGCAGAGAGACACCAGACATGTACATGCACATGACATAACCACATTAGAACACAGCGAGAATGTGGCCACCTGCAAGCCATGGAGAGAGACCTCAGGAGAAACCAGCCCTGCAGACCCCTTGATCTTGGACTTCTAGTCTCCAGAACTATGAGAAAACAAATTTCTGCCGTTTAAGCTTCCCCGTCTGTATTTCATTACAGCAGCCCCAACAGACAGACATAGTGCCCTTCTGAAGAGAAGGACTTGCTGAAGGGCTGGTGTGGTTGAGAGACCATCTGGGACCTGCACACATAGTCCTGATGCAGCTGCTGCTGTGAGTCCTCTCCCTCTGTATTTGTCTTGCCCTGCCCTTCATCCAGAAAGCTCCAGGGCTCCTGAAGAAGCTGTATCGGGCTGAGGAAGGTCTATGGAAAAAGGAATACAAAAAATCAGCTTCCCTGTTCAGGGGAAGTGCAGGGGTAGCTTCTGGGTAGTATTTGCAGCACACAGGTTGTCCATCCCAAGGCAACAGGAATTGCACTAGGCTGATTAAGGGCCTGTGGCCTCCAGCCTATTCATCGTTCCCAGACCAGTGAGCAGAGGCCTCATTACTACCAGCTTCCCACCCTCTGCCAGGCCCCCAAGCATAGCAAAAGTGGGTAGACTAGAGGAGAAGGTTCCAACCTGGGAGACAAGTCATCTAAACCCTTATCTGGTCTCTTGTACATGATACTAATTGAATCCCTCAACTCTCTGTCCTCATTTACTAAATAAGCTACCCATCCCTGCCTTCTTAGCTTGGTGTGAAGGTAAACATGATCTTATATCTGAAAGTGCATTCAGAGAGCTCCCAAGGTCTCTATATTGTTGAAGATTGTTGAAACTGTTGTGTTATTACTCTCTGCAGGAATGCATGGCTGTAAAACCAGAAGGACCCTAAGAAAAACCAAGCAGCAGGCTGAGAAAGGACTCAGGGAATTGTGGGCTAGAGAAACGCAGCAGACATTAATAAAGTTGAAGTTTGTTGTCAGGGCCCAGTGACTGACTGTGGGTAGGTAGAGGGGTCTCTAGAGCTGAGAAACTTTATAGTCATTTGCTTCTCCCCAGCTGCCATCCCCAAAGAGCTTGGAGTTTCTGGAGAAGCTAGAGGTTTTATCTGGACTAGTCTCTGATGAAAATTATCATTATGACATCATGTTTTTAAGAGAAAATTATCAAGATGCCATGTTCTCAGTGATAGCCAGCTCGGATGGGATGCAAGTGATTAAGTCTGGCTGGTGTATAGAAGAATTGGAGGATTGGGTGATGGATTATTTATGGTCCTAATGGCTGAATCCAACACTAGCTTGGGATGCAGCCACCATACAACCATGTTCCCCATCCAGAAATCTACCAAGGCCATCAGCCAAAATCTTTGGAAGGGAGAAGACACAAAGATAACAGTAAATTAGAAAGAAGCTTGTTTCCTTGCAGTCAGGTAAGGGGAAACTTTCAGAAAGAAACAGAGTGAAACCCAACAAGACAAGAGTTTTCCCCACGCCCTCTCTCCCCAAAAAGGAATAACCACACGCCTACCTCTTCAGAACCTAAAAGGGGAGAAAGGGAGGGGAAAAGAGAGCCCTGAGAGGAAAACCATCCCAGGCTACTCTTTCTTTTTAACAGCTTCATTGAGGTCTAATTGAAGTATAATACATTTCACATAAGTGCACAACCTGATGAATTTTGACACTTGCGCGCACCAGCGAAACGGTCACCATAATCAAGACAACAAATATTTCCATCATATTCAAAATTTTCCTCGTGCTCCCTTGTAATTCTTCCTTCCTTCTACCTCCATCTTCTGCTCCCTCCATCAGGCAACCGCTGATGTATTCTATGTCACTACAGATTAGTTTTCTTTTTCTAGAATTTTATATGAATGACATTTTTTAGTAGGAACTCTCCATCAGTAGTTTGGTCCTCTTATTATTGAGTAGCATTCCATTGTGTTGATATACCACAATTTGTTTACCAATTCATCTCTTAATGGCCATTGGGTTGTTTCCAAGTTTTGGTGACCACAAAATTTGAAATATAAGACATATAAAGCTGCTGTGAACACGTGCTGGAGTGTGTAAAACCAGGCCAATCTTTGACTACACTTTGCCCAGGGCAGGGATGGTCTCTTCCATCCACAACAACTGTAAAGCCTTATCTTGGCAAGGCTTTCAAGTTATCAAGGTCTTTCACTGGCATGATCTCATTAGATATTCAATACAACCCTGTAAGATAGGTGAGGTATGTTTTGGGCACCATTCAGGTAAGTGAGAACATGCTAATCACTTGCTAAGTCCAGGCATCATGTTAAGCGCTCTGGGGTTCAGAAGGTCTGCAAGACGGGCCCTGAAGGATCTTACATTCTAGTATTTTGTAGATGAGGAGACTGAAATTCCTGCCTGAGGACACACAACTGAGAGGTGACAGAGTGGGAAGTAGAATCCAGGTCATCAAGCTCCCCATCCAGTCCCCCCTCACACACACATGCTGCTTATGGAGAGCCCTTGGTTCTCAGGAGCCCCATCTGAATAGGAAGTTGACCAGGAAGTGAAAGAAGGGAGGAGAAGGAAGAAGATGAAGAGCAGGTATGCATGTCACCTTGACCCTTGGCTAGACTTTCCTCAGTGAGGAGTGAATGGTGGCTGGTGCAGGGCTTCCACTTACTGAGTTTTTTTGTGGACACAATTACTAAACCTCTTTGAGGACCTAAGTTCTGTTTCAGGAGGACTCCTTCTCTTGCTGTATCCACCATATTGTGGTGGACCTTGCAGGTGGCCAACACAGGAGTGGCCTCCCTAGTGGTGGGCTCTTGTCCCCCAGATTCCATGGTCAGCAGAGCTGAGAATAGAAGGGAAACACAGCTGAAGAAGTCTCAGGCCCTGCTCTTGGCGCACTCATAGTAGGGATGGAATGTAACACCGCCACACATGAATCAGTATTTCATTCCTTTGTGTGGTCGAAGAATATTCCATTGTATGGGTATGTTGCATTTTGTTTATCTATTCATCAGTTGATGGGTATTTGGGTTGTTCCCACTTATGAATAACGCTGCTATGAACATTCAAGTTTGGGTGTGCATAGGAGTGCATGTGACAGAGACCATAATGAATCATAGCCCTGCAACAGGCATAGCAGGACTGATAGCTAGGGGACAGGGGAGTTTAGTGGGATCAGTCTGGGAAGACTACCTGGAGGAGGCAACGTTTGGGCTGATTTTAAAAGCCTTGTTTGGATACAGGGAGGAGAGGAGCAAGGTGAGATGGGCTGATGGGTAGGAGGTAAGAGATAAGGATAAGGTATTCCAGGCTGACCAAGAAGGATCAAACTTGCCTTACAGAAGCTTGAGTATGGATTGGACTATCAGGGAAGGGAACTAATCTTTGGTGAGCAGTTTTGTGCTTCAGGTATGATTCCCACATGAGCCTCACAAACTCATTAACCTTATTCCAAAGTGAGAAATTTATGGAAAAAGTCAAGATCTAAAGTCAAATAGTCCTAGCTCCTCTGCTTAGCATCCATGCGGTTTTAACATTTCTGAGCCTCAGTTTCCTCATATGGGGACTATAATATTTACCATCCAAGGACTCTCATTTGTTCAATATATATGTACCTACTCTATGAGATGCCATGGTACAAGTCACTCAACGCATGTTTAAAAAACAGAAGCACGGACAGAAAAAAAGACCCTCTAGCACCCCACTAAAGGCTGTGTCTGGCATTCCTCTCTCCTCCAGCTCTGCCCTGCACTTTCTGGAGTTTTCAAGATCATCCTTTAGGAGGAGGCCCTCCTGAAACTCCCACCTGCCCAGGAGAAACAGGGGCTAAAACTCACAATCTTCCAAAAGGAAGTAAATTGATTCCACTTAGCAGGAGAGCTCCTTAGGCAAACCAAAGGAAAAGTCTTGGCCACAGACCATTCAGAGACTTATCCAGGCTTGAAGAAAACGGAAAGGGGAAAGTGGCCCCCTTTTCATGGTTGAAACACAGCCTGCAGCATTATTGCTGTGGCCCTGGGGCTCCTGCCACTCCTGTCGCAGCACCACTCGGCCTGAGCTGTCTACAAAGGCTCCCTGCCCACACCAGGCACTCCAGACACTGCCCTTGGACCCTAATGTGCTGGAGGTAGAGGGGCCTGAGGGCACAGCATTTCCAGTCTCTGGCTGTAATCACAGCTAATTGAAACTCTGCAGATTCAAAATTGGCTCCTGATTGAATTCAGAACTTTCGTTTAATTAATTATCATTCACCTGAAAACTGATGCTTCCCTCAGTCTAAGTGGTTAACTGTTTCCTACCTTCGGAGACTCTTGGCTTCCCCTGAGCCCTGGAACTTGGACTAAAGAGTAATCTCCTTCAAGGGAGACTCCTAATTCAAGTTTCAACGAGGATGAGGCAAAATGTCAAAGAGTCAAGAAAGTGAAAAGCCAACTCATGATGGGAGAAGATATTTGAAAATCTGCTAAGGGTCTAGCATCCTGAATATATAAAGAAATCCTACAACTCAAAAGGAAAATTTTTTTTTTTTTTTTTTGCAGTACTCGGGCCTCTCACTGTTGTGGCCTCTCCCGTTGCGGAGCACAGGTTCCCGACGCGCAGGCTCAGCGGCCACGGCTCACGGGCCCAGCCGATCCGCGGCATGTGGGATCCTCCCAGACCGGGGCACAAACCCATGTCCCTGCATCAGCAGGCGGACTCTCAACCACTGCGCCACCAGGGAAGCCCAAAAGGAAAATTTTTAATGTGGATAGAGATTAGTATATGATTTCTTTCAAAAGTGTTTTAAAATTACTGTTAACTTTATAAAAGACTGTCATCTTGTATTTAATCTTTTGGGATTTGTTTTTCACTCATATTTAAAAAGATTCATTCATATTAATGTGTTGTTGGTAATTAACATTAAAATTTAATTCATAAGCATTTTTGTCCTGACAACTGTTTAACAATCAATTTTCTAGAAAACAAAATATACACATTAAATAAGTTCTGGTCACCAATTCAGACCGGGGGTAGGGTTCCCCCCACCTCACCAAACAATTCTCCGACACCAACTGGATGTCCTACCATTCAACTCAGTTTTCATAACATCTACCCAGATATAGCGTCCAATTCCATACGTTAAGGGCTCAGTTCCACAAGATTGCCCTCTACTTCAGATGCAATAGAAAGTTCAGGTTCTCACCTGTGCTTCTGACAAACTGGCTATAGATTGGAGGTGCCAATGACCCTCTTCTTGAGTTACAAGTTAAGGGTTCAGTCCTGTAAGACTGCCCCCCACCGACTTCAGAAGCCAAATGTAAGTCCAGATTGTCACCGGTGCTTCTGACCGAATGGCTATAAATCAGAGGTTTCCGCAACCCCCGCTTAGGTTCAATTAATTTGCTCGAGTGGCCAGCAGAACTCAGAGAAACATTTTACTTACTAGATCACCAGTTTATTATAAAAGGATATAACTGAGGAACAGCCAGATGGAAGAGATGCACAGGGTGAGTTATGTGGGAAGGGCATGGAGCTTCCATGACCTCTCTGAGCACGCCACGCTTCCCAAATCTCTATGTGTTCACCAACACAAAAGCTCTCCAAATTCTGTCCTTGTGGGGTTTTACAGAAGCTTTATTACACAGGCATGATTGATTAAGCATTGACCACTGGCCAACCTCCAGACCCTCTCCCTTCCCCCAAAGTTGGGGGATAGGACTGAAAGTTCCATCCCTTTAATCACATGGTTGATTCTCCTGGCAATCAGCCCCCATCCTTAGGTGCTTTCCAAAAGTCACCTTCTTCTCTACAAAACCTGTTTTATTTCTAAGCCTTCAACTGATTGGATGAGGCCCACCCACATTACAGAGTGTAATCTGTTCTACTTAAAGTCAACTGATTGTAAATCTTAATCACATCTACAAAATACCTTCTCAGCAACAACTAGGCTAGTGTTTGATCAACAAACTGGACTCCATAGCCTAGCCAAGTTGACACAAAAATTAACCTTCAATCACATTCACAGGTACCAGGGGTTAGGACTTCAACGTATCTTTTGGGGAGACACAATCCATGCCATAACAGGGATCCACATTAATTTTATTTTTAAACAGACAACTAGTGGTCCCTAAAATAGATATGGAAAGTTCACCATTTCCTCACTGATTTGAAATGCTTATTCCTATTCATAAACTAAATACATATATTCATCTCCTCAAGTCTGTATTCTAATAACGTATTTTTTCTTTTTTCTTTTCTTGTGCCAATACTACAGTGCTTTATTTCCTATGGCTCTGTAATATGTGGTAGTGAATCAAGTCCCTTCTCTTTTCAAAACTGTCTTGACTATTCTTCCATATTTTTTTCTTCCAGGTAAATGTGAACATCAGTTTATTTAGTTATGGAAATATTTAATGTTGGAGGGCTTCTGTTTAAACATGACATATTGATCAAATGCTTCTATTCCTCTACTTCCTAAAATCCTACAAATATGAAAGTAAAGCAGAAGAAAAGAAGTATAAACACATCTGGATAATAAAAACTGGAGAGTCAATAGTAGACTGGAAGGTTTAGGATATTTCTGAAGATGGAAAGTAGATGAAGAAGCAGTAACTAACTTAGCCAAGCAAAGGTACATAGCAGTGAGACAGCCTTGTTGCCTGGATAGGGGACTGTAAGATGGGGACAGCATTTCTCTGGAGGTGGGGTGGGGGTGTGGGAAGGAAAAGGGAGCACTGCCGGTGGAGATGTAAAGCTGAAAATGGGCTCCACATTTTCCCTCTTCTGTTCCAACCCTGGGGATACCTCAGAAGTAAACAGAAAAGTATCAAAGAATCAAATTAAAGACTGTGAAGACATTTAATTTAAAGGAGAAGTATGGAAGTGACTGAAGCCACTTGAAACTGCTTAGAGATTATTTTCCTTATTGATAACAAGACACTTGTTGACAGAAGTAGATCTAGAAACTTAGAATAAAAACGGAGTGGCACTCCTGGGAATGCAATGTACAGCATTAACTACAGTCAATAATACTGTCTTACATGTTTGAAAGTTTCTAAGGCAGTAGACCTTTAAAGTTCTTATCACAGGAAAAAAAATTATAACTATGTGTGGTGATGGATATTAACAAGATTTATTTTTGAAACTATTGTGTGGTGATCATTTTTGCAATAAATACATATATCGTAAAAAAAAAAAAAAAAAGACTGTGAAGAGATGTAGGGAGACAGAGGCTAACTATGACCAGATGTGAGAAAGAAAGGCAGCTCAGAACATAAAAGGCTCAGGCACCACCGTAAGGAAAAGTTCTTTGAACTCTACTCTGTGCTTCCACCTTGCTGTCCTGGGTGCATCGTGGCCCCTCTCAGGAGGGATAGAAAAACAGCAACTCCAGTGGGCACCACAGAATAAGTGGGAGAAACGTCAAAGTGCCTGAGCCTGACTGAGGTGAGGGTTAGGAAAACTGGATGCCTTAAGAGTTCTGTCCTTCATAACCCTCCGTACTCATAGAGCTTGCCAGTGACAAATCAGGGAGACACATCCTCAGAAAACAGGAGTGCTCAGGGATCTGCCCTACTGCCAACAAGTAGGGTCCCCGGTGAGAGGTTAGCAAAGTGGGGAGGGCAAACCCAGTTTGTGTGTGCCTCTCCTTGCCCCTCTCCTTTCTTAACCCAACAAGAGCAGCTTGTGCTGAGACCTAGGTCTCAGTCTTTTCTTCAGTGACAATTCAAGCCAAGATAGCTAATACCCCCAGGGGAAGATGAACTCACAGGCAAAAACTATCAGATACCTGAGAAGCAGCACCACCAAAAAAGAAAGACAACAAACTGTACGACCAATACAAGATTAATTAGAACTAATGGAATAAATATATTAATAATTAAAAATAAACATAATAAATAAAGAAAAGGAAGGATGATGGTAAGATGAAGCAAAAAAAGTAGTTATGAAAAAGGATCAAATAGAAAATGTGAAAATTTTAATAAATGAAATAAAGAATTCAATAAATGATATAAATAATAAAAATGAATTATATTGGGACAGAGATAGGTGAGCTGAGCGATCAGGTTGTTGGGTTCTCCCAAAAGTCATTGGGAAGGAGTAAAGAGCTGGAAAATATAACAGAATTTTAAGCTAATAAAAATAAGCTAAGAAAAATACAGGTGTCACCATCTGTACAACAGGAAGCCTTGAAGAAAAGGAAAAAATGAAAAAAGGAATGTATTGAAGAAAAAAACCCAAGGGTTTTCCAAGATTAAAAAAAGATGAAAGACCTCAGACTAAAAGGGTTCATGGAGTCCCTAATAAGATAGAATTAATGAGAAAAAATAAACATAAATATGATTTTAATAAGTTAAATATAACTAATAAAAAGCACAAAAATAGAATTCAGACTTTTCAAACCAATAGAAGAAAATTCTATCCAATGAAAGACAAGAAAAGGAAAAAGCAAAGAGAATAAAGTAAAATATGGTAAGCATAAATTAGAAATAAGATAACTGAAATGAATACTAATATAAAATTACATTACTTGTGTTATGGATTGAATTGTGTCCCCCCAAAAGAGGTATATCAAAGTTCTAAATCCCAGTACCTCTCTCAATGTAAGCTTATTTGGAAATAGGGTTATTGCAGGTGTAATTAGCTAAATTAAGATGAGGTCATACTGAAGTAGGGTGGGGCCCTAATCCAATAAAACTGGTGTCTTTATAAGAAGACAGCCATGGGAACACAGGGACACGTGGGGAGAATGTCACATAACAACAAAGGCAGAGACTGGAGTTATCCAGCTACAAGACAAGCAATGCCAAAGTTTCCCAGCAAACCACCAGAAGCTAGGAAGAGACTAGGAAGGATTTTCCCACAGGTTTCAGAGAGATCATGGCCCTGCTGACACCTTGATTTTGGGCCTCTAGCCACCAGAACTGTGAGACAACACATTTCTGTTGTTTCCAGCCACCCAGTTTGTGGTACTTTGTAATGGAAGTCTTAGGAAACTAACACAATTTGCAATGAATTAAACTCACTAATCAAAAGACAGACACTCACAGACTGGATTTTTTTTAAAAGCAACATTCTGAAAGGAATATTCATAAAACAAAAGGGGATAGGAAAGTTGCAAATAAAAGGACAGAAATGTATATGAGGCAATTTTGAACCATATAAAACTGGGGAACAAATTTAATATCAAACAAAATTGAATTCAAGGCAAAAAAATCATAAAGGGGGATGCTTTTAAAGAAAACAAAATCAGAAAGATATAACAATTGTGGACTTACATGCCCTTAAAACCATAGCTTCAAGATGTAAAATGCAACAACATAACTACAGAGAAAAACACATAGGAATTGTAATTAGAAACTTTTTTGTAACCATCTGAGAAACTGATAGAACAAGCAGACAAATAATAAGCAATCATAGAGAATATTTAAATGAAATGATCCATAAATTTGAAATAGTAACTATATGGGAAGTGGGAAGAACTTTGCAACATCAACCAACAAGTGAAGAAAGCACGTTTCTTGAGCACACATGAAACATTTAAACAATTCACGATTTACCAGATCACAAAGAGAGAGAGCCTCAACACTGTCCCCAAAATCAACATTATACATGTTAATTATCTTAACACAATGGATTAAAATGATAAATTATTAATAAAATCACTTTAAATCCTTGTACATCTAGAAAGCAAATGACATAACACTAAATAATCCTCGGGTTAATGAGGAAATATAGAGGAAATGATTAAATACCTGGAATATGAATGATAATGAGTAAAGGGCATACCAGAATTTAAGAGACATAGCTAGAGCAGCCTTAAGGATAAAATTTATAGTTCTACTACCATATGACCCAGCAATCCCACTACTGGGCATATACCCTGAGAAAACCATAATTCAAAAAGAGTCATGTACCACAATTTCATTGCAGCACTATTTACAATAGCCAGGACATGGAAGCAACTTAAGTGTCCATCAACAGATGAATAGATAAAGAAGATGTGGCACATATATACAATGGAATATTACTCAGCCATAAAAAGAAATGAAATTGAGTTATTTGTAGTGAGGTGGATGGACCTAGAGTCTGTCATACAGAGTGAAGTAAGTCAGGAGGAGAAAAACAAATACCGTATGCTAACACATATATATGGGATCTAAAAAAAAAAATGGTTCTGAAGAACCTAGGGGCAAGACAGGAATAAAGACGTAGATGTAGAAAATGGACTTGAGGATGTGGAGAGGGGGAAGGGTAAGCTGGGCCGAAGTGAGAGAGTGGCATTGACATATATACACTACCAAATGTAAAATAGATAGCTAGTGGGAAGTAGCTGCATAGAACAGGGAGATCAGCTCGGTGCTTTGTGACCACCTTAGGATGGGATAGGGAGGATGGGAGGGAGACACAAGAGGGAGGGGATATGGGGGTATATGTATATGTATAGCTGATTTACTTTGCTATACAGCAGAAACTAAAACAACATTGTTAAGCAATTATACTCCAATAAAGATGTTAAAAAGAAGAATAATATTAATAGTTCTGAACACATTTATCAGAAAAAAATAACAATTGAAAACAAATGAGCTAAGGTTTTAACTCAAAAGTTTAGAGAATGAATGATAGACCAAATACAAAGAAACAATCAGAAAGAAAAAATATAAGGGCAGAATTCAATAAACAAGTGGACTACAGCAACAGCAACTATAAAATAGATAAGAATAACCAAACCAAAAGCTGGGCCTTCCGAAAGATTCCTAGATGTACTAACCTCCATCAAAAGCTCATCAAGGGGACCTATCTATGACACAAAAACAGATTCACAGACATAGAGAACAGATTTGTGGTTGCCAAGGGGGAGGGGGAGTGAGGGAGAGATGGACTGGGAATTTGGGATTAGCAGATGAAAACTATTATATGTAGAATGGATAAACAACAAGGTCCTACTGTATAGCATGGGGAACTATATTCAATATTCTGTGATAAACCATAATGGAAAAGAATATGAAAAAGTATGCATGTGCATATATATATATATATATATATATATATATATATATATAAAACGGAATCACTTTGCCGCACAGCAGCAATTAACACAACATTGTAAATCAATTATACTTCGATAAAATAAAAATTTTAAAAAAGCTTATCAAGGGTAAAAAAAGACACAGATATACAAAATTCAGAATTTAAAAAAAGAAAATACTTATAGACACAAAGAGATTAGCCATAAAAGAATATTATTAATAGCTATTCACTAATAAAATAAAAATCAAGATAAAATCTATTAAACTTTATTGAAATTTTAAAATATATATAAAAATATAAAACTGACCCAATAAAAATTAGGAAATTTGAACAAATTAATAACAAATAAAGATATTTAAAAGATTAACAACAACAAAAAAGGATACACAGCTCTATCTGTAAGCTGGAAAAAAGGCCTTAGGCCAGGTGATTTTACAGATGATATTTCAAAACATAAGTACTTGTGTCTGGAAGAGTTTGCTTCATAAAGTAGAAAAAGAGTGAAAGCCACCCAACTCATTCTGTTAGATTAGCATTGGTTTAATTCCCAATCCCTAAAAAGAATAGGAGAAGAAAATAAAAGAACAGCTATTTTTCACTTATAAATCCTAAAATATTAAATAAAATATAAAAAAAGATCATGATTAAGTAAGGTTTATTCCAGTAATATAAAAATCATTTAACAAGAGAAATCATTGAATATAATTTACACACCAGACCAAAGAAGAAAAATCAAATGATATTTCAATAGATAGAAAAAAAGATTTAATAAAAATTACACATATATATTTAAGATTAAATACCCTCAGAACAAAATAGGAATAAAAGGGAACTCCTTTACTTTAATAAAGGATCTAAACCCAAAATATACAGCAAACATCATACTCAGTGGAGAAGATCAAACATTAGACAGAGTGTTTACTATCACCTTTTGTGGGCATCCTAGCTAATGCTATGTAAGACTTTCAATAATCATTATAACAGCAAAAACAAGAGTTTGTAAGAATTGAATGGGAAGTGATAAAATTGCTATTATTTGCAAACTGTATGCTCATCTATGAGGAATGCCAAAGAAAAACTGTTAGATCTGATAAGAGTTAAGTATGGGGGCTGGATACAAAATCAATCTACAAAAATCAGTAGCATTTCTTTTGACCTGTAATAACTATCTAGAAAATAGAAAATAAGATATTATTCATGATAGCAACAACATCTCTAACATACCTAGGAATAAGTCAATAATGAATGTGCATACTTCTAAAGGCATAAATTTCAAACCATTAAATTTCTTAAAGCTTGTTTAAAAGATACAAAGAAGATGAATAAATGGAGAGCTCTATGTTTCCCAAATTAATCTATAAAATCAATGCAATCTAATTAAAATGTCAGCTGAATTTTTTGAGAAATTAAAGTCAATTTAAAAATACAGTATACCACATCACTGGTCATTAGGGAAAAGCAAATCAAAACCACAATGAGATGTCACTTCACACCCATTAGGATGGCTATCACAAAAAAAAAAAAAGGAAAACAGTGTTGGCTAGGATATGGAGAAAATAGAACCCTGTGCATTGCTGGTGGAAATGTAAAACGGTGCAGCTGCTGTGGAAAACATTTTGGCATTTCCTCTAAAGTTAAACATAGGATTATCATATGATCCAACAATTGCACTTCTAGATATATACCCAAGAGTACTGAAAGTAGGACTTTAATGGATATTTGTATACCTATATTCATAACAGAATTATTCCCAGTAGCTAAATGGTGTTAGAATTTTCAGATATCACTATTTATTGGGAAAGAGAAAACACTTTGGCCAACAAAAACCTTTTCCATTATTCCTCAAATCAACAATAGCTAGCATTGCAGCTCAAAACAAATGTCTCCAGAAGATACGTTCTCATTTCATTAAAAGCAGTGATTACCACAGTGGGACATGCCAGAAGACCTACGCGGTACAACAAAAGAATATGAGAACTTCTAATCCATTAGCACTATCTCAGTCTATAAATTTCCTATTTTCTATATAAACTTTATAACAGGTACATATATAATTATCAATGTACACATATAAACTTTATGAATAAATACACAAGCAAAGCAAGTGTATGCTTAAAAATGTTTTACTAATGGGAAAGCACAGTGAAAAATTTTGGAGACCCTAATGTAACATGCAGTCCAGTGTGTTATGCTTAAAACCATTCTTGGTAGTGACAGTCTTAGCAAGTACCTGAAACATCAGGGTCTGTGTCCCCAGACCAAAGTCCAGCTCAGTTAACTCTGGGTCATTTCATCCCAGTCCCATAGACAGGGGAAATTCTGGTAGAACAATAAAGGGAAATGAGGGAGTCAGAAATAGAGACTGGAGGGAGAATTGGCTCTTCCAGGTCACTGGCTCATTCATGGGCAACATCCCAGGATCTAAAAATAGAAGAAACATCTGCAGTTGCCTCCTGGAGCTGGGGCTTGGATGAGCCCAAGGACAAGTCCTCACAGACTGGTAGCCATGATGACAGCACTGGCCTCCTCAGGTGACCTCAGCAAATAATGGCCAGGAGCCAAAGCAGATATGTTTCCAAAGCCAGGGTCCTCATGGTAAAACAAGAGAACCAGGAATAAACAGGGACTGTAGTTCTTTAACAGAGAGATGGCTCTTGCTTCTGAGTTCAGAGACTGGCTGCAGTGTGGGGAAAGGAAAGGAGAAGGATGGAAAAGGAGCTCAGAAATCAGAGGGAGTATTCTCTGATTATTTTCAAGGAAGGATTCTCATCTGTTCTCCAGGATGACTTCTGAACTAGGTGTTGACTCAACATTATTTTTTGTTTCTTTTCTATGAATTTTCCTTTGGGCTTTCTGAGCCTGGCACATTGGTATTCAAAAACACTACAGGAGAAGGAATTCCCTGGCGGTCCAGTGGTTAGTACTCAGCACTTTCACTGCCAAGGCCTGGGTTTGATCCCTGGTAGGAGAACTAAGATCCCAGGAGCTGCATGACATGGCCAAAAAAAAAAAAAAAAAACTACTACAGAAGAGAAAAGAAGAAGAGTTCATAAATGCAAGCACTTGCTCTAGACTCTGAGGAGAATTTGATTTCTGACCAGTTTCTCAACCTGGAGATCATTATTCAGGAAAAAAAGGAAGGGCCTTGATGACTCCTGTAAGCATCTTTGGGTCTCTGCCTTGTGAAAATCCAGAAGGAAAGGAGGGGAAATAAATCACAACCCTCCTTCTCCCCCTTCTTGGAAGAAAGGGAAGAAGTAGGTGAGGAGATAGAAAAAGCAGAGGGAAAGGAGAAGAGCTCTTGTTCACACTGAAGAAAAGGGACAAAATTCAGGGAAGATACCCACAGAGGAGCAGTTGCTCATAAACAGGCTTCCTCTTCCTCCCTGCCTCCCCTCATTCCCTCTCTCCCAAACCAAGTTCAATTCCTTCATTTCATTTGTATCTGCCCTCCAATTTCATCTTGCCCATTTCCCAAAGGAATTTTTAAAATAGGTGTTACATAAACAGGGGTTAATTGGTAACCATTTGGATGAACCATGTATCTTTTCTCATGCTCTCCTTCCCTTTACTCTACAAGAAAAGGGATGAAATATGTCTGGTCAAGATGGGCAAGGAATTCATGCTTGATAAATTCCACTACTTCAAACACGTAGCAATGAAGTAAAAAGTGAAAACAAACAAATAAACAACAAAACCCAAACACATAACTAGGCTCAAGTATGAGATATGCATCTCTATTGATCAGAAATAAGACACAAACATCAAAAGGTAAGCCCAGATGGAGCTGTGAGCTTGCTGTGCTCTGGGCCAGGAGCAGGGAATGGAGGCTAGGAGTTCAACTCCTGGGATAAAGGAGTTTAACATATTTCACACAAAGCAGAGGACTGGATCTAGGAGTCTTTACTACCCCACTCCTCTCCCAGATGAGAAAAGGAAGCAAAAAACTATAGGTGACAAATGTTGTCCAAGGGTACATCTCTTTGTAAGCTACAACCTCATACCAGGTCCTGGGATCTGTGACAATCCACCATCTCCTGGGGGAGAACTCTGAGTAGCTTTTATAAGACCTAGTTTTGAAACAGAGACCAAGTAAGCTGGGAGGAGGTAAATGCAAATCACTAACCAAGAAGCGGTGAAGAGGAAGAGAAGGAGAAGGGGAAGAAAGTGAAAGGGATTAAAACTTTCACTCAAATATCTTGTTCACAGAAAACCTGCAGCTCTTTTGATGAATTTATGAATAGGTATCTTACAGCTTCTATGGTATTGTGAATGAGACTTTTTTCTAATTACATTTCTGATTGGTCATTGTTTTGTGCAGGAATGCTATTGACTTTGTATACTGATTCAGTAACCAGCAACCATGCTAAAATTTGTATTAGCTCTAATAATTTGTAGATTCTCTTCAAATTTTGATGTAGACAGTCATATCATCTAGAAATAAAGAGAGCCTTATATATTATTTCCTTTACCTCTTATTTCTTTTTCTTGTTTTATTGCATTGGCTATAGAATCAACCATAGTGCTCCTTTTGTCCTATTCCTGTCTTTAATGGGAATACTTCTACAATCTCATGATTAAATATGATTTTTGAGATAGGTCTTTTAGAAGTATCCTTGATCGGGGTAAGAAGACACCTATCCCTTCTCTAATAATTACCTACTAAGAGTGGGTTTTTAAATCTTGAAAGAGTGCTGGATTTTAACATATGCTTTTATTGCATCTATTTGAATGGTCAAATTTTTCCTTTATTCTATTAAAATGAGTGAATATAACAAAAAAGAAATAGACACACAGACATAGAGAACAAACATGTGGTTACCAACGGGGAGATGGAAGGCAGAAGGGGCATGGGTGTAAGGGGTAATGCATTAAGAGGTACAAACTACTACGTATAAAATAATAAGCTATAAGGACATACAGTACAACACAGGGAATATAGCCAATATTTTATAATAGCTAGAAATGGAATATAAATTTAAAAAATTGTGAATCACTATGTTGTACATGTGAAACTTACATAATATTGTATATCAACTATACCTCAAAAAATAAAATGAAATAAAAATTTAAAGATCCTATATATACCACTACTAAATAAAAACAACAAGAGTAAAAAAAAAAAGTAAACCGTTTAGTAAAACTGAATGGTACTGGCACAAAAACTGACACATAGATCAATGAAAAAAATTACAGAGCCCAGAAATATGCCTACAGCCTATGGCCAATTAATCTCTGACAAACAGGGCAAGAATATACAATGGACAAAATACAATCTCTTCAATAAGTGGTGTGGAAAAACTGGAAAGCTACATGTAAAACATTACCTCACACCACATACAAAAATAAACTCAAAATGGATTAAAGACCTAAATGTAAGACCAGAAACCATAAAACTCTTAGAAGAGAACATAGGCAGAACACTCTTTGACATAAACCATAGCAAAGTTTTTTGAGATCTGTCTCCTCAGGCAAAAGACATAAAAGCAAAAATAAACAAATGGGACCTAATTAAACTTAAAAGCTTTTGAAAAGCAAAGGAAACCACTAAGAAAATAAAGACAACCTACGGGGGCCTGGGCGGGACCCGTATTGTGTCTAGTGGATTATTAACAGGAATGATATGAGTGTTATCCAGAGTGCTGCAAGGGGAAAGTCCATGTGAAGACACAGCAAGGAGGCCACCGTTTGCAAGCTGAGAAGAGAACTCTCGCAAAAGCCAGCCCTACTGGCACCTTGAGCATGATTCTCGCCTCCAGAACTCCATGTGGCTGACAGGGTCTTGGTGCTCCAGCTGGGTGTCAGCCCTGTGCCTCTGAGATGGGAGAGCCTAGTTCAGAAATTACTCCATCAGAGACCTCTGGGCTCCATGTAATATTGAAGGGTGAAAGCTCTCCCAGAACTCTCCATCTCAATGTTAAGACCCAGCTCCACTCACTGAACAGCAAGCTACAGTGCTGGGCACCCTATGCCAAACAACTAGCAAGACAGGAACACAACCCAATCATCAGCAGAGAGGCTGCCGAAAATCATAATAAGGTCACAGACACCCCAAAACACAGCACCTGACGCGGTCCTGCCCACCAGAAAGACAAGATCCAGCCTCATCTGCCAGAACACAGGCAACAGTACCCTCTACCAGGAGACCTACACAACCCACTGAACAAACCTTAGCCATGGGGGGCAAACACCAAAAACAACAGGAACTACAAACCTGCAGCCTGTGAAAAGGAGACCCCAAGGACAGTAAATTAAGCAAAATGAGAAGACAGAGAAACACACAGCAGATGAAGGAGCAAGGGGAAAACCCACCAGACCAAACAAATGAAGAGGAAATAAGCAGTCTACCTGAAACAGAATTCAGAGTAATGATAATAAAGATGATCCAAAGTCTTGGAAAGAGAATGGAGAAAATACAAGAAACATTTAACAAGGACCTAGAAGAACTAATGAGCAAACAAACGATGATGAACAACACAATAAATGAAATTTAAAATTCTCTATAAGGATTCAATAGCAGAATAACTGAGGCAGAAGAACGGATAAGTGACCTGGAAGATAAAACAGTGGAAATAGCTATTGCAGAGCAGAATAAAGAAAAAAGAATGAAAAGAATTGAGGACCGTCTCAGAGACCTCTGGGACAACATTAAACACACCAACATTCGAATAATAGGGGTCCCAGAAGAAGAAGAGAAAAAGAAAGGGACTGAGAAAATATTTGAGAGATTATAGTTGAAAACTTCCCTAATATGGGAAAGGAAATAGTCAATCAAGTCCAGGAAGCTCAAAAAGTTCCATACAGGATAAATCCAAGGAGAAACACACCAAGACACTTATTTATCAAACTATCAAAAATTAAATACAAACAAAAAATTTTAAAAGGGAAAAACAACAAATTATATACCAGGGAATCCCCATAAGGTTAACAGCTGATCTTTCAGCAGAAACTCTGCAAGCCAGAAGGGACTGGCAGGACATATTTAAAGTGATGAAAGGGAAAAACCTACAACCAAGATTACTATACCTAGCAAGGATGTCATTCAGATTCAATGGAAAAATTAAAACCTTTACAGACAAGCAAAAGCTAAGAGAATTCAGCACCAGCTTTACAACAAATGCTAAAGGAACATTTAGGCAGGAAACACAAGAGAAGGAACAGACCTACAATAACAAACCCAAAACAATTAAGAAAATAGTAATAGGAACATACATATCAATAATTACCTTAAATATAAATGGATTAAATGCCCCAACCAAAAGACACAGAGTGGCTGAATGGATACAAAACAAGACCTGTATATATCCTGTCCATAAGAGACCCACTTCAGACCTAGGGAAACATACAGATTGAGAGTGCAGAGATGGAAAAAGATATTCCATGCAAATGGAAATCAAAAGAAAGCTGGAGTAGCAATTTTCGTATTAGACAAAATAGACTTTAAAATAAAGACTATTACAAGAGACAAAGAAGGACACTACATAATGATCAAGGAATCAATCCAAGAAGAAGATATAACAATTGTAAATATTTATGCACCCAACAAAGGAGCACCTCAATACATAAGGCAAATGCTAACAACCATAAAGGGGAAATTGACAGTAACACAGTCATAGCAAGGAGATTTAACACCCCACTTTCACCAATGGACAGATCATCCAAAATGAAAATAAATAAGGAAACACAAGCTTTCAATGATACATTGTACATTAAACAAGATGAACATAATTGATATTATAGGACATTCCATCCAAAAACAATATCGTTTCTGACCACAAAGCCATGAGACCAGATATCAATTACATGAAAAAATCTGTAAAAAATACAAACACATGAAGGCTAAACTATACACTACTAAATAACCAAGAGATCGTTGAAGAAATCAGAGGTAATCAAAAAATACCTAGAAACAAATGACAATGAAAACACGATGACCCAAAACCTATGGGAAGCAGCAAAAGCAGTTCTAAGAGGGAAGTTTATAGCAATACAATCCTACCTCAAGAAACAAGAAACATCTCAAATAAACAACCTAACTTTACACCTAAAGCAATTAGAGAAAAAAGAACAAAAAAAACCAAAGTTAGCACAAGGAAAGAAATCATAAAGATCAGATCAGAAATAAATGAAAAAGAAATGAAGGAAACAATAGCAAAGATCAATAAAACTAAAAGCTGATTCTTTGAGAAGACAAACAAAATTGATAAGTCATTAGCCAGATGCATCAAGAAAAAAAGGGAGAAGACTCAAATCAATAGAATTAGAAATGAAAAAGGAGAACTAACAACTGACACTGCAGAAATACAAAGGATCATGAGATATTACTACAAACAACTATATGCCAATAAAATGGACGACGTGGAAGAAATGGACAAATTCTTAGAAAAACACAACCTTCCGAGACTGAAAGAGGAAGAAATAGAAAATATAAACAAACAAATCACAAGGACTGAAATTGAAACTGTGATCAAAAATCTTCCAACAAACAAAAGCCCAGGACCAGATGGCTTCAAGGTGAATTCTATCAAACATTTAGAGAAGAGCTAACACCTATCCTTCTCAAACTCTTCCAAAATATAGAAGAGGGAGGAACACTCCCAAACTCATTCTATGAGGCCACCACCACTCTGATACCAAAACCAGGCAAAGATGTCACAAAGAAAGAAAACTACAGGCTAATATCACTGATGAACATAGGTGGAAAAATCCTCAACAAAATACTAGCAAACAGAATCCGACAGCACATTAAAAGGATCATACACCATGATCAAGTGGGGTTTATCCCAGGAATGCAAGGATTCTTCTATATATGCAAATCAATCAATGTGACAAAACATATTAACAAATTGAAGAAGAAAAACCCTATGATCATCTCAATAGATGCAGAAAACTACTAGAGCTAATCAATGAATTTGGTAGATTAGCAGGATACAAAATTAATGCACAGAAATCTCTTGCATTCCTATACACTAATGATGCAATATCTGAAAGAGAAATTAAGGAAACACTCCCATTTACCATTGCAACAAAAAGAATAAACTACCTAGGAATAAACCTACCTAAGGAGACAAAAGATCTGTATGCAGAAAACTATAAGACACTGATGAAAGAAATTAAAGATGATACAAAAAGATGGAGAGATATATCATGTTCTTGGATTGGAAGAATCAACATTGTGAAAATAATGCTACTACCCAATGCAATCTATAGATTCAATGCAATCCCTATCAAACTACCAATGGCATTTCTCACAGAACTATAACAAAAAATTGCACAATTTGTATGGAAACACAAAAGACCCCGAATAGCCAAAGCAGTCTTGAGGGAAAAAAACGGAGCTGGAGGAATCAGATTCCCTGACTTCAGACTATACTACAAAGCTACAGTAATCAAGATAACATAGTACTGGCACAAAAACAGAAATATAGATCAATGGAACACGATAGAAAGCTCAGAGGTAAACCCACGTACATATGGTCACCTTATTTTTGATAAAGGAGGCAAGAATATACAATGGAGAAAAGACAGCCTCTTCAATAAGTGGTGATGGGAAAACTGGATGGCTACATATAAAAGAATGAAATTAGAACCCTCCTTAACACCATACACAAAAATAAACTCAAAATGGATTATAGACCTAAATGTAAGGCCAGACACTATCAAACTCTTAGAGGAAATCATAGGCAGAACACTCTATGACATAAATCACAGCAAGATCCTGTTTGACCCATCTCCTAGAGAAATGGAAATAAAAACAAAAATAAACAAATGGGACCTAATGAAACTTAAAAGCTTTTGCACAGCAAATGAAACCATAAACAAGATGAAAAGAATGGGAGAAACCCTCAGAATGGGAGAAAATATTTGCAAATGAAGCAACTGACAAAGGATTAATCTCCAAAATTTACAAGTAGCTCATGCAGCTCAATATCAAAAACACAAACAACCCGATCAAAAAATGGGCAGAAGACCTAAATAGACATTCTCCAAAGGAGAGATACAGATTGCCAACAAACACATGAAAGAATGCTCAGCATCATTAATCATTAGAGAAATGCAGATCAAAACTACAATGAGGTTTCACCTCACACCAATCAGAATGGCCATCATCAAAAAATCTACAAACAACAAATGCTGGAGAGGGTGTGGAGAAAAGGGAACCCTCTCGCGCTGTTGGTGGGAATGTAAATTGATACAGCCACTATGGAGAACAGTATGGAGGTTCCTTAAAAACCTAAAAATAGAACTACCATATGACCCACCAATCCCAGTACTGGGCATATACCCTGAGAAAGCCATAATTCAAAAAGAGTCATGTACCACAATGTTCATTGCAGTTCTATTTACAGTAGCGAGGACATGGAAGCAACCTAAGTGTCCATCGACAGATGAATGGATAAAGAAGATGTGGCACATATATACAATGGAATATTACTTAGCCATCAAAAGAAAAGAAATTGAGTTATTTGTAGTGAGGTGGATGGACTAAGAGTCTGTCATATAGAGTGAAGTAAGTCAGAAAGAGAAAAACAAAATACTGTATGCTAACACATATATATGGGATATAAAAAAAATGTGAAGAACCGAGGGGCAGGACAGGAATAAAGACACTGACCTACTGGAGAATGGATTTGAGGACACTGGGAGGGGGAAGGGTAAGCTGGGACAAAGTGAGAGAGTGGCATGGACATATATACACTACCAAATGTAAAATCGATAGCTAGTGGGAAGCAGCCGCATAGCACAGGGAGATCAGCTCGGTGCTTTGTGACCACCTGGAAGGGTGAGATAGGGAGGGTGGGAGGGAGGGAGACCCAAGAGGGAAGAGATATGGGGATATATGTATGTGTATAGCTGATTCACTTTGTTATAAAGCAGGAGCTAACACACAATTGTAAAGCAATTATACTCCAATGAAGATGTTAAAAAAAAGAAAAACTAAGTGAAGTGCAGATAGGCAACCTACCCAATAAAGAGTTCAAGATAACATTTGTAAAGATGCTAAAAGAACTTGAGAGAATATAAGATAGATAGGATGAACACAGAGATAAGTTTAACAAAGTGTTAGAAGATATAAAGAAGAACTAAGCAGAGCTGAAGAATACAATAACTGAAATTTTAAAAATACACCAGAAGGAATCAACGGTAGATTCAATGATACACAGGAATGTATCAGTGAGCTGGAAGACAGAGTAGTGGGAATCACTGAAGCTGAACAGAAAAAAGAAAAAAATATAAAAAGACTTGAGAACAGTTTAAGAGACCTCTGGAACAACATCAAGCATACTAATATTTGCAATATAGGATCCCAGAAGAAGAGAGAGAGAAAGGGGCAGAGAACATATCTGAAGACATAACAGCTGAAAACTTTCCTAACCTGGGAAAGGAAACAGATATCTACGTTCAGGAAGCACAGAGAGTCCCATACAGGATCAACTCAAAGGGGATCACACCATCAACAAAACAAAAAGACAGCCTACTTAATGGGAGAAGATATTTGCAAATGATATGCCAGATAAGGGGTTAGTATTCAAAATATATAAACAGCCCTTACAAGTCAATATCAAAAATACAAACAAACTGATCAAAGAATGGGCAAGAGACCTAAATAGATATTTTTCCAAAGAAGGCATACAGATGGCCAACAGGCACATGAAAAGGTGCTCAACATCACTAATCATCCAGGGAATGCAAATCAAAACCACAATGAGATATCACCTCACACCTCTAAGAGCGGCTATTAACAAAAATATAACAAATAGCAAATGTTGTCAAGGATATGGAGAAGAGAACCTTCATAAACTGTTGATGGGAATGTAAATTGTTGATGGAAACAGTACGGAGATTCCTCAAAAAATTCAAAATAGAACTACTGTGTGATCCAGCCATCCCATTTCTGGATAGATATCCAAAGGAAATGCAAACAGGATATCGAAGAGGTATCTGCAATCCCATGTTCATTGCAGTATTATTTGTAATAGCCAAGATATGGAAGCAACTCAAGTGACCATCAATAGATGAATGGATAAAGAAGATGTGATATATATGTAATGGAATTTTACTCAGCCATTAAAAAGAATGAAATTCTGCCATTTGCAGCAACATGGATGGACCTAGAGGGCATAATGCTAAGTGAAGTAAGTCAGACAGAGAAAGACAAATACTTTATAATTGCACTTTTATGTGGAATCTAAACAATAAAACTAATGAACAAATACAACGAAACAGAAACAGTTATAGATACAAAGAACAAACTGATGGCTGCCATAAGAGAGAGGAGTGGGGAGAGGAAAGAAATAGGTGAGGGAGATTAACAGGTACAAATTTCCACTTGCAAAATAAATGAGTCACAGGTATGAAATGTACAGCGTTGGGAGTATAGTCAATAATTCAGTAATATCTTTGTATGGTGACCTATTGTAACTAGAATTACTGTGATGATCATTTTGAGATATGTAGAAGAAAATCACTATGTTGTGTAACAGGAACTAACATAGTGTTGTAGCTCAGTTATACTCAAGAACAAACAAACATACAAACAAGCTCACAGGAAAAGAGGTCATGTTTGTGGTTACCAGAGGTGGGGGTAAAGAGGAGGGGGAATTGGACAAAGGAAGTCAAAAGTTCCTATAAACTTCCAGTTAAAAAATAAAGAAGTACCAGTGATGTAATATACAGCATGATAAATATAATTAACCCTGCTGTATGTTATATATGAAAGTTAAGAGAATAAATCCTAAGAGTTCTCATCACACAAAAAATTTCCTATTTCTTCAATTTTGTATCTGTATGAGATGATGAACCTTCACTAAACTACAGTGATAATCATCTCATGATGGATGTGAGTCAAATCCTCATGCTGTACACCTGAAACTTACACAACGCTGTATGTCAATTGTATCCCAATAAAACTGGAATTTTAAAAATTGAGGAGAGAGAGGTCAAACTCATAACGCTGATTGCTTTAGGGGTGAGGAGTGAGGTAAGAGGAACTGGGTTTGAAAGAGACGTTAGCCTTTTCAGTAATGTTCTTTTGGGAGGGGTTTAGTAAGGAACATATAATTTCATGTTACTTAAAAAATCGAAAATGAAATTTTTAATTGGACAAGTGGGTTACAAAACCCAAGGGGTGAGCCTATGGAGTCTTGCATAAAAAGCCATAAACTTGTTCCATGTGTTCCCAGAAACAGGACTCTAGGACTGTGTTCAGAGACACAGCCATCAGTCAAATACAGTATACGAAAGATTGTGACTCAGGCTGAAAGAGGCAAAGCCAAGAGGTTCTGGATGCTTCAATCGAACTCTGTCCTAGAACTCAAAACAGAATCCCATAACTGGGGATGGGAGAAGTTGACTCAGTTACCCAAGACCAGAAGGACCAAGCAACATTCTGGTCAGGGACATGATGGGTTTGATTTTTTAAATCTAGGGCCATATCAGAACATTTTCTGCATGCTAGGCATATTATTGTTTCGTTGCCATCAAAGGTGAGCTGAGAATAATGACCTCACTTGTTCATTGTGAATTCTGTGCCAGAGACTTTCATTTAAATCTCACAGCAATCATTTGACCCGATATTGTTCATTGTTCTTCGTGGAGGAGCCCGAGACACAGAGGGTTCAGTGACTCAAGGTTTCAGAGCCAATACACGGCAGTGCCAGGATTTATGCCCAAGTCTTACTAATTCCAGAGCACTTATTTTATACATGATGCTATGCTGTGTCTCTATTAGCATGCACATATGGACTAAAATGCAATATGACTCAAAAGAGAGTCAAGAACATTCATAACTGTTTTTTTTTGTTGTTTGTTTTTTGTTTTTTGTCAATGAGCTTTTATAATGCCCTGTTCCCTTTTCCACTTTGGTGACTTGCTACTTAGTGTTTTCCTCAGACCAGCAACATGGGCATGACCTAAAAGCTTGTTAAAAATGTAGAACCTCAGGCCCTACTAAGTCAGAATCTACACTTTAACAAGATACCCAGGTAATGCTTATGCACGTTAAATTTAGAGAAGGAGAGCTTCAGCGGATTGAAACATGAAGAGCTCAAAAGGGCATAATTGATTATATTAAATTTTAAATAAATAAATTTAAAAATTATTGATCTAAGCCTCTTAGCATAAACATCGCACCTTATTTTTCCTGTTCATGAGTTTTGTATTACTTAATTAAAAGTTTTTTTAAACTTTGTCAAAAACCTTTAGGTAGACCACATCTGGACAGATGGGCTGCCAGCTAGACAAAAATTTCAGGTTTCTGACCTTCTCTTTGAGCTTTCAGGGAATTCAATCTTCTAATTAAGACTTAGAAAGTGAAATAGTCCCACCTTAGCTGCCATAACTTCATGATTCTATGATGTCCAACCCTCCCAACCCACCCCAGAGGTGAACTTGTTTGCCCAGTTTTTGAAGCTGCAGGCCTCACCCAATTTGTGTGTTCCTTGTCATGTCCCAGACCCCTTGCTGTAGATCAGTCAGGTGACAGAGTTCTGACCAACAGGATATAGGAGAAAGTGATGTGTGCCACTTCCAGACCCAGCACCCAGCAAGCACCACACCAAATGTGCCACCTGAAAGGCTGGCAGAACCACAGAATAGAAGGAGCTTCGCTGGGTCCCTGAGTCACCACCTGGAGGGGAGATGCACAGTAGCATAACCCAACCCCATCGACAGAGACTTTTATGCTGCCAAGCCTCTGAGATCGGAGGATTGTAGTTACAGGGGCTAGTACTAGTTTCAGTGGCTAGATGGCTCTGACTAACTTACAGTCCAAGCTAGCATCCAGCCCAAGAAGCCAGAAAAGGTGAGATTCTCTGAGCATTTGAGACAAGAGTGAGGGAATGTCATTGCTTGTATATTATATTACTCAGGGTCACTCCATGAACAGAATGGCCTTCTGCCAGAAAATATTTAAAGTCATGATTCTATGTGTGTAAACTAGTTTCACAACTGGTGAATTAAAGTTCTGCATTACAATAGAGACGAAAATTTTATCTGAGGCTAGAGAATTGTCACAGTAATCCAGTAAGTAATTATTTGCAAATGTTTGTGGGAGGGGTGGTGATATATTCAGTATTCAGACACTTCCTGAAACAGCCAAAGATTTTTTAAAATATAAATGCTGATTATAGATTTGTTGTTAGAATTAATGCCCTTATTTTATATACTTAACTCGGTACGATTGTACTAGGTTGGAACTCTTATCTCAAGAGGAATATAGGGCTTCCCTGGTGGCGCAGTAGTTGGGAGTCCGCCTGCCGATGCAGGGGACACGGGTTCGTGCCCCGGTCCGGGAAGATCCCACGTGCCGCGGAGCAGCTGGGCCCGTGAGCCATGGCCGCTAAGCCTGCACGTCCGGAGCCTGTGCTCCGCAACAGGAGAGGCCACAACAGTGAGAGGCCCGCGTACCGCAACAACAACAACAAAAAAAAGAGGAATATAAAGTGAAAATCAACCTTTTCTTGAAATAGCAAAGAGTGCATATAAACGACACTTGTGAAAGCTGGATAGTGAACATTACAAAAATCAGAATTACATAGAAATTGGTTTCTAAGAAAAGAAACTGAATAAATATTAAAGTGTTGTGTTATAAGAGAAGTGTTTATGTCCAAATTCACTCTGATTTTTATCAACACTGACATTATGTTGAAGACAGTCTGTTAAAGTGTGAGTCCAAATATTGAATGGAATGTCCAAATAGCTTAGCTGTTTGTTTGTGCAGTAGTTTTTAGACACAAATGGGTTTGTTATCATTTGTTATTTTTTAACGAACCTGTGGACTCACTGAGGCTCCCTTTGGGAGGGTGTGGCATAAGAAATTTGGGCTTGGTAGGGTTTTAGAGCCTGGAGTGACAGCAAAATTATTTTTGGAGGATAAAGTCCTTATTAAGTACAGGGTAGATGTATTGGAAAAGCTTCAGTCCTTTCCTCCTGAATAGAGGAAGACTCAGTTCTCCTCTGTGTTTCTCTTTTACTCCCACACTACTTCCACACTTACAATTTAATGACAACAGATGCGGGGGGATTTCCCCCCACCAAGCAATTCTCTGTGACACCAGCTGGGTGGTCTTATGGTTTAACTCAACTCTGATACTATCTACCTGGAGATAGCATCAGGCCCCATGGTTGAGGACCCAGTCTCACAGGACTTCCCTTTCTGCCCACCTCCCGTGCCAGTCACAAGTCCAGGTTATCACCTGTGCTTCTGACAGATCTGTTATAAATCAGAGATACCCAGGAGCCCCTCCTCAGGTTCGATTAACTTGCTAGAGCGACTCGCAGAACTCAGAGAAACACTTATGTTCAGCGGTTTATTAAAGCATCTGATAAAGGATACAGATGAAGAGATACAGAGGGTGAGGTCTGGGAGGGTCCTCAGTGCAGAAGCTTCTGACCCCATGGAATTAGGGTGAGTCACTTTCCCAGCATGTGGGAACCTGGAAGTTTTCTGAACCCCATACTATTGGGATTTTATGGAGGCTTCCTCACATAGGCATGATCAATTATTATCTCCATTTCCAGCCCCTCTCCCCTCTCCAGAAAAGTGGGGTGGGGGGCAGCACAGGGCTGAAAATTCCAGGCTTCTAATCACTGCTTGGTCTTTCCGGTGACCAGCCCGCATCCAGGAACCATCAAGAAGCCCATTCAGAGTCTTCTCATTAGAACAAAAGATGCTTCTGTTGATCTTATTACTTAGGAATTTACAAGGGTTTTAGGAGTGCTGTGTCGCGGGGGGGGGGGGGGGGGGGGGGGGGGGGGCGGGGGGAGGGGGGAGGGGGGGCGGGGGAAGGGGGGTGCGGGGGCAGAGACCATGACATACATTGTCTAGAATCTCACAGTAGGTGACATGGGGAAGAAACTGACAGTGTCAGTAAGCCCAGTTTCAGAGATTTACAAGGATTCAGAGATTATGAAGACCTGGAAAAATAGCAGTGGAATTGGAGAAAAACAGAGGAAAGAAATGTATTGGGAAAAATATAGACAAAAAGTGATAACTGGATAGAGGTAAAGGAGGAAAAATATTAAAGTCTTACACCTGGGTGTCAGGAGAAAGACAGAAGCCTGACAGGGTGTTGGGAGGGGATGTTGGAAGAGGAAGGAAGGTGACGATGGTGAGATCTATGTTCACAAAGACTAGAATAGCAGAAAGGTCCTTCTTGGTTGGCAAACTGTGTTTCCACAGGTGTAGAGACAGAAAGATGAGCAGTATGTGTGTAAAACAAAGAAACACCCAGGCCAACCCGAGAGGATCTTCCAGAGACAACTGTGGTATTCAGGAAAGAGCACAGTACATAGGATAGAGCGGATCTGCTTCTGAATCCTAGCTCTGCCCTCGTGAGCTGTGTGATCTCGGGCAATTTACTTAACCTTTCTGGTCTTCAGTTTCCTCCTCTATAAAATGAGATAAAACAATATATCACTAAATAGAAGTCATTCTTTTTTCTTGATTCTTTAAGACTATTTCCCAAACTCATCTCAGATACAGGCATTCCTGGGATCACACAGGAAATTGTTATTTAATCCCATCACATTAAACCAAAAAGACAGAGATGGAGAGCAGATTGACAACCATTTGTCCTGTAGCTTATGTTTTGCGTTCGTAGGCACTGGTTGTGTGCACTCAGATCACGTCATGCCATAATAAAATCCATACTAAATTTGATTAAAAAGCAGACAAACCGGTACATGTTCAATATTTTCTCCACCAGACATGAAGCTCAAACACCAGACTGACTCTTCAGTTCAAAATCAAGCACGGGGTAAGCCTGCTGCCTTCAGGGACCTGGAACCAAAACGTAGCAAGTTTGACAAATTGAAGAACAAGTCCAGGGGCAAGGCCAGCACCGCGAATTTGGGAGGATCAAGTGTTTCAAATAAGTGTCATCCTGTGTGACTACATTCCCTACTTCCCTCCTGGGCTAGCTTTGAAATTTCCTCAGGGGCCAGTTACCTTAGTCTTCACCAGAATGTCAACGGTGTTTCCTTTTCCAGCCACCCTCAGGGGAACAGCTGTTCCACCCCACTGCAGAGGCAGGGCTGAGAGCTGCACAGCCAGCCCTGAGCCTCCGCCCAGCCCACCCCCTCCCTGCTCAGAAGCTCAGCCAGCAGGGTAACCCTGGGGAAGGGACAGGACCACTATCCCCCCAGCAGCTTGCAGCAGAATTCAAAAGATTTCATCAACTTGTAGGAAGCAGAAAAATATAAAATGGGGGGAAAAAACCCAGGGTGTTGCTCTGTTCTAAGTCCACCTTGGGGAGTCTCTGCAAGCCATTATTCTGAAGCCTAGAAACAATGTCCTCCCAAGGGGTGCCTTGCTTCCACAAATACTAAGAGGCCAAACAAAAACCACTCCATTTCAGAGCTTCCAAGAGCCCCTGAAGAGGCTGACGTTCCCTCCAGTGGCACAATGGCTCTGTATGAAGAGAGATGGTAGGTCAAAGGCAGAGCAAGGGAGGTGAAACCTACAAACTACGGCACCAGGAAGCATGGATGTTAGTCGACCCCACCTCTTGGGTCTTTCAAAAGCCGGACAGCTTTGCACACATTCGTTGATTGATTGATTCATTCTTTCTTTCTTTCAGCACCTAAGACGTGTCAGGGGTTACAGCAGTCCCTGTTAGACTGTTTTAATGGGGAAATACTGTTCTATGTGATCATAAAACATTTGCTACGTTATCTCGGAGACACACGGGTTGACGTGTTGAGTGTGCACAGAGGAGAAAGACCTAAGGCCCATGGCAGGAGGAGGTTGTGGAGGAAGTCAGGTCTAAACTGAGAGCTGAAGGAGAAGAAGGAGCTGGTCGGGGGAAGCAGGAATAGTGGGTGCTCCAGACAGCTCACCCTGAGGCCTGGGGGCGACAAGAGAGTTGCCATATTCTGTGACATTGAACGAAGCTCAGGTTAGCTGGAACAGAAAGGAAGGAGGAGGTGGGTTGGTGAAAGATGAGTCTGGAGAAGGAGACAGCAGCTGGTTGGGGGGTTATAGGTGCATTGTGGAGTCTGGACCTTCTCCTAAAGGGATCTGGAGAGTCTGAATGGGGCAGGCAAGAGAAGACAGAGCTGAGGAATAAATGATATGATCAGATCTGCAGTTTAGATCATTTCTCTTAGAAGCAGCACCTTGATCTTGGGCCCTTTGTTATCCTGGATGCACAGCATTGGTATCATGGCAATTGATAAAAAATTAAAATTAAAAACAACAAAGGTAGGAGATGGAAGATAGGAGGGGTTCTTTAATATTCTCTGAGTGTCATTACAGGAAGCCAGCTAAAGGCCTGCAAAGCCCAAGATTCCCTAAAATCTACCCGTGAAGGGAATGCCTTCACCTCCTCCAATTCCAGGGAAAGGCCAGGCCCCCCAGCCTTCCCTGGAGAGAAGGGACGACACTGCACAGAGACCAGGCTCCTTCCTGCAGCCGCCCCCCAGGCTGATCCTGTGTGAAACTGAACCCCATCAGCTAAGGTTGAGTCTATGTTTATAAAAGATGACAAGAGCCCCTCTCCGTACTGTTCCACCACCATCCCCCCAATCCCAAGAGGCCAGTCCACCTCTCCTGCCCTCAGTCAGCACATGGCCACAGTGAGGCTGCCTGGGCTACTCTAGGCATCCCTGGGGAGCAAGTGGCCTGAGCTACTGTCAATGCAGTTGATGACTTTCCTACAGGGCCTGTCTGCTGCCTGCTCTGCTGACCATGAAAGGCAAAGCCCTGCCTCTGTGCCCGGAGTAGTTTCTACCCTGGGGCTGAGATATCCTGAGGAGCCAGCTCCAGCTCAGGCCCTGCTTAGGGACTTCTGGGTGACCTCCAGCACATCTCAGCCCCCACTGGGACTGCCCACTCTCATGGCAAGAATCTGGAATTGGGGTTTGGGATCATTTAGCTTGAAGGAGAGGTGGAAGAGTTTGGAGGTGCATACAGTGGGGAGCAAAGAAGAGGCTAAAACTCTTCACATGTAGGCAAACGGTCCACTTAACTAGAAATGATCTATGCCTCACGTGCCAAGAGGAATCAAGAAGCAACCAAAGACCTTTGACCCTATCAGGGCAATAGCGTTTGCTTGTGCAACGTGGGACTTCTGGGGGATGAGCAGCTTTAAGAAGAGCCTCATTTTAGGCAAAAATAGATGTTAAATAAGGCTCCTCAGACACACGTGTAGGTGTAATAACTCACACTTATATGGCGCTTTATCGTTTACCAACTTCTGAATTAAGATGGCTTCCTACTTAGACCTACGAGAAAAGAAAAGAAAAATACTGCAAATCCAAATATTAGGGTTCAAGTTGTATTTCATATTAGTAAGGCCGTGTTCGTTTACAAGGTGTTATAACAGATAAACCTAGAAATTTCAATGATTTAATACAACTAAAGTTTTCCTTGCTCAAACACTAAGTAGTAGCAAAAGGAGAGTGATATGAGTGCTGTGCTGTAGAGATGCTGGGGTCCTTGCCTTCTTCAAAGTGACTTTGAAGGCAATCCTGGGCATCAACACTCAGCCAGCCAATGATGGAAGAGGAAGTAGAGGATTGAGAGGGAAGTTTTATGGTCCAAGCCTGGAAGTAGGGTACCTTACTTCTGCCCACAGTTACCATGCCACAATAACAGCAGGGAATTCTGGGAAAGATATCTTAAGTATGGGCCCCAGGGAAAGGGAAACTGGGGGTATAAACAGTGGCCAGTCTCTTCCACAGAGGCTTCCTAGCACCATCTGGCTGCCTTCTTGGCTACCACCCAACCTCACCCTACCTGCTCCCTACATCCCATTTGAAATGCCAAAGAGAGAAGAAAGGAGAAAGGCTGAAGCTCTGGAGAGCAGTAAAATTTAATCCGAGAGCCAAGTAGTAAATTAGCAATGAAGAAGACTGAGAAGGGAAATCAGAGAACGAAATACAAAATCCAGGAGCGTGGAGACATCGAGATCAAAGGAAAGAGTTCCAAAAGGGAAGCAAGAACACTTAACCCACTTTCTTGCTTCATCAGATTGAGATAAGAAGGGGGCAGGGCACAACCTTTAAAAGAATGACAGCCATTGAGGACACGACATAAACTGGTTAGAACCAACTAGGTCCAAGATGGTGGACGAGTTGACTTCCACGAGACCTTGAGCCTCATTATACGCTCATTGTAATACATTAGCATACGCTAAATAACACACTCACGGGCGCCATGACAGTTCCGAGGCCGACCATAAAAAGCCAAAAAGTGGGTGGTGGCCCAATTCCTGGAAGACCCCGCCCCTTCCCCCAAATAGTCGGAATAATCCTCCTACTCATTAGCCTATGAAATTACACATCCCTATAAAAACTAACAAACCCACACCCCGGGGACTCTTGCCTTCTGAGATGGCCCGCACTCTGTCCATAGACTGTGTAACTCCCTGAAAAAACCTTCTTTCACTTTACTATGGCTCACCCTTGAATTCTTTCCTGCATGAAGCCAAGAACCCACACTTGGCGGCCCATCCCAGGGACTCACCTGAGACCTGGGATATGACCATCCTCTCGCACCCCACTTTCATTCCTGCAACAAGATGGTGCTGGGGATTGAATGAACTGGGAAAGTGAAAGTGTTTCCACAATGGTTAGCCGCTATAGCCGTGTAAGAGAACCTCCCATAATCTATCTGCTTCTCGCTGCAGTCAAGCCCAGCCTGCCTGCAACATTCACAGCCCCTGGAATTGCCAGGTCCCATCCTACTCCCTCCGTTTCTGCACTCCCAGCAAATGGAGTAGCAAGGAAGGGCCTGAAAAAATGCTCCAGAGAGGAGAGAGAATAAATACGAGAAATCTTTGTAAAGGAGGGCAGGCTAGGAGGGTAGGAGGAGTGTTTCAAAAGCTTTTCTAAATTTAATTATATGTCATTTTCTAATTGTATTTCATAATTGTGTAATTATCCCAAGTATTTTTCTTTAAGTAATAGAACTCATAATTACATACTAATTGAAATGTGTAATCTCGTCATTAGGATATGTAAATATATAATAGTGTGAAGATAAGGTAATTAAAATTCCAGGGATGACTTCCATAAAAACTGGTGACATGTTTCTGCTTCTGTCCCAGGATTCTCTTCTCCAACAGGCTTTGAAATTCCACCTGGACAGAGAAGATAAGCTCCAAGGCCCAGGAAACATGTAGTGGGAGGGTACATTTACCAACAAAGACAAGCCATCAGGCAATGAGATTGCCTGCCTCACCCACCAAAATCCTACCCAGAATACTTCCTTGGGATTTCCTACTTTCACGCTCTTCCCCTTCATCTCCCCAGCATCTGTTGAGGCTGTGTGATAACTCTCCCCACCCTGCCTCAATGGAGAGCTCAGAGAAGGGTGGACTGACCTTGACACCAGACTTAAGACATGCACAAAAGGATGAATATATACCCCTTCTGCATTAGTCAGGGTTCTCCAGAGAAACAGAACCAGTAGGAGATAGATAGATAGATAGATAGATAGATAGTGAGAGACAGAGAGAGAGATTGAAATCAATTATGGAGGCTGAGAAGTCCCACAGTCTGCCATCTGCAAACTGAAGAACTAGGAAAGCTAATGGTGTAATTCAGTCCAGATCTGAAGGCCAGTGAATTAGGGGGTTGATAGTGTAAGTCCCGCTCTGAGTCTCAAAGCCTGAGGGCAAGTAGCACTAATGTCCGAGGGCAGGAGAAGGTGGATGCCTCAGTTCAAGCCAAGAGTGAATTCACCTTTCCACTGTCTTGTTGTTCTGTTCAGGTTCTCAGTGGATTGGATGATGCCCACTCACATCAGTGAGGATGATCTTCTTTACTCAATCTACCAAATTCAAAAGCTAACCTCTTCTGTTGGCATCCTCACAGACACACCCAGAAATAATGTTTTACCAGCTCTCTGGGTATCCCTTGGCCCAGTCAAGTTGATACATAAAATTAATAATCACATCCCCACCCCCACCCCTAACTCCCTGACCCCTGTGATACCCAGGACCAACCACAGATCAATATCTGAGGTTTTCTTCATGGCTAGAAGCTGCCTCTTCTAGGGAGACCCACTGATCAGGACCACTCTGAGGTTTCAGACACCTGGATGGCTCCAGGTGGAAGCAAAGAACCAGCCTTGGCCAAGGCTACCAGCTTCCTGCCTCTGGACTAAAACCCAGAGACACAGACCATGAACAGACCTGTCCAACCTGAGCTCACACTCATGGCCTCACCTATAGGGTACAAGTGTCCTCATGGGGCAGCACAGATGAGGAGGGACACTTACCCAGATGTGGGCAATGGAGCCGATGTGAGGAAAGGCTTCCTGGAAGAAGTGACATCTGAGCTGAAGCTGAAGGGTAGAATATGAGGCAGGGGGAGCAAGGTGTGCCAGAGATGGGAGGTGAGAGAGTGGCCAGTTCAACAGGGGGTAGACCGTGAAGCAGAGCATCAGGAGAGACAGGGCTGGAGGGGAGACAGGGGCCAGGATGAAGAGCCTTATAACCTTCATCAACGTTTGGACTCTCCTGAAAACGATGTTTTTGACTAATTTGGAAAAAGTATAAAGCTTGATGGATGGAAAGATGGACAAATTGATGGAGTGGTGATGGGTGGGAAGGTCTTGGGTATCACAGCCGGGTCTTGAGCAAAACTGCAACATGGACTCCACCAGGGCTGTAGGGTTTTGTTCTACTGCTGATTCCCAAGTCCCAGAAGGCCAGGGCTGGCAAAGCAGAGGATAAACCCAAAACCCATTGCTCTCTTCACTATGTGTGCCCATCCCGGGGACACAGAGACTCTCCTTGTGCACCCAACACTTCTCACCTGTTCTAGTCACTTCACACAGACACACACCCCGAAGGCCCCACGTCATACAACAGCACTAAAGGCCCTTGACCCCCAAGTCCCAGAGGAAGGACCTCTCCAAGCTGACATACTCAAAGAGAGAATTTCTCAACATTGGATGCACAGATTGATTTGGTCCCACCATCATATTTCAAAATGAGTATTCCAAACAAGCTGCTTTGAGATTCAGTTTGTGGCCCTCAGAAATCTCAGAGGAGCACGGGGCTGCAGCCCAGATGTGACGAGGCAAACATTTCCCTGGGATGTGGGTCACACACTTTCCTCCAGGGAAAGGTTCCTCCAGAACCTTGAACGCTGCCTCTGGAGCAGAAGCGTTGAAGTGTGCCTTGAGTGACAGAGAGGAGGAGGGAGGTTGGCTCCCGGCAGGGATCCCAGTGGAACCCCTCAGTGACAGCTTTGGTGTGGGAGGGAAGGGGAGGGGAGATTCATGTCAGAAATTGGAAGGGAGGTAAGTGTAGTCCCTATCTGAGTATATTTTAAGCATTTTCTTTGTCTACCAGTCAGATGAGGGTTGAATTGTGACTTGACTCAGTGTCCCCAGATGCCAGCAATATGACTACCTCTGATCACTTAGCCTGAAGAATATTTATTATGAGTCCTTTTTCCTTTCTTCTGAGATGGCTTTTTACTAACGTGAAGAATTCAGCCCATGTGTACACAAAAATCCCCATGCAGATGTTACCAACCTTGTTCCACCATGATGGGCTGGGGGCTTGGGGCGGCATGGCGACAGAGGGACCTTCAGCACAGGTCTCTGTGCCTCTCCAGAGGCGATAAAGGGGAACTTCTTCCTGACATTTTCTTGGAAGCCTGGAATCTCAGCTACAGTTACTGAGGTCACAGAGGCCAGCCCCTGGCCGGATGGCTGAAACCCCATCCCCTTTGTTCAGAAAAGTAACAGTTGCCTCAGCTTAGACATTCTCTTTTGTAAGTTTCTGTAATTGGCTGTCCCAGAGACACACACAATGGGGCTTACATTAGTAACAGTACAGCAGTGCATTAAGTTCATATTACATTTTGAAAGCCATTATCTACCTTTGAAGTCTCTCCCACTAGGTCTGGAGCTTGGGGCTGGACAGCTCCCAGCTGAGTCATTGCCCAGGGCCCCCTGGGAGAAAGCAGCAGTGGGGCAGGAGCAGAGAGAGTCTCCAGCCACCTGGAAAATGGAACTGAGATCCTCAGGCATAGCTTGTGTCCCGAGACCCTGTTGTCCTGCAGTCGTCCCTCTGCCTTGGGCTCTTCATCTCAGCACTCCTGGGTCAGAGGTCACGGGCATGGCAGATGGAGCCTGGGCTCCCAAGTCACAGAGATGGGAGTTCAAGTATTGACTTTGCCACCATGAGTTAAGAAATCTTACCTTTCTGAACTTTAGTTGATTTCAACAAAATAAAAACAAACATACAAATTCGTAGGATTTTGTTGCGAAGATTAAATTGGATTCTGTCACTAAGTACCTGGAATGTAATAGTTTGCAATAATGGTCCTTCCTGGCCTCAGCCTGAGATAAGACATAATAACCTCTACCCTCAGGGCTCTTTCCTCTCCCCAGGAATTATCTCTGTCTATTTGGCCGGCTCTTCTTCCTCCTCACCACCCTAATAAGAAAATAGCAATTTATTGGGCAATTACTAACAAGGAATCTGTAAATGGTGAGTTATAAACCTGGAGGGATGGGGGGTGTGGTCAGAGAATGATGTCCTGGTGCTTCGTAAATGGAACCACTCATCATCTAGCTGATGATGAGACACAAGGTTTGAGTGAGGGGGTGAAGGAGATTATTGAGTCCAAGAGATCACAGATTCCAGAAACCATGCACTAACCACTATTCCATACTGCGTCTTAAAGTTTAGAGAAAACCAAAGAGAGAAGATGTGTATATACAAACCGGGTTTTGCCACAGGATTATGAGGTTATGATTAGCTGGGGAACCATGGAGGACTGTGTGGAACAGATGCTAGTGAAGATGGGCATTAGAGAATACATGGGCCATATTTGGCAATGCAAAGATTAGAGGAAACAGGTTCGAGAAAATGACATGATGACTCAGTCTTTGCAGAGGTCTTCTAACTTGGTTCTGGCTCTCCCACAAATGAAAATGGAATCAGAAATGTAGGTTTTAATCCCATCTATTCTACTTAAAATTTGGTGACACTGGGCACATCACAACCCTTTTGAGCCTCAGTTTACTCAGCTGTAAAATATGGATAAGAATATTGTTTTCAGTTACAAGATTAAATGAGAAAGTGATCTGTAAACAGTATAGATCAATGATTCCCAGACTTACTGGAATATTAGAATTACCTAGGGTGAATGCTAAAAATACAGCTTTCCGGAGGGACACAGCTGGACCAGCAGGACAGAGCAGAAGAGATGTTTCTTGACCTCTCTCTCTTCCCACGCCTGGCTCAGCTACCAGTGCCCCATTGACTGAGCCTAACCAGAAGCTGGCCAGTAAGGGAGCTGGGTGATGCAGTTTTGGGGAATCCATCTCCTCGTACAAATTAGGGGACAAACAGCATAATTAGCACTCTACCCTCTCAAAAACTTCCAGTGGCTCCCCACTGCCTGCTAAATAAAGCCTACTCTCCCTACATGGCCATTCAAGTCCCTGTACAATCTACTCTGTCTTTCCAGACTCTTCTTCCCTCGCTGCTCACATACTGGAGCCTGAAATGGCATCACTTGTTTTCCAGCCCGTTGCATCTTAATCCATCCCCACCGATCATGTGCTGAAGTTATCTGTATCCGTGTATCACTTTCGCTGTTAGACTGAAAGCTCCTGGAGGGTAGAAACCATGTCTTTATGTGTTTGCATCCCCCAGTTCCCAACACTGTCCTGCTCAAGATGTCTGTCCTTCCTTTCCCTAGCTCACAGAGTCCCATGCCTTCTTTAAGATCCAGAACAAATGCCAATTTCTCTATTTCCTCCAGGCAGAGCCAATTCATCTTCTCTTCCTCCTCCATAGGATGTGCAATGTATATCTTACCCCACAACACACACCCCACCCATGGAGCCAAGGTCACGGTTAGGAGCACGGTTCAAACTCTGAAACTCTATCATTCAAAAGCTGTGTAACATTGAGAAATTTTTGTTTAAAATCTTCTAACGCTTTGTTATTTTTTGGCTGCGCTGCGTGGCTTGCGACCAGGGATCGAACCCGGGCCCCCTTCAGTGGAAGCCTGGAATCCTAAACACTGGACCACCAGGGAATTCCCGAGAAATTTATTTAAATTCTCTATCCCTGTTTCTTCATGGTACCTAGCATAGCAATGAGATAATATATGTACAGCATTCAGCACAGTGCTGGGCATATATATTAAATGCTGAATAAATGTCAGTTATTAATATTATTACTTGACTCTAAGCTCCTTGAAGGCAGGACCCGTGTCTTGATCTTTGTTTCCCTAGTGTCTACACAATGCATAGTATATAGTATGTGCTCATAATGTTTATGGGTTGTATGAATGGATACGCATTTAATATTCAATCAACGTTTGTTTGGTTGGTTGATGGTTGGGTAGATGGATGGGTGGTCAAACAGTAGGTACAGTGTTGCTGACTGTACCTAAAAAGTACAGTGAAAGTGAGTAAGTGAATCAATAGGTATCCAATATATGTTGGCTGGTTCATTCTTTGCTTAAAACAAATGAGTGAATGAGGAATGAATAATAGTATTTAATAAGAAGTTTGCTTGTTTGCGTGGTTGAATGAGCAAACAGATTTTCCACGAATAGCAGATGTTCCATAAACGCTGCCTGGTTGAGTGAATGAACAAACATCCCTAAAATATAACAGTAGCCTAGAGCCAAAGCCAGAGAGGACATAGCTAGAGCATTGGTAGGGGGTGAGAGGTAATAGTGCCAGCCACCCAGTAACTACCTCAGAAACTCCGCTTGTGCCTGCCATTTCTCAAGGTCTCTCTGACCCCGCAGGTGCTTCTGCAGGTTGCCTGGGCTGCCATATGGGTGCTACGGGAATCTGGGGCTGGGAAGGGGGCTGGAGATGGGCTAGCCACCCCTGCTTCTCCTCACTCAGCCGAAGAGCAGCCTGCCCAGGCCCCTGACCCCAGTGTTGGCTTCCCTGCCCCACCCCCGGTGAAGAGGAGCCTCCACCTCCCAGCACATTAGGAGCAAATTCTGTATTTTCTTCATCCCAGGGGGCAGGGATGTTGGCTAATCAGCTCACACATCCTCAGCCCTATTCCCCGGCCCTACTTTTCACCTGAGAAAGCCCCAGCAACTCACGTCTCTATTAATGAATTATTTTGCAACACGTCTAGAGATGCATGAACTAGAAATCTTACACATGTTGGAGGATTTTGCCATTTCCATTAAATATGCCATTCATTTGGTGGGTAATTAAATGTGCAATTATGGGCTCTAATTTCCGTCTTAAATAACTTCCTAGGAGAAGCAGAAAAAGAGATGCAGTGTGTAATTTTCTAGAAGAGTCTTTTTTCCCCCAAAGCTTTTTAGCACATAGAAGAAGGGGGAATTAAGTAAAATAAAGTTGGTTTTGATACTACTCCACATGTGTGTCGTTGGCAATTACCGCCCACTTGGGGAACGAGACCAGAGCCTGCCACACAACACCAAAGCCCTGGGGCAGCCCTGGGACAGCGGTCCTGGCAGTCTGAACTTGAGGAGGAGAAGAGAGGGTGGACAGCAACAGGAGCCTGGGGTGGGGAGAGAAGGCATCTCTGCAGACCCCACAGACACCACATTTGGTCAGAGTCTGCAAATCTGAGAGTGATAAGCCCTCCTCCTCCTCTCTGTACTTCCCACACCATCCATGCAGGCTGTATATGAGAACACACAGGCACGTAAACACACACGCGCACATACACACACAGATACGCACGTACACACACGTGCACACACACATGTAGGCACACACACGTGCACGCATGCACACAGGCACACGTACACACACAGACACGCACGTGCGCACACACACGTGTGCACACATGCACGTACACACACACACACACATGCACACATGCACAGGGTAAAGCTCCAACCCTAGAGGCTCCAGTCCAAGCCAGCTGCAGGGAGGCAGCCAGGAAGCAGGAGGAAAGCAAAAGGATCCACGCCACACTTGAACGAAAAGGGCTGCGTGTGGAACATCGCCTCCTAAGGAAACATCAGATACACCTGGGTTCAAGTTTTAGCTCCACCACTTGCTGTGAAAATATGGCTGAGTTACTTAGCCTCTCTGAGCCTCAGTTTCCTCATCTATAAGTTGGGAGTCATCAAACCCAACCCAGAAGATCATTGTAACAAAGGTTAGACCACGTGGAAAGACCCTGTCACAGCCTAGACTCCCAGTAGCAAGCTCTCAATAGATCTATTCCCTCTTGCCCTTCTCTCCCTCAGTTGGCATTGAGGGCCAGGCTTGCCTGGGCAGCTTGTAATTCCAGGGCCCCAGGAAGCCCGCTCACCCTCTGAGAGGCGCCCCGGTTCTCCCCACTCTGCAGCATCATCCTTTGGAGCAGCTTAGCCGCTCCATCCCTCCCCTCCCTCGTCCCATCTCGGGGCAGCCTCTGTGTTCTAGTGGGAGTGAGTCCTTCAGCCTCTCCTGAGTCAGGGCTGAGACTGCAGGGAGGCTGAGGGGTCCTAAGGGACCGGGCTCCTGATAGGAGCACAGAGAAAGCCCAAGGGGTGAGCGAGGGCAGAAGAGGCCAAGGCCGGCCCTCCTTTTGCTGATGGTCTGTGGTGAGTTCAGATTTCCTGGCCAGCCCTCAGAGGCATTCGCTGCTCATCGAATCTTCAGGCACCGATGGCACGAATGTGGAGGGCCCAGTGGAAGGGCCGGCGCTGGCCGGTGGCTCCCGGCCCCTGGGTGTCTCTCAGCTTGCAGAGCCTCTGAGTGTGGACGAGGGGGCCGAGAAGGGCCCGAGGGCAATAAATCAGGCTGCTCTCTGCTCCTCTTGTTGGTCTCCACCCTGGGCATCTGGAAAGGAGATAAAGAAGCAACTCTGAGAACATATCCCGGGATATCTCGGGATCTCAGGCCAGGAAATGGGCTACATTACATAATAGCTTAGCTGAAAGTAGACCTGGGTAGAGGTGGAAGTGAGGATAGTATGAAAAGAAATGACCTGAGGGACTCAAAGCAAAGGCTGCCCTCAAATAAAAAGGTAAATATGGGTGATATTAATATGTGTTGGGAGTAGGGGCGGAGTCCTTCATGAGGCAAGAGCAGACGAGAACTAAAATGGATCCAGAGGACAGTCACCAGCTCCAGGGCCTGGGCCCCATTCGCTGAGGTAGAGGGGGCAGCATGGAACGCTCTCCCACTCCCCACCCCCACTCCCAACATGCAATGCTCTCCCACCCCCGCCCCACCTCCAAGCCACTCTGGCTGCACTGCAAAGCTTTCCACTTATTTATCCTTCCAAGCCCTCACTCTTCTCTTGCTCAATTATCCAACCAGTATTTGTGGATTGTCAACTTTACACAAAGCAGGCCATTCAGATGATAAACATCACGGGTTTTAGAGGCAGGCTGACCTGGTTGGAGTGCCTATTCTGTCCTTACTGGTTATATGGCTTTGGCCAGTTACTTGAAGTCTCTGGGCCTCAGTTTCCACATCTCTAGAATGGGATGGTTGTAAAGACTACATGAGAGAATACCTACATCGTGCTTAGTATGGTGGCTAGCACATAGTTTTGCATTAACTAAAAAAATTAGTCATTGCTAATATTATGAAGGCAAAGCGCTGAAACCTTAAGATGTTCAAAACATATGACTATCCCCTTGGACCATCAGTGCATAAAATACACTTTATATAAAATTACATCCCCCCAAAAGAGAACGTTCTCTGCTTTTTGTTGTCTACAACATCCATGATTTTGCACATGATAGAGGCTCAGTAGCTTTTTGACAAATGGAGGTAAGTTCCTTGATGTCCAGGGATACAGCATTTCAACAATAACTGATATTGGAGACTGTTACCTTATACAGGGGCTTTGGGTTGGAGAGGTGGCAACTTAAGCTTGGAAATGACAAACATCCAAATTTACGATTGGACAGTCCCCAGAGCTTGCCTTTATGATGTTTCCTTTTAATTTTTCGTAAGGAAAGAGGACATAAAGCATTACATGTAGGCTGCCAGGTATTCATATTACAGCATTCATCTCTGGTCTTGTGTGCAATATGGAATCCTTTGTGGGAGAATGCCAAGGTGCACAGAAATGCCACCTTGTGAGGAGGAAAGAGAGAGGTACTGAGGAAAGGCAGGCAGAAGTCATAAAATCATAAGGCATGAAATGAGCTTGGAGGCTCCTCCTACAATCCCAGACTAAGAGCAGTAAGGGACTTTACGGGTCACCCTCATCCTTCCCACTCACCTGACAGATGAGAACACAAGGTCCAAGGAGGTTCTGTGATTTGAGCAAGGCCACCGGCTACTTAGTGACAGTGCTGGGACCAAAGGAGTCTCCTGACTCCACTTTGATGATCTTCCCGCTATAGCTGGCTGTCGTCTTCTCTGAACATGAATTCATCAGAGGTAAGCAGATGACTGCCTTCCTTCCCAAACAGACCGGAGGGACCCCAAGAGCATCACTTTAGCGAGAGAGGGCCAAACACAGTTCCTTATTAGAAGCCAACCACAGGGGCGTATTCTTTACCCCACACCTACCCCTCTCCATACTGGTTTGGGTAAGCATGTTTATGTCTGCAACTAAGCCAACCATACAGGGGAATTAATCCTCGAGACAATTAGAACTGACACCTTCTTGTAGTACTGAACACAATCTGGGAAATATTTACGTGAGTCACAGTTCAGCTGCCACATTAAAAAAAAAAAAAAAAGAGGATGGAGACTGACAGATGGCCCTGGGGGACAGATAATGGCCTGTGGGTCAAGGATCTCCAAAGGACCTCTTCCAGATGAAACCCAACTCAGAGGAATCCACAGAGACCCCATCTACCCTCCCTTCCTGGCCCCAGCCCACTGGGAAAACACAGGGCAGCAATGTGCTACAGCAAAACCAAGGACTGCCCTGGGGTCCTTGGGGGCAGGAAGAAAGGAAGGTGAAGGTCTTAGGGAGCTGCCTGTGGAATGGCAGCATTTCCAATGGTCCCTGCCAGGCCCTCAGGGTCCTATTCCCTCCTCCTGCCCTCACACACAGCCTCCACCAGCTTGTTCAAAGAGCTATCCTGCAATCCCACTCCTGGGCATATATTCAGAGAAAACTCTAATTCAAAAAGATACATGCACCCCAATGTTCATTGCAGCACTATTGACAATAGCCAAGGCATGGAAACAACCTAAATGTCCATCAACAGAAGAATGAATAAAGAAGATGTGGTACATATATACAATGGAATATTACTCAGCCATAAAAAAGAATGAAATAATGCCATTTGCAGCAACATGGATGGACCTAGAGGTTATCATACTAAATGAAGTAAGTCAGAGAAAGACAAATATCACTTATATGTGGAATCTAAAAAAAAAAAGATACAAATGAACTTACAAAACAGAAATAGACCCACATACATAGAGAACAAACTTATGGTTACCAAAGGGGTAGGCAGGAACGAGGATGGATAAATTAGGAGGTTGGGATTAACATATATACACTACTATATATAAAAGCAAGGACCTACTGTATAGCACGGGGAACTGCTGAATATTTTGTAATAATTTATAAGGGAAAAGACTCTGAAGAATATATATATATATATATATATATATATCTGAATCACTATATATATATATATATATATATCTGAATCACTGTGCTGCACACCTGAAACTAACATGACATTGTAAATCAACTATACTTCAATTAAAAAAATAGCTACATTCCAAATTACACAATAAATAAATAAATAATTTAAAATACATATATTTTTTTAAAAAAGAGTAATCTACCTCTGCCTTGTTTATCCTGATAACCGTTCCAAAGTTTCCAGTGCTAAGGGAGCTCTTTCACCATGCTATACCCAGGGCCTGATACAGGTCCTAATGTGTAGTGAACATTTCATATGTGGTTGATAAATAACTGATAACTCTTAAGCATTAGCCCTCATTTCCTTGGCTATTTTATAGTTTCATTCTTGCACATCCATTCTTTCCTTATGTATTTATGACGCTTCGGATGTGGGTGGCTATGGGCATCATGTCACAGATGAGAAAACCCAAGCTCAAATCAGTGAGGAGGGCTTGCCCGGGATGATGCAGCCGGTCGCCGGAAGAGCCAAGAATCCAGCAGGTCTTTTGCCCTGTGCTCTTTCAGGCACAGGAGGTGACTGCCCTCGGCTGTGAATGCCCCACAGGTAATAGCATTTAAAAGGGAACTCTCTCCTGTAGTACGGGTCCTACCTTGGGGCCTTGCACATTCTAGGAGCCCATTAACAGACATTGGAGGCTGTTCTCTCCGGGGGGCCCTGGGTGGGAGGGGCAGTGATTTAAGCCTATTGGTAAAGGTAAGGGCTGAGGCATAGGTGGTGATGACAGGAAGCAACAAGAAAACAGAATAATACATAAGGCAATTTCAGACAGTGATGAGAGCTGCAAAGATGGTCACAAATGGAGAATCTTACGGGAAAAATACAGGACAAAATGCATCAGTGGAATCAAGGGCTAGGCTGTATGAGTCAGACTCTAAGTGCTCAGAGATTCAGGGAAGGGAGAAACTAGAATAGACGGAAAACTCTGCAAAGATTCATGGAAATGGAACCTTGCATCAGGCTTTGAAAAAATGTTAGAATTTGGTTAGAAGGAGGATGCAGGACATGGGCCTCCAAATGTGAAATCCAGAACAAGGGAATGGAAGCAAGGTCACATTTATTAAGCAATTACCATGTGTCAGGCACCACACCAGATGCTGTCACATCCACACAGAGAGGGAATAAGCACCATGTGGGGGAATGGGGACAGGAAAGAGGGCAGATGACAGCAGAGGGCCCAAGTAGAAGAGGAATGATAAGGAACAAGAGGAAGGGTCAGAGGAGCTCAGGCTAAGTCAGACCTTAAATGCAGGGCTAGGAAACCTCCCCGGACTTCTCCCCTGTGCTTACTACGGCACTGTTTCATGATTGTTTAATAATTTAGTCTGGGTGATGAGCAACTCGAGAATGGAGACTGTTTCATCCATCAGTGCAATGTTTCCTGGATGTTAGTGTACCTCAGAATCACTGGGAGGACTTATTAAAACACCAGTTATAGAGCGCCATTCCTGGGGTGTCTGATTCCGTAGGTCTTGGGTTAGACCTGAGCATTTGCATTTCTAACAAGTTCCCAGACTCACAAATGACCGCTGTGATTCTTGCTTCCTGGTAAACCCCGTGTGGGTTTCCTCCCACATCGAATAGAGTTGACTTGCGTGACCAATAACATATTGTGGAAGTGATGGTGTGTGACTTCCAAGATTAGGTTACAGAAGAAATTGCAGCTTGCCACTTACTCTCCTGGATTGTTCACTTGGGGGACGTCAGCCTCCATGATGTGAGGACACTCAGCCTTGCAGAGAGGTCCACACGGGTTGAAACTGAAGTCTCCAACCAACAACCAACACCAACTTACCAGCCATGGGAATGAGCCACCTTGGAAGCAGATCTTCCAGTCCTGGTCCAGCCTTCAGATGACTGCAGCCTCAGCCAATATTTTGACTGCTCCTTCATGAGAGATTCTAAATCAGAACCTACAGAAACTATGAGGGACAACAAAATGGTTACTGCTGTTTTAGGCCACTAAGTCTTGGAGTGATTTGTTAGGCAGCTATAGATAACTAATACACCAGAAGATGCTGGTGAGGCTGGTCCAGGGACAACACTTTGAGAATGACTGCACTATTTTGACCCCTGTACTCAGCATGTGCCTGGTATATAGGATGCACTCAATAAATATTTTTTAATTAATTCATTAGTAAATGGATAGGAGACAATGAATAAAGGTGAGACTTAAAGCTGCAAGCACTGGGGAGCCATTGAGTTGATAAATGGCATGACATCAGTGGTATTTGGGAATATTTGCTGAGAAAGGGCTATAGAACCACGGTTTGCTGAGTGGCCCTGCTGGCAAAATTGCGCACTTAGTGTGCAGTCTCCACTCTAGCTTCTGAGGCCTCCATCCAAGGACTTGGCAGGCAATGGAGCCTAGGCCTGGGAACTGCTGTTTCTACTTCTTCAGGCTTGCAGGAGGCCTGCTACGACCTCCCTCTACCCCTGCATTTTGATCTCCATCAACAATCTTTCATCTCTCTCTCTGCTCTCCTTTGTCAGTCCTTACCCTCCCATTCTGTCCGTCCTCCTCCCTGTCTTTTATTCCTCTAATTGCCTCTCCTGCCACAACAAGTCCTTGGGAAATTCCAGCCTCCTCTGCTGCTGGCTCCATGAAGACTCTTCCTCCTCCCAGCCTGGGATGTTTTATCCCCTCTACATTATTCCCATAAAGCAGTTCACAGTATAATGCCACAAATATTTACCAAGTCCTAGCTGCCTGTGCCAGCCAACATTATGCTGAGTATATAGAGGCAAATAAGACCAATTTCCACTTGAAAGATTTCCAGTAGGGACTTCACAGCGCCCATGGACCAGCATCTCTGCTCCATGCCACACTCCAAACTCAACCCAATCCCCCACTCCACCCACATATCATTGCCTCCTCTTTGTGGCCGTGTGGGCTTGGGGGTTTTGGCTGAGTCTCAGAAGAAAACTGGCTTTACTTGGATGTTTTGCCAGCTCTCTCTCTTGCTCTATTTGTCTCAGCCATTCTGCCAGAGCTTCAGACTTATTTGTCTTTCCTTGCATTTTGTCTTGGGGTGTTTGTGCAATAATACTCAGGCTTTGGTTGGAATTTCTGAAAAACACTGTATCTGATATGCTACAGAAGAGCTTGGGATGCTGAACCATTTATCTTTAGCATTGTTATGGTTAGGTGAAGTGGGTCTATTCAAGCTCCTTTCTCCCCTTTGGGTCCTTCCAGGATGCCTAGAACCTCCAAGAGGAGTGTAGTCAGCCTAGGGGGGAGGGAGTTGAGCCCACCCCCTATTGCCAACCCCTCCCAAGCTTTCCCCACAGGAGCTCTGGAGTTGCTGGATGATACAAATAAACTTCTAGAGAAACTCAGTGCACATGAGGAAGCAGCCCACATAGCCCCTCAAAGAGCACAGACCACGAGTGTTTACTCAGGGAGTGCCCACCCCACACCAGGAACATTTCAGCCTTACCTATTTGGGCTCCCAGAGTCTGACTTCCAGTCCCTCTACGAAGGTTGTTTCCTGTAATGAAAACACCTCACCCCTGGCAAGTCCAAATCAGAACGTATGATCTTCCCCTCCGAACTGTTCTTCTCACAGTCTTCCCATCTTAAGAATGACATTCCCATTCTCCAGGTGCTCAGGTTAGAAATCCAGGATACATCTTTGCCACCCTTCCCTCTACAGCCCCCTCCCTCCATTCTTTCACCAAGCCTAGAATATTCTATCTCCAAAATTTATCTCTCCAACAAAACCGAAAACACTAATTCAAAAAGATACATGCACCCCAATGTTCATAGCAGTGTTATCACCAATAGCCAAGATATGGAAGCAAACTAAGTGTCCATCAACAGATGAATGGATAAAGAAGATGTGGTATGTATATAATGGAATACTATTCATCCATAAAAAGAATGAAATTTTGCCATTTCCAGTAACGTGGATAGATTTGGAGGACATTATTCTAAGTGAAATTAAGTCAGAGAAAGACAAATACTATATGATATCATTTATATGTGGAACTAAAAAATACAACAGGCTAGTGAATATAAGAAAAAAGCAGCACACTTCACAGATATAGAGAACAAACTAGTGGTTACCAGTGGTGAAAGAGAAGGGGGGAAGGGCAATACAAGGATAGGGGAGTAAGAGATACAAACTACTGGGTATAAATAAGCTACAAGCTATATTGTACAACACAAGGAATATAGCCAATATTTTATAACTATAAATAGAGTATAACCTTTTAAAAATGTGAATCACTATATTGTATACCTATAACATATAATATTGTACAGCAAATATACTTCAATAAAAAAGGAAAAAAATATATATATATATATCTCAATTTCTCTACTTCTCTCCTCCACTGCCATGACCCTAGCCCAGGCCACTATCATCTCCCAAGTGGAACCCCAGTTATTCTCTCAACTCCCACATTTGTCTCCTTTCAGCCTCTTCTCCCCCCAGTAGCTAGAATGAGCAATCCAAAACCATATCTCCTCACATCATCCCCTGCTTTGCTTCAAACTTTCCACTTAAATTGAGAAAAAGAAAAAAGATCCCAATCCCTTACAAGGCTTATAAGACCCTTCATGTTCTGGCCCATCACCACCTCAGACCTTGTCCCAGGTTGCAGTGCCCTCTCATCCCTCCTCATCCATCATGGTCCTCAAACATTCCTAGTCTTTTGGCATACGCTGTCCCTCGTGCCTAGAAGAGGACACTGGCCCAGGCGTGCCAGGGCTCTTTCCTTGCCTGGCTGACCCTAGATCTAACCCTAACCTTAAACCTAACCCTTCAAGTCTTAGCTTAGAATGCATGTCATTGGAGCAGGCCTTCCCTGACCACCCTAATCTAAATTCGGTTCCTCCATTCTATTCCCTCCTGGTACCCTGTACATTTCCTTCACAGCTCGTAATTATGTAATTACATGTGCAGCACTCTGTTTCATATTTCCTCACCAGACTGTGAGCTCCATGAAGGTAGGGGTCTTGTGTGTTCCTTCACCCCTTTATTCCTAACTTGGGGGCACAAATAAGAGCAGGTCGCTGTCTGCAGGGGACTCACACTCTTATGGTAAAGGCACGTGCATGTTCTAATTGAACATCTAAGGTATCAAGGTTTTGAGCTTTGACAAGGTGCTAGGAAATGGCCAAGTTAGCCCGAGAGAGCTCCAGCTTCCCGGAGACGGCGGATGAACTGAGGTCGGTCAGTAGGCTGGCTATTTGGTCATGGTGCCTACTACACCTACAGCTCCTTCTAAGGGCCAGCTGCCCAGCTATGACCTGCTGAATGAGCAGTCATGACCTGTCTTACCCGACACCATTAACATTGCATGATCATGGGCGCCTGACAGAGGGCCACCACGCCCCTGGCTCTCCAGCATGGCATGGAGTAGCAACGCTCAGATTTTCGGTCTCGGGATACTTTTACATGATTAAAAATTATTGAAGACCACAGAGAACTTCCATTTATCGGGCTTATATCTATTAATATTTACCAAATTTTCTAATTCTGAAAATGTTTATTCATTAATTAACTGGAACATAAAAATAAACTCATCATATCCTAACATAAATAACATATCTTTATGAAAGACAACTAAATTTCCCAAAATAAAAAAAATGGCTCTGTTTCACATTTCTGCAAATCTCCCTAAGTCTGGTTTACTAGAAGACAGATTCTCATATTTGTTCCTACACGCAACCTGTTGTGATATTTTGTTTTGGTTGATATATACAAAGAAAATCTAGCCTCACATAGATATGCAGCTGGAAAAGAGGAGCGTATGTTAATAGCCTTTTCAGATTATTGTGGACAGCCTTCTTTAATACGTCATCGAAACTCGACTCAAAGGTTTGTTGTATTGTAGAACCTGAAACCGCATCAGTGAACTTTTCACACTCTGTTACATTCAAATCTATTGGTCTCTCCAGTACTTTAACTGGATCTTTTTACCCGGGCATGATTGTGTAACATCCTGTCTTGGTCATTTGGAAAATACTGGTTTATTGACTTATGTAGATTTTTTCAAATGACACACTTTATTAAGCTATATCCAAAAAGTCACATTCATCAATATCACCACCAATTAGAAAAGTCTTTAAGTATTGGGAAGCTATCCAGTTCATGGTGGATACAAGTTTTCCAAAACCCTAATGTTTCCTCGAAACTTCAAATGTCATCATTGTCAACACCACCAGTTATTTTCTTGAAGTGGCAGGCTTGCTTCATCTACTTTCAAGAAAATATCTACAAAATATTAAATCTGAATAACCATAGTTTTTCTGTCCATAAATCTCACAAGTAAAATGATGTTCTATGAAAAAAGTGGTGAGTTCAGCTTGGAACTCAGTCACACAGTGCTTTTCCTGGAGATGACCACTGGACTTCAGTGTGTAAGAGAAGCACTATATGCGTCCTTCACACAGACTTAAAAAAGACATGTTCTCAAGGGTCGCGATATAACCAAATTAATACTCTTTCCTGCTTCATCAAAGACATACTTTAGTGAAACTAGCTTTTTCTCTTTCCTGCGAGTGCATGGTGGCGAAAAATACGACTACTAGAATGGTTTGGTGGCATTGTCTTGATCTGTGCCAAGATGCCAGCAGTTTTATCCACGATGTTTTTGTGCCATCACTGCAAGTACCACCACTGTGGAAAAGGCAAATGAAACTAGTATTATCATGAAAATGGTTTTAAACATATAGAACCCCTGAAAATGTCTCAGACCCCAGGGGTTCCATAGGCCATGCTTTGAGTACCACCAGCCCAGAGCAAAAATAATTACCTAGGACAACCAGATTCCCTCTCTGGAATTTTTAAACCAAGAAATACTGGGCCAATAAGGTAGTTGATAGTGAGAAGTGAACTGGAGAACAGCAGCACCCTTATATCAGAGCCAGCAGGGCCCCTATCCCAGGCCCCACACCTCAGGCTTCCTCTCTGATGCTTGAGTCCTTTGGGGGCTAGCAATATCATCCAGATGGGGCACCCCAAGCCTGGACTAGGGTTTTCACAGGCTCTGCTCCCTGTTTCTTTCCTTCAGGGTGCTCTAGAGCCTCCTATATGTGAGATTGACCAGATATCCTGAAAGCTAGAGGTCTTGCACCAATGTGGTTGTCCCAGGTTTCCTAGGCAGGCCCAGGCTCCAGGAGGGCAGCCTGGCAAAAGCATTGCTTCTACTGGCCAATGTGGTATTTATTTCATGGGATTGTACAAAATTAGGTGGACAGAATGATACCGTCATATTTTTTGGGTGACTCGCACTCATGTCAGACACAAGATGAGCTCAGAACTCTACAGCACCAAAAATCCACCACCAGTCCTTGGGCCTGAAGGGGGCTGGGGGGGTATGCAACAGCTCTCACCCATCTGTATTCCATCCATGGTGCTGCCTTCAGTCTACAATACCCAAGGGCAATGGGGCACCCAAGCTCCCCTACCAGTAGCACACCACCCCACACCACCCCACTCCCACAGATTCCATGCTTCATATCAGGCAGTCCTCTGGGGGTGGCTGACCCATCTCCTCCAAAGGTTTTAGGGATCACTGCTCCATATTGCCAATAGGCTTTTCCTAGCGATGTCCTCTCTTGATTCTGATGGATATTTCTCCAGGTTGGTCTTAAGCCATCTCAGACAAAGGACTGCCCTTCCTCTTCCACTCACAGGTCCCTCATCTATCCTCCCTGCAGGTGGCATTGTATGGAATAGGAGTGAAGTCAATATTGAAAGAAATCATATTCTAAAGTGCCAAGCAAAGTCAAAAGAAGGTATGTTTGTAAAATGTGCTGTTTAAAGTTTATGGTATAAAATTTCAAAGGATGAATTTAACGTACGTAATACAAAGTATTGTTCACAATCTCTTGAAGACTCAGGGTAAGACTTGCATTTGTGGTCATCATCAACAAAGCACAGTAACAATCTTTGAGAGAACAATCTTTGAGAAGCCAGTACTCACAGGTGGTATGACAGATGATGCAGGGTCATGAGTAATGATGCAAACCAACCTTAACTACGTGGTATTAGGGAGTTCCAGAGGCAAGACTATTACATTGTTTCAATGAAAACAAGTTCCTAAGAGCCATGGAATTGTGCATAAAAATATCAAAGTTTCCTTTTTCTCAGTAGGAGATATAAAATTAGCCAGGAGCTGCAAATTTTACAATATAGAACACAAAGAGATGGCTCCTGGGCCTGAAGAGGAAGAGTTGATTATGAAGACTCTTCACGTGCCCAGACTGGACAATAAACAAATTCATAAGTACCTCTCCTTTTCCCATTATTCTAAATATTCACTGATAAATTACTATACCTCATATGGGCCCATGAATTTTATAATACATTTTTACAATAGCGTTATTAAAATGTAATTCATATGACATTAAAATTCATCCTTTTAGAGTACACAATTCAGTCGTTTTTAGTGTATTCACAGAGATGTGCAACCATGAGAACTATCTAATTATATGACTTTTTATCACCGCAAAGAAATCTTGTCCCCATCCTTTCACTCCCAAACCCTGGCAAACATTCATCTCCTTTCTGCCTCTGTAAATTTGCCTATTTGGGGCATTTCATATAAATGAAATTATACAATATGCAGTTTTTTGTTTCTGGGTTCTTTCACTTAGCACAATGTTTTCATGGTTCACCCATCGTATAAGATGTATCAGTACCTCATTCCTTTTTTTTAACAAATAATATTCCATTGTGTGTTTATGTCACATTTTATTTACCCATTCATCATTTGTTGGACATTTGGATTATTTCTGCTTTTTGGCTACTACAAATCATGCTGCTATGAATATTCATGTATAGGTGCTTATGTGGACATATATTTTATGTACCTGTGAGTGGAATTGCTGGGTCATATGTTGACTCTATATTTTAGCCTTTTGAGAAACTGTCAAACTGTTTTCCAAAGTGGTTGCACCATTTTACATTCCCACCAGCAATTTATGAGAGTTCCAGTTTTTCTACATCCTCACCAAAACTTATTATTGTCTATTTTTTTTTACAACTTGTTTTGTGGACTAATATATGGTCTATCCTGGAGAATGTTTCACATGAACTTGTGAAGAAAGTATAGTCTATAATTGGTGGAGGGTTCTATAGATGTCTGTTAGGTCTAGTTCATTTATAGTGTTTTCACTATTTCCTTATTGATTTTCTGTTGAGCTGTTCTATACATTATTGAAAGTGGGTATTGAAGTCTCCAACAATTATTGTTGAATTGTCTATTTTCCCTTCAATTCTGCCAGTTTTTACTTCGTGTATTTTAGAGGTCTCTTGTTAGGTACATATATGTTTATAATTGTTATGTCTCCCTGAGGAATTGAACCTTTTCAGTATAACGTTTCTTTCTTTGTCTAATAAATATTTTTGTCTTAAAGTCTATTTTATCTGATATTAATATAGTCACTCCAGCTCTATTTTGATTTCTTTTTGCATAGAATGTCTTTTTCCATCCTTTTACATTCAACCTATTGGTCTTCCTCTGTCTGACTTATTTCACTTAGCATAATGCCCTCAAGGTCCACCCATGTTGTTGCAGATGGCAAGATTTCACTCTTTTTTTATAACTGATGTCTGAATTTTATATATAGATCCATATCTATATGTTATAATTTCTGTATCCATTCATCAATCGATGGACACTTAGGTTGTTTCCATCTTGGCTATTGTAAATAATGCTGCAATGAACAGGGGTGTATATATCTTTTCAAGTTAGTGTTTTTGTTTTCTTCAAATAAATACCCAGAAGTGAAATTGTTGGACTATATGGTACTTCTATTTTTAATTTTTTGAGAAACCTCCATACTGTTTCCCATTGTGGTTACACCAACAGTGCATGAGCATTCCCTTTTCTCCACATCCTTGCCAATACTTGTTATTTCTTGTCTTTCTGATAATAGCCATTCTAACAGGAGTGAGGTGATATCTCATTGTGGTTTTGATTTGCATTTCCTTGATGATTAGTGATATTGAGTGTCTTTTCATGTACTTGCTCATGTATATGACTTCTTTGAAAAATGTCAATTCAGATTTTCTATGTATTTTTTAATTGGAGTGTTTGAGTTTTGCTACTGAGATGTAGAAGGTTTTTTTTTGGTTTTGTTTTGTTTGGACATTAGTCCCTTATCAGATATAGGATTTGAAAATATTTTCTCCTGTCTAGTAGGTTGCCTTTTCATTTTGTTGGTTGTTTCCTTTCCTGTGCAATATACAGGACTTTCACCTCCTTCATTAAACTATTCTTAGGTATTTCATTATTTTTGATGAAGTTGTAAATGGAATTACTTTTTAAATTTCCCTTTCTGATAGTTTGTTATTGTATAGAAATGCAACAGATTTTTGTGTATTGATTTTGTATCATGCAACTTTACTGAGTTCATTTATTAGTTCTAACACTTTTTTGATGGAGTCTTTAGGGTTTTCTACAATATATATAATATCATGTCATCTGCAAATAGTGACAGTTTTAATTTGTCCTCTCTGATTTGGATTCCATTTATTTATTTTTCTTGCCTAATTGCTCTGGCTAGGGATTCCAATACTATGTTGAATAAAAGTGGCAAGAGTGGGCATCTTTTTCTCTTGCCATTCTCTGTCTTTGTCATTTTGCCAACCTCTGCCTTTTGATTGTAGTGTCTAGTCCATTTACACTTAATGTAATTACTGCTAAGGTAGGGTTTACATCTGCATTTTGCTATTTGTTTTCTATTCCTCTATTCCTCCATTACTGTCTTCTTTGCACTAAAAAGATATTTCCTAGTAGGCCACTTTAATTCCTTTGTTTCTTTTATTCTGTTTTTTGAGTTATTTTCCTAGTGCTTGCCTTGGTGATTACAATTAACATCCTAACTTAAAACAATCTATGTTGGATAAATACTAACTAAATTTCAATAGATTACAAAAACTGCTCCAATATAGCTCTATTCCTTGACCACTTCCTGTAATTTTACTGTCATACAAATTATAAATCCATTGAAACAGCCTTTATAAATCCATCCACCCTAATCTGAAAGAACATCAGTGAGGTAGAACTTGAGCCATGGCAAGCCAAAGTTATGAGGAAGCACAAACTATGAATAACATGAGGGAAAGGAAGCAGAAGCTATAGAGAGGATGAAAAAATAGACTATTGGGGAAGCATAAGTTACTTGGTAGAGAGTAGAGCAAGGAGTACATTACAGAGAGTCACAGAGTCACTTAGTGACCAAACATTAGAAGAAAGACACACAACTTTCTGCTGCTGCTGTCACTTCAGCCAGTCTGAAATCAGAACCACCCAACTGTTTTTGCTCCTTTTGAAACCTGTTCAGCCTCTTGTCGGGGTCTTTAAAATAAAATCCCTGTAAAATAAAGTAATTTGAGTGACTGCCTGTTCCTTCAAACCCAAACAGGTAAATAAATCAGCCAGACAGAGAAAAAGGAAGGGAATTCCAGGCACAGGGTTCAGCATGTGCAACAAAACAGCCAAGTGATAGAATAGCTTAGAATGTTTTAAAAGATGAAAAATGAGGGCCAGAAAAGAGGAAAGGGCTGAGAAACAGAAGAAAAAAAGTAGAAAGGAAAGGATTGTATTTTGCAGTGCTTAGAGGAGATGCTGATGGAGGCTAACAAGAGTTTTCTCATGTAGTTTCTGTGAAGAGAGGACAAGGTGCACAGCTTTATATCCTGGGTTTCCAGGAGTGTGTCAGGGTTTGACTCTCCCTTGTGAAATAAAATTCACATTTTATGGCAAGACAAGAAAAATTTAAACATAAAAAAATTTTCTCAGCCCTTTGGCCTCCTCTCTCCCCTCTGCTGTGCACTGTGCATCTGCATTATGCATCGACCAAACCTCTCCCATTGGCAGAAATACCTGCTGAATCATAAAGAGCAACATTCTCCCAGTACCAACAAGACGACTCCTTAAAAGAAAACATTCCTTCTTGCTTTTGTAAGGGGTCTTGATGACCCACCACTTTGTACTTGCAGGTCTGAATTGTGTAAACTGTCAATAATACATCATTTAATATACAGACCTTTAAAGACACAGACATAGAGAATGGACTTGAGGATATGGGGAGGAGGAAGGGTAAGCTGGGACGAAGTGAGAGAGAGGCATGGACATAAACACACTACCAAATGTAAAATAGATAGCTAGTGGGAAGCAGCCATGTAGCACAGGGAAATCAGCTCCGTGCTTTGTGACCACCTAGAGGGGTGGGATAGGGAGGGTGGGAGGGAGATGCAAGAGGGAGGAGATATGGGGACATATGTATATGTATAGCTGATTCACTTTGTTATAAAGCAGAAACTAACACACCATTGTAAAGCAATTATACTCCAATAAAGTTGTTAAAATATATATATATATATAGAGAGAGAGAGAGAGAGAGAGAGAGAGAGAGAGACCTTTGTCTCAAAAAACCTACATAACTGTGCTTTGACTTCTAATGGATGGAATAGTTCTCAGAGCTTTCTGAGATGCTTTTCCTGGGTTGTAATCTTCAATTAGGCTCGAATAAAATTTTCCATCTCTTTCTTAGATAGACTGATTAATTTTTCTTTCTTTCTTTCTTTTTTTTTTGGCTGCCTTGGGTTATCGTTACTGCACGCAGGCTTTCTTTAGTCTCAGAAAGTGGGGCTACTCTTTGTTCTGGTGTGTGGCCTTCTCCTTTGCGGTGGCTTCTCTTGCTGCAGAGCATGGGCTCTAGGCGCATGGGCTTCAGTAGTTGTGGCACGTGGGCTCAATAGTTGTGGCACACAGCCTTAGTTGCTCTGCGGCATGTGGGATCTTCCCAGACCAGGGATCATACCCATGTCCCCTGTATTGGCAGGCAGATTCTTAACCACTGCACCACCAGGGAAGTTCCCTGATTAATTTTTTATTGACATCCTATATGGGGTTAACATTCAGAAAATCCAGACTGAAAGGACCTTGTTTTTTAAAGCAGAAATTCTCAAAGTGTGCTGCCCAGACCAGCAGCACCAGTGCCACCTGGGAACTCATTAGAAACGCAAATTCTCAAGGCCCACCCTAATCCTACAAAATCAGAAACCCTGGCAGGGAGGAGGGGTTGGGGGGCGTGTCCAGCAGTCTGCATTTTAATAATCCCTCCAGGTGATTCTGGTGCATGCTAAAGAACCATGGGTCTGTACGTGCAGCCTTCTGCTTGGATCTAATGGACAGAAGTCCAGGCAGAATGAAGGAGATACACATGCACAGAGCTTGGGAAGGTGATAACATTCGCCCTCTGTGGAGCCCACTGGAGTGTGACTGGGACTGAAGAAGCCTCACTCCAGGTCACAGGAGTCTGTGCATCTCTATCACTGGCTAAGTGTGGAAATGTGGAGGAAGGAGACAGAGAAGGAAGCATTGCGTGGGGTAAGGGCAGTGACCTCAGGCCACCTCAGTGAGTAGAGGGGTCCAGGCTCATCGTCACTTTATTGTAAGTTCCCAACTTAGCGTTCCACCTGATTGCAGGTGTACTCTGCTGATTTCAACATAAACTCAAGATTATAGATGCAGGACGCAAGTCCTCCTCCCCCAGGCTATGTCTCTTTTCCCCTTAATCAGGAGCTGGGATGCTCGACCCTCCCGCAGCCTTGGCCTATCCTGAGATGGTTCCACCCCTCTTCCAACCTCAATGGTCAGCCTCTGTGCAAGAGCAGCTCACTCTCCAGCCTTCAGCAGCTTTGATCATGTAGTTTATTGACCACCAACATCAGAATCAATAGGGAAGCTTACCAATAAATTTTAAATCTGAACCCCATCCCAGAGCAATTAAATCAGAATTTCTGGAAGCAGGCCTGAAACCGAGCAGGACCCTGTGGGGCTCCTGGGCATGGAAGCCTTTCTGTTCCCTGTTTTTTGTAGGGAACAGACTCCAGCCTCCATGACCTTCCCTGAGTTCCAAAGGGCAGATTCGAACAATTGCTAATCAGGGAAGGGAGGGGATGCAGAGACAAGGGAGGAGCAGCCAGGAAACCACCTGAGGCCAGATTAAAGGACCCAGAGGAGCTCATCAAGATTAGGAGACACCTGAGACCAGATTAAAGGAGTGCAGACCCTGCACACACTCTGATCCTTATCAGCAACCCCACCCTTGAACCATTGTATAAAACTCCTCATCAAATCCCCTTGGGTTGGGACATACAGTTTTTGGGGGCAGGAGCCCACTATGTCCGCCTTTGCCAGGCAAAGAAATAAAGCTGTTATTTTCTACTTCACCCAAAACTCTGTCTCTGAGATTTGATTCGGCACTAGTGCGCAGAAGCCAAGTTTTCGGCATCAGGTCCAGCATTGGTATTTTTAAGGTAATTGCCAAGTTGATTCTAACATGCAACCAGGGTAGAGAACCACTGATGATTAAAGTTTCTGTATGAATTCCATCTTCCTTCCCTCGACTCTGGTGCTTAAGAGAAGGAAGATCCCCTTTGACTTTGGGACCTAGATCCTTGGCAAGGCGGTCCATGAGACCTGGTTATTCTGCAGGCCACGACATAGCAAAAATGTCCAGTAATTAATATATATACAGGAAGTCCCCTACACACAAACCTTCAAGTTGCGAACTTTCAAAGATGCGAACGTGCGTTGCATCAACATCAGAGGTGAGTGAGATTGCAGCTTGCCCTCCATCTCCTATTGCTGACGATCCTTCAGCTCTACCATCTCCCACCCCTTCTCCCTCCTGCAGTCAGTAACTCTTCTTGCCTCTTCACTCGAGCCAGCCCCTGGATGCCAGCTGTTGTACAGTACTACTGTACTTTTCAAGGTACTGTACTGTAAGATTAAAAATGTTTTCTTTATTTTTTGTGTTTGTTTTTTATGTATTATTTGTGTGGAAAGTACTATAAACCTATTACAGGACAGTACTATATAGTGTGTTATTTGGGTAACTAGGCTAACTTTGCTGGACTTAACGAACAAATTGGACTTACGAATTCACTCTCGGAACAGAACTCCTTTGCATATAAGGGACTTACTGTAATTACAGTTTAATGATATCCTTTATGAGGCAATCATTCCATAAATGTCTATTACATGTGCCGGACATTGGCGATACAGCAGCAAATAAAACAGACAAAAACTCCTACCTTCATGGAGCCTATGAAAATATATACTATGTTAGATGGTGATAAGTACTATGGGTAAAAATAAAGCAGAAAAAGGAATCAGGTATCCCCAGGGCTAGAGAGGGTTTGCTCTTTTTAGAACGGCAAAGACCTGAGGAGGGGACCCTGTGGCCATCTGGGGGAAGAACGATCCAAGCAGTGGGGACAGACCCTGAGTGTGGATGTGCCTGCAATGTGCTGAATTCTTTGCATACATCATCTTAGTTTATTCTCACAGCGAGTCTTTAATGGAGGTATTATCCCCATTGTTACATATGGGAAGGATAAGTAGTCTGCCCAAGTTCACAGCGAGTGTCGGAGCTGAGATTCCAGGTCAGTGTGACCTCAGTGGCCCTGCTTTCAACCACCACTCTACTGCCCTGTCAGCATCACGCCTCACCCCTGCCAGGGGGGTCATCACAGGTGACAATGTCTGGGGAGTGACGAGTCCCCCAAGGAGCAAGAGTGTGTGTACAGCCCCAGTACCCCCATCCCCCCGAGGCTGGCTTCCACGTGGACATGGTTGCTGCCCCTCCCTGCTTCTCTCCTCCTACTTCCCCATTTCCTTCCAACACACACACATGCAACTTTTTGAACAGACCCTGTCCTTCTTCCTGTCCTATCTGTCTATCCTGGTCTGCTGCCCACAGGGGGATTGCAGACCAGACAACCCAGTGTGTCACAGCTCACAGGGTTCCAGTGTGACTCCAACATCTCAGAGTTTCTGTTTAGTAGGTAATACCATCCATTGGGGACTTCCGCATCCCCTTAGCAACTCTCCCGAGAGGCACCTTAGGTGCAAGGCTCAGAGTACTCTTTACTCTGATCCAAAGCCGTCCCAAGCCATTTGATTCCCCACAAGTCTCTAAAGGGCAATTCCTCTAAAGGAAGGGCCCCTGCAGCTTACTAGTCTCTAACAGGTCAGCCAGGGGACTGGCCCCAAGAGTGGGCACCTTCTCCTCTCACTCCTCTCTTGGGCTTTCCTTCCTCCCTCTCTCCCCAGTTGGAGAATGGCTTCATGTCAGAACATGAGATGTGCTCTTAGGCATAGAGAAAGGTCATTTCCAGCAGGCACTTAATGGTGAAAACCCACATCGCCATCGTAGGAGCCCAGGCAAGAGCCTCCATTTCCTAGGAAGCTGACTGGACACACTCAGCTCTCAGCTGAAGGCGATGAAACGAAGACACCAGTGCAAGGCACAGCCCTGGTCCCTTCCCTACGTGTCCTCCAGACCTTCCATGCTCATCCAACAAACACTTACCAAGAACCAACTTGGTCCTTTCCACAGCTAGCTGGGAAGACAGAGTCCACCAAGGCAAAGTCCTTGCCTTCAGAGAGCACTCAGGACGGGAGGGGAGGCCAACAACCTCCCCTCAGAGGCGACCACCGTGACGCCCATGCAGTGTCAGAATCGTGTGAGCAGAGGTGCCAGGACACCAAACATGAAGGTGTCCCGGGCGAGGGAGAAGTAGGTGTCAGGAAAAGCTTCACGGAGGAAGTAATCATTGACGAGTTTGAAGGATCGGTAGGAGGTGGCCTGGCAAAGGGAGGAGAGTGTGACACCGTCAGGGCAGGTGTGGGGAGGCAACTCTGAGAGCACACAAAGGGCAGCAGGTGAAGTTCAAGAGACGGAGTGAGGGAAACAGCACCAGAGAAGTAGGAGGACCAGATTTTGCAGGAGTCTGTGTACTTGGTTCAGGAGTTCTGACATTACCCTGAGGACACTGGAGAGAGCTATGGACAGACTTGAGACAGAGGAATGGCTCAATCCAATGTAGGTTTTAGGAAAATCAATCTGGTGGTGGTGTAGAGTGAGGGCCAGGTAAATCAGGGAGACCAGCGAGGGGGATGAAGCCAAAAGCATAAGGGGAAATGAAGAGAGCCCGAGCTAAGGAGCTGTGAGAAAGAAGAAGGCTCCAGCTCAAGGACCATCAAGGAGGGATTCGGAGGACTCTGATGATTGGAGGAGGAAGGGAGGGAAGAGTCAGGATAACCCCAGGTTTCTGGCTTGGACACTGGAGGATGGAGGACGGAGGATGATTCCATTGGCTGGGCTGCGTGTAAGGGACCGCCCTTTGTTGTCTGGTGCCCAGACCTGGGTAGTTAGTGGTCCAGGGTGTAAGAGCCCAGTAATGGAGCTGTTTGGGGCGTGGGCTCTGGAGTAGCTGGGTTGCATGTGAAAGGTGCACTTACAGGGGTGTTCTTTACACTCTCTAGGAACCGGCCAGCCCTGGGAGGGGCAACCCCCCCAGGGTCAGCGAGGCCCAGAGGTCAAAGCATCAGAAAATGAAAAGGTATGATTAATACAAGTGTCAGTTTATTTATCCCTGTCCTGTGTGCCTGGCACAGAGCAGCTGTTCAGTGGATGCTTGCAGAAGATGAAGGAAAGCAGCACAGGAAAAACTGTTATGGGTCTGGAGGACCAAGGGCGGGAATCGGATTGTGTTCTGTCCCCAACAGGCCAGAAAGAATAGGCTGAGGGACAGGTGGCAGGAAAGGGGTGTTCTGGGAGGGATGAAGGCTCTTTAGAGCACAAAGTGTTTTAAGAGAGGGGCAGGGCTTCCCGGGTGACACAGCGGTTAAGAATCCACCTGCCAATGCAGGGGACACGAGTTCGAGCCCTGGTCCGGGAAGATCCCACGTGCCGCGGAGCAACTAAGCCCGTGTGCCACAACTACTGAAGCCCGTGCGCCTGGAGCCCGTGCTCCTCAACAAGAGAAGCCACCGCAGTGAGAAGCCCACGCACCGCAATGAAGGGTAGCCCCCGCTTGCCGCAACTAGAGAAAGCCCGCGCACAGCAACGAAGACCCAATGCAGCCAAAAATAAATAAATAAAATAATTTTTTTTTTAAAAAAAGAGAGAGGCAGTTTCAGTGGGACCCCACCACTAGGAAATAAGTGGAACATCTGGGGATTCAGGAGGGCTCCGAAGCCCATGGCCTCCTTCACTGCAGCCCTGAGCCAAGCCCCACTGAGTGGAGCCCCACAGGGCCTTCCCAGGGGTCCACAGGGACCCATCATCTCCTTCTGCATAATTACCAACACCATCCTCCCTCCCCTGTCCAATGCGTAGGATTGTGGCTAGAGCTGCGGTCCTCATCCCGGGGCCTGCCCTCGCCTGGAGCCCAGGCACCTTCCGCTGTTCCCTGGACCCGGCAGGCTGCCCAGCCCTGAATCCAAACATTGCTTTCTTTCTTGCACTGGCACAGAAGGAAGTTTTGCCTCTTGGATGGACTTGTCCCCACCGTCCCCCACCAGGACCAGAGCAGCCCTGAAAGGAATTATAAACGACTTTTCTCTTGGCCGAATAGTGAGATCTTCACCGCATCTTTCAAGCCCATTTTGGGGATCAACGTTCTCCCCGAGATCCCCAGGGATGCATGGAAGAGGGGAGTGAATGCACTGGGCAGTTTAATACTGATAATTCTGTCACCAGGAAGCTCCATGTGTAAACATGTCCCTGACGGTGACAAAGGGCTTCCGCACATTTGCTTTTCTCTGATATTCACAGCCTGGCGAAGGGGAAAGGGAGTGTATTATTCCCATGTTACCCATGTTGGAAACTGAGGCTCAAGACAGTCAGATAACTTGTCCAAGGTCAGGGCAAGGACTGAGAGCATCTGAGTCCTGAGGGGAACATTCTGGCCCTGGCCCTGCTGGGAGGCACTGCACCACCTGCTCCCGGGGTTCAGGAAAAGAGGTGAGCTTCTTGCCTTCTCCTCAGTAGGCAGGGGTAATGCAAAGAACACATTGCATTGGGGGCTTTGGGAACCCCCCAAAAATGTGTAGTTGAACGCTGTCTCTAACCCTCACCAGTTGTGTGATCTGGGGCGTGTTACTTAGCCTCTATGAGCCTTGGTTTCCCCATTTACACAAAAAAGAACAGGCTGCCCCCGGCAGGGTTTTTGTAAAGATTCAGTGAACCAGCATAGTTAACATGCCTGGCTCAAGTACCTGATACAAATGAGGTGTCCCCAGAAGCACTGGTTCCCTACCTGTTCTGAGCCAGGGGCAGTGGTTTGGCCACAAGAAAAGGAGCCACACACTCAATTCTCAGAGCCATGGTTAGGTTGGAACCAGTTCCTCGCTCTTGCAGAAGCCTGAGCTTGGCATGACCTGGGAAGCTGACCCCTTGAGGTTTCTGGGCTATGCGTCAGAGGTATGCAATCTCTGAGCACGATGCTCAGACTAAGCCCAGGAATGGGTACTGCACGCCGGAAGCTGAGAAGCCCTCGAGGGTCAATAGGCATCAGTGACTTGTGTCCACTTGGGTGCGCAATGGCACCAGGGGGCCAGGGGAGGGGCGGGCTGCTGAGCTTCACCGTGACGATCCCATGAACACAGGCAGCTTCCCTGCACCTCGCTGACTCCCCTTAATAGCCCTTTCCCTCCCGCTCCCCAAGAACTCATTAAATCCTTCCTTGATGCTATTCTCCCCCTCTGGCGTGAACACCAGAGATAACAAGCCCCATAAAATTGCTCCCAGCAGGAGATTCCTTTTGTTAGTCCTGAAATAAACTCTTTCCAACTTCAGGTGTGGAGACTGCTTTGAAACCTTGACAGACGGGTCAGCTGCCACCCCATGACCTGATTCTAGAGGGTGCTGGTCCTCTCAACCTGTGCGGCTCTGACTGACTTCATTTACTCAGTCTGTTTGCTTAGTGTTTGGTCTCGAGAACAGCCCGCCTGGCCTCTTGGGACCTTCCCTTAATAGACTGGGTTTGCAATGGCTGCCCCCACCCACACACACACACTCTGCTGTTTCCTATCAATTCAGCTGCTTTTCCTATTCCCTTTCATTCCAGTCTCCTCTTATGCTTTGCAACCCCCTACCTTCGGTGGAAGCTTAATGGGCTCTTTCTCTTTACTTGGAAGGACCAAGGCCAGAAATATAGTAGGTCTGAGGTGGATTCAGGAGCCAGGACCACATCACACCCACAGCCTCAGGATCCCACCAGCTTTCTGCACCGGGTCTGTCCCACCCTCTTGGTATCTTGGATCCTGCAATTAAAAGAGAAACAGAGGCTTCCTGGCTCATAGACCCACTAGGACAGTTTACTGACTTCATGATACCTGATACTTCATGATAGTATCATGAATCCAGACCAGGGAGGGCTCAAGCACAGCTCCGAAGAGCACATTTCCAAAAAGTTCACACATATGTAAGTCGCCCTCCCCAACTGTATTGCATGTGGCACAGTTACTACTGAAACCCCATCCTGAATATCATCATAAGGACCTACCTTCTATGACTAGCACTGAGGGCATTATTGGGAAAAATTATGAACAAATGCAATGCTCATTCCCAGTGATAAGATATTTGACCTCAGAGGTCTAATGTGAATTCTTATCTTCAACAGGCACCAGAGAGCATGGTGGTTAGGCATACAGGCTCTAGAGCCAGACCGTGAGTTCAAATCCCAGCTCTGCCACTTACTAGCGGTGTGACTTTGGGCAAGAAGATGCTTAACCTCCTGGTACCTCAATATCATCATCTGTAAAATGGAGATAATAAGAGCAATCATCCCATAGGTTGGTGCATACAAAGTGCATAAAACAGTGCCCAGCATATAGTAGGTACTCAGTAAATGGAGCTGTTACCAGCTTCTTGTTGGTGGGCTTTTGTAGTCCATGGAATCTCCATAAGTGTATGCAGGTAGAATTTTCCAGATGGATGTGAGGTCTCTCAATAGCCTGACAGTTTGCTGGGATTCTCCTAAAGCCCGAAGATCATAGATCAGACAGGTACCAAGATTACACAAATGCCACATGCTGTTCATGGGAAAGACCAACCCTGTGTAGCCACCACACACACACACACACACACACACACACACACACACACACACATCCTGCCAGTTTTGAGAGAAGTGCCTCTCAACACCCACAATGAAGAAGTAGGTATTAGTGCAATTCTAACTGTCCAACTTCGGCCATGGTGAGGGCCAACTTCTGTCCCCCAGGGAATGATGAACACACACAAACCACATAATACCCTTTAATATCAGGGTAGGAATAATCTCATGTATCTTCAATTTCCATATGTGGCTCGGGATTTCTCAAATATTTGATTTAAATTTCATTTAAAATATATTAAAACCATCTAAAGCACAATGAAAATGTGATATGCCCAAGCTGGGTACGTGGAGAACACCAGCCCACTTACTTAGGATGCCAAAATATCTCATTGTTACACAGGCCTCTGAGTTAAGTTTTCCCTTAATTAGAGACTGTCCTGAGACTAAAAGTCAAGCTGTGAGAAACCTACTGCTATTTACAACTGCTTAAGTGTGAAAATCAGGATTTCTTGGTGCTATAGGACTGTTCTGGACTAAATGTTTGTGTTCCCCCAAAATTCACATGTTGAAGCCCTAACCTCCAATGTGTTGGTATTTGGGGTTGGGGCATTTGGGAGGTAATTAGGTTCAGATGAGGTAACAAGGGTAGGGCCCCCATGATAGAATTGGTGTCCTTATAGGAAGAGAAACCAGAACTCTCTCTCTCTCCATTAGATGAGGACATAGTGAGAAGCGCACTGTCTACAAGCCAGGAAGAGAGGACTCACGAGAAACCAAACCCTTCTAGACCTCAGTCTTGGGACTTTCCATCCAGAACTGTGAGAAAATAAATTTATGTCGTTTAAGCCAGCTAGTCTATAGTATTTTGTTATGGTAGCCAAAGTTAAGATATTTCAACAAACTAAATCATAACGAAAACATGTTTTACCATTTTGGGTACATTGGAGACCCTTAGCACATTAACTTAGAATATGAAATTAACACATTTTTATGCAGGCTTCTGAATGAAGTTTTCCCCTTTTGATTAAAGAGTGTCCTGAGACTAAAAGTCCAGCCATGAAAAACCCATCGCTATTAGCAATTACTTAGCTGTATAAGTCAAGATTTCCTGGTGCTTTGCAACCAAACCAAAACCTGGACGTGAACTGGGTCCAGAAACTGATATGACTCTGCAATTTGATGCACGGCCCCTGACTTCAAATTCCTATGCTCGTCCAAACGACATTATTGCTCACATTGGTTTCATACTAAGTAGGTATCACCAGTTTGGAACTGTAAGCTAAAAGTATACTCACAAAACATTGTTTCTGTCTCATCTATTTAAGGGTTCTAAACAAAGATTTTATTTTTAAAATAAGTTAGAAATCTGACTCTATCGGTTATGATGGGTGCCTGCGCCCACACGCGTGCCTCTCCCAGAGGAGCCTCTCCATTATACATGCACAGGTTCGCATAAGATCTGACTGTGACTCTCTCCGCCTTGAACGCTTTCAGTGACTCCTCCCCATTTCCCATAGAATAAAGTGAGGACTCCTTGGTTCATGCCCACATGTTGTTCACTGGCATCAGACCTGCTTCCGGTCCATAATCGTAGGACCACTTGCACAGAACTACTTGGCATTTCCCAGAAATGTCAGGTATTTCACACTGTTCTCTTGACCCAAAACGCCCTCGTCCTTTCTTCCCCTCGCAGCCACATCCGCCCCACCCCTGCCCCAACACAGTTGACACTCATCAGTCAAGGTCCAACTCAAGTGGAATCCCCTTACCCAGCTCCATGCCTTATCTGTGCTCCTGCAGCACCTTATTCCTGGCCCTGTGCTGAAATGGTTGGTCCAAGTTCCCACGTGACTGTGAGCTTCTACTGAAATAGTGAGATATTTATCTTTACATCCGCACACAACAGGTATTCAGTAACAGTGAAGGAAAGAGAGGCAGGGAGGAGGGAGGGAAGAGGTGAGAAGGGAGGAGAGGTAGGAGAGAGGAAGGGATGGTCCAAGGCCAGCAGGGGAGATCCAGCAGGACTGGGTCCTCCATGGTGACGGTACTGACAAGGCAGGCACAGAACTAAAGGCAGCCTCTCATGTCTTGCTGGCCCACCTCCTACAAGCATGGGAAAAGCCCTTCCGGAATGAGCTATGTTCTGGACTACCCGAACGACTACTCTGTTACTCTTTCAAGATAATAATACCTTTGATATCATTTCAGTCTCAAGACAATAAACCTTATGAGGTAGTATTACTCCTATTATATAGATGAGGAAACCAAGGACATAAAGTGATGGGCCAAGGTTTGGACCCAGGATTCCAAGAAGAGCCTGATCTGACCCCTCTGAGGGCCCCCGTTTACCCACCATTGTGTTTGTGTGTACGTGTACAGGAGCATGAACACTTTGGCCAGGCACTGGCAGTCCTGGGGGAGGTGCGCTTCGGGACGGGAAGGGAGTTCATCTTTTCTATTAAAAAACATGATTCAATCAAGGCTAGCCATATTGCAAATTTGAGTCAGCATTTTGTCTTGGGCTTTTCACTCTCACAAATATGTTGATATGGAAACCACACTTCTGCAATTATGATCAAAACATTGTTGCCTCCATTGGCTTTCTTAAAATCTTACATGCTAATAGAGTAGGTGGGAAATTTCTACATTTACCACATCAATTCTTTCTTGGCAGCAAGCATCTGTCTGTAAATGGTAGTAAAGTCGTTGTAGCAAACTCTTTCAAAATATTCCATATTTGTGCTGTTTAGCAAATAATAAATATAACCCATTCTTAGTGTCTGTCTCCAACTAGATCATAAACCCTTTGAAGGTTGTGCTATTTTATTCAGTTCTGGGTGCTGAAGCCTTAGAGGGGTCGTGGTACCAAGAAGACATTCAATAAATGGGGTTTGACTGAATAGATACGACATCTGGCAGATTTGCCCCTACAGGTTGGAAACAATAACCTTTCACATTTGCCTAGCTCTATGCAATCTGAAAAGCCTTCTCATTACTTAATTTTACTGGTATTCCCATCTGCTCTGTGAGTTGCACAGGACATATATTATTAGTCCCATTACATAGAGGAGAAAATAGAAACTCGGCAAAGTCCAGTGACAGCTGGGCTCGGTTAACAAGCGATAGAAGACAGATTAGGACCCAGACTTCAGGGCTCTGGGGCCAGCACTCTTCTCTCCTCCCACCCAGCCTCCTCTAAATGCGTCCCACATGTGGTAAAAAGAATAACTGGGCCACAGACTCCATATGAGACTGGAACACCCTGGGCTGCTCTTGTGTTGATTCTACTGTTTTATGAGTGTATTTTACAGTGGTTTAGTTTTCTATTAAAATGCTAGGGGTGCTGTAACAGAAAACCACAGACTGGGTGGCTTAAAGAACAAATCTATTTCTCACAGTTCTGGAGCCTGGAAGTCCAAGATCAAGGTGCCATCACAATGGGTTTCTGGTGAGCACTACCCTCCCCGCTGCCAGATGGCCACCTTCTCACCGTGTCCTTACATGGCCTCTTCTCCATGTGAATGAGGAAGGAGAGAGAGCTCTGGTGTCTGTTCCTCTTCTTATAAGGACAGCATTCCTATGGGATTAGGTCTGCACCCTTAAGACCTCATTGAACATAAATTACCTCCCTAAAGGCCCTACTCCAAATACAGTCACATTGAGGGTCAGGACTTCAACACATGCATTGGGAGCAGGGAAGTGGGGATGGGGCGGGGGTGGGGGAAGACACAATATACATCTATTATACACAAACCTATACATCCTTTTTCCTAATTAGCTTTGACTCTCCTTAGTTTTTATTGAATTCTGTGAGAGGCTTTGGAGGTACAATCTATTTCTACACTAGCATTTTTCTCCATGTTTATCTGAATTAATTTCTTTTTTTTTAACATCTTTATTGGAGTATAATTGCTTAACAGTGTTGTGTTAGTTTCTGATGTATAACAAAGTGAATCAGCTATATGCATACATATATCCACATATCTCCTCCCTCTTGCATCTCCCTCCCACCTTCCCTATCCCACCCCTCTAAGGTGGTCATAAAGCACCGAGCTGATCTCCCTGTGCTATGCAGCTGCTTCCCACTACCTATCTGTTTTACTTTTGGTAGTGTATATATGTCTATGTCCCTCTCTCACTTCATCCCAGCTTACCCTTCTCCCTCCCCATGTCCTCAAGACCATTCTCTACGCCTGTGTCATTATTTCTGCCCTGCCGCCAAGTTCACCAGAACCATTTTTTTTATTTTAGATTCCATATATATGTATTAGCATACAGTATTTGTTTTTCTCTTTCTGACTTACTTCACTCTGTATGACAGTCTCTAGGTCCATTCACCTCACTACAAATATCTCAATTTCATTTCTTTTTATGGCTGAGTAATATTCCATTGTATATATGTGCCACATCTTCTTTATCCATTCAACTGTTGATGGATACTTAGGTTGCTTCCATGTCCTGGCTATTGTAAATAGTGCTGCAATGAAATTGTGTCTTTATTTCACAGTCTATTTTGTCTGATATGAGAATTGTTACTCCAGCTTTCTTTTGATTTCCATTTGCATGAAATATCTTTTTCTATCCCCTCACTTTCAGTCTGTATATATCCCTAGGTCTGAAGTGGGCTTCTTGTAGAAAGCATATATACGGGTCTTGTTTTTGTATCCATTCAGCCAATCTATGTCTTTTGGTTGGAGCATTTAATCCTTTTACATTTAAGGTAATTATCAATATGTATGTTCCTATTACCATTTTCTTAATGGTTTTGTGTTTGTTTTTGTAGGTCTTTTCCTTCTCTTGTGTTTCCTGCCTAGAGAAGTTCCTTTAGCATTTGTTGTAAAGCTGGTTTGGTTGTGCTGAATTCTCTTAACACTTGCTCATCTGTAAAGGTTTTAATTTCTCTGTCGAATCTGAATGAGACCCTTGCTGGGTAGAATAATCTTGGCTGTAGGTTTTTCCCTTCATCACTTTAAATATGACCTGCCACTCCCTTCTGGCTTGCAGAGTTTCTGCTGAAAAATCAGCTGTTAACCTTATGGGTATTCCCTTGTACGTTATTTGTTGCTTTTGCCTTGTTGCTTTTAATATTTTTTCTCTGTATTTAATTCTCGATAGTTTCATTAATATGTGTCTCAGCATGTTTCTCTTTGGATTTATCCTGTATGGGACTCTCTGTGTTTCCTGGACTTGATTAACTATTTCCTTTCCCATGTTAGGGAAGTTTTTGACTATAATCTCTTCAAATACTTTCTTAAACCCTTTCTTTTTCTCTCCTTCTTCTGAGACCCCTCTAATTCAAATGTTGATGCATTTAATGTTGTCCCTGAGGTCTCTGAGACTGTCCTCCATTCTTTTCATTCTTTTTTCTTTATTCTGCTCCCTGGCAGTTATTTCCACCATTTTGTCTTCCAGCTCACTTATCTGTTCTTCTGACTCATTCTGTTATTGATTCCTTCTAGAGTATTTTTAATTTCAGTAATTGGGTTGTTCATCACTGTTTGTTTGCTCTTTAGTTCTTCTAGATCCTTGTTAAAGGTTTCTTGTATTTTCTCCATTCTGTTTCTGAGATTTTGGACCATCTTTACTATCATTACTCTGAATTCTTTTTCAGGTAGGTTGCCTATTTCGTCTTCATTGCTCCTTCATCTGTAACATATTTTTTTGTCATTTCATTTTTTTTTTTTGGTGGGTGGTGCTGTCTTACTGGTTATTTGGCCTGAGGTGTCCAGCACTGGAGTTTGCAGGCAGTTGGATACAGCTGGGTCTTGGTGCTGAGATGAGGACCTCTGGGAGGCCTCACTCCAACTGACATTCCCTGGGGTCTGAGGTTCTCTGTTAGTCCAGTGGTTTGGACTCAGAGCTCCCACCACAGGAGCTTGGCTGGACCTCCAGCCTGGAAACCAAGATCCAGCAAGCTTTGTGGCACGGTAAAAGTAAAATAAAGAAAAGGAAGAAAAAAAGAAAAAAAAGGAGGAGTACAATATCAAAGAATAAAAAACAAAATAAAATTAGAAAGATAAAAAAGATATTAGGAAAAATAAAACTATAATTGAAACAACTGAGACAAGGTAAAAAAAAAAACCACAATAGAAAAAAGAAAAAAGGGGAGGGGGGAGAACAAGCCAAAAGGAGAGAACAATAATAAAGTATAAAGAATAAAATAAAAGATTTATTAGGAAAAATAAAAATATAAAAGAATCCACAACAATGAATCAACAAGGTAAAACAGAACCCCAATCTAAAAGAGGAAAAAAGAAAAATCAAAAACCCTTGGCTAGGGTTTCCCTGGTGTCGCAGTGGTTGAGAGTCCGCCTGCCGATGCAGGGGACAGGGGTTCGTGCCCCGGTCCGGGAGGATCCCACATGCCGCGGAGCGGCTGGGCCCATGAGCCATGGCTGCTGAGCCTGTGTGTCCGGAGCCTGTGCTCCGCAACGGGAGAGGCCACAACAGTGAGAGGCCTGCGTAACTCAAAAAAAAAAAACCCTTGGCTATGGGGGCGGAGTTTAGGCGGGGGGGTGCAACTTAGGCAGGGGTGGGGTTTAGGGTCGGGCGGGACCTAGGTGGGTGGGGGGTGACGTTCAAGCGTGTGGCGGTGTCTCTGATTAGGACCTGCAGGGGAAGGGGAGAGGCGGCTCGTGGAAAGGAGGGCGTCTGGAGTGTGGGGTTCTGGAATTTGGAGGTAGGGCCCTGGGTGAGGGTGTGTGTGTGGGGTTTATGCCCAGCGCGTTGGAGGGGGTCTCAGAAGGGGTGTCCGAGTGTAGAGGTGGGGCCCCGGGTGGGGGTGTAGGGGCGGGGCTTGGGCTCTGCACGACAGGAGGGAGGCTCCGAGGACAGAGGATCAGGCCCGGGAGCCCAACAGGCTTCCTGATGCCTAAGTGGACGGGGAAAGCACTGGCAGCATTCCCTTCCGTTCCTTCGCGCCCCTCCCCCCTGTTGCCGCTGTACCCCTAACCATGGGTGGGTCCCGCTGGGTGTAGGAACTCCTCCCCTCCCCCAGCCGCCCCTCAGGGGTGCCGGTCCCAGAGGTCCTGCCTTTACTTTTGCTCCCCCTTCCCTCCCTCCCCCTCCCTCAGGACCCACATGGCTGGAGGGGGCCTCGGTGGGCAGAGGATCAGACCCAGAACCTCAGCAGGTTCTCCTAGAAGCCCAAGTGGGCAGGGGAAACCTGGCCACGCTCCCTTTTGATCCTCTGCCCTCGCAGGGGTTCCCCAATTTCCCCCTTCGGGCGTGGGATCCCTTCCCCTCCCCCAGCCGCCCCTCAGGGGCGCCAGTCCCGGCCCGCCTCCACTTCTCCCCCCTTCACTCCCCCCATGCCCCACGTTCTACCTGGTCACTGGGGGTTCCTCCCATACCCTTAGGTGTGCGTGGTCCCCCACTGGTGCCTGGTAGATGCCCTAGTTGTGAGGAGACGCGAATTCCGCGTCCTAGTAGCCATCTTGACTCCGCCCACCTATCTGAATTAATTTCTGAGAGACCTCGTGAATGGGAATCATAAAGAATCACTCTGGGCATTTTCCCACTGGGCATGAGCCCAGGGACCATCATGGGGACAGGGCTGATGGAAGTGGGGCTCCCTGAAATGTGGCCAGTTCTTCAGAGGAGAGAGGGTGCTCAGAAGAGACCATCTCCTTCTGGCATCTTACCTCTGTCTCACTTGATGGACCAGAATAAATTTCAACTCCCATGGAGACCAGACAAGAGAAGCCCTCCCTGCTCTGGGATGCTTACTTTATAGGACTCTGTCCTGTAGGGCCAAGACCAGGGTGAGGCAGGAGCCGGCTGGCCCTATGGGATGCTGAGAGCCATGCCTCACTTGCCTCATCCTGTCCTGGCCCTTTTTGACCAGACTCTCCCTGAGGGGAGAAGCTCACAGGGCTGAGCTAATATGCCCACCCAGAGCCCATGTGCCCCCTTCTAGACCCTGGGATTCAAGTGGCCCTGAGACTGCACAGGCCTCTGTCCCTGAGGGCAGACCCCACTGGTGGGCGCCCCCCTCAAAGCAGGATTAGTGCCTCACGTGGCTCCCACAAGACCCTGGGTAGGACCAGCTCTCCCGACGCCACCATGCTCTGGGACAGAATCCAAAGACTCAAGGATTCTAAATTCACATCTGGCCTTTCACATCCTTAAGAAAGTATATTTGTCATGGCAAGAGGAGAGAAATTTCTTTCCTTTTTTTTTTTTGGCCGTATCCCATGGCTTGTGGGATCTTAGTTTCCCGACCAGGGGTTGAACCTGGGCCCTCGGCAGTGACAGCACGGAGTCCTAACCACTGCACCGCCAGGGAATTTCTAGGAGAGAACATTTTTAATTTAACAATTTTTTAGTTTGATGTCACTTTTAACTATTTAGCTATAAGGTGTTTGGCCTTCTACCCACACAAATGGTAAAGTGGGCCCGAGGGAAGCAGTCTGGAGAGGGTGACAAGATTCAGAAGCCCCTTGGATTTCCCTGGTGGCGCAGTGGTTAAGAATCCGCCTGCCATGCAGGGGACACGGGTTCGATCCCTGGTCTGGGAAGATCCCACATGCCGCGGAGCAGCTAAGCATGCGAGCCACAACTACTGAGCCCGCGTGCCTAGAGTCCGTGCTCCTCAGCAAGAGAGGCCACCGCAGTGAGAAGCCCGTGCACTGCAACGAAGAGTAGCCGCCACTCACCTCAACCAGAGAAAGCCCACGCGTAGCAACAAAGACCCAATGCAGCCAAAAATAAATAAATAAAATAAATGAATTTATTTAAAAAAAAAAAAGATTCAGAAGCCCCTGTGGGGAAATGACCGCACCCCTCCCTCCCCCCCCCACCCACACATGCACTCACACACACGCTACTACAAGTCTGTATTTCTGGTGTATGACCACTGTGGTTGATTCTTTCTGGTAATTTATGACTAGGTCTGCCAGGTTAGCGTGTTGAGGGGTGTGGGGTTAGCATGGTCACCCTGAAGGATGAGGACTTTTTGGTGAGAAAGAAGCATCGTAGTCTGCGTGAGAACTCCCCTGACATTGACCATGGAGGGGGCAGTAAAGGTGGTAGGGGCCCTGTATGTGGAAACTGGCCAGAGTCTTGAGGGTTAGGGGACAAATTCTGCAGAGCCTTCCCCAGACTCCTCACATTTCTCCTCCTCCCTCCTCTCCCCTCAGGCCCCTCAGGTTTCCCACAAAACGCACACACACACACACACACACACACACACACAAATACACAGGCACTCACACAAAAATACACCCAGACACACACAGACACAGAAACACACAGGCACACAGGCATCCATACACACACAGTACGGATGACATCCCCTCCCAGGGGCCACCCCCCGTCTCTCAGACCTTCCTCTCTTCTCTCTCCCACCACCAGACCCATTAAAACTGACTTTGTACAAAAAGTGGCCCATTTTTGGTGGCCCCAAGAGAAGTACGATGTCATCAAGAGAGAGGTGGGTGGTGTAGCCTTGGACACACGTACAGAGGCGACACTGGATCCTGTCCACAGCTACTTTCAGCTAAAAGGTTCTGGATCCCAGCCCCAGGCCAGGCTAGGCTGTGATAAAAGTCATTTGCTGACTGTGTCCATTACCAGGGCCACGAGTGACAGCCGAGCCCAGCCTGGGGCCCTTTCTTTCGGGGTCCCCACTGGCAGCACTGCCTGTCAGGCCCAGCACGTATGTGCCCCTGGGGTTAGAGATTCAAGGACCCAAGCTGCCTGCCATTGGTTCCTGCAGGGGGAAGGCTGGAGAGTGGGGGGAGGGGGCACTCTGGCCCCTGGTAGTTGGAGAGTTGGCCTAAGTAGACCCCTCCCAGCCTCACCTTCACTTGCACCCCACAGCCTTTGCAAAAAGACTGACAAGGGTCTGACTTTCTCCGAGCCCCAGCAGCATCCCCACCTGCTCCCGCCTCTCCTCCCCCGGATCCGCTGTACAAATACAGGGCTACTGCCAAGCTGTGGGAACAGTAAATCTTCCTCACTCTTTTATTCATGCCCTCGCGTCTGCAGACAGTGCCGAGGAAAAACAAACCCCACCAAATCCCCACGGACTCTAGCAGTCTGGCAGCTTCTTCTTTGCTCCTCTCTGATCCCCTCCAGGAGGCAGAGGCCAGGAGAAGAGACCGACCCAGCTCTGATGCGGGTGGCAGCTCCCCCCGCCCCCCGCCACCATCCCCTCCTCCTGAGGGAGCTCAGCGAGCACCTGTCACATGCTGAGCCCTGTACCACGCTCTGGGGAGCAGAAATCAGTGAGACCTGGGGACACCGGGCAGTCAGTATTCCTGGCTTCCAGGAGAAGCTTGCTCAAAACATATGGCAAGATGAGTTGCGGCTGCCCTGGGTGCCGTCTGAGGAGCCACCGAAGGGAAGGATGGGTAGCCAGGTCAGCTGCGGCCCCTGTGGAAGGAGGGACTCTCGCTCCAACAGCCTCTGGACCAAGGCAGCATCTCTGCAAAAGAGTCCAGATCTTGAGAATTCCTGGGAGCCTCTCCTCCTGCAACTCTGGGCCACCAGGGAAAGCTGCTTTTAAGCTCAATCAGACCAAAGGGGGACTGGAGGAGGCCAAGGGGAGCTGGATTTTGCCTTTTATACAGAAGAGAGGCGATGGACTTAGCATAACCCACTGTCTTGTTTGCCCAGGACTGCAGGGTTTCTGGGGACACGGGACTTTTGGTGTTACAACTGGGACAGTCCTGGGCAATCTGGGAAGGTGGGGTTCCCCTAACTGAGGGGCCATGGGAAAGGCTCCACCCTCTGTGAGCCTGACACATGGCTCGGGACAGAGGACAGCTTGGACCCAAGCTGCCTGGTAATGGTTCTGTGGGCGGAAAACTTTCTTCACTACTGGGCTACGTGCAGGAGGAAAGGCTGGAGAGCAGGGGGTCCTGTGGGCAGCTCAGGCGCTGTCAAGGGAAAGTAGGCAGAAGAAAAGTGTCTGCGGACTTCAGGGCAGGGAGGAAATTCCCTCACTGTCTCTAGGGAGTTGGTACCCATGGGGCCCCACCCAAAGCCTGGGGTGTTGGGAAGTGAGCTGGGGAGACCCTGAGAAAACCTGTCCTTGAACCCTTCACCAGTGTACATGGGACATGGGGAAAGATGGCTTTAAAATCTTCTGCCTGGTGCCTCATCCTCCCAGGACCCAGAGGGCAGTCAGAGCGCTGTCCTGGAGAGGGCCTGACACAGCAGAGCAAGCTTGTTCCTTTAGATCTGTCCCAGGGAACAAGCTCTTCTCCATGGGTGTCCCGACTGGATGTTGGGGGTTGCAGATAGATGTCTCCAGAGGCAGCAGAGGTTTGTGTTAAAGGCGGCCTGATAAGGCAGATCCCACGGAGACGCCCTCACCCAGACCCCTTATTTGATAGATGGGAGGCCAAACTCCAAGAAGGCTGAGTCACTAGCTTAGGGCAGCACACTCTCCAGTGGTTAAAGACCCAGACGGGACTGTCCACCATCAGATGCCACAGCCAGAGATTCCTTGGAAGGGAGGATGCACAGAAGATAAGCCCAGGCCTGTGAAAGCCCCCGCCTTCCTGTCACATTAGTGACAGATTACGCCTTCTGGAGCCAGGACTCCTCTCTCCGTTCTGTTGAGTCCCCAGCGTGGTCTAGCCCAGCACCAAGCCCAGGAGAAAACCCGCCCGCAGATTTCCCTGCACTGCTCGGCCCTGGGGCTCCGGGGCACAGGAAATCTGCAGAGGGTGCCTGCAGGCTCCGCCTCTCCCTTTCCTGGGCTCAGAATGTGTAAGAAAGACCAGCTTCACCTCTCAGTAGGAAGCTGCTCCCTACCTACGATAAGGAGCCTTCCTAGGGGTGGAGGTATTTAAGACACGGTTTAAAGGGCCATTAAGCATACTGGGCTGCAATGAGTTTAGCAGGAAGCAGAGCCCCAGCGACGCAAACACAAAGATACATTCTGGTGTTTCTAGTAGGGAGGTGGGGAGGGATCCAGACCCAGGATGCCGAGGGAGGCTCAGGAGTGGGAGCAGGTGTAGGTGGGTTCTCTTTTGAGCAACCAGGAGGATCCTAAGTACATGGCCAGGAGAGGGCAGAGAAGGAAGAAGAGAGAAAAACAGTGGGGAGACTCAGGAAAACCATCTCCTGACAGCTACTGTACCACCCTCTAGCATTTACAGCATTTCCAGTTTCGTCCTATTGTGGGTGAACCCAACACTTCCAAAAATAAAATGCAGGAAACAGCCTGATAAATGTTTCCGAGGAATGACAGGGCTGCCCCCTCGTTCACAGCAACTCTCCTAGGAGAAGCAGGACTCCACGGAAAGTCTAACAAGGAGAGAGAGCCTGCACCCCGCTGTACCCTCCAGACCCCCAAAGCACAGAGAAGGAGTAGATAGATGAGAGAAGGGCTCTACCCTGGGCCTGGCAGCCAGGAGCCACCTTCCTGGGAAGTCTCAGGAGGCTGGCAAGCTCTGCCCAGGCAGGTGGGATGCTGAATCCCTGGGGAGAGAGACAGGTTTCCTGCACACAGAAATGCCCTGACTTAGTCAACAAGAGGCCCTTGGAGCTCCCTTAGCAATTATTGCCGCACCACTCAGCCTCGTGCCTGGCTGGCCGCTAATAATTTATTGCAAATACGTCTCATGGCTCCAATAAGGCAGCCGCTTCTCTGCCTCTGAATTCCCTGCAGAGCGTCACACAGCTGGGCACCCAGCTGGTCCTCATTAAAATCCTTCCGGACCTGAATCTTGTCACCCTTCTTTGCTCCCATCTCCAGCCCTGCCCTCCAGCAGCCAGCCCAGGGCACCCACTTTTCCTCACTTTCCTAAGGGCTGGATTGGCAGTTACCAATACAGGAAGGGCAGGTGAGAGCCTTTGAGTCTGTAGATCTGACTCGTAACCTGGTGAAAGATACCAGGACCTTCCATAGGTAAACAGGGAATCGTTATTAGCAAATTCTCTAATTAGGATTCTCTTTATCGTCCTCCTGTGGAAAATACTCATTTGTAACATTTTAAGTCAGACCATGCAGAACTGGAAATCTGTAAGAACGTTGCCCAGGAAGGGTCTCTGGCAGGAGCCTGTTCCCAGGTTTTGGTTACCTCACCTATAAAAAAGAGGGATGGCAATGCCTTACTGTAGGCAGATGACTAAACCAACCTTCCCATTCTATACTTCTGTGCAATATTGGACCATCTCGTTCATCCGTGTGCAAAACAATGATGTGGATTTGGCGTGAAAAGACTCGAAGTTCCCATCCTGGCTTTGGTGCTTATTGGCGGGCTGGTCCTGGGGAAGTCACTTCAGCTTTCTGAATGAATTTTCTCACCTGTGAAATGGGCACGATAATAATATCTTCACCACATAGATGGTGTGAGATCTAAATGGGATACCACGTGTGAGCAGGATTGATAAACCGTAAAATAGTATCCAAGTGTTACTGGTTATTAACAGATCATAATGACTGTGGTAAATAAAAAGCTCCCTTTAAATAAGCAAACGCCTATGGGCAACAACAGAAACACAAAAAAGATCATCGCTGATGGATTTGCTGGTAACTCTTCCCTGCCCAGGGAGATCGGCAGCCCTGAAACCGCCTCTTGAAGTGGGGACCCACCAGAGTCGGGTAGTAAATGCTGATCTCGGGATGGAGGCTGGAGGTCGGGGCTCTCAGAACACAGGGTCAGACTACCCACCACCTGCCAGGGCCTCACCCACGTTGCTTCTGCAGTTGGGCAGCAGACTCCCAGCAGCCACTTCCCCAGCTGTTTTTAAACGACAGTAAATTGTGGCCCTTTTTTTTCTAATGCACTTTTTTGCAAAGGAAGCAGACCCTCCAGGAATGAATATTCATTTGTACTACCCCTCAAAAAAATGCTGATAAACTCCCGAAAAAGTTGTGTTATTGCTAAACGCTAATTGCATTTCCTTGGGTAAGCACCATAAAAAATTCATTGCAGTTTTTAGAAATAAGATACCAATTGCATTTTAATCGCTAGAGAGGAGAGAGTGGGGGAGAAGCTTAACCAGCAAAATGCTAACTGGGCAGAAACTCAGAAAGACATCTCCCGAGCCAGAAGGTCCAGTCCTGAAACAAGAGCTGAGGAGAGATGGGTCTCGTGGGGAAGCCAGACCCTCCCGGAGGGAGCACTGACTCAGTGGCACTCAGACTTGCAGCATCAGAGCACCTGGAAGGCTGGGGCTTTCTGTTGTCAATCATGACATGTAGATTTAACAAATGTATAGAATTATATGAGCATGAGTCAGTTCCAGAGCTTTAAGAAACATGTATGGGAGGAAAATTGTAATTCTACTACCCCTTAATGTGGGTGTGAGAGAAAGAGAGAGAAGGGGGATGGGGGGAGGACGGGACCAAGGCCATACATCATTTCACTTTAATACCAGAAGACCTGGACCAGTTCACAGAACTGTCATTTAAAACCTACACCCTGTTCCAACACCAAGCAGAGTGTTCTTACAGTGCCCCCGCCCCAGCAGGGCCAGTCAGAGCCAAGTGAGAGCAGGAAGTAGGTGAGATCGACAGAAGAGTGGGGCAGATCCTGACTCCATGGGCTTCACCTGGGCTGGTCCAGCCTTGACCCCATCTGCCCAGGAGCTTCCTAGCCTGAGTCTGTAGGGAGGCACTTCCCCCACCTGAGAGCACAGGGAGAAGGCAGGCCCAGGGCATCCCTGAGCATCCTCCCAAAAGATGCGCACAGGGGCTGGGGTGGGGGTGGGGGCAGAAGGGCAGGCTTCTGACTGCCGCCAGCACCCTCTTCCTCTCCAGCTGCTCCCTCCCCACCTCCCGGCTCCCCGACCTTCCTAACCCAACCCCAGCTTCTCTCCTGTCATTGAGGCTCTCTGGTGAGATAGAGGGGCTGGAAATCAGGGCTGGAGGGGAGAGGCCCTGTGGCCTGGAGGCTGGCCGGTGGGTGGTGACTGTCTCCTGTGCAGTGATAAGAGATCCACACCTTCTGCATCCGGGGCTGCTGCTTCTCCTCCATCTAGTGGACCTGCCAGAGACCCCAGGAAACATGAGGCTGGTATGCAATGAGACTGAGGAAACAACAGGACCAGTGGAGGGAGTCCTGGGCTGAAAGAGAAAGGAGCTGATCTACAGAGCGGCTCCACCCTCGGTTAGCCGAGCAACTAGCATTTTAATAAATCACTTAACCACTCAGAACCTTCATTTCCACTTCTATCCAATGGGGCTAAAATATCTGCTTCTCTAGGTTTTTTGTAAGGTTTGAATGAGAAGGTGGCTGCATAGGTCACCTGTAAACTCTAAAGTTTATTATCTACCACCTGCCCTGAGCCCAACCTTGCAGAAGGATGCTTCCCACTATCACACCCTGCATTTGTAAAGTACTTTATACAGATCACGTGCTTTTATACACATTCTCTCACTTGGCTCTTCCCCTGAACGGATGAAGTGGAGTGGCCGGCCCAGGATCACACAGAATGAATCAGTTGCTGAACTCAAACTGCTAGATGCTGAGCTCTCTCCCTAGGGCAGGGAGAGCAGGCACGACCAGGGATGAGTAATGGTCATAAGTAAGTCCGTAATAACACCTGGATCACTCACTCTAAGCCTAGCGCTGGGCAGGCCTTAACTCATGTCATCGTCACATATGACGGCACATACAGTAGCCACGATGGTTACTACCAGGACACTGAGGTTTACCAAAGTTAGGAATTTGCCACAGGCCACACAGGAAATGGAAGATCTGGGCTACAAATTCAGGTTAACTCTTCCTTAGTGAATGCTTAAATTGATAGAATGGATTCAACGTTATAAGCATCACTTCTTCCTTCTCCCAGTCTGGGAATAGTCCCCAGCTCCCAGCAGGGCCCAGGCCCGAGGGATGAGGGTCACGGTTTCCGAGGGTTACTGGTCCTTCACAAACAGGTCTGCCCCACCTGCCCCCCGACTCACCTGCGCCGTGTCCTGGATCCAGTCCAGGAATTCGGCAACCTTGGCGTAGACGCCGGGGTGGTTGGGCTCTGCGCAGCCGCGGCCCCAGCTGACCACCCCCACCAGGCGCCACGTGCCCTTGTCCAGGCACACCAGGGGACCCCCGCTGTCCCCCTGCGGCATCCAGGCACCGGGACACAGAGTAACAGGCAGTTAGTCCTTCCTGGTGGAGTGGCGGCAGACCACTCCCCAACCGCCGACCCCGGGGCTGGGAACACAGGCGGTCCTGCTTTCAGGACGATCCCGTCTTGCCTCGCGCCCCCCTTCAACCCGCAGCGCGCTGCCCACTTGCCTGGGCGCCCCGCTCGCGGAGAGGGTGTCAGCCGGGCGCCCGGCCGCAGGCCCCGCCCACCCCACACCGGGCCCCCGCCCGCCCGCACCTGGCACGCGTCGGCCCTCTGGTCCAGGTAGCCGGCACACAGCATGCGGGGCGTGAGGGCCCCGCTGTACACGCAAGAGCTGTTGCAGAGCTGGGTGCTGAGCAGGGGCACCACCGTGTCCCGGAGGGTGTCCGACCTGTGGGCTGCGGGAGGCAGATGCGGAGATGGAGGGGCTCAGAGCAAGGCCCGGGAAAGCAGGGCAGCAAGAGGGCCTTAGAGGCCCCGGAGGTGCGGAGGCCCAAAGAGGGGAGCCCAAGATGGGAGCTGTGGACTCTGGGCGAGGAGGCAGGGGTCTGTCAGACTTGGGGGCTGGGAGCAAAGAGGAGTAGACCCCACACATACACCCTGATGCTGAGGCCGTGGCCCTCCTGGGAGAAGGGGAGGGGGAGGAAGGGGCCTGGGTTTAGGGGAAAACCAGGTTGTTCTCCCAGAAAGACCCAGGCAGGGGAGACTGGGGCCCCTGGGTGTGGCCAAGGGTGATGCCAGAGGAGAAGGGGGCTGGTGCTGCCCTGTGGCCAGGGAAGGAGGAGGTGCCTCACCTTGGGAAAGGATGCCTCCCCGACACCCACCCCCCTGTGCACCCCGGGCCCTGGGAGCTGACTCACTGTGGCTGGGGTCAGTGTGGCCCCAGCCAGACACCCAGCACTGCGAGCCCCTTGGAAAATCCTGCTCTTCAGCCGGCAGGCACACGGCGCCCACGGTGTCTGTGGAGAGGCAGGGGTCCCGGGTCCCACTCCGGCTCGGCCTCCCTGCCCGCGAGCCTGGGAAAAGGACCAGGACGGGCGCGTCCTCCACGCCCCCTTCTCAAACAGTCCTGGCTCCGGCCTCCCGTACAGCTGTGCGGGTCAGGTACTGCCCCCCCTGGGAGCCACCATTCGCGCAGAGGACAGTGTGGAAACTGCAGTGTGCCTGGTGCCCTAGGCCGGGCGGTATACACACGGTGCATCCCCACCTAGGGCTGAGGGGGGATGGAAACTCCTTCTGGGTGTTTGTACCTAACTTCTCCTAATGAGGACCCATTTTGGATTTTCCCCAGGGTGTGTGGACCCTCTTGGGACATGGTTTCCAAAAGTGTGCGACCTGTCCTGTGGGCAGAGCCTGAACCTGATTTTACGTAATGCGTAGACCTGCCGTTAGATAAACGCCACTTCGCTGGGAGAAAGTATTTCCTCTTCGGTTCTCTTTCAGCCCCTCTTCTGCACCAAGGAGAAAGCGTCTGTCTGGTGTTACTCTGTGCCTCTCTTCACGCCTGCCCACTCCTTCCAAGCACAGAGAGCCTGACGCGGCAGTTCCGCAGAGCACAGCGCCTAGCTGGGACCCGAGCACTGTTTTGTTTTCACTCTGCGCATTTTTGTGGTTATTATCTATTTAATATAAGTCATATGGATTCTCCAATGTTAGGTAGTAACCTAACATTTCCCTTTAAATATACTCATGTCAATTTAGAAGCATTGACTGTTGAACAACGGTGCAGAGAGCACCCATATACGGTAGAATTTGTGAACGGCATAGAGCAACCACTGTTGCTGGGGAAACCCAAGGCTCCAGGTAGCAATGGGAGGGAGGAGTGCTGAGTGTGTGTGTGTGTGTGTGTGTGTGTGTGTGTGTGTGTGTGTGTGTGTGGTGTGAGAGTAGGTGTGCACAGGAGTAGGTGTGTATACTTATGTGAGCCTTGCATGAGTGTGTGAGCATGTGAGGGCATGCACACGTGTGTGTGTGTATGTGTGAGCATGTGTGTCTGTAGGTGAGTGCACTTGGCACGTGCATGTGGAAGAACTGCCCTTCAAGGGCAGATGCTGTGGAGGAGACGCTCTGCCCCGGGAATTGTTTGCTTCGTGAACTTGAAGAGAGTCAATTCGCTCTCTAAAGGTCAACATCCTTATCTAGATACACCAGCCTCAGCTCCCCGTCAGGTTCGTTCTGAGGATGGGGTGAAAGAATATTCGGTAAGGTAAACCTTATTAACCGTAACATGGTGCTAGTTATTAACTGTTATCCTATTAACTGTCAATACATAGTTAACTATTATTCACTATAGCCCAGCTGGTACCTGGCACCAGCAGCCTGTTGGGAGATGGAGCCACCGAGAAGCTCTTCTTGGGACCTCGAGGCAAATCCCACCTGCAGCCCAGATGGGAAAGGGCCAGAACCTTTGTCCCCAAAAGAGTGTGTAGAAGCGTTGGTGCCACCCCGGGTCCAGGTGATGCCAGAGTCCACGACGGTCACCAAATGAAGTGAACGTTGGGTTCGCAGCACAAGGGGGTCTTAGGAACCCACGGGGCTCTCGCACTCCCTGTGCCACCCCTCTCACCACAGCCTCACCTGAGAAGTGGAGCGGGGTCCGGAGCTGCAGGAGAGCCACGTCGTAGTCGTGGCTCTGGGCACTGTACAGAGGGTGGGCAATGATCCGCTCCACCACAGCCCCCTGGTGCGGCCTGACCGTGCTGTGGCTGACCAGCCCCGCATGGACCCGCCAGCTGGACCGGCGGGACAGCCTGAAACTGCACAAGGGAGCTGAGCTGAGCCTGGGGGAGGAAGGGGCCGGAGACGTTGACATAAATGAGTTGGTGGGGGGAGGAAGCCAACAAGCACGGCTGTTAGTGGGGGCCCCATCACCAGGCTGCAAGCCCCCAGAACCCAGGCCTCTTAGAATCCCCCAGCAGCTGGCAAGACACTGGGCATGCAGTAGGTGCTTAATAAATGCTCAGGCACTGATGGAGAGAGAAGTGAGACACTATGATCATTGGCCACCACCCCTGCACTCTCCGGCATAACCCCCTTCTAGTTTTACAGCAAACATGGAAGGGCCTTGTGTGATTATCGTAGCTCTAAGCCCAGTCAGCAAAGCTTTCCTCAGTGCTGTCTCCCCACTTCCTAAGTGTGATGGCTGGGGAGGCACTTCGGCTCTCCCAGCCTCAGTTTCCTCACTATAAGATGAGGATTACATCACCTGCCTTGCCCGCCATCAAGAGAAGAGGGCCGAAGAGCTCATTCATTCCTTCCAACCAGCATTTGTTAAGCACCTACTATATTCCAGGCCACAGGGACAAGGCAAGGGAAAAATCAACAAAGGAATTCAGTGGTAAACAAGAGTCTTCCCTGCCCCCATGGAGCTTCCAGTGTAAAGGGGAAGAAAGACATTAAACAAATAATTACATGGAAATTGATTTAATTACAGTGGTGATAAACGTCAAGAAGCATGGAGGGCTGTGAGTGCGAAAGCATTTTAAAAACGTAAAGACCAAACAAAACTAAAGAACCAACATTTGTATGATGACGGCTATTTAGGCAGAGCTGTTCTCGGCACTGAACAGGGAGAATGTCACAAATACCGCCCGGGCCTACTCTCAGCAGACATGGGAGGCGGACAGTTGGACATTGTATGCAGGACACACCAACGGCCAGAGAGAAAATGCTAGGGGGAACCCTCCCCACGGCAGCCCCCAGCCTTGCCTGTGCACACAGTGCGCCGCGGTCACCACCCAGTGCGGGGCCAGCACGGAGCCCCCGCATGTGTGCCGGGCACCCAGGGCCACGCTGGCCTGCCAGGGCCAGCGCCCGGGAGCCACCGCCTGCCCGCCCACTATCTGGGAAGCCAGGGGCCTGGTCCCACATTCTGCAAACAGACAAGCACGGGTGAGATGGAAAGAACGCGGGGTGGGTGTCAGCACTGTGCTGACTGTCGAGGCCTGTGGTGCAGCGTGGACGGCTCCCATTTACCATTCCTGGCCCTAAGCATGGGGCGGGAAGCTGGAAAGGTTGCTTACATTCACCTGCCCCATCAGGCGGTGCGCTCGCTGAGAGCAGGGGTGCTGCCTGCACCATCTATGGAGCCCCAGGATCTAAGAAAACGCCTGTCCCACAGGAGGGGTCAAATGGTGGCATGTGGACAGACGCGTGCAAGGACAGATGAAGAGATGGCTAGACGACTGGGAAGGCGGGTGAAAGGCACTCTGCAAACTGTCTCTCACTTGGCCCCTCTTCCCCACCATCCTTAGTCTCCAGAAGCTGCTGTTTCCCCTTTCTCCAGAGGCCAGGGAACGTCGGAGGCCAGGGCGGGGAGTGAGGCAAGGAGGTCATCCACCCAAACCAGTGGCTGGTGGCGAATGGGACAGAGGTGTAGACGGGGCTCTGTTTGGGCAGAACTCTGTCTGCAAGAAGGGGCCCTGCAGGCAGGTGGGCAAGGACCCCTACCCCAGACCCAGCTGAGCTTCCCAGTGGGGATGTCCCACCCTGAGGGCACGGGGGAGATGCCCTCCTCCCACCGCCTCCTTCCCGGACCCAGGACAGGACTCACCAGAGCATCTGAGGGAAACAATTTGACCAGAAGTACAGCTGCCCCTGCAAAACAGAGGCAGTGCCTGGGCGGGGCCCACCCCAGGCTGCACACCCACCCGAGGGCCTGGGGGAGGGGGTCGTTGTTGGGGGAAGCAGTGGGGGCCTCTCTGTAGCCACAGCCACCTGCTTCCTGACCCCACCCAAGCCCCCAGGCCCCTGCTTGTAGCAGGTCTCTGGGACAGCAGCTGTGCTCTGCCCAGTCGTCCCGGGCACACAGGACTTCGTGGTCCTCCAGTTGGATCTGGGCAGGACCCAAAGTTACAAATGGAGCGTTCGTGAATGTGAAAATCCAGCTGTTCCCACTAAGGCCCGTGAGTAATGTGTACTCAGCGGATGAGTGGGTAAGAGAGTGAGTGAATGGACTCAGTTCTTCGCCCCGTGCTGCGGCCTCAGATGACTCCACTCTCTCCCAAGCCCTTCGCCCGGCCCTGTGTACTCATATGCCTGCTCTCCTCTTTCCCCTCCTCTTACTTAGCATAAACCTCAACTCCTGGGAGTTCCCTGGCGGTCCAGGGGTTAGGACTAGACGCTTTCACTGCTGAGGGCCCAGGTTCAGCCCCTGGTTGGGGAGCTAAGATCCCACAAGCCACATAGTGCGGCCTAATATAAATAAATACATTTAAAAACACACTATTAAAAAGGAAAAAACATCAACTCCTTTTGGAGCAAAGCCCTCTTTCTTGACTTCTCTCTTGCCCCCAGCATCCTAATGCCTGGATTCTACTAGTTTCCCAAATCCACGGCCCCCCGGCTCTCCTGGCAGAGTCAGTCTCACCCCTACTTCCCTTTGCCCATCAAGGTATCTAAGACAGGGACCCCACGTTCCCCTGATCGGCCCACAGGGGACAGGAGCTGGACAGGAGGGTTCTGAGATTCAGACGGGAACAGTGGTGAAGGGGTGAGAAGGCTTTAGAGCAGGGACAGGAGGAGGCTGCTGGAAAGCTGGAGGACACCCAGGCAGGGTGAAAACCCGCTCAGCTTGCACCCACCCCCAGGATTTGGGGAAGGGGCCATCCCAGAGCCCTCTCTTCTCTGGAGGGTCTCTAGGGTCCAGACAGTTAACCATCTCTCTCCTGAGATAGCAGAATTATCCAAATAAAGTGCGGCAGGGGGGAGAGGGACTAGTTGGAGACAGGAAACTCGTTTCAAGACTTGGTTTAGCTGCTTATCAGTTCTGTGACCTTGCACAAGGCCCTTTACTTCATTGAGTCTCAGTTTCCCCACCTGTAAAATGGGAATAGGAGTACCATTTCAAATCCTCCGACAATAACACCCAATCCTGCCGTTCTTGTGAGGGACCAATAAGATGATGTGTGTGAAACTTTGGTGGGCGGGGCTCCTGTGAGCTGAGTCAGCAATTTCTAATTGGGAAATATTCCTCTTTGTTGTCCTGTCTTACACCTCCAGGGTCCTCGCCACCAGGCTCTCATGATAGGAATATTTTTGCTGCATTGTTCACCAGGAAGCGAGGGGCATCACTCAGCCCCCTGAGAAGCCCTACCTGGGCTGCCACACCTCCTCCGGGAGGCCTCCCAGTCTAGGAGAGAGCTGAGCAAACTGCCTGGAGCTGTTGAGCCTGATGTCAGACAGGTTCACTGCCTTGTGGTCTGTGAGTCTTGGCAGGAGAAGGGAATAAAACGGGAGGAAATCAGCTTTAAACTGACGATCAGCACGAGAGATGGGGGTTAAGTATAACCGGAATGTGATACTATACCAGTGTAGTGACTGAACAAGACTTTGACAATGACCTCTTCTGGGATTTATATTTGTTAAAAATCAAGGATATTCAAAGGAGAGAAACAGACTGGGGCACCATCATGCCCAGAGGCCAGGAGATGACCAAAATGACCTCCTGAGTACTTTGATGGTGACAGACAGATAGAGGTCTTCAATGCTCCTCCCCCACCCACCAGCTCTCCACCCTCCCCAGGCCCCACTTCTGGCCCCAGCTACCTGAGATGCCCAAGGCTCCGGCAGATCCGTACCCCCAGGGAAGAGCTCCAGCCCTCATGGCAGACCAGGAGCCAGTCTGGCCGGGCCCTCACCTGCACTTCCAGCAAGAAGTCCTCGGTGTTTATTCTGAAAGACACTGAAACCACAGCATGAAAGCCACATCCCACCTGCTGCGGGATGGAGGGGCGGCATGGGCAGGGCGAGCCGGACCTGGCCACCATGGGACCTAAAGAGGCCTTCACGATAGCATCTGGGTCACCCCATATCAAGCTCCCTGTTCCCCAGGGAGCCAGCCGGTTCCGAGAGCAAAATAACCCCTCTTTGCGCAGCCTTTTAGGTTTGTGTTTTAACCAAGTGCTTTTAAACGTGCTCCATCACTAAGTGTCACAGCAACCCTGTGGGGTGAGAATTCCCATCCTCCACATTCTGCAGAGGGAAGTGAGGCACGGAGGTTAAGCGACCCATCCTAGGTCACAGGATCTGCAAGGGATGGATCCAGGTCTTTTGATTTCAAATCTCATGACAATACTAGTGATGGTTCCTGTTCGTTGAGCATCTGCTTTTTCCACGCTCTGTGCTAAGCCCTTTTATTTTATGCTCTTATTATGCTTCCAACTTCAGGCAGTAACTATTTTCATCTCCACTTCATGGAGAAGGAAACGGAAGCTCAAAGCAGTAATGGAACCAAAGGCGCACACAGCTAGCAAAAGCAGGCTCCAACCTGACCCTAACTAACCTCTGTAACTGATTCTACCCGCAGCCTTAGCAGCACCGTATCTGCTGACCCTCAACTCTTACCTGGAGGCGAGGGGACAAGGTTTGGGTGCGGGATGCGGAGACAACGTGGCGAGACGTTCCCAGCCCTCTGTGTGTTCTTTGCCCTGGACCCAGACCCTTGCCGGCCCCGCGCTGGCCCCCGCCCCCCACATCTGGCTTCTCTTCCCCACACCGCAGCCTCACGCTGCCCAAAGGGCGAGTCGCCATCTCTCCTGGCAGCCTGGGCTCTTGGCCATGCCCCCGCTAGAGATCAAGACCGTCCCCCAGGAGTGCTGAAAGCCCTAAATCAGAGATCAGCTCTACAAGGCTGGGCCGTGGCTCCACCCTCACAGTACGGGAAACACAGGTGGGTGGCAGCAAACTTGTGGCCCTTCAGTTTGGTCCTCTTGCCCCGAGCCAGAAGGGAGGATCCCACAGCTGTGCAGGGGCCCGGGGCCCAGGTAGGAGTCCTGCGACCTTGGGGCGCGGCCCACCTGCTCTGGGAAGCGAGGGGAGCAGGGCTTCCTCACCGCTGGCCTCCGAGCAGTTTAAGCTCATATCCTCATCCTGCAGGGTCCCAGGAACAGGCTGAGAGGCAGCCGGCCACAGATACAGCGCTTCAGAGGACGAAGACAAGGAGAGGCTGGGGGAAGGAAGGGACTCCCCTAGGAGGGGACCAAGGAGCAGAGCAAGGGACCTGCAGCAGAGGGAGGCAAAGGCAGCCTCCCCGGGGGCTCCTCACCGCCCTGCCCGAGGCAGGCCCCCCGCAGCATGCAGAAGAGAGCCATTGCGCTCTCAATGTCTCTGTCTCTGTCTCTGTCTCTCCCTCTGACTGGGAAAGATCTCTTGGAGAAGTTTGACAAGGGCCTCCCTGGATCATCCACTCGAGCACATTTCTCACTGTAGGGCTGAAATGTTCTTTACGGAGAGCCCGAGTCCCTCCTGCTGGCCCTTCACCCCGTTTCTACGTGCTGTCTACTCAGACTAGATGGAAAAGACGCTCATCCCACCTGCCTTGAACACCTGCTCAGCATCTGCTCCACTCTTCCAGCATCCCCCAGATCCTGTTCGTTGCCCCTCCCCTGCCACTGAAGGTCCCAGCACTGACCTAGAAGCCAGGAGCCAATGCTTGCACCAGCCAGCAACGCCAGGGCTCCGAACGCCGCCCAGCCGCGCCGCCCTGTGCACCAGCGCCCTGCCCAAGAGACTGTGGGGGAGGAGGGCAGAGGAGCATCCGGGGACCCTGCCTCCGCCTGCCAGCCGCTCTTCACCCCGAGGCACCACCCCGGGACCAGGCAGCCGCCAACTCGCAGCGGTAGTTTGCCCCACTGCACCTGCCCGCCTCCCCCGGCCCCATCATCCTGGGGTGGGTAGGGGGCAGAGGTCTGATCACTGGCGCCTCGGAGCCCACTCAAGCCCCCAGATGGGAAACAGCAAAAGCAGGTCTGGGATAAATAGTGAGACAGCCTCTCACCATCGGTCATTTAAGGCGGACCTGGGAAGATCTGGGGAAAAAGAATCTGGAGGATGTAGGAAGATTGTCCCTTCACTGCCCCCACCCCGTCATTCCCCGATGGCCCAATCTGGCCTACTGGGTTGCTGCTGGGCCTCGGGCCTCCGCAGTGGGTCTCCTGGCTCTGCGCTGAAGATCCAGGATCCTGGACTCTCCTCTGCATACTGAGCCTCCATGGGGGCTTGGCCATCCAGCATCAGGCTCTGGGGAAATAGCTGTCAGTCACTCACCAAGGAGAGAAATCACCACCGACCACAAGAAATCCCCACTCTCTAACTCCAGCCGGGCCCTCGTTGCCACTTGCGAGCCTTTTTTCGTCTTGGGGACTCCATGTGTGTTCCCATAGATGCCCCTCGGGCCTCCCTGCTCTCCTGGAGCCCCGAGCCCCACCCACCTTTCTCTCACACAGCCAGTAAGTGTCAGAGCAGAGACCTGAGCCCAGATCGGGCCAACTCCGACGCCCGCACTCTTCACCACCCCCTTGGAAGTGGTGACATGGTGGCACGGAAGACATCCACTGAATCCCTGAACATCCCTCCTCAGATTCTAAGATCCCATCCTTCCTCATTCCCTCCTATCTTGGAGGAAAAACTGCCCCTCCCCTACGAACCATGCATTCATTCACCCAGTAAATAGTGTTCAGCCCAAGTGGACAGTGCACGGTGGGGGATACTGTAAGTTCAAGGTAAATTAACATGGACCTCCACAACCACCGCCTCAAAGAACCTACCTGTGAGTCCTGAAGATAAGTCATTAAACAAAGCAGCACAGGTTCAGTGACAGAAGAGAAGTTCAGTTTAACTAGCATTGGAATTGCAAAGGAGAGCTTACTTCTTGTTGGGGAGATCAAGAAAGGCTTCCTGGAAGAGGCAGCCTCTGAGACAGGCCCTCATAGATGAATAGGGTTTGAACTGACATATATGGTCATTGGGTGTTCCAGGAAAAAGGTGTTGAGGAGGCAAAGGAATGGGAGTAAGAAAGCATAGAGTGGGGTAGGTCAGACATTTGTCTAAAATTCATGTGCCATGAAGAAGAGTAATGGAAAATAAGATCTTGGCAAAAACACTGGACCAGCAGTTCAAAGCTAAGTCTACATACAGCCTACTATATGAACTTGGTAACTCATCAGCCCTCCAAATTTCAACTTTCTCCTTTATGAAATAAGACTGATAACCCCTGCTGCCCATTGAGTAGTCTCCCCCACCTAGCTTTGTCTCCATTCCTTCTCCATGCCAGAGCAATCTTTCTAAAATGCAAACATTAGCAAGTTAACACCGTCTTTAGAGTATCTAATGATCTTTGTAGCCTTCAGGGTAAATCCAAATCTCCCTTGCATAGCTCACAGCATCCTCTGTGATCTCGCCCCTCCTCGCCTCTCCATCCTCACCTGGCAGCACTAACTCCTCCACGGCGTAACTCAGGGTGATACTAACACACGTGCCTGTCCTCAGCATCCTCACACTCTCTCACCACGGAGGCGTGGCACCTGCTGTCCCCTTCCCCGCAGACTGACTCCTATGACCTTGCAAGATTCAGCTTAAGTGTCATTTTTCCAGGAAGTTTTCTTCAACCCAGGTAGCACCTATTGTGACCCTCTATTATGCTCATTTACTTCTCTCTCTCTCTCCTTCCTCTCTGGTCTAGGCATCCCAGAGTCTAGCTCAAGGCCTAGAACAAAGTGGGAATTCAGTTAATGCACACTGAATAAAAGGAAGGAAGGAAGGAAGGAGGGGAGGGAGGGAGGGAGGGAGGAAGAAAACAGATTATGTGGCTGCAAGGGTTTTATAAAGTACAACACAAATATTAAGTATAATAAATAATGTATTAATAAGAAATACGTATAAACTATGGGTCCTTTCTTTAATGAACTTATAATCCAGTAAAGTAGAAAGAGTCCCTTAAAGTTGAAGTAAGTCCCGTCTCCCCTGCAGACCACCTTCCCCTTTCAACACAGCCTGGTCTAGAGAGAATTCCAGAGCGTGCTCAGCCTTTCTTCCTGTCTCAGTATCAACGGAGCCTGGCTTGAAGTTCAGCCTCTGAACAAACTGGCCTCACCTTGGGAGCTGCCCCACCTCAACACTCACCTGTCCAAGGCCATGTGGTAGCCTGCAAAAATGGTCTTTAATGGTACAGGACTTCTTCATCCTTTTTTTGAGGAGGAGTTCATGTAATAATGACTTGCTAAGTGCTGCCTACAGGCAAAGTACCTGGCTAGGCATATGGGGGACAAGAGTGGGAAATAAAAGCCACACTTGGGGAAAATCAAACCAGGAGGTTGACCACACGGGTCCCCTCTAGAGCCCCCTCTCCTCTGCACCAGAGCTGCCAGAGGAGATTCCTTCCAAGAGCCTAGAATTCCAAGGGTGGGGTCAGGGGTGGGAGTAGAAAGAAAGAGAGGGCAGAGCAGGGTATGGCCTTACCATATGGGTCCGTGGCACCAATGCAAAACCTCAAGGTCTGCTAGGTAACGTTCTGCTCCTGTTCTTGGATCAGCGTTGATTAAATAGCCCGGCCAGCTTGGTTAGAAGCTGAGGGCTCCCTAGTTCACACATGGCTTCTCCCTTCACCGTCCTCCACACACACACACACACACACACACACACACACACACACACCAGAGAGACAATGAACTCTGCTCAGAAACCATGAATAGATCCCTTGTCGCAGGAAAGGGAGTCAAGGGGTAGCCTGGGCTGGGCAGCCCCAGCCCCTCCCATCAGCTAACTGGAAGCTTAGAAGCCGAGAAAAAGGGTAGGAGGAGGAGGGGAAGCCAGCTACTGTTGCTTAGCAACAAGATCCCTTGTGCCAAAAAGTGTGCCCCATGCATGCTGGCACAATCCCCCCACTTCCTGCTGACAGGCCTGTATTCAAGAGACTGATATTAGCATTTGTTCAAATGTTTGAGTCCTCTGGACGGTAACTCAGTTCTGTGTGGGTTGGCTTTTCCAGCAGTCTGGGGCTATCACCATGTTGAAATTGGGACGTTGATGAGGGATCTTTGTGACCTGTCTCCTCAGGGCTGCACCGCTCACTCCAATGCCAGGGAAATGGGGCCTCTCCACCCCACTGCCCTGGGGACCAGTTCCTATAGGAGACCTCAGTGCTATGTTGCTTCAAAGCACAAGGTGGCCCAGCTGAGCCCGGGATGGGCTGAACACACCTGGGAGCCATATCTCTTTAGTCAAGGAGGAAGAAGAGGTCCCAAGGAAGGGAAAGACTGGTGTGGCTCTCCTTCCTCCAAATGCCTCTCATAGATCCCTCAGATGAGACAGTTAAGAACAGGGGCTTTAGAGTCAGGCCTTCATCCAACCCCAGTTCTGCCACTTCCCTTACTCAGCCTTACCTGTAAAGTTATGATAATATTACCTACCTCATAGGGTTTATGCTAGAATTAAATGAGCTATTGAATATAAAATTCTTAGCTTTATAGCTAGTATCTAGCACAGACTCTATTCAGTAAATATTAGCTGCTATTATTATTCCAGTATGCGGGCCTCTCACTGTTGTGGCCTCTCCCATTGTGGACCACAGGCTCTGGACGTGCAAGTTCAGGGGCCATGGCTCACGGGCCCAGCCGCTCGGCGGCATGTGGGATCTTCCCGGACTGGGGCACGAACCCGTGTCCCCTGCAGCGGCAGGCGGACTCTCAACCACTGCGCCACCAGGGAAGCCCTGCTATTATTATTAACGATTACTGTTGAACCTCACTCACAATGAAGGGACAGAGGTCAGCTATGAGTCATAGAAGCAGGAGGAGAACATGGTGGCTGGAGCTGAGAAGCTCTTGGCTAAGTGCTGAGGTCTCCTAGGACAATACTCTTCAGCCTACAAATCTGTATACTTACAGTGTGTCATGAACTAGCCTGGGCATGGGGAATGAATAAGTCACAGGCTAGGAGCTTGCAGGCTGGGAGGAGAGACAGGAACAGATATAAAGAACTGTTGTTTTCTGGTTTTTGTTCTGTAAAAAGTGAAATAACAGAAGCTTGAACACAGAGGTATAGGAGAATAAAGGAATAGCTGACTCCTTTGCTCAGAGGACCCAGAGAAGCCTTCACAATGGAGGAGACATTTGAGCTCAGTTTTGAGAAATGAGAAGGCAATCACATAGAAGGGCATTTCAAATATAGTGCAGAGATGTCAGTGAAAATGGGCAAAGTCCCCCCCAAATTGTCTCCTCCATAGCAATGAGAAAACTGCAAAAAATTTGTCAGAATTAACTTTTTTAGAACTCTGGAAATTAACCAAAGGCTTATAACAATATGGGAAGAGTTTATTAGAGAAAAATGACAGACCACAGCTAACATCATACTCAATGGTGTAAAGCTATAAACTTTTCCTTGAAGATAAGGAACAAGGCAAGGATGCCCACTATTGCCACTTTTATTCAACATAATATTGGAAGTCAAGTCAAGTCAAACTGGGCAAGCAAAAAAAAAAAAAATTAAAGGCATCCAACTTGGAAAGGAAGAAGTAAAAACTGTCATTATTTGAAGATGACATGATATTATATCTAGAAAGCTCTAAAGATTCCATCAAAAAGCTGTTAAAATAAATGAATTCAGTAAAGTTTCAGGATACAAAATCAATAAACAAAAATCTGTTGTGTTTCCATAGACTAATAGCTATCAGAAAGAGAAATTAGGAAAATGATCCCATTTACAATTGCATCAAAAAGAATAAAATGCCTAGGAATAAATTTAACCAAGGAGGTGAAAGACCTGTACACTGAAAACCATAAGACATTGATACAAGAAATTGTAGAAGACACAAATAAATGGAAAGATATTTTGTGCTCATGGATAGGAAGAATTAACATTGTTAAAATGTCCATACTACCCAAAGCAATCTACAGAGTCAACACAATCCCTATCAAAATTCCAATGGTATTTTTCACAGAAATAGAGCAAACAATCCTAAAATTTGTACAGAACTACAAAAGACTCTCAAATAATCAAAGCAATCTTCAGAAAGAAGAACGAAACTGGATTTCAAACTATATTACAAAGTTATAGTAATCAAAACAGTATAGCACTGGCATAAAAACAGACACATAGATCAGTGGAACAGAATAGAGAGCCCAGCAATAAACCCATGGTTGATTCATTTGTGACAAAGGAGGCAAGAATATACAATGAGGAAGGGTAGTCTCTTCAATAAATAGTGTTGGGAAAACTGAACAGCTACATGTAAAAGAATGAAACCAGACCTTTATCTTACACCATACAGGAAAATCAACTCAAAATTTATTATAGACTTATATTTAAGACATGATACTGTAAAACTCCTAGAAGAAAACACAGGGAGTGAGCTCCTTGACACTGGTCTTGGCAATGATTTTTTGGATTTGACACCAAAAGTAAAGGCAACAAAAGCAAAAATAAACAAGTGGGACTACAGAAAATTAAAAGGCTCTGCACAGCAAAAGAAACCATCAATAAAATGAAAAGGCAACATGTAGAATGGGAGAAAAATTTGAAAATCATATATTTAATAGGAGGTTAATGTGCAAAATATACAAGAACTCATACAACTCAATGGCCAAGAAAAAAAAATCCAATTTTAAAGTGGGAAGAGGATCTGAATAGGCATTTTTCCAAAGAAGACATATAGATGGCCAACAGGTACATGAAAATGTGTTCCACATCACTAATCATCAGGGAAATACAAATCAAAACCACACTAAGATATTACCTCACACCTGTTAGAATGGCAGGCATCAAAAAGACAAGAGATAACAAGTGTTGGCGAGGATGTGGAGAAAATGGAACACTTGTGCACTGTTGGCAGAAATGCAAATTGGTGCAGCCACTACGGAAAATGGTATGGAGGTTTCTCAAAAAATTGAAAAGAGAACTACTGTATGATCCAGCAGTCCTGCTTTTGGTTATATACCCAAAGGAATGAAAACAGGATATGGAAGACATGTCTGCACTCCCATGTTCACTGCAGCATTAGTCACTGTAGCCAAGATGTGGAGAAACCTGTGTCCATCAATGGATGAATGGATACTGAAGATGTGGTCTATATATACAATGGAGTATTACTCAGTCATGAGAAAGAAGGAAATCCTGACATTTGCAACAACAGGAATGGACCTTGAGGGCATTACGCTAAGCGACATAAGCCAGACAGAGAAAGACAAACACTGCATGGTATCGCTTACATGTGGGATCTAAATAAAAAGTCAAACTCACAGAAACAGAGTAGAAAAGTGATTCCAGAGAAATAGGGAGAGTTTAGTAAAAGTGTACAAAATTTCTGTTATACGATGAATAAGGTCTGAGCATCTTATTCCTCTTATAATTAATGTAAGTTATAACATGGATGACTATAGCTTATAACGATGTAATATATAACTGAAATTGGCTGAGACAATAGAACTTAAATGTTCTCACCAAAAATGAAAAGGTAAATATATGAGGTGATAGATGTATTAATGAACTAGATGGAAGATACAGATAGCAAATCATGAGGTACACTTTAAATATCTTACAATTTTATTGGACAATTGTACCTTAATAAGACATTTTTTAAAAGAGTGATTCTAGATTAAACTGAGGTTAGCCTCTTCCTTGCTGTTGTCTCTGCCTGGCTGTCCAAGAAGTCTCTTTTATTTATCTCTCTGATACTCCTTCCATCCAAGATGAGCCATTCTGGGTTGCCCTGGCCATTTCCCTGGTTTGGACAGAATATCCATCTCTAGAGTGAGGTAGCAGGAGCCTAGGGTTCGAAATTTAAGGAGGCACTCACTAGCAAATGGACTGTCAGCCCTTGATTACCTTAAGAGTGATGCCTTCTTAAATCATGTGCCCTAGTGTGCCTTATCGGAAACCAGCTGAAGCAGAACCCCTCTGTGTTCTTCCCCTGGTAATTCAGATTCAGTCTCACCTTAGTCCTGTCCCTGCTCCCTGGCCTCCTCCCCACTGATACTCCCTGACTCCCCAGTACTGCCTCTACGGATGAGCCTCGACTCCTGAGCCTTGAGACCCTTGCTTTCTCTCCTTCTTCAGCCACTACTCTCAAAAACAACAAGGGCCATTTGCAACTGCCCTTCAGCTGTGCTCTGACACCTCCAGACAGATAACACTGTGATCTTTCTCCTCCACCCAAATGGAAAGACCCACGTGCAAGTTATACAGAATTCTCAGACCTATAAAATTCTCTTTTTCTTTAACATCTTTAATGGAGTATAATTGCTTTACAATGGTGTGTTAGTTTCTGCTTTATAACAAAGTGCATCAGTTATACATATACATATGTTCCCATATCTCTTCCCTCTTGGGTCTCCCTCCCTCCCACCCTCCCTATCCCACCCCTCTAGGTGGTCACAAAGCACCGAGCTGATCTCCCTGTGTTATGCGGCTGCTTCCCACTAGCTATCTACCTTACGTTTGGTAGTGTATATATGTCCATGCCACTCTCTTACTTTGTCACAGCTTATCTTTTCCCCTCCCCATTTCCTCAAGTCCCTTCTCTAGTAGTTCTGTGTCTTTATTCCCGTCTTACCCCTAGGTTCTTCATGACCTTTTTTTTCCTTAGATTCCATACATATGTGTTAGTATACGGTATTTGTTTTTCTCTTTCTGACTTACTTCACTCTGTATGACAGACTCTAGGTCCATCCACCTCACTACAAATAGCTCAATTTCGTTTCTTTTTATGGCTGAGTAATATTCCATTGTATATATGTGCCACATCTTCTTTATCCATTCATCTGTCGATGGACACTTATGTTGCTTCCATGTCCTGGCTATTGTAAATAGAGCTGCAATGAACATTGTGGTACATGACTCTTTTTGAATTATGGTTTTCTCAGGGTATATGCCCAGTAGTGGGATTGCTGGGTCGTATGGTAGTTCTATTTTTAGGTTTTTAAGGAACCTCCATACTGTTCTCCATAGTGGCTGTATCAATTTACATTCCCACTAACAGTGCAACAGGATTCCCTTTTCTCCACACGCTCTACAGCATTTATTGTTTGTAGATTTTTTGATGATGGCCATTCTGACTGGTGTGAGGTGATACCTCATTGTAGTTTTGATCTGCATTTCTCTAATGATTAATGATGCTGAGCATTCTTTCATGTGTTTGTTGGCAATCTGTATATCTCCTTTGGAGAAGTGTCTATTTAGGTCTTCTGCCCATTTTTTGATTGGGTTGTTTGTGTTTTTGATATTGAGCTGCATGAGCTGCTTGTAAAGTTTGGAGATTAATCCTTTGTCCGTTGCTTCATTTGCAAATATTTTCTCCCATTCTGAGGGTTGTCTTTTGGTCTTGTTTATGGTTTCCTTTGCTGTGCAAAAGCTTTTAAGTTTCAGTAGGTCTCATTTGTTTATTTTTGTTTTTATTTCCATTTCTCTAGGAGGTGGGTCAAAAAGGATCTTGCTGTGATTAATGTCATAGAGTGTTCTGCCTATGCTTTCCTCTAAGAGTTTTATAGTGTCTGGCCTTAATTTAGGTCTTTAATCCATTTTGAGTTTATTTTTGTGTATGGTGTTAGGGAGTGTTCTAATTTCACACTTTTACATGTAGTTGTCCAGTTTTCCCATTGAAGAGGCTGTCTTTTCTCCACTGTATATTCTTGCCTCCTTTATCAAAGATAAGGTGACCCTATGTGTATGGGTTTATCTCTGGGCTTTCTATCCTGTTCCATTGATCTATCTTTCTGTTTTTGTGCCAGTACCATACTGTCTTGATTACTGTAGCTTTGTAGTATACTCTGAAGTCAGGGAGCCTGATTCCTCCAGCTCCATTTTTTGTTCTCAAGATTGCTTTGGCTATTTGGGGTCTTTTATGTTTCCATACAAATTGTGAAATTTTTTGTTCTAGTTCTGTGAAAAATGCCAGTGGTAGTTTGATAGGGGTTGCATTGCCCACTCTCACCACTATTATTCAACATAGTTTTGGAAGTTTTAGCCACAGCAATCAGAGAAGAAAAAGAAATAAAAGAATCCAAATCGGAAAAGAAGAAGTAAAGCTGTAACTGTTTGCAGATGACATGATACTCTACATAGAGAATCCTAAAGATGCTATCAGAAAACTACTAGAGCTAATCAATGAATCTGGTAAAGTAGCAGGATACAAAATTAATGCACAGAAATCTCTGGCATTCCTATGCACTAATGATGAAAAATCTGAAAGTGAAATTAAGAAAACACTCCCATTTACCATTGCAACAAAAAGAATAAAATATCTTGGAATAAACCTACCTAAGGAGACAAAAGACCTGTATGCAGAAAATTATGACACTGATGAAAGAAATTAAAGATGATACAAACAGATGGAGAGATATACCATGTTCTTGGATTGGAAGAATCAACATTGTGAAAATGACTCTATAAAGTTCTTTTAAAGAGACCACTGAATCTACCATCTCTCCTATCAGAGGAGAAAACTGATGCTCTGAAAGGTGAACAAGCCACAGCATATTGGAGGCCATCCAAGCCCAAGTCTCCTGACACCTGGTCCAGGGTCTTCCCCACTCCCATACATGCCCCACAAGCCACTTTTTCACTAAGCAGGCAGGCTTAGAGAGAAGAAATTCCGCCTGTGGACCACAGCTCCGGCCAGTGCCTATGGAGTTCCATCGTGATCATGATCTCCCCTTCGTGTCTGCCAGTGAATGACAGCTTCAATCCTTGTTTGTGGATTTAAGCCTGCCCGTGATCTTCTCTGACTGCCTCCCATACGGTTTTCAGACTTGCTTAAACAGCCTCCATAATCACTCTCTCTTTATCCTCTGGAGAGGGAAATGTTAGTGCTCCAGGTGGAAAGCATGCATGATGTAAGATGCAGTCTAGAGATTCTGGAACACTCTGTACATCCCCCTCAGTGCCATCCTACTCCCTTCTTTGGCTTTGTCTACCAACAATACATCCCGCATCTTCATCCAGTCTATCTGTAGCATGTATGCACAGTACCCCTGGATCCCCTCAAACAGCCCCCACCTCCTTCAAGTTCAGTTTGGGTCATCCCACTGAGGTTAGTTCAAGCCACAGGTCCTCTAATGCCATCCCACAGCCTAATGAGGCCCAGGCACATACCCTTTCCATCCAGCCCTCTGGAGAGTGGTTTTCTCAATGAAGAAATGAATGACTCCTAAGTCTAATAAGAGGAAAGCTTTAATGAGTGAAAATTGGGAAAATGCTAGATCCAGTTACCTTATTCCAGACCATTACTGCATATCGATAAGCAGTGAAGAAACCCCAAGTGTCTGTTGCCATATTGCTTGCTTTGGATACAAAGAAATGGATAGAAGTGTATTTAGAAGGAAAAGAAATCTCTGTGGTCTCATATGGTAATCAGCTGCTTACTCATTAGCATACTGTCTCTGAGCACTCTCTTCTGTCTTGTTATTCTGACTGAAGTCTAGAATGGGGATGCCCAAGGAAGTGTGGAGGGCAGCCCCTCAGAAGGGTCCTAAAGGGCTTGGAGGTGACACCTACTCAGTCTTCTCCCCTCACTGCCCCCTTCCCTCTCCAGCAAGACCCCACTGGCAAGAAGTTTGAATTTTTCTTGGCAAGTAGAAATCTGGAATATCTTGGGCTCATCTTTGCCTGCTCCCAACTCCTCACCTTCCATCAGTCATTCAAACTGGTCATCTCTCAAATCTACCCCTCTCCCAGACCCACAGCCCCCTGCATGACCAGCCACCAGGATCTTCCCCAGAATGACTGTAACAGCCACCCAGTTGATCTCCTGCCTCCAGTCTATTCCATTCTAATCAGTCTGTACCTTTACTTCTTTTCAGCCAATCCAGATGCTCAAGTATCAATATGGAAGGATAAAATAAATGAAAATGGACCCTTCTTTTTTCTACCGTGCTGCCAAAGTAACATTTCCTAGAGCAAGTCTAAATAGATGAAAAACCTTCCATGGCTCCCCGAGCTCCCATGATAAAAGCATTCATTCATTTACTCATTCATTAATTCAGCAAGTGTTCGTTGGTCCTACCAAGTGCCAGGCACTGTTCTAGATTCTGGAGTTACATTAATGAATGAGTCAGGCAGAGCCCCTGCCCTCAAGGAATTTATAGTCTAGCTCCGTCAAGCCAACAATTAGAGTGCAGTCTCTGATGGGGAAGAACAGGGTGTGGTGGGAGCACCTAACTTGCACCCAGGGTGTCCTTAGCATGGCACTGAGGGTTCTTTCCAAGTTTACCCAACATGCTTTTCTAGCCTCATCTTTTTCCTCCCCTTAAGCCAGTCACTAGTCCTTCTTAGACTAAACCACAGCACCTGTGTTCATGCTGTCCCCTATTCCTGAACTACCCTTCCCCCTTTTACTAATTAATTATTTTAGTCCATCAGCCAGCCAATGTATATTTATTGAGAATGTACTATGTGCCAGGCACTGTGCAAACACCAAAGATGCAATGCTGAGCAAAACCAGACACGATCCCTGCCTGGTTGGAGTTTGCCGGTTAGTGGGAGGAGAACCACATGAATCAAACCACAGAAAGTGCACAGTTACAGCTCTGAAGAAGAACTATGAGAGGTACAAGGTGCTAATGAGAGCATGTAACAGACGTATGACTGAGTCTGAAGACTCAGCAAAGACTTCTCCAAGGAAGGGGCGATTGGGCTGGGATCTGGGGGTGGCGAGAGGGCTCCAAGCAAAGGCAACAGGCAAATTCCCTGTGGCAGGAGAGAGTGAGGTGCCCTCAAGGGACTGAAAGAAGCCAGAGTGGGTGAGTGAAGACAAGAGATGAGCAGAGGCTGGAGCGGTGGGTAGGCCAGATTAGGCAGAGCCTTTAGAGCCAAGGTAAAGATCGGTCCTTATCCCCAGAGCAATGGCAATCATTTTTAAAAAGCAGCCCAGGGACGTGATCAGCTTGCCACCATCCTTTAAGACCCAAGTCAGATGTCCCTCTACCTTCCCAACACCCCAGACAGTCCCCACCCTGGATCGTCCCTCTAGCAGCCCATGCACCACACGCACATGTGACATGTGAGGGTTACTCAGTGGCAAGTCCTCAACATCAGAGACCCTGTCCTCTTCATCTTTGTCCTCACAGCTGCACACGTGTCTAGCACATGGTAAGTACTCAGTAAAGGCTTGTTGCGGCAATCAACCAATCAACATGTGTAGTTGCCAATTTTATTTCCTCCCCTCCACCATCCTGCCCAGCCAGGAAGGTTCTATCCGACTGCCTTAGTTCAGACTCCTATGATCCCTCACCGCCTAAGCCATCTCCCTGCCTCCCTTCTTTCCCCCTCACAATCCATCCTCCAAGTGGCTACCAGGTTTCCTTCCTAAACAAAGGTCAGACCAGACCACTCTGCTCCTTGCATAAGCCTTCACTGACTCCCCATTGCCTGCAGGATCAAATTCAAATTCTTTAGGCTAACTATTCAATGCACCTCATGATCTAATCTCAAACTAATCTTTCGGGCCTCATGTTTCATTGCATCCTTCCTTCCCTGGACCCTATATTCCAACTACAATCAAAATCCTAGAATACTCCTTAAGCAGACCTCCACTCCCACCCCCATGTCTCTGCTTAGGCTGTGCTTCCCTCATGTTTTCATAATTGGAAAACTGCTGGTGCTTTAAGATATAGCTCAACTGCTAACCTATCACAAAGCTTCTCCTCTCATCCCCCAAATCCAAAATGAATGGCTTCTTTTTTTGTATAAATATAGTTATTCCTAGCACCAGGCCCAATAACCAACACATCACAGTCCCATTCTGTCCCTGCTCTGCACTCTCCCTCATCAGCCACTAAGGCAGCCCTGAAGAGTGGGAAGGACAGGAAAGCAGCTCTCTCTCCCCATGTGGGATCCTGCATTCCTAGGAGGAAAGAGAAACAAAGCCACCCTTGTTCAAATCTTCAGACAAAAAAAAAATGACCCAACCCATATTCTAGGAAATGATTTTGAAGTCTACAAAGAACCATCCATTTTTTCTGAACGATTTCTCAAGCTCAGAAATAAAATACCAAGTTTGTAATTTACACACTATAAATAAAAGTGACACCCCCAAATTGCTCATTTTGTTTAGCAAAGACTTCTTTTTCACCTTGTTTAAAAGCCATTAAAAAAAAAGCCATTTACTTTGGGAGCTGTTCAAATTTATATCTGAAGACCTAAACTAAGCCTAAATGCTCAGCTGAATATGGACTGTGAGAAGAATTCCCCACATGGTGAGTCAGTGCTGTCACTATTGGACACAAAGGGCATTTTTCATCTGCTTTAATTAAGACACAAAGGAGTAGCAAAAAATATCAATTATGTGGTTGATTAAAAGTACTTTCCTAAACATCTGCTCCAGGTCAGCAATAACTAACACTTTAAATCAATGTTTAATGACTGACATGACTGTAAAATCTCGTGCAGAGAAAATAAGTCACTCTCTCCATGTGCAACTTTCTTTGATACCCACTTTGGCACCCACTGGTCTTTTCTTCTCCAAGACTGGCTTTCATCAATTATCCAAAGCCCATCAATGGCTGACTGCATGCAATGGGGGTGGGGCGCTGAGCAAAGTTCTCTGCTCTCTTGGAATTCACGGTCCAACGCAGACACGCACATGCAGAACAGAGTCAACAAAATGGCCCCAGTAATATGTCATATTGTACATCTGCAAAATCAGATTTTTCTTTGTTTTTACATCATCGTGTGTGGAGACATCTCCTTTGAAGTTTATTTTGTTTACATGACCACCCTGGGAGGTAAGCTAAGAAGGGACTTCTATCTCCATTTTTTTTGTTGTTATATTTTTAAGTAATTTTTATTGGAGTACAGTTGATTTACAACGTTGTGTTAGTTTCTACTATACAGCAAAGTGAATCAGCTATCTGTATACACATATCCCCCCCTTCTTTGGTTTTCCTTCCCGTTTAGGTCACCACAGAGCATCGAGTAGAGTTCCCTGCACTATACAGTATGTTCTCATTAGTTATCTATTTTATACATAGTGTCAATAATGTATATATGTCAATCCCAATCTCCCAATTCATCTCCCCTACTTTCCCCCTTGGTATCCGTATCTTTGTTCTCTATGTCTGTGTCTCTATTTCTGCTTTGCTAATAAGATCATCTATACCATTTTTCTAGATTCCTCATATATGCGTTAATATACGATATTTGTTTTTCTTTTTCTGACTTACTTCACTCTGTATGACAGTCTCTAGGTCCATCCACGTCTCTACAAATGACCCAATTTCATTCCTTTTTATGGCTGAGTAATATTCCATTGTATATATGTGCCACATCTTCTTTATCCATTCATCTGTCGATGGACACTTAGGTTGCTTCCATGTCCTGGCTATTGTAAATAGTGCTGCAGTGAACATTGTGGTACATGACTCTTTTTGAATTATGATTTTCTCAGGGTATATGCCCAGTAGTGGGATTGCTGGGTCCTATGGTAATTCTATTTTCAGTTTTTTAAGGAACCTCCATACTGTTCTCCATAGTATCTGCATCAATTTACATTCCCACCAACAGTGCAAGAGGGTTCCCTTTTCTCCAGACCCTCTCCAGCATTTATTGTTTGTAGATTTTTTTGATGATGGCCATTCTGACCATTTCAAGGTCACGCTGGTGGGCCAAGTGACGGGGGCAACAGGTAAGCCAGAATCTTATGACTTTAGATCCAGAGCTCTCTCCCCCCTCTCCAGGGCTGCCTCCCATAGACCTGGAAAGACAGAGAGACTGACAACATCAGTGCCCTTGGAGTAAGAGGCAGGTCTAGGGCTGGGGTTTAGGTGGGGGAGACAGGAAGAGGCTTGAAGAACTTGGCCAGCTTGGACAGGCAGGGTGGAAGCAGCAGACAAATCCAGCTGAAGGGGATTTTCAGAAACCTTTTAAATTATGGAAGAGAATGGACTTGCTATGTGGCAAGATGAGGAAAGAGGCAGATGAAAATGCAGGGCCTTGACTTTGACTGTGGTTCCCGTATACTTTTAAAAGATACATCCAGGGTAGGAAATTCCAAATGCCAGTTCATCTTCTCTCTCTTTTCCTGCCAGAATAGGAGCAAAGTTCTTAGGGCTTGGAGCTGCATCAGGGATGCCTGGGATCAACAACGAGCTCTGCCAGTCTCATCTCTGATCTCTGCCAGTTCATGAGCCAGAGTTATGAAGCAGCTGTCCCACTAACTTGGCTAATTAAATTAGAGCCCGCTGAATGCTTTATTGACCTCAAGCTCACTCCAGTGAGCAGGCCCACTTGGAAGGTGACGATGTTCATGGCTGTTGGTTAACAGATTAAATAGAATGGTCACAGACAATAAAGAGTGATAGGAAAAGTCACCTCACTGTAAACAAAGCATCTAAAATGCAGCAGCTATAGTGTGACCTGCAGGTGATTTATCTGATGTTATGGGTTGAATTGTACACCCCCTCCCGCAAATAAAAATACTTCAAATGTTGAAATCCTAACCCCAGTGCCTCAAACCGTGACCTTATTTGGAGACAGTGTCTTTATACAGGTAACCAAGTTAAAATAAGGTCATTAGGATGGGCCCTGATCCAATATGACTGGTGTCCGTAAAAGTGGGGGAATCTTGGACAGAGGGAAGACAATATGAGAGACATGGAGAGAAGATGGCCAAGGAGAGAGACCTGGAACAGATCTTTCCCTCAAAGCCCTCAGAAGGTAGCAATGCTGCCAACACCTTGATTTTAGATTTCTTGCCTCCAGAACTATGAGATGATACATTTCTGCTATTTAAGCCACCAAATTTCTGGTGCTATGTTATAGCAGCCCTCACCAACTAATATATCTGGGGACATATGAGAGCCAGAAAGACCTCTGGGTGAGAAGGAAGTTGCATGAGAACAATGAAAAAGAGCATCAGCTCTGGAATCAAACAAACTCGTGTTGGAACCCTGACTTTGTATTACCCACTGTGTGTCCTTGGGCATGACACTTAACCTCTCTGTGCCTTGATTCCTCATTTGTAAAATCTGGACAGTAGTATCTTTCTCAAAGGAGTGTTCTTAGGATTAAATGTGAAAACATAGTCTTTGGCCTCTACAGATCTAGGTCACACATGGCCTCTCAGCAACTAGGTGCAGCCACCAGCATAAATCATGACCAGCTAACAACAAAGATGATAATGGATGTGAGTCACTTGTATAAAATAACTACAAAGTGGACAAGAGCCTGATATCACCACACCCTCTATGGGATTCTGTGAACATTATGATGAATGCTTCCCTTCTCTGTTTTTTCTGCCCCACTATATTTATCACACACTTGCTCCTTCTCCCTCTCTCTCTGACTGGAGACTTCAGATTTATGCTCAGAAGTCCCTCTCCTTCTCTTCTCCTGCCAGACTTGGGCCAGAGGAGAGAATTCATTCAGCAGTCCCCAGGGCCTGCCTCTCACCACTTCACTCTTGAGCTCACTCCTGCACACAGCCAATAGATTTTGAGAAAAAGAATGCATTTTGATTTGCCTTTTCGGTTGCCTGGTTTTAGAAAATATAAAAAGCTTGTTACTTAAAGCCTTCCACCTCCACCCCAAAATAATAATAATCATAACAAAACCAAATGGAAAACAACTTCCAGTAACAATAAGGTCATATAGTAGTAAAGCCCTATTTGTCCAGATTTCTTGGGAGATTGGCTGTTTTGGTTAACTGCCCATTCTATTTAAAAGTTATCCTGGAGAGGGCAGACAGCAGAAACAAGAAGAACTACAATCCTGCAGCCTGTGGAATAAAAACCACATTCACAGAAAGATAGACAAGATGAAAATGCAGAGGGCTATGTACCAGATGAAGGGACAAGATAAACCTCCAAAAAACAACTAAATGAAGTGGAGATAGGCAACCTTCCAGAAGAAGAATAATGATAGTGAAGATGATGCAGGACCTCGGAAAAAGAATGCAGGCAAAGATCGAGAAGATGCAAGAAATGTTTAACAAAGACCTAGAAGAATTAAAGAACAAACAAACAGAGATGAACAATACAATAACTGAAATGAAAATTACACTAGAAGGAATCAATAGCAGAATAACTGAGGCAGAAGAACGGATAAGTGACCTGGAAGACAGAATGGTGGAATTCACTGCTGCTGAACAGAATAAAGAAAAAAGAATGAAAAGAAATGTAGACAGCCTAAGAGACCTCTGGGACAACATTAAACACAACAACATTCGCATTATAGGGGTCCCAGAAGGAGAAGAGAGAGAGAAAGGACCAGAGAAAATATTTGAAGAGATTATAGTCAGAAACTTCCCTAACATGGGAAAAGAAATAGCCACCCAAGTACAGGAAGCACAGAGAGTCCCAGGCAGGACAAACCCAAGGAGAAACATGCCAAGACGCATAGTAATCAAATTGGCAAAAATTAAAGACAAAGAAAAATTATTAAAAGCAGCAAGGGAAAAACAACAAATAACATACAAGGGAACTCCCATAAGGTTAACAGCTGATTGCTCAGCAGAAACTCTACAAGCCAGAAGGGAGTGGCATGATATACTTAAAGTGATGAAAGGGAAGAACCTACGACCAAGATTACTCTACCTGCCAAGGATCTCATTCAGATTTGATGGAGAAATCAAAAGCTTTACAGACAAGCAAAAGCTAAGAGAATTCAGCACCACCAAACCAGCTCTACAACAAATGCTAAAGAAACTTCTCTAAGTGGGAAACACAAGAGAAGAAAAGGACCAACAAAAACAAACCCCAAACAATTAAGAAAATAGTCATAGGAACATACATATTGATAATTACCTTAAATGTAAATAGATTAAATGCTCCAACCAAAAGACACAGGCTTGCTGAATGTATACAAAAACAAGACCCATATATATGCTGTCTACAAGAGACCCACTTCAGACCTGGGGACACATTCAGACTGAAAGTGAGGGGATGGAAAGATATTCCATGCAAAGGGAAATCAAAAGAAAGCTGGAGTAGCAATACTTATATCAGATAAAATAGACTTTAAAATAAAGAATGTTACAGGAGACAAGGAAGAACAGTACATAATGATCAGGGGATCAATCCAAGAAGAAAATATAACAATTATAAATATATATGCACTCAACATAGGAGCACCTCAATACATAAGGCAACTGCTAACAGCTATAAAAGAGGAAATCGACAGTAACACAATAATAGTGGGGAATTTAACACCTCACTTACACCAATGAACAGATCATCCAAAATGAAAATAAATAAGGAAACAGAAGCTTTAAATGACACAATAGACCAGATAGATTTAATTGATATTTATAGGACATTCCATGCAAAAATAGCAGATTACACTTTCTTCTCAAGTGCACATGGAACATTCTCCAGGATAGATCACATCTTGGGTCACAAATCAAGCCTCAGTAAAGTCAAGAAAATTGAAATCATATCAAGCATCTTTTCTGACCACAACGCTATGGAATTAGAAATCAATTGCAGGGAAAAAAATGTATAAAACACAAACACATCGAGGCTAAACAATACGTTACTAAATAACCAAGAGATCACTGAAGAAATCAAAGAGGAAATCAAAAAATACCTAGAGAAAAATGACAATGAAAACATGATGATCCAAAACCTATGGGATGCAGCAAAAGCAGTTCTAAGAGGGACGTTTATAGCTATACAAGCCTACCTCAAGAAACAAGGAAAATCTCAAATAACCAATCCAACCTTACACCTGAGGAACTAGAGAAAGAAAAACAAACAAAACCCAAAGTTAGCAGAAGAAAAGAAATCATAAAGATCAGAGCAGAAATAAATGAAATAGAAACAAAGAAAACAATAGCAAAGATTAATAAAACTAAAAGCTGGTTCTTTGAGAAAATAAACAAAATTGACAAACCATTAGCCAGACTCATCAAGAAAAAGAGGGAGAGGACTCAAATCAATAAAATTAGAAGTGAAAAAGGAGAAGTTACAACAGACACCGCAGAAATACAAAGCATCCTAAGAGACTACTACAAGAAACTCTATGCCAATAAAATGGACAAGCTGGAAGAAATGGACAAATTCTTAGAAAGGTATAACCTTCCAATATTGAACCAGGAAGAAATAGAAAATATGAACAGACCAATCACAAGGAATGAAATTGAAACTGTGATTAAAAATCTTCCAACAAACAAAAGTCCAGGACCAGATGGCTTCACAGGTGAATTCTATCAAACATTTAGAGAAGAGCTAACACCCATCCTTCTCAAACTCTTCCAAAAAATTGTGGAGGAAGAAACACTCCCAAACTTATTTATGAGGCCACCATCACCCTGATACCAAAATAAGATAAAGATACTACAAAAAAAGAAAATTACAGACCAGTATCACTGATGAATATAAATGCAAAAATCCTCAACAAAATACTAGCAAACAGAATCCAACAACACATTAAAAGGATCACACACCATGATCAAGTGGGATCTATCCCAGGGATGCAAGGATTCTTCAATATACACAAATCAATCAATGTGATATACCACATTAACAAATTAAAGAACAAAAACCATATGATCATCTCAATAGATGCAGAAAAAGCTTTTGACAAAATTCAACACCCATTTATGATAAAAACTCTCCAGAATGTGGGCATAGGGGGAACCTACCTCAAAATAATAAAGGCCATATACAACAAACCCACAGAAAACATCATTCTCAATGGTGAAAAAGTGAAAGCATTTCCTCCAAGATCAGGAAGAAGACAGGATGTCCACTCTCACCACTATTATTCAACATAGTTTTGGAAGTTTTAGCCACAGCAATCAGAGAAGAAAAAGAAATACAAGGAATACAAATTGGAAAAGAAAAAGTAAAACTGTCACTGTTTGCAGATGACATGATACTCTACATAGAGAATCCTAAAGATGCTACCAGAAAACTACTAGAGCTAATCAATGAATTTGGTAAAGTTGCAGGATACAAAATTAATGCACAGAAATCTCTTGCATTCCTATGCACTAATGATGAAAAATCTGAAAGAGAAATTACGGAAACACTCCCATTTACCATTGCAACAAAATGAATAAAATACCTAGGAATAAACCTACCTAGGGAGACAAAAGACCTGTATGCAGAAAACTATGACACTGATGAAAGAAATTAAAGATGATACCAACAGATGGAGAGATATACCATGTACTTGGATTGGAAGAATCAATATTGTGAAAATGACTATACTACCCAAAGCAATCTACAGATTCAATGCAATCCCTATCAAATTACCAATGGCATTTTTTGTGGAGCTAGAACAAAAAATCTTAAAATTTGTATGGAGACACAAAAGACCCCGAATAGCCAAAGCAGTCTTGAGGGAAGAAAACGGAGCTGGAGGAATCAGAGTCCCTGACTTCAGACTATACTACAAAGCTACAGTAATCAAGACAATATGGTACTGGCACAAAAACAGAAACATAGATCAATGGAACAAGATAGAAAGCCCAGAGATAAACCCACGCACCTATGGTCAACTAATCAATGACAAAGGAGGCAAGAATATACAACAGAGAAAAGACAGTCTCTTCAATAAGTGGTGCTAGGAAAACTGGACAGCTACATGTAAAAAAGTGAAATTAGAACACTCCCTAACACCATACACAAAAATAAACTTAAAATGGATTAAAGACCTAAATGTAAGACTGGACACTATAAAATTCTTAGAGGAAAACATAGAAAGAACACTCTTTGACATAAATCACAGCAAGATCTTTTTTGATCCACCTCCGAGAGTAATGAAAATAAAAACAAAAATAAACAAATGGGACTTAATGAAACTTCAAAGCTTTTGCACAGCAAAGGAAACCATAAACAAGACAAAAAGACAGCCCTCAGAATGGGAGAAAATATTTGCAAACGAATTAACGGACAAAGGATTAATCTCCAAAATATATAAGCAACTCATGCAGCTCAATATTAAAAAAACAAATAACCTAATCAAAACATGGGCAGAAGACCTCAATAGATGTTTCTCCAAAGAAGACATACAGATGACCAAGAAGCACATGAAAAGCTTCTCAACATCACTAATTATTACAGAAATGCAAATCAAAACTACAATGAGGTATCAGCTCATACCAGTTAGAATGGGCATCATCAGAAAATCTACAAACAGCAAATGCTGGAGAGCACGCAGAGAAAAGGGAACCCTCTTGCACTGTTGGTGGGAATGTAAATTGATACAGCCACTATGGAGAAGAGTATGGAGGTTACTTAAAAAACTAAAAATAGAACTACCATACGACCCAGCAATTCCACTACTGGGCATATACCCAGAGAAAATCATAATTCAAAAAGACACATGCACCCCAATGTTCATTGCAGCACTATTTGCAATAGCCATGTCATGGAAGCAACCTAAATGCCCATCGAGAGACGAATGGATAAAGGAGATGTGGTACATATATACAGTGGAATATTACCCAGCTATAAAAAGGAAAGAAAATGGGTCATTTGTTGAGACGTGGTTGGATCTAGAGTCTGTCATACAGAGTGAAGTAAGTCAGAAAGAGAAAAACAAATATCGTATATTAACGCATATATGTGGAACGTAGAAAAATGGTACACATTAACCAGTTTGCAGGGCAGAAACAGAGACACAGATGTAGAGAACAAACGTGTGGACACCAAGCGGGGAAAGCGGCAGGGGGGGTGTGTGTGTGTGTGATGAATTGGGTGATTGGGATTGACATGTATACACTGATGTGTATAAAATTGATGACTAATAAGAACCTGCTGTATAAAAAAATAAATAAAATTAAATTTAAAAAATAATAAAAAAATAAAAGTTATCCTGTCACAGCTGAGGACCAACTTCCAGAGAATTAGAATGTAAATCAAATATGCTAAATTCCAAGTGCACTGGGATGGTTGGCTCCTTCCTGTTTCAGAAGCCTTGCAGAGTTTGGCAGTGTTTCAGGGACAGTGTCAGGCCTTCAGTTAGTGCTGAAGAGTCCTGATAACAAGAACTGTATCTCCAGGTGGTATAAATTCTAAGCAAACAGGCTTTTATACATGTACAAAAATACAAATATCCACGCACAGCCAAGAGAAGAAGCTCTCCTGGGACCAAAATCAAACATTTCCAATGTTAGAGATCTCATGGGCTCCTTACAAGGACACTCCAGCTCACGCCACAAAGATGCCCCACTGCTCTCTTCATTTGGGCCACATTGTCACACATTGTGTGGGGCTGAATTCAAACCAATCCATAATTATTGATTAAGTTTACTCTGTCCAAGAAAAGCATTTGACACCATTCCTACCCTCAAAAAGCTGCAATTTAGTTAGAGAACCACGTACATAATTCAACTCTAAATTGAGTGCACTGAGCTTGAAGCGCTAGACACTAGAGTTAACATGTTAACACAGATCATTCCTCTGTGCCAGGCCCTATGCTATGTGTTTTACATAAATTATGTCACAGAACTAAGTAATTGTGGACTTGGATATGAATCCCAGGTCTGTGTGACTCCACAGCCCACGCTGGCTCTTCACCCCCCAACCCTGCCTCCTCTGCCCTTCCTCTTATCCAAGTCTCGGTCGACCAGCTGGCTGCCACAAAGATCCTCCAAACGATCAGAGCTCTTCCTTCCCTTCCATTTTCATCCCCACATACTCACCCATAGCTCCTACTACTCTTTTCCCAGAAAAGCAAAACAAAAAAGCAGAGAACCAAGATTAGGGGCTTCTCAGGAGCCCCTTTCTTATACTCTGAAGCAAACTCCAAGGGGAAATATACTTCAGTACAAATCAAAAAAGGTTTTTACTCTTTTTGCTTCATGGAAGAATAACATTACTTTCTTAATGAGACCATGACTTTATAAAAAAATTAGTTGTCATATAGGTCTGCTTCTCCTCTAAATGAGCTACCCTTTGCTTCTTACTGATTTGCGGGCAGAAATTAACAAAAAACAAAACCAGAAAGATTTCATTGAGTTCTCAGGGAATCCCAAGTTCAATTCTCATAGGTTAATAAAGTGAATGCTGAACAACCAGGCACTTGGAGTAAAGAGAAACAGAAAATTAGAAATAATACTCCACGTGCATGCACCATGGCACCACCCAGCCAGATGGAAGAGGTGGCTGATATTTTTTTTTAATGAATAAGAAGATGACACAGGGATATAGGGGATTTCAGCTTTCCATAAGTCTACTAGAGGTCCCACTCTGCTAAAAACCAGAATGTCCCATGAGTTTTTTAATTGCCTTGCTAATAATCACTTTTCAGAAAGCCAAAGAAGCAAAGAGGGGAACTTTTTATCCAAAACATCAGTTAGGGAATGACTGCAAATTTCACAACAGGCGAGGAAGAAATGATTTGGCCTAGGCACAAGCCCTGGCTTTAGGAAAGCATATTTCAAAGAGCACCAAAAAATGCCAGAAATAATCTCACGGCCACAGACTCTAAAAGAAAGACATCATCTAGCACTTATATGTGGAATCTAAAAATATAATAAAATCAACTTATTTACAAAACAGAAACAAACTCACAGACATAGAAAACAAACATACGGTTACCAAAGAGGAAAAGGGAAGGGGAGGGATTAAATTAGGAGTATGGGATTAATAGATACACACCACTATATGTAAAACAGATAAACAACAGGGATTTACTGTATAGCACAGGGAACTAAATTAAATATCTTATAATAACCCATAATGGAAAAGAATCTGAAGCTGTACACCTGAAACAAACACAATATTGTATATCAACTAGAGCTTAATAAATAAAATAAAAATAAAAAGACATCATACTATACGGGCTTCCCTGGTGGCGTAGTGGTTGACAGTCCGCCTGCTGATGCAGGGGACACGGGTTCGTGCCCCGGTCCGGGAAGATCCCACATGCCGCAGAGCGGCTGGACCCGTGAGCCATGGCTGCTGAGCCTGCACGTCCGGAGACTGTGCTCCGCAACGGGAGAGGCCACAACAGTGAGAGGCCCGCGTACCGCAAAAAAAAAAAAAAAAAAAAAAAGACATCATACTATAAATGAAAGAGGAGGGGTGTATTTAAAAACTGAAAATCTGACTATATAATAAATATGACAACACAATTAAAAAAACAGGAGTGTGGCTGCAAATGAAAACAAGTGATGGGTTCAACAAAAACAGGCCCTTCATAAGCAAAAATATAAGAATGGCCTGGACATGAAAAAATAGTGTCAGGAAGATCAAAGCCCAGAATATGATGAAGTTTATGAAAAACATGATCTCAAGGAATTTAGGGGCACAGGGAAAGAGGATGGTCAGTGAAAGAAAAGGAACAAAAAGGATTTGGCTATACTCGAAGTTGACAATGTGATGTTAAAAAAAATGACACAAAGAGAACTGAACAACTCAAACACTATTTTGCTTCCCTGTTCCTATCAAGGAGAATTATCTTCCACCCGGAAAGGCTGGAACAAACATTTGAGAGGAAAATGAAAGCTAAGATAGGTGAAAAGATAGAAAAAGAAAACCTGGATTTTAAATGAGTTCACAGTTCTACACTCAGGGGAATTATATCTCATGGGACTTAGAAACTTCAGATGTAATCACAAATCCAAGTTACATAGTCCTTGAGATGAGCAAGTGTCCCAGTTTTCAAAAAGGGGGCAAAAGACCTACTGCTACTTCAGACCAATGCGATTAAAGTTAATATTACAAAAGAAAAGATTACTAAATTGATAGAGGGTGAACAAGAAGTCCTAATTTTTTAGTTTTGAATAATAATAATGTAGATATGGATATGGCAAACAAACTAGAGTATGCATTTAGGAACAGAACTTAGTACGGAAAGTAAGTGAAATTTATAACAAAGTTAACCTGACATACTTAATGCTATGCATAATTTTTATCATGCTGCATGGTAATCAAGCATAAATGGAGCCCTTCATGCACATGAAAATAATTAATATTCTTTTGAGGCAGCATTTCTAAAGTCAGAGAGTGGGGTTGGGAAACAGAAGCCAGCCAGCAGCTGCTCCACTCCCGACACCACTCCACCCAGACACCCCTTAGGGAAGGCGGTTGCTCTGCCTTAAACCAAGGCAGTCCCAGACTCCAGCCAACACCCAATAGCTGGAGCTGGGTCGCCATGTCTACTGGGATTCTCTGTGAGAGGAACCCAGGAGAATCTGATTCTAAGGGGGCAGGAGATATCCTTTCTGATGAAACAATCAGTAAGAGGAATCCTTTCCTGGGCAACTTTTTTTTTTTTAAAGAAGATGTTGGGGGTAGTAGTTTAGTAATTTATTTATTTTTGCTGTGTTGGGTCTTCGTTTCTGTGTGAGGGCTTTCTCTAGTTGCAGCGAGCGGGGGCCACTCTTCATCGCGGTGCGCGGGCCTCTGACTATCGCAGCCTCTCTTGTTGCGGAGCACAGGCTCCAGACGCACAGGCTCAGTAGTTGTGGCTCACGGACCTAGTTGCTCTGCGGCATGTGGGATCCCCCCAGACCAGGGCTCGAACCCGTGTCCCCTGCATTGGCAGGCAGATTCTCAACCACTGCGCCACCAGGGAAGCCCCCTGGGCAACTGATGAACACCCAGAAACCATGGGATTGGGCTAGCTGGAGCAAGTGGCTGAGCAGAGGGAAGGAGGATGCAAAGGGGAAGTGGTAGTGAGTCAGCTGTCAACTGCATTTAAGATGTTTGTTATTTGATACCCAGTGTTCAGGGGATGCGAGTGGAGTGGATACAGGCTGAGCCTGAGTGGGGAACTGAGGTTGGGGAAAAAGGGAGGGAGGCGGGCAGCTAGAGGACAACTCCTGCCGGCAGAGGAGAGGGGGGATGACAGGAGCTGAAAGAGAGATGGAAAAAGAGAAAGCTTCGCAAGAAACAACATTCACACTTTTCACAGGAATGAGCGCTGGGTTTAAAATGATATGCTGTCTGGCATTTGCTTCAACAATTCAGTGTGTGTTTGCAGGAGCAATGGGGTGGGGGTGACCGGGGGGCACAGATGAAACAAGATTGGCTGTATGACCACAATTGCTGAAGATGGGTGGTGGGTACCTAGGGGTTCACCACGCTATTTTCTCTTCTTTTATACATTTCCTTTTTTTTTTTTCTAAGCTACTAGTTTCCCATCTGACTCAGAGTAAAAAAAAACCAAAATCCTTCTAATGGCCTACACAATCTTGCCCCCTCCTCTCCTGTTATATCTCTCACCACCTTTCCTCCTCCTCTCTCCCTCATTCTCTGCTATTCCTTCACCAGACACACTCCTCCCACCTTAGCGCTTTGCAAGGGCTGGTCTCTCTGCTCAGAGTTGTCTGCACCCAGACATCCACATGGCTTACCCACTGTCTCGAGGAGGTGTCCTCTGACCATCCCATTCAGAATGTCAGCTCACTCCCCTTTCCTCCAGCCCTGGAATTCCAGAGGAGTTCAGATTTATCACCCTATGTTTATTTTTTCCATACACTTAAAATCTTCAGACATACTATCTAATTTACTTACTTCATGTTTATTATCTGTCTTTAGCACCAGAATTTAAATCACCAGAGAAAAATAATTTTTGTGGGGTTTTTTTTTGGGGGGGGGTGTGAGTGACTGGAACAATGCCTGGCACCCAGTAAATGTAAGTAGAATAAACGTAGGAAGTTTTAGAACGACTTACAAAGCTGAGACAAGGGAGGGAGAAGGTGTCTTCGGCCCTGGTACTAGTGCCTACTTCAACAGCAGGAGTAGCTAAGACCCATCCACTCCCGCCTCGCTCTCTCGCACTACGCAAGAAATCTGGGGCACCCGATTGCTGAGGAGTGCAGAACTTATACATAGCTCCTCAGAATCATTGCCCTCCTCTCCAGACTTGAGGCAGAGATTTCATAACATGGCTTTGAGACATCTAAGCCTAGCTCCAGTTATGTCACGTGACATCACAAACTTCTCAACCAAACTCCTCATGACAAGGAGAGGAATTTCTGTCTAAACCGTATAATTGAAAAACTTCTCAAAATTGGGGCTTTGTAACTTTCAGGAAACTTTAGGCTTTAGCTAAATGCCTATTTTTAGGAGGAAGTTATCACAAAACCAATGTTCAAAATCAGTTCCATGATTAGGAAGAACGTGGGCATCAAAACCCAATTTAAAAAGGCTACTTTGTGCCAAGACTTTTTATATGGGAGGCAATTTCCAAAAGCCTTATTCCTTCCTGAATTTACAGCTACCTCCTTCACTAAGAAGTCACTCCTATACATGCCTTCATTTCTCCGTGGCACAAACTAGCTGTGGAGCTTGGGCAAACTACTCCTTTGGGCCAGTTTTCTGATAACAAAAACACCCCCAGAGGATGTGTGTGTACCTCTCAGAACTTTCAGAAGATAGACATAATCTTCGGAAATCAAATAAACAACAGAATGAAACCCCACAAAAGGCTGGGAGGCGTTGCCTTAAGTGATAGCATGAGTATTGGCAGGCATGGGAAGAGGATTCTCCGTATCCTTTTTAACAATGTTATTAATCAAAGAAAATACTGTTTGATCTATTCACAAGTGATTGTTCAGTGATATGTCACCGTTTATAATATAGATGCATGCAGAGCCTGGATGACCCTCCTGGGCTGATCAAGGCCAGAATGTAAGCCCAGGGTAAAATGGACAGGCTCCCTGCTTCCATTTCCACAGACTAGGCCTAGATGCCTTGTGCTGCTCCCAGGCCTGAGGAAAGATGCCATCTGGAGGATCCCCATTTCAGAGAGAAATCCAGTGCAAAACTGACCACGAATGGGTCTCCAACAATTCAGGATCCACAATGTAACAGCAGCCACTATTAAGTCACCTAAGGGATTTAGGTTCTTTTTAACAAAAACTTTCCTTTTTACTAATATCTTGGGGACCCTTTCTGGAATTTCATTTCCCAGTCATTTGTATAGTTCTGGGTGTAATTTGGGAAGAGGTTTCTTTCCGTTGGCCTACAGATCCACTGAATGAGTCAAGCCTCGTAAGTTTCCCTTACTCACATAATCCGCACGCTCTTTCTAGAGGAAGCAGGCTCCCCTCCCGGTCCATCTCAGGTTCCCTATCTGAATAGGTACCTTCAAGGTCCCTGTAAGAGCTGCCAGACCCAACTCCCATGTTGCTAAGCCAGATGGCTCGTCCCTAACCAGAACGAATATCCACTTAACCACCAGCTGTCAATTGCCTTGGCCAGGGAAGAGGATGGAGTCTGCCCACTCTGTGTGCCATGACATACAAACTATTCATCAGAGGAAGGAGTCCCGAGGGATGGAGTCTACAGGGCCTCAGAAGAACTATGATGCAGTTTTCTGTGCTAATGGGGGAAGGAAGGGAAGGAGAGAGGAGTGTGCTTTCCAGTTACAAGAGATCCCACCCCCCAATTGCTCTACCTGTCAAGCAACAGGAATAGCTTCTATGAACAAAAGAAATACGCTATGTGTGCAACAGTCCTGCAAGGCATTTAGTTCAGTTCTGTTCTTAGTTCCCCATCCCCTCAATTGCTGAAAAAAGAATGCTAGCTGAAATGGTGTGGATTTTCCAAAACAGGTATTTTCTTCACCTGTGCAAATAGTCCCTTCCCCCTCTCAAGAAAGACAACTACTTTGTTCTCAAAAAACTAAAGTTGGTTCAGGCAAGTCTTTTTTCTGTGCGTTCTCATAGTAGGATATGCTGAGTATAGACAGATAGGTTGTCACTAACCACAGCTGAGTTCTCTTATAAAAAGAAACCAATCTTCTTTCTAATTCTTTCTTCTATGACCCCTAACTTGGTAAAAGAAAAACTAAGCAACCAGAATGTAGGGGCTGAGCTCAAACTAAGAACAAGAAGGTGAAGGTAGAATGTGTGCCAGGGATCAGGGGTTGAAGCCTAAGGAAGCAGGCCCACTGTACTGAAAACATCCTCCAGACAGCATCTCCTCCAAGGCACACAAAGATCGATCGCACTCTTTACCTCTTTTCACAAGCGGAATTCCACATTTCAGGGTGAAGAGAGACAATCCAGAGTCCTACTGAGAATAATTTTAATAGAATATAAACCTCCAATGGCTGCAAAGAGTTAAAAACACAGAAAGTTGAGCTGAAGGATTACCCACATCCACCAAATAAAAGATTAGGCTACCAAACCCAGAGTTAGCATCTCATGGCACATACATACCAAAGGAACACTGAAATTTTAAAGCTTTGCCATTTGATAAGGTACAGAAACAGTGGAATTTGAGAAGACAAAAAAAAAAAAATCCAACCAATAAAATAGAATTTAGTCCGGGAATTCCCTGGCAGTCCAGTGGTTAGGACTCCTTGCTTTCACTGCTGAGGGCCCGGGTTCAATCCCTGGTAGGAGAACTAAGATCCTGCAAGCCACGTGGCTCAGCCAGAAAAAATATATAATTTAGTAGAAATAGCAAAAAGTGCCAAAACTTTATACTGAAAGAAATGTTAAATTATCAAATAGTGTCATGAAGAAAGACGGTAAGTCATTGAGTCCTCTGTGAGGATCATAAATGTTGATAAAAAGAATGGCATGAAAGATAGGAAAACTTGATGGTCTCTTTTGTCGAAGTTCCCATGTTATTAAAGACACTCACCCTTAACTCTGAAAAGCATTATTTATTGGAAAGAAATATTGAAGGAAGTCTTCCTAATTCCTGCAAGACCAATTTATGGTTCCCTTGCCCTCCAAAATATATCTCCCATCTCTCACAAATTCTTTATCCTGACTCTTGGAATGACCTGGATTCCTTGATCCAAGGCCAGGGCTTATATTTTCAATGGACACAGTTCCCAGAGGGCCCTGGAAGCAACATGAAACAATGTCACCCTACAGTTTCTTATTAAGGGAGGGTGGCTAAAAAGTCAACAAATTGAGGTGCTTCATTTGACATCTGATCCTAACAACCAGTTCTTCAACAAAGCCTCATACAGGCCAGGAGGTAAGGCGTTCTTAGGTGAAATCAAACTTCCATGATATATCAGTTCACCAAAACCAACGGGTGATTCCAAGAAGTCTTTAAAGACTAATTACGCCAAGAAAGGAATCCACCTGCTCAAGAAATGGCTTTCTCAGGAAGATGGAGCTATTTAATCTTGGCAAGGGCAGCTGCTCTTCTTTCTGTGTTCTGGAACAAGGCACGAATTAAAGCTTTTACTTCGCTGGAAGAGAACGCAGCTGCCAAGGGCCCTTTTCCATCTGCCCACCTGCAAAATGAAAAACACAATTTCTATTTCCTATTAAGTATAAGCCAGATTTTTAAACTGCATATTTGATCCCAAGAGTGTATTTGTTTAAAATGGAAATAAAACAAATTCTGGCATTCTTCCCCTTCTTTACGAATCTACCAGTCAGTATCTTTGACATCTTCTACTTCTTGGCTGCATTTTGGTAACAGCATAGACAGACAAAGAGACCAAGTTAGGAAGATAAAACTGTTCTCCCTCATTCTATACTCACTAAGCCCGTTTGAACTTGACAATTATGACCACATCCTCACATGGTTATACAGAGTAATGGGATCTGTAACTACTTTAAAAAGTGAACCACAGGCAACACATTTTAACTGACAAAGGATAAGTATAAAAAATACATATGAAATCACAAACAACCCCGTAGAATAAAGGGTAAAAAATATGAATAGCTCAGAGCTACAGAGAACAAACCAGTGGTTACCAGTGGGGAGACGGAAGCGGGGAGGGGGAATTTAGAGGTAGGGGACTAAGAGGTACAAACTATTATGTATAAAATAAGCCTCAAGGCTATATTGTACAACAGGAAATATAGCCAATAACAACTATAAAGAGAGTATAACCTTGAAAAATTGTGAATCACTATATTGTATACCTGTAACTTAATAATATTGTGCATCAACTATACTTCAAAAAGAAAAACACACAGAGTCCCAATATAAAAAAAATGTAAACAGGCATTTTACAATAGAAGAAAAATGATCACTAAAAAGATGCTCAATGTCATTAGAATTTAGGGAAATACAAATTAAAATGACAACGAGCTACCATTTCATAGCAACTAGACTAGCAAAAATTTTAAAGTCTGATAATACCAAATACTGGTGAAAATGTGAAGCAACAGGATAAACCATGAAATGTGCATCTATAAAATAAATAAGTCACAGGCAGGGATGTAACATACACATGAGGAATATAGTCAATAATATTGTAACAAGTTTGGTGATGGATGGTAACTGATCTTACTGCTGTGATCTTTTCATAATGTATAAAAATATCAAATCACTATGTTGTACACCTGAAACTAATATAATATTGTATGTTAATTATAACTCAGTTTTTTAAAAAACTATGAAATATTTATATAATGGAATATGATACAGCAGTGAAAATGAACTGCAGCTACAGATACCTTCACGAAAGAATTTTCTGAACAAAAGAAGCAAGTTATAGAAGACTCCATTTAGGGATATGTGCAAATGTGGTAAAACTATAAAGAAAAGCAAGGAGATAAATAACACAAAATTCAAGATAGTGGTTACCCCTCTGGCAAGGACGATTTGGAAAAGGGTACATAAGGGTCTTCAAAGGTAGTGGTAATATTTTTAAGCTGAGCAATAGGTACATGAACATTTATTTCACTCTTTCTTTAAACTGTGAATATATGTTATATATACTGTACTCTTTCACATGTATATTTTATAATTTTTAAATGTTTAAACTACACAACTGGAGATAGTTTCCTTGGTAAAAAAATTTTCTCAATTAGTTATTATCCTTATATTTACTGAAATCTCTAGGACGAAAAAAAATCTTCCTAGGCAGAAGAAAAGAAGCTGAGACATATCAGTATTGTAATTTTTCTCATAACGAAGAATTAACGATCATTCTTGGGTTGCAAGAAGGCCCTTTAACAGCCGAAAGAAAAATTCTTATCTGCTGCCCTCTGGAGTCTTACCTGAAGACATAACTCACTAAGGACTTGTAAATAACAAATGAATAAATCAAATTTTATACTAAATGTAGTTAGAGGTATTTTGATGTGATTTTTTTTTTCAAGCAAAAAAATCTCATTTACCTTGTTTTAGAATGGATAGTATTTGCTGGGAACAACTCAGACACATCTAGGACAACTAGTCTAATGTAATTGGGCATCTATAATAAACCAAGCCAAAGTAGATAGACAAGTAGCTATAGGGATGGATATGGACCTTAATGCCTACTCAGTGAGTTCCCTATACAAGGTATGCATGCTTGTTAAAAATATACCAAGACAATAATAAAAGCGTCCAAGGATGTATAACTAGCCCACATCTATCCAGTTTTTGCATAGTATTAATGACCTTCACACACTCAGTATGATGCGACATAGCATACAATTACAGAGCACAGCAACATTAACTGATGGTATTGAGAGAAAACATCATCTACTATATTTAAGAAAATATGAATCCTTTCTACGTGTGTGGTGCTGAATCTCTAAAACTACTTTACTCCCTGTAGAAAAACTGCTGGTCAATCAAACAATGGTTTGATGCTGAATATTCTTACAGATAAAAGTCACTTCTCTGTTAACATATCAAAGCCAATCTTAAAATGCATCCACTGTTGATTAAAATGGGCAAGAATTTCCATCCAGGTGTCAGATGGTTGTACTCCTTGTAAGTGCAAGAAGTACAAGATCACACGTACAGCATGACAAAACAACATGCTCAAGACCAAAATAATAGAAACAAGAAGTCTTTACGCTATCAAATATGAGAAAATGGTCATGAGATCCACACTATGATAGACCATGCAAAGGCCCCACCTACTGCTACTCAATATGAAACTTTCCTGAGTAATATTAAGAAACAGAGAGAAGCACTGCTCTCAATGGCACTAATACTCTTTTAGAGCTGTGAAGAGATATATAAATCCTATAGAAGCATTTTACCCACCGATCCCCAATTTCTTGCAGGCTGGCTTGTAACATTATCATCAATTCTTTGAATGGCATCCATTTTGGCACGTAGACCGGAACCTCTTCTTGATACTTCTTGTTCTTGTTTTCTTCAGACAGAGGTGCAAATACTTGAGGTCCTTCATCCATCACTGTTTTGCATAAGGAATACAATCTATCACCATCTTCAGTAGAGATGTCCTGATTTTGCACAAAGGGAACACAACAGAACAGAATTGGGCCAGCTTAGCAGTAAGTAAAAAGCAGACCTTTGGTGTATACTATTCAGGGGGTCAGCCACAGCAAGATGTTTTCCAACCAATTTAGCACACCTTACTAGACACTAGATTTCATCAGTTCTGACAATACTCCTAAAGCTAGAATGACACAAAATATGTTTCAACAGATTGTCGGTAATTTAGTTTGCCTGCATGAAAAAATCCATTTCTCCAATAGAATGTGGTGCAGTTTGCTGCAAAGCAGGGAGTGTTATCACAAGGGTTTAGCCAATCTGTACTTTAGAGGTATCAGCTGGCAGAGTCCAGGCAACTTTCCTGTAGGATCACACGTGTGTTGGTAAAGTGGTACCTGCACAAGGCTGCATTTCACTTTACTAAATTATTTAGTTCACGCACATGTTAAGTATATATGACTTCACACTTTACATTTTGGGAGCACTGCCCCATTTCCAACTTCCTCATTCATAATTTACACAGATGCTAGATGGAGAAGCAGCATAACCCTGCTTTCTTATACAGGTATGAAAGATAGAGATTAGCAAGTCTCCAGCAAAACAGAATTAAGATAAAAGTGAAAAAAATAACAGTATAATGAGTTAGACATGACACATGAACAATTTCTTCTACCATCTGTGTTGACTAAAGATGAGACTTCAACATCACTTCCTTAGGAAAGTGACAATCTGGAACAAGAACTGCATCTCAAGTCTGGTGAGGCATCTAATGGCCCTTACCTCTAGGGCAGTGATTCTGCCAATGATCTCAGAAATTGTTGTACTGAGTAAAGTCCCCATAGCCTTGCAATATATGTTCACTGGCAGGACATCCTGCCACACAATTCCAAGTCTCTTTAGTTGGTGCAGTACCTGTCAGAAGAATACAGATATTTACATGGAAGAGAGATTGTTACAACTCACATTTTTCTAGATTTACATTTATTGTGTGTGTGTGTGTGTGTGTGTGAGAAGAAGTGTTATATGACGGTGAGGTAAAGTAATCAAGAACATGTGCTTCTTGAATATTTCACCCTAGTGATATCTCTGCTAGATGAAAAACTGACTTATTCTGAGGATGGGAAAACTAGTAAAAAGATAAGTCACTTAGGAGAGAGAGGCATTTTTCTGAGATGAAAGCTAGTATTTCAAATTTCCCAAACCTAAGTTCATGGGTTAAATACTTGCTATGACAGACTTATTATTCCCATCACTAGTGGCTTGATGGGAAGATAGCTTCCTGTTGACTTGGTGGGGTAGGGGAAGGGAAAGATCGTATACAAGACTGTAAAAGGTAGCCACATTTTCCAATGGGAGTTCTGGGGAATGAACTGAGCTACCTGTTACATACTCTTTGCTGCTTAAAAAACAAGGTGGGGGAGCATCTAAAGGAAGAGTACAAATTCCAGAGGGAACAACAGCCCCCACCTGTCGGACTGCTTTACTTGCTGCAGAGTAATTGTCCTCATCGTCCATGTTTGAAAAGTTTCTAGCACTTGATAATCTTTCCAGAAGTTCTCCTTTCTGTGCCCGCATTTGGGCCAAAAAACACTCTGTCCCTATAATAAGAAAAGAGAATAAAGAATTCTAAAAGTTGTTCAATTACACAATGCAAAACCAGGGTGGAAGAGGAGAGACAAGCATGAACTGAATATCTGATTCTGCCTATTTGAAAACAACTACTTGTTAGATAACATCATAAGGTTGCCCTAAGGTTACTAGAAACATCACTGCTAATACATTAGCCGGTCCCTCCAAGCCCACCCTCAGGATAGTAAGTCTTTTCCAACAGTTTGTCCAGAGTCAGATAAGAAAAACTGCTTGTACAGTAGAAGTAACTGCTTATTTTTCTGATATATCTATACCACCTAAGGGAAAAGTCAGGAATTGAAAAGCTAAGCAAATCATATAGATTCTCTGCTTTTCTTAGGCTATCATTATTGACTTACCCCACATTTCTTTTGATTTTTAATAATCAGAAGTAAAGCTAAAGGAGGTAGAAGAGAAGGGAGCTAGTTTGAGGTTTTGCAAAAGAATAAGCACTGTCATTAGTGAGCTCTTACCAACAATGTTAACAGAATTGTCACACTACATCTTAGTATGTGTCACTCTACTGACATAACTCTGATTTGGTGAATTCACTGCACACCAGAAATGCAGTCTGGAACACTAATGTACCATGAAATCACGTCATGAAAAAGTAATGCTTTCAAAAGACTGCATTCACTTTTTAAAACTAAGTAACTGGGAACACCTGCAAATTAAATGCCCTCCCACTTTCCAATACAGCTCAGGACCACCACCTAATTTCTAACTGCTGCATTCGTAAATTACAAAGATACTAGTCTGATAAGCTGCATTATCAATATGCTTCCTAAATTTAAAGCATCAGTTACCAAGTCTCCTGAAGCCAGGTACAAGATCCACAAAAGTAGTAGTGCCATCACACAGAATGGGGGCAAGACGCAATCTGAACTGATGCCCGAGGGTCAGCAAGTGGTGAGCGATATACATACAGTTGTTGAGGTGAATGGCAGCCAACTGGGGCAGTTTTTGAAGGTTCTCCCTAGGTCAGGAGGAAGCGTAGGAAAAGAAAGAAATCTCCTGTTATTGAAGTTGGGGTTGATGAAGTTACTCTTTTAATGTATTTCTAGGTGTTAATCATTGTCTACTGTATAAATGCTGTACCTAACAAGGCATAACCTCAGCACGCCCACTCAGTCACTGAGGTTGTTCTGCCTGCATGGGACCTTATCCTTTAAAACTATCCTAGTGATTAACAAAAAACAACAAGGGAATCAAGATGTTACCTGTGTCAACTCTTTATACTAGAAACCTGGCATAGCTGTACGTAATAATTCCCTTGAAATCTAACACTGATAAGTCTGTGGAAATGTTTGCTTCCCCTTTCTCCAAATCCCCATTTCATTTGTACAATGAAGCACTCAACTATTTTCTAATTCACTAGTTTTCAAAGCTGGCTACAGATTAGGGTCACCTGAGAAATTTTAATATAGAGACGCTTAGACTTCACCCCAAACAAATTAAATCACAACCTCTGAGTGAAGCCAGGCCATTTATATGTTTTAAAATCTTCCCATGTGATTTTAAATTTTCATAAAAGATTGAAAATCACTGCTCTAATTCTTCTGCACATATTGGTCTACCTACCCAGCTTGGGAAGAGATCTTGTCTTATACCTCTGCTACATATCCACTAGCAGCCATTCAATTAATACTTCCTAGTTTGCTGATTCAATGTCAGGCTAGAATATATAAAATTGGAAACTAACAATCTTCAGACAGTTGTCCTCACTTTGGGCTACACATCAGAATCATTGTAGGGCTTTAAAAAACAGAGATATGTTTAATCTTAAACCATACCTATAAATCAAAAATCTCTAGGGGTAGGGCCTAAGCATATATATTCTTCAAGGTCCATAAAAGAGTCTAAACTACTGCCAAAGCTGTGAACGCTAATCTAGAACGGTGGTTCTCAAAGTGTGGTCCCCTGACAAGCAACATCAGCATCACCTGGAAATCTGTTAAAAATTCTAGGCTTTACCCCAGCCCTACTGATCAGACACCTCAGGCATGGGACCCAGCATCTGTAGTTTAACAAGGTTTCCTGGTGATTCTGATACACACTGAAGTTTATAAACCACTGGTCTAGCATAAAGTTCCCAGATTATACAATGCTGAAAAAGAGGCAAATCTAACTCCACACCAGTGTGAAAAATGTTTCTAAGCATGAAAACCCCTAAGCCAACTGTCTCTGAATCCCCAAGGACGTGGCTATTAACTGACCCGAAGATGTTTTTTTTCCTTTACCTAAGTAGAAAGTGAAATAAAAGTTTTAAGCCACAGCAAAGAGAATACAAATAAAAATAATGTTTACAATAAATAAGCTGTCTTTTAGAATAAAAACAATAACTGGCCCTACTTAAAAACATCTCAATCTGAACTAAAAAGTACTACAAACAATAAACTGATTTTTTTCTTTGAAACCAGAGTCCTTGACTAAGGAATAGCTTTGTTGACATATTTATTTAAAACATTTGTAAAAGGTATCCAAAACACTTAATTTGGATAACAGAGAGAACTCCTGGAGACTTAAAGTTATGAGTAACTTCTGAGATTAATATTAAGAGAAACCTTAAAAAACCAAGACATTAGGTAAATACAGCTTAAGATTGCTAAGAGCGGCTGATCGACAGTTAAATAGCAATCTCTTGTGGTATTCAGTCTGCAAAGCTATGAATGCCAAGGGAAAATGTGGGATGTTTACTGGATAGCAATATGGAGTCATGGATGACCTTTCGTTTTGTAACCAAATAAAGTGAGGCAGTTCTGCAAGCACCTACCATCAGTAACAGGGTAAAGTCCTTTTGAGTCTTTAAATCTGTGTCACCTACTATACTGCAAGATTATAGTACCCTTATTAATTTATTAATAAATGACCCATGTCCTTTAAACATGTAATGTAAATGTTTACTGCATTTCATTGTGAATTTTAGTAACCAATTATCTTTGGTGGGAATAAAAAATTACTGGTTTTAACCTGACTCACAAACATTTTAGACCTACAATATTACACAGAAGTCAGACACAGTGGCACATACTTGTGATATGTTGGTACAACATCATGGAACAAATGGAAGATATTCCTCACTGAGTAGAAAAGTTGAACAGCACTAAAAGGAAAACACAGTTTCAACAGAAATGCAGAAGGATATATTGGCAATGAGAAAAAAAATTCAAACTCAGTGCACCTGAAGGGAGAGTCAGAAGCAAAAACTGCAGCTGGAGAGAACAGATGCCTTGGTCACTGCTGAGAACACCATTCCTCTAGATGGCATAGATTCTCAGCGGTTATTCACTAAATAGACTACAGGTCTAAAAACCTGGACCCATTAATAATATTAAGAATAGCAGCATTCAACCCAAAGCCTCTTTTCCATTTGTCAGTTTGTGTTCTGCCAGTACCCAGAGTACCCCTTCAGTGACAAATGGAGCTAAGCCTCGAGCAAATGTCACCTCCTCACTGACACACTGTGCAAAGGGCAAGGTATCAATAAAGGCACTCACTGGTGCTGTCGGAACCAGCCTGCCTTTCAGCCTCTACCTTCCCTCCTTCTCACCCCAATGCAAGGAGATGAATCAACATTTCTAGGACAGAATCCAACCTCAAATTTTCTTGCCCTTTAAATCTGGTCTTAGAACACCAAAGATCATTATTAAAAAGCACTTAGGAAGAGCAAATATAAGGTTTGTGTAGCTTACTTCTACATAAGAATATTTTAAATTATGTACCTTGAATACATCACAGGAATTCCACAAATAACTTTTAAAAATTAGTCATGATCACTATACCCCGAAACACTGTTACAACTTGATTACTATGATACCGGACTAGATTATTTCATGTGTTGCTGTTTGAAGTTTGATAATAGGAAAAGTGAGTTGTTGTAATGTAGTTGTGTTTTTGTTTATCCTGTTGAAACTATTTTTTTGGTGGGAAGAATGTCCATAGACATTCAGTATACAAGAATATTGTTTGGTATTCTCTTAGGAAAAATTGCCTTGCATCCCTAACTTCTGGTCTGGTACGTTTCAGGTGAATGCCATGTAATGAAACAGTCACTCCTATATTATTCTGCCAAAGGAGTGCATAATTCCTTTTACATGTATTTTTCTTCCTACTTAGATTTAAAACTGGATGGACTTGTGAATATAATGATTCATTCAAGTCAAGGAAGTATCTTAGTGAACATGTTCTTTCTAGAGCAGAATGAAATAAAGGGGTTAGTTTGTACATGGAGATAAAAACTGAAACTCCAGAAGCCCATCGGAAGACACAATTTAAGTCAAGCCCTAACTGAAACTGTTTTCTATATGAGGATGAAAAGTAAAAATACTACTACACACAGATTCAAATTAAAGAGGCTTTTTAAAATCTGCTCTATAATCAATTTGAGCTACTGGCCACCATTTTCTCCTCAATTTATAAAGTTTAGGAGTATGGGAAGAGCCTACTAAACAAAAAGAGATTCGGTACAAATGTGCAAGTATATGGATTGAGTTTGGGTACCTTGAATACAATATTGATTAGGAGAAAGCTTCTTGAAAGGGAGAAATCAGAACTTTGGTGCATTCCATTCTTTTCCTTCTACCTTTGGGTACCCAATAAACTATTATTGCTTTAAAATTAACATTTAAAATGTAAATTAATTAGGGCCTAGATTTCAAAAGGTAAAATGGACGTTAAGCTAAAGGGCCAGAGCATGCTGAAACAGATGGTACAACTATCACTAAGACCACCACCACCAATACTGATAAACATCTGAGTATCAATTATTTCCCAGGTAGCAGTCTAAGTTCTTCACAAGCACTTTCTCATGTAATATCACTGAAGTCAAATAAAGTTAAAAGTAAACAAAAATTAAAGGGCTTTTTGTTAAAAAGTGATTAACAATTTTTAATGTCAAACCCATTTGTCTATCCATACAATGCTTTTATTGCTCATACCTTGTTGTAAGATTGTATGTTATTGTAAATAAAAGTTAATTGTTAATACATATGTGTGTACTATACTTTTCTCAAGGGAAAAAAATATTAACTAATAAGATAAGAAAACCCAAAGAATTCCAGTTAATTTTCTTAATAAATGTCTAGTTTAGATATACATTTAACCAAGTCATTGCCATTTCCAGAGGACTCAGAACTCGTACCATTGATCACTGCTAGTTGTTGCCTCCAGTAAAGTCTGATAGGCGAGTTCCATTAATTTCTTCACAGATTCACTGATGCGGCATGTGGGCAAAGAAAAGGAATGTTGGTCCAACGTATTTTCAGGCTCTAAATTCATCACTTCGTTGTACTGAGTTGTGGACACTTTCTGTACTTGTAGTTTGTCACCCTCAGCAGGACTAGGTAAATCTGGCACGCTTATCTTAGAAGCAGGAGTGATCTAAGGGTCAAATACAGAAACAAAGAAAATGCACTGTCCTCAGAATAATCCAAATGCAAGCATACAGTGAGGAATAAGATACCAGTTGCTTCCATGATGATTAAGCTGTGGATCTACAGAATAATTAAAAGATTTGAGTAAACATGGCAGTACTTTAATGACTACTCAATCTTGGGTGAAAGCACGTCATAGGAAATAAGCAATCCCTTTACTGTGCCATTCTTCTAGTTCTTCTGTGCACTCTCACTCTTGGTGGAAACAGCAAAGCTGTGAAACTGGCCTAAGATTTTAGGTAAATGAAAGGACCTTCAAAAATCCTCTTTCTCAGATGAGACTATTAGATTAACACACACCAGTATGACTTGTGTTCCACTGTCATTAAACAAATTATTTCCCACCAGAAACACGTGTTGGCTTACTCAAAGAAACAACACATTCAGGCTAGCTTATACTGCTCTTAAAAACAAAATTCCAAACAAAAACCAAAAAAGCTTCCCTAACATTTATACAGAATGAAAATTCCCAGACTTGGTCAAGACTAAAGGAAAGAACACTAGGCTTCTAGTTTGGAAACATCAGTGATATTTTCTACCCTAACTTTTAACAAAGTCATTTAACCTCTCTTGAACTCAATTTTCTCATTGTAATATGAAGAAACTGCACTACAATAATGGTTTTCAAACCTTGCTTCTCGAAGATGCCTCAGGGACCAATAAAAGGAGAGATTAAGCAGGTGGAAGCAGCAGGTTCCTACTGCAAGAAGAGCAGCTCTGCTCTGCACATACTGGACCTCTATGGAAAATTTCTGACAGAAGAAGCTCCAATTCTAATAAAAATGTTTAAGTCATGAGACTTGCCATCTGTAAAATGGTATAATAATGTCTACTTCATAGGGCTGTTAATGACATTTAAAGGAGAATACAAACATCACAACTGGGAGAGGTGCTACTGGCATCTAGTGGGTAGAGATTAGGGATGCTACTAAACATCCTACAGGACAGGCCCCCAGAGCAAAGAATTATCTGGCCGCAAATGTCAACAGTGGCACTGCTGAGAAACTCTGATCTAGAGGAAGCTACATCATTAGGATTTGGGTACTTGGGGGGAAAATGCAGTCTTATAAAATGTCAGAACTAGTTGAATAGGGAGTTCAGAGATTATCTAGTTCAATTCTGTCATATTACAGAAGAGGAAAATGAGGTCCAACAAGGTTAAAAGATTTAGCCCAGAGCCACAAAGTGATCCAGTAACAATCCTATTTATAACAAGGAGTTATAACAGAGTTAATGGGATATATATTAATTCATTTACCAAATATTTACTAAGTACATAGTAGTATGCACCAGGTATTTTCTTGATGCTACAGATACAACAGTAAACCAAACAGTAAAGAACAAAACAAACAGGAAAAAGAAAAACCAACCCTGCCCTCATAGAGCTTATTTTCTAGAGGGGAAAAACAATAAATAATTCATATAGACTATTTAATGATAATAAGTGGTATGAAGAAAAATAAAGCAAGGAAAGAGTACAGGAGATAGCGGGAAGTCACAATCTTAAAAGAGTGGTCAGGAAAGGGAGCACATCTGTGGTAATATCCCAAGCAGAGGGAAAAAGAGGTTCAAAAGTCCTGCAGCCGAGTCGGCCTGGCAAATGAGCAGAGTGACTGAAGAGGAATGCAACAGGAGATGGAGTCAGAGAGGCAACAAGGGGACAGTTCACAGGAGGCCGTGCAGGCCACTGCAAGGCTACTGGGTCTTTCTCTGAATGAGATGGGAAGCCACTGGATTCTGTGCACAAGAGTGACATAAGTGATATTCATGTGAAAAACACCTGCAGCCCAGTTCCCGGTACTGAGTGCATTTCGGCTCCCTTAACCACCCAAGATTACATCAAAATGTGCTAAGATCTGTGCACCTCAAATGGCTAATTTAATATTTTACTGAAGTGGACACTATAACAGGGTACCTAGCCCCAGGAAAACGGGGGATGACAGAAAGGACAGAGGGAGGAAGAGCGCAGTCCTCTCAGCGATAACAGATAAATGGCTGAGGAATTTTCTATTAAGGGATTACTTTAGTGTATGTCTTCTTTTAATCTAAGTAACACCTTACATTTGTCAAATACTATTTTATATATGTAAGATGTTAAAAAAATACACAGAATTATTTAAGGTCAAAGGAGTAAATTACCCTCAATGCAAATTAATTTGTCCACGGATTTTACAGGTAAAATTGTTTATACTATACAAAGATCACATCTTTTTGTTTGTTTTTATTAACTTCAAAACTAGCACCTCTATTAGCGTAAGCAATAAAGTCAACATTTCACAACAGGATATAATCTCTGGATATAACAATACCTGTCACGAAACTGTGTACTAAAAATTCAAGTGATAAAGTTGAGAAAACTCTATAGGTTGATATACTCTCTGATTTCAACAACAGTAATCTATTACATTCACGTAGACTTTTTAAATGTATACAATGCTTTTATGTGCATTATCTCATCTGGACCCCACAATACCCTATAAAAGACGTAGGAATTAGGACCCCTTTAAAGATGAGAAAACTAATGTTTAAGAAGATTAATAACTCGCCTCAATGAGCTCAGCAACTGTCAGTGCTCTTCCACTCTATCATAATCATCTCAAAAATGAGCTGCTTCCTAATACAAGGTAACACCCTGTAACCCCCAATACCTTCACAGTGTTGTGAATTTCAGAGGTCATTAGGTTTCTAGCTGCCACAATCACATCCTGACACTTCTTGTTAGCAAAATGAGAATTGATGTTACGGGCATATTTCAGCAAATCTGTAGTATTTCCTTTTAGAAACCTCATCTCCTTTAAGGCATTTTCAAATTCTTCAGTGGACTGTATGATCTGAGAAAGAAACGCAAGAGAAAAAAAAGTAAAAGAATCAAATACATATGTTCCTTTCCAATATTAAAATTTCAAATCCAATGTATAGGAAAGAACAAGGACCAGCTGGTCATTTAAGTTTTAGAAAAGACCATCAGTTACTAGGTATAAAAATATTATTCATTTTTTCTAGCCTTAAATTCATTAGGAAGAGCATCTTCATTAGAAGTTTTTGACTCTGCTTAGTAAAGGTGCAAACATTTTTAAATAAATAGTAAGTCCCCCCTTATCCTCGGCTTCAGTTACCCACAGTCAACCATGGTCTGAAAATATTAAATGGAAAATTCTAGAAACAAACAATTCCTAAGTTTTAAACTGTGTGCTGTTCTGAGTAGCATGATGAAATATTGCGCCGTCCTGCTCTGTCTTGCCCAGGATAGGAATCATCCTTTTGTCCAGCATATCCATGCTATATACACTACCTGCCCATTAGTATAGGAAAAAACATAGGACATATGTGGTTCAGTACTATCCACAGGTTCAGGCCTTCGCTGGGGGAACTGGAACGTAGCCCCAGAGATAAAGGGGGACTACTGTGCTTACTGTAGTGTTTGAGGAAACACTAAAAAGAAGCCGAAAAGTAAAGCGTCACATAGTAGCTACTATAGCTGACACCAATAGAAAAACAATTGTTTTTCAAAAGTATCTTACTAAAGAAAACATACTTAATAACGAAACATACTTCCCCACCCAATCAAAAGGTAGGAAGCCTGAAGAGACATGAAGTCAGAGGGAATTTGCCTCCACACTTCATGAATAATTTTCTTAAAGATGTCAGTAAAGAACAAAAGATCTCCAAGGTAAACAAGTGACGCCAACAGGAACCTACGGTCTCTTCAAACCCTCTGTGACACCTCTGCTCTTACCTCCTCATACTGCTGTAACTTGCTGCTATTTGTTGGGATAGAATAAACCAAACAATTTTTAATGAGGCACTCGGACAAATCCTCCCAGATCATGTCACCAAGCATCTCAGCCAATACGATCTTGCATGTTTTCTCATTTTCTACATCAGCAACAAGAGGCGAATCTGAATTCAAAAGAAAAAGTTTTAAACAAGAAACTCTTCACAGTCTGGACATATTCTCAAATTCCCTAGTTTTCTAGAATTCTTTAATTTTAAGATGACAGGGAAGAAAACAGCACGAATAATTCTATAGCTCTCTCAACAGACTACATGGGAAAAGCATGACACAATTATTATTTTATTTTCACTGCTCAAATGAATCATCTGCACTGTATGACTGCCTGTTCTCTATAACAATAAGGTATTAAGCCACCTACATTATAATCATCTACTGCTAATCTACAGATGTGATTATATGAAGCACTCAGAAGTTCTGCATACCACATTGAAACTAGTTTAGAATAACAAGTTCTCCAATAATAAATATATTTCTTTCATCTCTGCAAAGGATCTGAGTGTTTATCCTAAGTAAAATATCAATAAACACCTTACATTATAGCATAATATCTAGCCTTCCAAACACAATACTTCAGTGTCTCTTCCATGGTATATTTTAGGGTGGCTTTTTCTAACACATTTTGAGGGAGTTATATTTAGAACATACCATTAATTAACTAAACAATATATAAGAACCTTAAAAGAAAGTGACCATATTACCTCGGAGCCTTGAGATATCTTACAATATCTGAAGTCTAGGCCTGCACTGTCCGATATGATAGCAACCAGCCACATTTTGCTACTGAGCACTTGAAATGGGGCTGGTGTGACTGACGAACTCAATTTTTTTTCAATTTTAAGCAATTTCAAATTAAGTTTAAAAATGGAAGCAGGGTGTGTGGTTATAATGGGTAGCACAAGGGAGCCTTGTGGTGATAGAACAGTTCTATATCTTGATTGTGGTGGTAGTTACATGAATCTACACATGTAACAAAATTGCACAGAACTATTCACACATACAAATGAGTGCAAGTAAAACTGGAGAAATCTGAATAAGCTCTGTGAATCATAACAAAGTCCATTTCCTGGTTCTGATACTATACTATGGTTACACAAGATGCTAACATTGGGGAAAACTGGGTGAAGAGTACATGGGACCTCTGTATGTTTTTTGAATTAAAATTTTAAACTAAAAAAAAAAAAGAGGAAGTAGCGTAAAATACTTTTCTGTTAAACACAGTTTTGTTGCTTTGAAAAGACTATGCCTCACTTTAACCATCACATCATATAAGCTATTATGTGTACGGCAGTGCTCACATCAGGCATGTATATCACTTCTAGTATTTCTTATAAACACACCTTCGATGTAGTCAGTGTAAACAGATTCATTCCACTGGAATGACTTTGTTTTCCTATGCACCAGTGTAACATTGTAATACATTTATTTGAATATTTTTCACATACAGCACAGGTTACAGTGATACCTATAATAAACTGAAAACGGTAGTAAAATTGAAATGCTTATTATTTTCACTATGATATATTTTTCTAGCTTAAGAAAATGATTATAAACAAACTTTTAAATTAAAACTAAGGTACACTATTGATGCAGAATCAAGTGAAGGTGCAGAAGCTAGAAGAACTGGTAGAACAGTAAAGGAAACTACAGACTGGAAGAAAATACGCCACAAATTTTACAATAAATGGCAGCTGCAGCTTGCTAAAACAGAGCAAAACAAAACTTTTCCTGCTGTGCAAAACAATTTTTAAGATGATAAAGCAGACAATATTAAGAGAAATTTCAAAAAATACATTAGGAATTTGTCAAGTTTCCTCTCAAAGAAGAATTGACAAAATTAGTCACCTGAAATCACAATTAAATGTCCAACCCAAACTGTGATTTTAAGGGGATCTGAGCTTGTAAATTTAGCTAGCGATAAAATGACTTGGTAAAATCATGCCATACATTTTGGTAGCAAATTTATGCTGGTTTTTAAAAAATTAATTAGGGCACTTATCCATCTTTTTCTATTGACCAAAAGAGCTTGATTATCAAAGGGATTATCTGTAATTTGAAGAGTACCTAGAATGTAGCCACAAACCATACGTGCCTGATGGTGGCCTTTTTAGCGGAAAATCTTTAACAAGCTTTCAAATTTCTTCTACAACTACTTGTATGTTCAGAGTCTCTATTTCTTGGTAAATTTTAGTAGTATATACTTTCTAGAAAATCATTCATGGCAAAAGCAAAATATGCTTCTTGTGACAAAGCCAACACCACGGTAGTTTACAAAGAGAAAGCCTAATTTTCCCTCTCCATACCCACAAGCTTCTCTCTCTCTCTCTCTGTGTCCAAGTAACCAGAGTTAAGAGTTTGGTTTGTATTCTTCCTCCCTTACATTAATAATACACACACGCACACATGCATGCACGCACGCAGACACATGATATAGACTAAACTGTGTCCCCCACAATTCATATGTTGAAGCCCTAGTCCCCAGTGTGACTGTACTCGGAGACAGGGCTCGCCCTTAAATAGGTCATAACGGTGGAGCCCTAATCCACTATGACTAGTGTCCTTTTAAGAAAAGGAGAGACACCAGGGATAAGCATGCAGAGAAGAAAGGCCATGTGAGGACAGTAAGAAGGCTGTCTGCAAGGCAAGGAGACAGGGCTCAGGAGAAACCAAATCTACTAACACCTTGATCTTGGACTTCCAGCCTCCAAAACTGTGAGAGAATAAATTTCTATTGTTTAAGCCACAGAGTCTGTGGAATTTTGTTATGGAAGCCCTAGCAAACTAATATAACATTCATATAAGGGGCTACTTCCTTTTCTATAAAATGGGTTTATGCTATAGATTTTACATGTAACTTTTTTATCCCTTAAAAATAGATTGTGGCCATCTCTGAGGTCACTATATCTAGCTCCACTTCATTTCTTTTCAATAGCTGCACCATTCTTCAAATGATGCACATTCCAGTATGCAAGTATATACAGTACTCATACATGCAAACATATACACTGTTGATATCACATAGTAAGGAATTAAAAAGTGGGACACCTGGGTCAAAGCGATGTATATTTTAGCAAAACTATAGAGCTGCAGATTACTTTCTAAAAAACTCACTAAAGCGATGAAGGAGACTACCTTTGCATTTTCTTACCGAAAGTGTCTTACACAAATCTTTGAATTCTGTCAACCCTAGGGGTAAAAAGTTCTACTTTGATGGTGTGATTTCCATTCCACTATTAGGGAGATGAAGCAATACATATTTTTATCTTTATTAACAACTTGTACCTTTTCTTCCATAAACTGCCTATTCATATTTTTTACCCTTTTTCTGTTATTATGTTCTCTTTTTCTTTGTAAAAAAATCTTTGTATTAGCTCCTTGTCTGCCAATGTACTGCAAATATTTTCTCCCAGTATAATACTATCTTTTGACTTTGTTTATGGCATTGTTTACCATACAGAATTTAACATTTATATGTAGTCAAATTTATCAATCATTTCCTTTATGCATTCTGAGCTTCCTGAGAATATTTAAGTCTTCTTGTAAATTTTCTTCTAACATTTTTATTGTTTTACCTTTTGCATATAGGGATTTAATTTATCTGGAATGTATCTCTGCATGAAGTACGAAGCAGGAATCTAACTTTGTCTTATTCCATATAGCCAATTTTGCTAGCACCGTTATTTAATAAACTATCTGTCTCACTAAACTGAAATGTGACTTTGATCAAATGGTAAATTCTCATTTATTCTTGGCTCTACTTCTGGACGCTTTTTCAGTCCACTGATCTTCTTATGTCAAGAACATAGTTTTAATTATAAAATTCTCCAACTAGTGTTTTGCAAATCTTTATTAGCAAGTCTCATAAATATATTTTTTGATGTAAGCTCTAGAGTAATTAATTTGTCAAGTTGGAAAAATATATAACAAGAATCTGATTGGGAATGTTTTAAATTTATACATTATTTTGGAATGAGCTGACAATTTTTTAAGACTGTCTTCTAATCCACGATAGCCTCCCCTTACTTTATGCCCTCAATAAGTTTTATGCTTTCCCTTACATGTATTCTTCCCATTCTTATTAAATTTATCTTTTAAGAATTTCATAGATTTTATTGCCATTATAAATAAGATATCTTTATATTTTAATTTATAACTGATTGTTACTAGCTTGGAGAGAAACTGGTTTCTATAGATTTATACTGTACCTAGACAACTTAGTAAATGTCTTACTAATTATTAAAGTTTTAGTAGCCTTTTGTTTTTTTAGGTATACAATTACATCATTTACAAGTAAAGATAAATTCTTCTCCTTATTTTAATATTCATACTTATTTTCTCTTCTTTGCATCAGCCATAACCCCTAAAACAATGTTAACGAATATTAATAATAATGTGCATTCCTGACTTAAAACTGATTTTAATGGAGATAAAGTTTTTAATCCTTTAATAGATGCTTGTTGCTGGCTTTTTAGAAGCAATTAGCTTCAAAATTAATTACTTTAAAAAAATCAATAAAGTATAACATAATTATGCAAAGTGGTCTATCATACAGCTGTATACTTTACTTCATCATTTCCCTATTCTTCAAGATTTCATGACTTTCCAGTATTTCAATATTATAAGTAACATTATGATGAACATCCTTATACATAAATGGTTTTATATATTTAAGATTATTTCAAGGAAGACTCCTAGAAGTTGAAACCTTGGTTTAAAGGATATAAACATTTTAAGGCTTTTTATGTATTTTGCCAAAGTATTTCCAAAAGAATTTTTTTTCTCCTCTTTTAAAAGCTCCTTTGCTGTTGGTACAATGATGCTTAGTAATACAGAAAACTTGGGAGAAAAAAATACATATTTAAAAGATGAAAAGAGCATAAAACCAAAGACAAACATAAGATGAAAGGTAAAAATCTTTATGAAGTTTCAGAATAACTAAAATCCAAAGAAAGTAGAGGATTCCAAAAAGAACTAAGGCCACAAAATATGATCCTCAGGTTTTATTTAGGGCAAGAAGATGAAGGAAGGGAATACCGACTGAAAGATAGTAAAGAGATTAGAAGAGCACCTAGCAACAGTGAGTTGTCTTCTGCTCTGAATATCCTAGGTACTAAGAAAACTTACAAATAAAACACTAGGTTGAATACTTAAATGGACCAACGTCAAACTGGAAAGAGGTTTCTACAGGAATTCCCCAGAGCACCCTCTGATCTAGCCCTATCCTAGGTAATAGTACCATCACTGACTCAGATTAAACTGTAAGAAAACATGATTATCAATTATGCATTCGATATGAAGTAGAAAGGATATTGTAAAATTTTATCAAGTAAAATTTAACAAAGATTAATGTTAATGCCAAAAAATCAAGTACAAGATGGGAAAGCAGCAGTTTGCACTGAGTATGACATAGGATTTTCACTGACATCAAGCTCAATAAGTTAACTGTGTAATAATAGCTATACTATATAGCTATACTAACAGAAGCATGAAACTGAGAATGAGGGTGTGAACAATCCCATACTATTCTGAATTGGTTCGGACTATACTTAGAATACTTTGTTCTGTCTTGAACACCCTACTTTAATAAAAGGACTATGGAAGAAATGGAATATATTCACAGAAGATCAGCGAAGATAAGAGGAACTTAAAAAACTATTTCATTAAAAAAATAAAACTAAAGATGTTTTATATTGGTGATAAGATGTAGGCAACATAATAACAGCTACTATAAAGAATCTGAAAGTCCATCATGCGTAATAAGAATTAGACTTCTATATAGCTCCACATACTAGAAACAGCATCAGTAAAGCAGATATTACAGGGCATATATTTTGAACATAGTTTTTAAACAACTACCCTAAAGATTTAAGTTCCAAAATGGTCATTTGGGCAATAGCATTTAAGAAAGAAGATACAATTTTTTTTAAAAACCAACAAACAAAAACTTCATAGTACTCAGAGTTGTCCAGAGGTAGGATGGAATGCCTCAAGAGGAAGTGAGTTCCCTCTCACTAAAGGTGCTCAAGTTTGTTATATGACTAATTGATGGGAGTGTTACAGAGGAGAGGCGAGCATCAGAGATATCTGTATTGCGTCACCTTTCTAGTTCCTTCCAATCCTTGGATACTTTGCTTACAACTCTTTTTTTATATCTAATAAAAATAAGGGTGTATTATCTCCCTAAGTAAAGGCATAAGAAGAAAACTACCTTGGATTTTTGTAATTTATGCAAGTCTTAGAATTTTTTATTCTCTGCTGTCAAAACTAGAAAGAATTCCTTGCTCTACATATAAATTATTTATATATAAATAAAGAATGTCTGTATGTGTATAACTGAGTCACTTTGCTGTACAGCAGAGATCGGCAAAACATCGTAAATCAACTGTACTTCGATTTAAAAAAAAATAAATTTATATATAAATAAATTATGTTGACTGCCAGGAAGGCATACAAACAATAGCAGCATCTCTTTTTCATTTTCTCCACAGCAAGAATGCTTAATTTGACTATTCAATAAGACAACTGAGAAAAGCAAAAAGAAGGTAAGTCAAATAGACTAAAACCAACAGTATTATAACAAAACACCTGAAGAAATTTTACTTTTAGTAGTGTGACAGCCAAAAAATGATTCAAGCAACATAGAAACTATTTCAAGGGTGAATACATAAAGATCTAACCAGTAGGCTGAGATGGAATGAAATTCATTGCCTATGTTAAACCTATTTTGTTTATATCAACTAGGTTGACGGGGATTTTCCCATCAAAAGATATAAAACAGCACTTAGTTCATTTCTGCTTCTCCTATAACTAAAGCAAGAGTCCCAAAATGTGATGTTCCTAGAAGTCCCATGAGGGAAATGCATCCCAAAATTCAACTAAATATTACAAACACAGACTCTAGGGCACCACTAAAGACCCTATTTGTCAACACAGGGCAGAAAAGGAATGCAAAATGGAGCAAGAAATAAAAAGGTAACTACTTTGTTCCCATGACATAATTTACTCACGTCTGATCCGCCATTCACTCAGATTGCTGACATTTTTATCCATTTTAAAATAAATATCGACTTCTCTAAAATATAAAAGCACTGCCTTGGGGATACATACCTAGAAGTTGTTTCTGGACCACTTCCAGTACCAGTCTGATCTTGGCAAAAACTTCAGATGGTGATGGATGTTCCAAGCCAGTCATCACAGATTCAAAACGAATGATAATGATGTTAGGTTGGCTTTCTATCACAGCAAAAAGGGATGGGCAAGATGCCAGAGGCCTAAGGATATACTTCAGCAGCATCTGACCTGAAAGTTTTATGAACACTCATAAAAAATAAATCAGGTCAAAAAAAAAAGATCTTCAAGCCCGACAACAAAAATACATATACCATGACATTACACAACACCCATTATGCACTGCAGGTTTTCCCACTGAAGTTTCCCAGATTGTCTACAGATTTTTATTTAAATTATTCAAAAAATCAAATAAAATAAATACCAGCAGCTACTTTAAAAAAAAAAAAGAAAAGAAAAAAGGAAAGGATCTAAGCCCTTAATGAAAAGTGTAATATTTATACAATTCCACTTGATAAATCATGAGGCCAAACCCTATGATCCATCATCAATATTATTCAGAGAATACTGATCATTTTTCTATCATTCCTTTAACAATGGACCTTCTGAAATTTCATGTAAATGAAACAAAGTATTATGCCTTACCAAATGACTTAAGCTTGGTATGTAGCTCCCCAAGAAGAGAAAATGCCAAGAGGACAGAACTGATGGGTGGCACGGGGGTCTTCTCTTCTTTCTGAGATGGTTCAGCGCATAAATGAAGTTCTGTTTGTAGGCAAGATTCCAAGTTGCTGGTATCTAAGAAAAAGGGAAAAAATATCAGCTGTCTCAGCAATACAAGAGTTCCCATTTCTATCCCTGAGAGCCCACCGTCTACTAAGAGTCCTAAGTATGTGGTTTTACTACAATACACTTCTAATGCAATCAAATATGAACTACTACATACATGTCCTTGGCATCACTCTAAAACAGGAAATTACTTCCTTTGGTATGTTCAAAGAATCAAACTGAGTGCCAAAGTAAGATGATGTGCATACAATAACTGCTTACTAAATATGTGTTGAGAATGGATAAACAACAAGGTCCTACTGTATAGCATAGGGAACTATATTCAATATCCTGTGATAAACCATAATGGAACAGAATATAAAAAAGTACGTATTTATATTTATAACTGAATCACTTTGCTGTACAGCAGAAATTAACACAACATTGTAAATCAACCATACTTCAATTTAAAAAAAGAATGTGCTGAATGACAGAATGAAGGCAAAGAATAAAAAGTGAGATCCTAGTTTCAATTAAGGCCTCCTATTCTATGTTCCCTCTTATGAAGTAAAGAGAACAGCCTGCCAAACAAGTTTAACAGGGTGTGTTACAACACAGAATTAACACACCTGCCACCTCCTCTTAATTTTACAGTCTGCTTGGAAATAGAATCTAAAATTTTCTAGATGACTTCCTTGAAAATACCTAATACATACAGGGTGGGGTATGTGTGTTTGAGTGTGTGTATGTGTGTGTGCGCATGCATGCGTGTGTGTACACACATACATATACAATGTATTTGAAGGCCATAGTGGATATGGGAAAGGGAGCAAAGGGAGACTGTGAGGTTTCCCCTGAAACAGACTAAATTTCAAGATTAAATGCTGGAAAATATACCAGGTTTAATGGCATGTCCTTCCCATATACGCTCAGAGGTTTTACTTTGTGTAAACAAGATATCAAAGAGGGCTCACACCCAGAGGTGGGCAGAGGGGCTAAGAGCCAAGTAGTATAAATAAAAGCCAGGGCCAGAGTTATCCTATTTCTTCATCTTGCAAAGCATCCCCCAACTCATGATTTTGTCACCATTTTTCTCCAACGACTGAAAAAAACTGGGCCAAACTCCTATCCCTCTCCTTAGCAAGAGAGAAAGAATGGTTGAACAGCTTCTTTAAGCTTTCTAGAAAAGATAAACTGTTGGGATTAGAGCTGTGGGAATGGGCACATCCTACGATGCAGTGGAAACTGTGTGGTCTTAATGTACTACCACCTCCTCTACCACAGCCGCGCCACCTGGACCCCTCCCAATCATCTTCTCTCTTCTCTGCTCCTTCCCAGTGAAAGGGACAGAAAGAGAAATGCACGGGAAGTAACAAGTATTTTGGTCCTAACAAGCATTCTGCTTAACATGAGAACTCAATATAGAATTGGGAGATTAATAAATGAAACCTTCCTCTCTCCCAACATAAAATATTTGGAATATATTCAGAGGCCAAACTGGTTCAGGCAGATTAAGCAAAGCAGTCCACCTGAGGTCAGCAGCACCTTTTGATGGTGGGAACTTCCATACAATCAGCTTCTGCCACTCTTCTCCAAGGTGATAAAGTATGTTCTGTTTCTGTATTGTAAGCTCCATGCTGAGAGATTTCAGTATTTTTAAATCAAAGCATTTTCTGGATTTTAATAACTTCAAGCATATCTGTGCCTGGTAGTGAAATGGAATCATTGTTAACATTTCATCTGGACTCTAGGCAATTAGAATATATTTGTATAATGATAAGGAATACATGCAACACAAAATTTACTTAAAACAAGAATAGTACTGGACTTCTCTGGTGGTACAGTGGTTAAGAATCCGCCTGCCAATGCAGGGTGCATGGGTTCGAGCCCTGGTCCGGGAAGATGCCACATGCAGTGGAGCAACTAAGACTGTGTGCTACAACTACTGAGCCTGTGCTCTAGAGCCCGCGTGCCACAACTACTGAAACCCGTGCACCTAGAGCCCGTGCTCCACAGCGAGGGAAGCCACTGCAATGAAAAGTAGCCCCCGCTCGCCACAACTAGAGAAAGCCCGCGCGCAGCAACAAAGACCCAATACAGCCAATAAATAAATTAATTAATTTTTTAAAAAAAGAATAGTACTAATTGCTCATGCTTTAGAGAAAGTGTTTAATACCTCTTCTAGACGCTGAGCAGCAGTAACATACTTCTTCTCTGCCAATGCACAATTATATTCCTCAATAGCAGTAGAAAACTGAAAAGATAAGTATAGTTATCAGGTATTTTATTTTATACATCCTACTATTTCAAGTCTGTCTGCTTGTTTATTTTTAAACTATGAAAAAATACCACATAGGGGATACCCATTGAATGATAAGACAATTGGAAAAAAAAAATAACTTTCTCACCACCAAAACACTAAAGTTTGATTTGAGTATACTGACCTCGTGTAGCTGTCTAAGTAAACTTAGGACTACCGAGTCTCTTTCCAACTGTTGCTTCAAGTCTGTAAATTCAGCAGTTGATACGTGAAGATCCCGGCGGACCTAAGTCACACACCAAAGACAAGTACTTTTAAGCTATACTATACTTAAGAAATGAAACTTTTACTGTAATCAATAAGCTTTATTAGGTGAATATAATTCATGATGAAATTTAAATGCTGGTTAAGACTGGAATAAAAATCACAGAATGTAGTAGGAGGAGACTTTAAGTGATCCACTTAGCCCAAACCCTTATCCTATGCAGGAATACCCGTTCCCATCAACATAATATCCTCGTGTCACCATGTATTCTTAGTTTAAGCAGTTATCTTTCATCAAAGAACTCATCCACCTGGATTACCGGTATCCCCACTGCCAAGTGATAATTCATTCTTCAGCTGAATAGTTCTAACTAATAGAAAGATTTCTCTACATTGAGTGAGAATCCGCCTCCCATTCTGTCCCACCTTTTCAGGGACTTTGCACTATCAATTATTTCCTCTCTTCTCTACCTTTTACTTCTCCCTAAGTCATGCTCCATTCCAATTATGTGAATACCTATTAGAGCGTGGCTCCTCCCATCAGATTTAAATATGATTTAAAATCTCCCCCAACTCTATGAAGAAGTATCCTCCACCTTAGCAACCACCCTATTTCTCGGTAGCTACTTGATTTCTCTCCTCCCTCTCACAAACAAGCTTCTTGCAAGAGTGATCCATACTCACTGTCTTTACTTTCTCACCTCTCATTCACTCTATAACTCACGTGATCTGTTTCTACCCCCGCCATTCCACCAAAGCTGTTCCAAAGCAGTTGGTGCCAAAATACCAAGCAAATCCTTGCTGCTAAATCCAAAGCCTATGTCACCAGTATTACCTTGCATCAGTACACTGCTACTCACCTTCCCTTAGTTCTATGACACCAATATCTACTCATTTTCCTCCTGCTTCTTTGGCCATTCCTTTTCATCTTCTTTTGGGAGAGAAATTTCCCCTCTGATCACTTCACACACGCTGATATTCCTTTCTCCCTGGCCCTCTCATTACTCTGAACCAACAGTTCTCAAAAAATAAACGTTTTTTTTGACCCCACCCTGATCCAGGGTCGTTTGGCAATGTCTAGAGACATCTGGCGTGCCACGATCGAGGGCACTCTACTAGCACCTAGTGAGTAGAGGCCAGGGTTAGTACTGAACACCTTCCAGGGTACCAGATAGGCCCCCACAGCAAAGAACGTCCGGCCCCAAATACCAGCTGTGCCTGTACTGAAAAGCCCTCTTCTCCACGCTCTCTCTGGGCAATCTCATCCATTCCCATAGCTTCAACTTCTAAGTGCAGCTACCTCATGTCCACACCATTTTCCTAACATCCAAATATGTATATGGATGGCGTGACATGCAAACTATCCTCTAAAATCCATTCTCCCACTCTCCCACAGTAACAGCGCAAGGCTACGCAGCTAGACTATATGTACTAGTGCCCTGCACAGTCAGGTGTGACCACGTGTCTAAGATCCCACCAATGCAATATAAGCAGAAGTGATGTGTACCATTTCCAAGTCTTAAGAAAACAGATGTGTCTCCTCTATTCCCTCTATTTGACCTTAACCTGCAGCTATAACTGGACATGGGGAGAGACCAACATCAACCATGCAAACAACAAAATCCTAGAGCAGTGTTTCTCAAACTATAACATACATACATACATATTGCTTGGTGAATCTTATTAAAGTGCAGATTCTGACTCAGTAGGTCTGGGATGGGGCCTGAGATCCTCCATGTCTAACAAGCCAGGTGTTGCCAATTCCGCTGCCCTACAGACGGTGGGAAGACAATTCTTTAGGAGTCTCTCACATTTCTGCACTATCTTGCAAGTGAAGCAACTGACTGTCTTTTGTTCTGGACTATCTTTTCAAAAATGTTTGTGTAGTAAACAGCTTGAAAAATAGAGATGGCGTTTTCCTCCATAGCAAAAAGCCAGCATGCTCACTACCCGTTAGAAAAGGTTCAGGTTCCCTAAGCACAGAAGTTCTCTTCCATCCATACAGTCCACTGCACACCGCCCTGTAGAAACTGGGGCTTGCAGCACTGTGCAAAAACATTCATCCTCTGGCTACCGCTGTGAGTAATAAACTGTCCTTCACAGTTCTTGACACAGACTACACTACAGTAGCCAGGCCCTGGGTTGTAGAATCAGCCTGCTAGCCTAGACAGTACGATTGAAAAATATGTATCTTGTTTAAGCCACTGCATTTCAAGTTCCCGCCCGGCCCCCAGCTTTCTTTACAACAGTCTAGCCTCCATCTTCATACAATCCAACTGTGCAGCTCCATTTGTATACCCCACAGGCACCCCATATTTAAACTCAACAAAAACCTACTCCTCCTCTAGATTGTTTCAGTGAATGACACATCAATGACCTAGTTCCCCAGTTATCTTTGACTCCGTAGTCTTTCACCCCCCATATCAACAACTCCCAGAGATTCTATATCTTTTCAAAGTCCCTAGGATTCATCCACTTTTCTCCACCCCCACTGCCATTGACGATGGAGCACGTTGCATCCTGTCTTGCCCGATTACTTTTACTGCCTCCTAATGCTTTAAGTGCCTTCTCATTTCCCAGTCTCTTTTCCCTCAAGTCCTTTCTTCAGACTGCAAGCAGAATGGGATTCCTAAAACTCAAATCTGACATCACTCTCCTGCTTAAACTCTTCCATGGCTTCCACAGGGCAATCAAGATAACGTCCTTACTACTTAAACTGATACACACAGTCCTTGCTTACCTTTTTAATCTCATCTCATGTCTCCTCCCGCCACACTCTGTAAATATCTGTCATATGGAATACTTGCAGCTCTCCAAAAGTGACACCTCTCCACTACCTCCATGCCTCTACCATGCTGTCCCCTATGCCTGCCTAAACATTCCTCCTTCATCTTTTGCTTAATTACCTGCCACTTCAGATTCTGGTTTGGACACTACTTCCTACAGAAAGCCATCCTTAGCTATATCTGCTCTCTTTAACTGGATTATTCCAATTTTAGTGTATATCATACTATTTTATTCATCTATAACAGGCATAAGATTCACATTTTGAAATAAAACACTGTCTAGTTCACCAACTACCACAGTATCTGGCACCTTGCAGATGCTCAATAAATATATCAAATATATATATAAACAGATATATATATAAACTCAATAAAGACCTTTATAATGTCCACCTATTGAATCTAATTCCCCTTTTCTAGCCATAAATTTGAATCTTTCTCCCATATGAAAATACTGGGCTGCAAATATTGGAAGTGTTTTTCATTGAAGCTAAACACCCTGAGTTTCGTCATTGTTCTTCAGATGGTACAGTGTTCAGGCCTGGACCCTCTCATCGAGACCAGTCAGTCACTTTCAAAACGTAACAACCAGAACTGAATAAATTTCACCAGCCATAATCTGGCCAGCGAAACGTACAAAGAGCCCATTACTCTCTGGTTCCAGACACTTCATTTCTAACAGCACAGTCTAAGATTGCACTGTTGACTCATTTGTCTGACAATACACTTTGAAAATATTATTTGAACTGCGCCAGAGCTGTAGAGTAATGGATTTATTTTTATTCAAACCTCTAACCAGAATGACTGGTAAACTCACTGTTAAATAGATTTTCTAGGTAGCTAGTGGTTTCCCCACTTGTGATTCAAGTTTTTATAGAGAATTTTTAAAAATACATCTGTTCTCTTTCCTTCTTTGGTAACTATCACATAGAGAAGAGACTTGGTGTCTTTCCTTTAGGACCTTGAGAATACCTCAACATCCTGATTTTGGATATCAATGCACCCTGACTGATAATTTAGAAATTGAGGTACAAGACACCTACTTTATTTAAATCTCTAATACCAGCTTGATTTTTTTCAACTGCTTTTTTTTCCTGAAAGGAAACAGCAAGGGAAAAATCCTGGTGAGATAATATATGTGAAAAATATTTTTTAAATTATAAAATGGATATTCCTGTTTCCAGACAGGCTTACTTCTTTGCGATGACAGCGCTGTGGCAAACGTGATGAACATTCTTAAAACCTGCCAGACTTTCCATAAGAAGTATAGCAAGCACTAGCCCCACAAAGTGACACAGTACAAGACGGGCAGGGATTTTTCTGCATGTCCAGGGCAAGTGGCTTTATGACAGGAAGTAGAGTGGTTGTGATTGGCGATCTGAGCCAATTTTCCAGAAGAAGGCCGGAAAAAAAGATTGTGCTGAAGCTTTAATATGCTGAGGCCAGCTGCAGATATAAGAGAATGCTGGCCATTAAGAGAGATAAGCATTTTAAAGTAGGAGATAAGGGAAAAGGCCAAATTATACACTTCTATGCTTCATCTGTTTTTGTTTTATTATGAAGACAATAAAATCCTGAGATTATTTTTTAATTTATAAAGTGCTATTATTATTATAGCTTAAAATGTTTTTTTACCATAAAAAAGAAATTGTTTAAAGTATAGTTTTGGAAAATATTTGTATTTTAAAACCGGACGTTACCCTAAAATCATCTAATTCAACTTCCATTTACCAATAAGAAAAGCGAGGTCTTTAAAAGTTGTATAAAACTGAATTGTCTTAGAAATCAGGAAGTTGAACTGCCTCCCTACAAACCTACCCTATATAACAAACTATTCTTACCTCACTCTCTATCCTGGATTTCAGCAGGTCAATGTCATCAGATAGCTTATCCACTTGGGTAACCAGGTCCTGTGCACTTTGCATGCTAGGCAGGAATTCACTGTACTTCTTGCTGATCATACTGCATACCTCGCCCTATTATATAGGATGGAAAAATTACAATGAGATGAGTAGGGAATTCTGTTAAAATACATAGCTCATCTTCTATTAGGTATCTTCCAAGTTAGGGCCTTCTTGCCAGTTACCCACACCCATTCACTTTCCCTCCAAGCCAACGGGTTTCCTCAAAAAACACATTTCTCCCACCGTTAAGAGTCCCATAACACGACTAGGGTGCAAGAAGGCAATGATCACCAAATGCCAACAGTGCCCAAGAGTTGTACAAACACTGAAAAAGAGAAACGAAGAGACAAAAATTCTCATTTTGAACTATTATCAGCTCAGACTATAGCCAATAATTTTAATCACACCTAATAGAAAAAAAAGTAAATGGATAAATTAAACCCATAATCTGTATACCTCAATGGATTTATGAATTTCTATTCTCTTGCTTATAAAATTGTAAGGCCTAATCTTAAAACCCTAAATTTTCTTTTAAGATTTTTTTTTGATATGGACCATTTTTAAAGTCTTTATTGAATTTGTTACAATACTGCTTCTGTTTTACATTTTGGTTTTTTGGCTGCGAGGCATGTGGGATCTTGGCTCCCCAACCAGGGATTGAACCCGCACCCTCTGCATTGGAAGGTGAAGTCTCAACCACTGGACCGCCAGGGAAGTCCCTTAAAACCCTAAACTGATTTGAGTTCCATTATCTCCTTTAATGCAAACAAATTATTGAATACTTTGCACTGAATTAGTCAATGCTTTGAAAGACACAGGAATAAATTATGCTTGCACACAAATAAATTCCTTTTAGGTAGGAAAGACAGTATGCACTTAAGTATTCAGAATACAGAATAGAGAAATGTAATATAGCAACAGAGTTAATGTCCTCCAGGAGCACAACTGGGAAACAGAGCACCCCTGCCTGAGGGAAAATGGGGATATTTTTCATGCAGGGAACTATATTTGAGATGGAACTTGAAAAATGAGTAGAAATACTAATAGGTTAAAGATGGAGAAACGGCAACATAAGTAAAATCTGGGAACTAGGAAAAAAGTGGGCCTGTTTGGAGTATAAAAAGTAATTCTCAACTGTCTGAAGATTCAAGTCAGGGAAAATAAACTAGTGAAAGGAAAGTTAGGTCCAGAACAGGGAGGAGCCTTGAGTGCCATGTTAAAGTAGCTTAATAGCCTGCCCTCTTTCCATCATATAAAAAGTGATGGGGCTTCCCTGATGGCGCAGTGGTTGAGAGTCAGCCTGCCGATGCAGGGGACACGGGTTCGTGTCCCGGTCCGGGAAGATCCCACATGCCGCAGAGTGGCTGGGCCCGTGAGCCATGGCCGCTGGGCCTGCGCGTTCCGAGCCTGTGCTCCGCAACGGGAGAGGCCACAACAGTGAGAGGCCCGCGTACCGAAAAAATAAAAACAAAAAAGTGATGAAAAATCCTAAAGCCATATTAAAGAAGAGATGCCAGTGACATGAATACTTAACATTTAGGAAATCATTTTGGTAAAATAAAAACATTTTTGTGCCTTTATGGTACAGTGCCAAAATGGCTCCCTTAAATTCAGACCTACACGGTACGTATCTTTTTATTTTTATTTTATTTTTTAACATCTTTATTGTAGTATAATTGCTTTACAATAACAAAATGACTCAATTATATATATATATATGTTCCCATATCTCTTCCCTCTTGCATCTCCCTCCCTCCCACCCTCCCTATCCCACCCCTCTAGGTGGTCACAAAGCACTGAGCTGATCTCCCTGTGCTATTCGGCTGCTTCCCACTAGCTATCGATTTTACGTTTGGTAGTGTATATATGTCCATGCCACTCTCACTTTGTCCCAGCTAACCCTTCCCCCTCCCCGCGTTCTCAAGTCCATTCTCTACATCTGTGTCTATTCCTGTCCTGCCCCTAAGTTTGTGAGACCCATTTTTTTTTTTTTTAGATTCCATATATATGTGCACATCTTTTTAAATGAAAGCAACAAAGATGTGGGCAAATACAAATGTAGGGTAAAGATAGCAGTACAAAGTGGAACTGCGTGTGGTTTGTGCCTTTTGTTTTTGTATCAATATCAAGACAGCAGGGTCCAAAGAAGTGCTATTCACGTGTTTTATAACATCGTAGTCTCAAGGGCCTGGAGGTGGAGAAGAGAGTTTAATAAAATATCGATAGGTTTTAATAACAAAAATTTCAGGGATGGAGGAGAACGGCACAATCCTCCCAAAGCCATTATATTCATCCACAAATCGGACAGAGGAGGAAATCACACACCGATGAGGGGTGGGCGGGATTGCCCTCATTTCTATCCCGCTCCTATTCTCCCTCCCTAAAAACCTCGTGCTTCCAGTCCCACTTCCCCCGCTCTGCTTGTCTCCTCGGCCTTCGCCCTCGACCCCCCAATCCCTCCCCAGCCTAACCCCACTCCCAACGCTGCCCCAGTCACCGCCTCTTCCTCTCCACTGTCCCGCCTCCTTTCCTCCGCAGTCCCCAACCCCGGTCTGGGCTTCCCTCTAAGCCCCCTCCTTGGCCCACATACCTCCCAGCCCTCCCACTCCTCATTCCTCCCACTCGGCTTCCACGCCTGACCGCTGGCATCCACTCTGGCTGCCATGGCTCTACTCCTCCCTCCGTCCCTTTATAGCCAGCCGCCAGCTGCTGCCCCGGCTTCACCTTAATCTCCTCCACCCGCTGGGTCAGGCGGCTGATCCGAGTGCACAGATCCTCCTTTTCCAGCCTCCCCGAGTGTGCCAGGACTTCCGTCACGAACGAGGCCATCGCTACCACAAGAAGCAACCCGGGCAGAGTCACTCTCTTGTAGCCAGCGCGGCAGCTCCAGTCCCGCCGGAGGCCTTGGCGCGCGGCCTGCCGGGAAACGGAGTCTCGCGGTGCCCAGACCTCCGCACGAAAAGCGAGGCCCGTACTACAACTCCCAGTAGGCACCGCGGCTATCCTAGCGTGGACTTTTCACGGTGTCCCGTAGTTGGCAAACTGTGCGGAGACGCGTTTTCTCCTTGCTCATTTTCAAAGAGCTTGCCTTTTCCCGCCGGGTTTTCACTAGAAGAAAAATGTTTTTATTTAATAACCAGTCACGACTGAATTTTTCTCAGCTTCAAAACGCATACCTGTGAAATTTATCTAGCCTGAAGACCTAACGAGCCCATCTTGATCTTTTTTCGTTAAATATTCATTCTCATGGGCCTCAGTGGCCATCAGAGTTTATGTGAATGGTGCCCTCTGCAGTTGTGCAAGGAAGTGGAATCACCTCATTATAAATAAAAGTATGCTCATAATTGCACTCCTTTTATATATAGTATATATATATATACATATATAACGTCTATTAAATATAAGTTTATATTATTTATATTACCTAGGTATAAATAACATTAGTACTGTATGGACTGGAACATGATACTTAGCACTTGCTATCAGCGATTACAAATCAATTTTATCAAAACTTTAAAAAAATTGTTTCATTATTTAAATGTGTTACATACATACTATAAGATATATGTATGTATGTATACATATATGCATATAAATGCGTTACATACTAAAAGATTTTTACAATATACTATGTGCAGTATTAAAAAATAAATAGATATAGATACATATATAGAGGTAAAGGTAAAGGAAGTACACCAATTTAACTCTCTTAGTGGTGAATTTATGGTATTTATTCTCTTCTTTTCCCTGTTTTTTTCTATTTTTCTACAATAAACATGTACTGCCTTGATTAAAATGCTTTTTAAAATTTTTTTAAAGGTACCTTATGACGGTGGACCCCCAAGTAGATGCTGACACTAAGGTTCCTGTCAATTTTAAGTGCCTGTGGAACAATCTGCTTATCCTAGTGACGCAGGGGCAGCTTCCTGTGACATGAGCAAAGGGGGTTGAGACGGGAAGCCATAACATCTCGGGAATCGCCTCTCCCTAGAAAACCAACCAAACTTCTGTTTGGTAGACCTGTCAGCCTCTCTTTGAATTCTAAATGCTACTAATAATAAATGCCCAGTGAGAAAGAAGGACATGCAAATGAAATTCCTGAAAATTTGTATCACATATTTATTGAGCAACTATTATATGATGGACACTGTGCTAGGCTGGGAATCCAAAATATGTGAATAAATAATCTCAGGAAAATATGATCATTACTATCTTTGAGGTAGATGAGGGATTGATCCAGATGTGGTAGGGCCTAAATTTTATACACTTGCCAGGAGGCGGAGGACTCTTTAAGGAAAAGAATATAAAATAACAAATACAAAATTAAGTGCAGGCCTTGGAAGGAGTCTGTGCAAGTAACAGGCCTGGAAGCTTAATCCACCTCTAAGGAGGTACAAAGGGCAGAGGAAATATTGGGGGAGGAGCACCCAGTCACTGATTGAATCAGGGAGGTTCCACAGTAATAAGTAATCTGAACTAAGAATGGAAGGAGGTGTCAGGTTGAGGTTCTGGAATCTTCCTCCAGGAAATTAAGCCATGAATACCCACAAACACAACTGCAGAAGCTCCACCTCTCCCTGAGCACTGGATAAGCTAAGGACTATCCCTCAAGTTTCCAGGAAGAGACAGGGGAGAGCCAGACTTAGGAAGGAGAAAAAAGAGCATAGGGAATGGAGTAGGATTGCTACACACAGACAATGCATGCAGGCATGAATGAACACTTGAGTAAATAAAAAGAAATTAAAAGCTCTTGGATTAGAAGAATTAATATTGTTAAAATGGCCATACTATCCAAAGCAATCTACAGATTTAATGAGATCACTATCCAATTACCCACAAAATTTTTCACAGAACTAGAACAAATAATGCTAAAGTTTATATGGAACCACAAAAGGCCCAGAATTGCCAAAGCAATCCTGAGGAAAAAGAACAAAGCTGGAGGCCCAACCCTCCCAGACTTCAGACAATACTACAAAGCTACAGTAATCAAAACAGCATGGTACTGGCACAGAAAGAGACATATGGATCAATGGAACAGAATAGACAGCCTAGAAATAAACCCACTCACCTATACGGTCAACTAATCTTTTACAAAGAAGGCAGGAATATACAATGGAGAAAAAAAGTCTCTTCAGCAAGTGGTATTGGGAAAGCTGGACAGCCACATGTAAATCAATGCAGTGAGAACACTCCCTCATACCATACAAAAAATAAACTCAAAATGGCTTAAAGACTTAAATATGAGACATGATGCTATAAAACTCACAGAAGGGAACATAGGCAAAACATTCTCTGACATAAATCATAGCAATATTTTCTTAGGTCAGTCTCCCAAGGCAGCAGAAATAAAAGCAAAAAGAAACAAATGGGACCTAATCAAACTTACAAGTTTTTGCACAGCAAAGTAAACCGTAAACAAAATGAAAAGACAACCTACAGACTCAGAGAAAGTATTTGCAAACAATGCAACCAACAAGGGCTTAATTTCCAAAGTACACAAAGAGCTCATACAACTCAACAACAAAAACAAAAAAACCCAATCAAAAAATGGGCAGAAGACCTAAATAGACATTTCTCCAAAGAAGACATACAGATGGCCAAAAAGCACATCAAAAGATGTTCAGCAACGCTAATTATTAGAGAAATGCAAATCAAAACTACAATGAGGTGTCACCTCACACTGGTCAGAATGACCATCAACAAAAAGTCTACAAATAACAAATGTTGGAGAGGATGTGGAGAAAAGGGAACCCTCCTTTACATTGGTGGGAATGTAAATTGGTGCAGCCACTATGGAGAACAGTATGGAGGTTCCTTAAAAAACTAAAACTAGAGTTACCATATGATCCAGCAATCCCACTCCTAGGCATATATCTGGAGAAAACACTAATATACGAAAAGATATATGCACTCCAATGTTCGCAGCAGCACTATTTACAATAGTCAAGACATAGAAGCAACCTAAATGCCCACTGACAGATGAACGGATAAAGAAGATGTGATATATATATATATATATATATATATATATATATATATATACACATACACACACACACACACAGTGGGATAAAAAGCCATAAAAAGGAATGAAATAATGCCTTTTGCAGCAACATGGATGGACCTAGAGATTATCATACTGAGTGAAGTAAGTCAGACAAAGACAAATATCATATGATATCAATTATATGTGGAATCTAAAAAAATGTTACAAACGAACTTATTTACAAGAGAGAAACAAACTCACAGAGATAGAAAACAAACTTATGGTTACCAAAGGGGAAAGCTATGGAGGGAAAAATTAGGAGTTTGGGTTTAGCAGATACAAACTGTGTATAAAACAGATAAACAACAAGCACCTACTGTATAGCACAGGGAACTATATTCAATATCTTGTAATAAACTATAATGGAAAAGAATTTATATATATATATTTATATATATATATATATAGGTAGATATAAACCTGAATCACTTTGCTGTACACCAGAAACTAACACAACATTGTAAATCAAGTATACTTCAATAAAAAATAAATTAAAATTTAAAAAAGAAATTAACAAATGAATGGGTTCTGTTTTCCCTCACTAATCTGACCTCCTTCATATTCCACGCTTATTGTGGTTTGTATCTCTCCTGACTCACAGATTTTCATAAATTACCAAGAAAGGGCTCTGGAGAAAAGCCGAAGAAATAAGGAACAATGTCTGAAAGGATTCCTCCTGACCAATCATGTCTCACACACATGTGGCATGCCTGGATTCAGGAAGCTAAGTAACAGACACAAATCTGGATGGATATAGTACAAGCAGACACTTTCCAGAGATGCATAATATTTTGCCATCGTTTTGATTAGAACATGCGCTTGTTATAAAAGCAGCAGAAGGAGCCTACAATTTAAAAGAGCATCCCATTTGCTTCAAGATAGGATTAAGGGAGGGAGGGGGAGTGGTGGATGCAGGTATGGGTGAAAACAGATTGGTATGAGTGGATAATTTCTGAAGCTGGGTGATAGTACATCAGATTTCTTTATACCATTTGCTCTACTTTCGTATGTGTTTGAAATTTTCTATAATAAAACATGAAAGAAAAAAGGCATTCCAGAAGTTTCTGCTCACCTCCTTCCACCCCTACAAGACTGATAAGCTAATCAGGCCGCTTAGTTGTTGAGACGTCATTTGGGTAAAGTCAAGATACTGCTTTTTCAGACGCTTCCTCCTTGCTGACTATCCCATGTCCCTTTTTCACATCGTAGTGTACCACAGGGCAATCAGTAGGTTAAAATATGTACAGGAGAATACATCGGTCAACATCTATGTCTTCAATATAATAAATCCCAATTTTCTTCCATATTTTGCCATAAAGAGGAGCCCATGCCTGCATGCTGTGTCACCAGTGGGCAGGCGCAGCGCAGGAGGCATCTCTGTTCTGGTGCTGGAGACAAGAATAGGAAACGTCACAGTCCGAGCCTCCTGGCTCAGGAGTTGGATCTGTTGCTTGCCAGCTGGTGCACCTTGGCAAGTCACCTGACATGTATCTCACAGCGGTGGTGTGAAAATTAAATAAGGATAAAGAATCTAGCCAATTTACATTCCCACCAACAGTGCAAGAGTGTTCCCTTTTCTCCACACCCTCTCCAGCATTTATTGTTTCTAGATTTTTTGATGATGGCCATTCTGACCGGTGTGAGATGATATCTCATTGTAGTTTTGATTTGCATTTCTCTAATGATTAATGATGTTGAGCATTCTTTCATGTGTTTGTTGGAAGTCTGTATATCTTCTTTGGAGAAATGTCTGTTTAGGTCTTCTGCCCATTTTTGGATTGGGTTGTTTGTTTTTTTGCTATTGAGCTGCATGAGCTGCTTATAAATGGAGAACAGTATGGAGGTTCCTTAAAAAACTGAAAATAGAATTACCATACAACCCAGCAATCCCACTACTGGGCATATACCCTGAGAAAACCATAATTCAAAAAAGAGTCATTACAACAATGTTCACTGCAGCTCTATTTACAATAGCCAGGACATGGAAGCAACATAAGTGTCCATCAACAGGTGAATGGATAAAGAAGATGTGGCACGTATATACAATGGAATATTACTCAGCCATAAAAAGAAACGAAATTGAGTTATTTGTAGTGAGGTGGACGGACCTAGAGTCTGTCATACAGAGTGAAGTAAGTCAGAAAGAGAAAAACAAATACAGTATGCTAACACATATATATGGAATCTAAGAAAAAAAAAAGGTCATGAAGAACCTAGGGGTAAGATGGAAAAAAAGACATAGACCTACTAGAGAATGGACTTGAGGATATGGGGAGGGGGAAGGATAAGCTGTGACAAAGTGAGAGAGTGGCATGGACATATGTACACTACCAAACGTAAAATAGATAGCTAGTGGGAAGCAGCCGCATAGCACAGGGAGATCAGCTCAGTGCTTTGTGACCACCTAGAGGGGTGGGATAGGGAGGGTGGGAGGGAGAGAGACGCAAGAGGGAAGAGATATGGGAACATATGTATATGTATAACTGATTCACTTTGTTATAAAGCAGAAACTAACACACCATTGTAAAGCAATTATACTCCAATAAAGATGTTAAAAAAAAAAAAAGAATCTGGCCAAAAGTCTGGTATTTAGCCTCACTCAGTAAATGCAAATTATTGCCTTTCCTGTCGGAACCTGCCTCTTGGCAGCAGCAACAAATAGGAATGGAAGCTGGTGTGACTACCATCTATTTATAGCTGTTGTCCCAGCAGCAGCAGGGGACTGGGGAGGAAGGGCTTTTCCTCCTGGTATATTCTGGGTCTGGATAGGTTCCTTGGATTTGGGAATTTTTTTCTTCTGTTTACAAAAATACTAAATGATAAATTTGTAAAAATGTATAAAATACATAGACAAGCACAAGACAAAAACAAAAGAAAATAAGAACTATCCATAATCCTTCCAGTAAAATAACCATGGTTAACATTTTGTGGTATATACACATATAGACACACACACATAGATACAGATATATGCGCTTTTTTGTGAAAGTGAAACTGCATTCTATATACTCTATATACTGTTTGGTCACTGCTTTTCTCACTTAACAACGTATCAAAAGCATTTTTTTTTTTTTTTTTTTTTTTTTTGCCATACGTGGGCCTCTCACTGCCGTGGCCTCTCCCGTTGCAGAGCACAGGCTCTGGACGCGCAGGCTCAGCGGCCATGGCTCACGGGCCCAGCCGCTCCGCGGCATGTGGGATCTTCCCGGACCGGGGCACGAACCCGTGTCCCCTGCATCGGCAGGCGGACTCTCAACCACTGCACCACCAGGGAAGCCTCAAAAGCATTTTTCATGTCATTAAAATTTCTTCTACATCAATTTAAAACAGCTGCCTAAATTGTACTAAATAATATATAATTATTAACACTAGTTCAGTGGATATTTTCATAAATATTGGTATATATTCACAGTAAATTAAGGTAAGTTCTTGGACGTAGGGTGCTGGGTCAAAGTATGCAGATATTTAAAAGTGTAAAACATGAAGCCATGTTACCCTCCAGAAAGATTACATCAATGTATATTCCCAGAACATCATTCTCGTCTTCTCGGAACTGGGGAGTGATTTAAGCGTATGAATTCACTCATCAAATATGTATTGATGGCTTACTGTCTGGCTTTTTTGCCTCTCATGGGACCCTCCCCCCAGAATCCACACCCACATCCAATCTTGGGTACACCCTCTAAACCCAAAGTTTGCCAAGTTCCTGGCACCTGCCTCAGTTGCTGAGTGGACTCCACTCAGCTCCCCAGAAGTCCTGCCTGCTGACCAGTCACCAAGCCGCCTGTCCTCCTTTCCTTTCTGCCTTTCCTTTGTGGTGGGAGCAACCATGGCCTGGAGTTTCCGTGGGAAAGCCCAGCCTGGGGGACTGCTCCTCTCTCTGCTTGGCTGGGTCTGTTCATGTGTCACCACCGTCCTGCCCCAATGGAAAACTCTCAGTCTGGAGCTGAACGAAATGGAGACCTGGATCATAGGACTTTGGGAGGTCTGCGTAGATCAAGAGGAAGTTACCACTGTGTGTAAGGCCTTTGAGTCCTTCTCGTCTCTGCCTCTGGAGCTCCAGGCATCCCGCATCCTCATGGTAGCCTCCCATGGGCTGGGACTACTGGGGCTTCTGCTCTCTGGTTTTGGGGCCCAATGCTTCCGGTTTCAAGGATCAGATGGGTATTCCAGAGGTGGCTTTGCCTCCTGGGAGGGACTTTGGAGGCATCAGCTTTGGCCACTCCCCTCTTTCCAGTCTCCTGGGTGGCCTGCGCCACAATCCAAGACTTCTGGGATGACAGCGTCCCTGAGATTGTGCCTTAGTGGGAGTTTGGAGATGCCCTCTAGCTGGGCTGGGCTGCTGGTGTTTTCCTGGCCCTTGGTGGGTTACTCCTTATCTCCTCGGCCTGCCTGGGAAAAGAAGATGTGCCCTCTGTCCAGATGGCTGTCCTTACAGCAGCCCCACCATCCTGTGCTCCAGCGGAGAAGTTCGATCGCTTGTTCCACCTAATGCCAAGACCTAGGATGCTGTTCATCTAGGACAAGCTTTGCCAAGAAATCTATGGAACAGAGGAATGTCAGGAGAATCCTCTCTCTTCCTTATCCTCCATCACTCTATATTTGCTTGCCTCATTTTAGAGGTGGTAGACACTGTCTCATTTGTTCAAGAATTTGACTATCTTGGTGATATGGTGATCCTAATTTCAGAATGAAAAATCAAGGCACAGTTTCTAAAGACATGTTTATCTGATTTAGATTTTATTTACATAAAATACTTTTAAACTCATAACATTAATTATATACTTGATTCTTTTATTACTAGGGAAAACATATTACAAAATAGCGTTCAACCTAGAAAACCTAGTCTACTGGATATGAAGACAGAAAAGCTAAAGATATGCCTTTGCAAATGAAAATGAATTATTGGTGATATTATATCACCTCAGGACAGGGACCCTCCTTGGGTTCATTTTCAGTCTCGGGTGCATGATTTGAAAGGGAGCTTCACAATATATCAGTCCTTGTGGCTGTACCCAAGGGCTGCCCAATGTGGGCGTACATGTGGAGAGAATTATCAGCTACTCGGAAATGTCTTTTACCATATGCAAAATCACATTATAAATCCCTTAAATTTTAACCTAAATGTCAGCAGAACTACCTAGGCTGTGGCAACCAGTAAAGTCCCTTTCACAACAATGACCCAAGTTCCTTTGCTTCCTGACCGCCTGGGCCAGGTCTTCCTCAGGCATTTCTGCAAGTCCTCAAGGAGGAGCCTCCCGCTTGCTCAAAAACCTGCTCATCAGTTGAAACTACCCTGCGTGTCCACCCTGATCCTCTGGCTACCATCTGCCTCCCACTGCCTTAATCAGTTGAGAGTCACCACTGACCCCGTTGACAATTCCCACAGGAGAACAACTAAGGGTGATGGTTCCCAGTGTCCCCAGATATGTCCCTTTTCCAAGTTCAGAGGCACCTTTTGCTCACAGGACTGAGGAGCTCCCTCCCTCCACACGCTGGTACTGTGCTTTGCCTTGAGGCTGTACTGCTTGTGCTCAGATGCCTCTCCTTCTCAATTAAACAACATTGGCATAGCCCTGGCATCTTGAGGTAGCCACCACAGAATGTGCACGCACCAACACAAGAATAAACAAGTTTGCCGGCACAGCCCAGACCAGTTCCCTTCTTTTTTTTTCCTGAGGAAATGAGTCTGCTCAGGTGCAACTTCGTCTTCAGCACCTGACTCAGTTACCTTCTCACCCAGAATAGCATCCTCTAGGAGTCACAGTTTCTCCAGAAAGCTCCTTTCCCAGTATGTCCTTTTGTATATGTCCACTTGACATACACAAATCCAAATGACTCTTAGGTAAATAAATTTTTGAGTATAAAAGAGCAGTTTGCATCAAATTTGTATTCCGGCCTTCTCTGGTTCCAATGCCCATTTTATCAACTACCCCTTCTTGATTATGTTTCAAGGATCTTTAGGCCAAGTTTCATTCAGGGGTGAAGCTCAAATATCCAAGAGTGATCCTTGGATCCCATAGGATCTACAAGAAGGACTCATTTTGTTATTCATCCATCTGGCCGTTTATTCACTCTTTGAACAAATATTTATTGAGCACCTACCATGTGCTAGGCATTGTGCTAGCAACCAGGAATAAAACGGTAGGACAAAATGTATCCCTGCCCCTCATATAGGCAATTAGGGGAGACAAATATTAATGGGAAATCACATCAATGCTAATTGTAGTTGTGACAAACTTTACAAATCCTGAAAGGTACATGGTTCTATAAGATCATGCAATAGGAACAATTTAACCTAGTCAGGTTAAATGAGCGGGTACCCTAAGGAAATGATAACTGCCTACAAGCTAAAGGATGGATAGCAATTCTAGACAGAGAGAGAAAAAAGTAAAAGACAAGGCTGGTGAAGTAGGAAGGAGCATGTTGTCTCTGTTCTCAGAACCAAGGGAAGCCAAGCATGAGGCCAGGAACAGGAGGTCAGCTGACCGAAACAGTAGCCTGCTCCACCTTTCCTAACACCTCGTCCCTGGGCCATATCCCTACCACACAGTTGTGTAGGGTTTAAGAGATGACAACGCACTTTCACATATCTTGTGTTTTATTTACTGTTATATTGAGGGTTTTTTTTTTTTTGAGATTGGGAGAACAGATATTATTTGTTTTGCTAATGAGAAAATGAAGAATTTAGGCAACATGCCCACGGTGAGTAATTAGCTGGATGAGACTTGAATCCAAGGCTTGGACGCCATGGCAGGCTTTTGTCACCCACCCCATCCTGTTGCTTCATGGGGATGGGTGACTGAGACAATCTACCAGACCAAAGGAAAAACTAGCACCCAAGCAGAAGAAAAAACCAAAGACCTAAAAGAAAAATCTTGTGCTCCGTGCGTTTGTTGAGGTCTAAACAGGATCTTTGTTGCCAGGTGGCTCACCTGGTCCTGCTGGTGACCTGCAGCCCTCATCCTAATCCCACGTGTGCAGGTGCTGATGGCATTTTTCATCAGCATGTGATTATGGCTTCCTCTGCAAGGAAACTGGACACAAACTAAAGATTTATTAAGAAAAAAAATAGCCTGTTTTCCTAACTCTCCTTTATAAAGGACACAAAGGCATTGAAAAAAATTTTTTAAAGGTCTGCATTTTTTTTTTTTTTATTTTGCGTTACGCGGGCCTCTCACTGCTGTGGCCTCTCCCGTTGTGGAGCACAGGCTCCGGACGCGCAGGCTCACCGGCCATGGCTCACGGGCCCAGCCGCTCCGCGGCATGTGGGATCTTCCCGGACTGGGGCACGAACCTGTGTCCCCTGCATCGGCAGGTGGACTCTCAACCACTGCGCCACCAGGGAAGCCCCCCAAGGTCTGCCTTTTTTTAATATTTACTTATTATTTTGGCTGCGGCAGGTCTTACTTGTGGCACGCAGGATCTTTTAGTTGCAGCATGTGGACTACTTAGTTTCAGCATGCATGTGGGATCTAGTTCCTGGACCAGGGATCGAACCCAGGCCCCCTGCATTGGGAGCTCGGAGTCTTACCCACAGGACCGCCAAGGAAGTCCCCAAAGGCATTTTTTAAAACGATAGGAGTGGGGCAGGGACTGTTGATTGATTCCCAAGCAGTCAATAGCATGTCATCCCCTGAAGGGAAGGTGATCTGCATTCTGGCCAGAATCTACTTTTATAGAAAGAGTCTGAGGAATAAGATGCTTTTCACCAAAAACTGCCACTGTTTTTATCTACCTGCGTTGTAGGGAAAATAATGAGAAATAAAAATAGAACTAATTAAATCTTAGCTTCAGTTCAGCCTTTTCTCATGCATTTGTGGCAAATTAACATCAAAAACATTTCTTTATTGTGGTTACACATGGAGAGGTGTGTTGTCATATGTATTAGGAACAGAAAGGGACATCAATCAATCGATGTTTCAAGGCAAAAGCTTTTATTATGTGCAAAGCATTGTAAGAAAATAACCCGGGGACTCGCCAAACGTGATGCAGTTAGAATTTGATATGTTCGGTGCTGTCTTCTCCACCGGCCTTCCTTTGGGTCTGAACATTTCATCATTAGCAGAGAAGGCATTCCAGAAGGTCCCTATCAAAACATTCATCTGTTACCCTTCTGAGCCTCTGAGACTAGCTCTAAGGGAAAAGTCCCAAGGGTTAGACACATTTTGGGATGGGAGGAAAGTAAGAAATAGTTTTATGGGCTTCTGGACAGGAGACGTGTCTTAGCAGCCAGGGAGGGTTAGGATAACACAAAACTCAAGAGTTAGGGAAATGTTTGCAGTCACTGGCCTCTGATGTGGAACTGAAAGAAGCTGGGATCACATTCTACTCTACTAACTGATGGATTTATTTTAAGCCAATTGTTCTTGCTACCTTGCCACATTTATAGTATGTGTACAGACTGTTTTGTTGTTGCCCAGAATTTTGAATAGTGCCTCAAAGCCAAATCCCATGGGTGATACATGCCCTGGATTCTAAAGACAGGGGCTCACCACACTGCTGCTAAGAAGTAACCAGACTGGTGGTCAGCCTTCACACCCAACACCTACATGAGAGAAACACCCAGACTCATTAGGGAGGCTTCCCGGAAGGGAGTTCGTAACAGTTGGGAGGACTGTGGTGTCTCTACCCTTCCCTGTGAGGAGTGGGGTGGAGATGGACCTCAGAAGAACCACTCACAGATGGAGCTGTTCCCAGCAGGGAAGATGGGTATCTGAAACACACCCATCACACCTGTGCTGAGCTGCAGAAACTCCTGGGCTATGGAGGCACAGAGGAGGGTGCCTGACCACCACCGGAGCAGCCTGCAGCAGGGGGCTGGCTCGAGTGGGGCAGAGTGGCAGCACCCGCCCTTCTGCCTTTTACTGGGGCAAGGATGGTAAGCTTTCTGTAGCCCAGATGGCTGCTGGGGCAGGCAGTCTGGGTGACACTGTCCTAGAGCGCTGCTGGACGGTGTGAATGACTAGAGCAGGAGCTGAGAGGGACTGGAAGAGGCCAGCCAGGAAGTCCAAAAGCCGTATCAGGGAATGATCTGGAAGTTTTCTACAGAGCTCTCTGAAGAACCCATAAAATACCCCACCCAAGAGCTAGTCATTGGATTCTTGCCATAACAAAGAACAAGAGTGTATTAGAAACAAAACTATTTCTTTAAAAAGTAAACACTGGGGCTTCCCTGGTGGCGCAGTGGTTGAGAGTCCACCTGCCGATGCAGGGGACACGGGTTCATGCCCCGGTCCGGGAAGATCTCACATGCCGCGGAGCAGCTGGGCCTGTGAGCCATGGCCGCTGAGCCTGCGCGTCCGGAGCCTGTGCTCCGCAACGGGAGAGGCTACAGCAGTGAGAGGCCCGCGTACCGCAAAAAAAAAAACAAAAAAAAACCCCAACCAACCAACCAAACAAAAAAGTAAACACTGTCCTTCGCCTTCTTCTGCTATAAACTCTCCTCCCCCAGGCTCTAGGGCTGCCAGAGCTGGGGGTTAGGAGGGGAACGGAGCAGGGGAGTAGAAAAACATCTCACGGCTCCTTCCTTACTGCTAGCCCCCGAACTTCAGGCTGAGGCCTGGACTAAGATGAGGGGAGAAGCACTGAAGCAAATGGATGAGAGTGAACTTTTGATCTAGACTGGTCCAGACGCTGTAATACATGAAAATTATTCTTTTCATACTCAAACGGGACAATAAAGTTCTCAGGGAAAGGACAGCCAAAGGATCATACTGGAAGGTAGCCATGGAAACAAAAAGAAAGCTATTGACTCACTGTTCCCTATCAAGTTCAGGCCATTCAATAAAATGACTAAAGAAAAAATATACCCAAAGCAAGAAAAGAACCCGACAGGAGATACTGTAATTTTTCTATCCAGCATAGGCCCGGATCCCTTCAGCATCTCTCTTCCAGTCAGACTGGCTAAAATATGATCACATCCGCTTGCCAGAGACCTACAGCACCCTGGATGTCTACATTACGTCCCAGTTATTTAGCATCCACCTGTGAGCCCTACATAGGCCAAGGAGAAGCCTTAAAGACCTTGCCCCACAAGACATTTCCACACGAGACCTGCAGCTAACAATACTTTACACCAAGTCATTGCTGCATCTATTGTTTCTTTTAACCCTTAGAACATAACAGCAAGGTTAAGGATTTTTTGGTTTTATAGACCAGAAAGTAGGTTTAGCCAGTATTGGAACTCAGTTGTTAGCTAACGATGCCAATATTCTTTCCATGAACTACATCTTCACGAGACACACTGATTCAGCAGTGGTTTATAAATCAGGAAAGCTGTAAAACTGTTCACCTCATGAGTGAGGTCTGGTTATTCCCTAAGCAGAGACGGTCAAGATGACTTAGTGAATGATGATGCTACTCCTGTCATCATTGGGGGTTCCATCCTTACTGTGAAAATCTAAATGCTCATTTGGGAAGACCATCTTTGGCATGAGGGATACCTCTAGCCCACCGTTAGGGCTCTAGATAGAAAACTGGTCATACCTCCATGAACATGATTAATACAAGGACCAGCACACACTCTTGGCAATCCCTCAGTACTTAGGTAGCAGCTTATCAATTCCAAGTGACCTAAATTCTTTTTTTTTAATTTATTTTGTCTTCGTCTGCACTGGGTCTTCGCTGCTGTGTGCGGGCTTTCTCTAGTTGTGTCGAGTGGGGGCTACTCTTCGTTGCCCAAGTCACCGAAATTCTTTAGAAGGTTTCTGTCCCCTTCTCCTACTCAAAGTTAATATTCCTGCTGCATTGCTTAATATCACAATTTCTTGTCGTCCTCATAGCAGGAACAATCCAGGCTTATCTTATCTGAGAAGGGAGGAGACCAGGTCTCTACCTTATAAGACCCATTCACTTGTCTGTAAATGGCCAATCAGTTACACACAACAAGGAGGTTGTGGAATCAGGTAACTAGCCAGCAGCCTATTGGGCAATGCAGCAAACAAGAGGGCTGAAAGGAGGAGGACATGAAAGTGCCCTGAAAATCTCTTAAGGCAGTTCCACTCTGATGTGTAGTAGATTACTATGTCAATTTAGTGTTTCATAGCCTAAGAGAATGTGGATAATTGTTTTAAAGGTTCAGGGAAAAGCAGTGTAATGACTGAATAGCTGAGAAGCTGAGCCTGTGAGCGAACTTTAAGGAACTGATGTGTTTATGGTAATTAAAAGAAAGGTTAATTACACAGAAAAAAATATATTTTTCTATATCTCCATCAGAGTTGAGCTTCACAACATGAGGAATACACCAAAGTTATAATACATTAATTCAGAAAGCATAAAAGCCGGTAAACTATCATTGCAGAAGATTCTACAGACTTTATGAAACCACAGAACTCAGTGTGTTGAGGACAATGTAAAAGCCACCTTACTAGTAGGCATGGAAGTTCTATGAAGAAGTAGTTCTAAGCTGTGACTGTATGTTTATCAGAATCACCTGTGATGCTTTCCAAGCATAAAAGCATCTGGGGTCCAGGGAAGTCTAATTAGTCCATATCTGCAGGGTTGAGGCCTTGGCAACCGGGATTTTTAAAGTGACAGCTGATTCTGGATTGGTGACCAGGGTTAGGAATCACTGCTGCAGAGCTCTGAATTAAAAAGGTAGAAAAGGGAATTCCCTGGAGGTCCAGTGGTTACACTCTGTGCTTCCACTACAGGGGGCACGGGTTCGATCCCTGGTCAGGGAACTAAGATCCCACAAGCTTCATGGCATGGCCAAAAATAAATAAATAAAAAGGCAGGAAAAAACTTACACAAGAGAAAAATAAATAAAAACAAAATAAAGTTGTTTGAAAAGACTAATAAACCTCTGGAAATACTAACCAAAAAGAAAAGAAGATACGTGTCACCCAGTATCAGTAATGAAAAGGGGGACATTACTAAGATCCTGGAGCCATTAAACACACACACACACACACACACACAAGGCGTTATTATAAACGTTTTGCCAAGTAAATTTTAAATTTTAGACAAAATGGACATATTTCTCTTTTTTTGGACGAATTTCTAATAATTTTCCAAAACTGACACAAGGAGTAACCAAAAGTCTGAAAACCCTAAATGTATAAAAGAAGCTGAATCTATAATTAAAAGCATCTTTTCAAAACACACAAAAAAACAACTCTGGGATCAGATGGCTTCAACAATGAATTCTGCCAGAAATTAAAGAAGAAATAATCCTATCTTATACAAACTCTTTCAGAGCATAGAAAATGAGAGAACATCCCAACACATGCAATAAGGCCAGAATAATCTACACCAAAACTTTGATAAGAACATTACAAGAAAAGAAAATTAGAGGCCAATCTCTCTCATGAATATACATGCAAAAGTCCTAAATAGAATATGAAAAAATTCCATATGCATATAAAAAATATATCACGATCAAATTCAGTTTCTTCTGGCAACATGGTTGGTTTAAAATTACTAAATGTAATTCACACATGAACAGAGTAAAGGAAAAGACCCATGTAATCATTTCAATAGATAAAGAAAGAGCATTTGATAAATTTCAACATCCATTCATAATTTAAAAAAAACTCAAACTCGGAATAAAAGGAATCTTTCTTTATCTAATAAACGGAATTTATAAAAAGCCTACAGTGTGGTGAAATACTGAAAACATTCTCCCTGATATGGGGGGGGGATAATGACACCCGCTATCACCACTTCTATTCAGCATTATACCAGAGGTCCTAGTGTGACCAGTCAAGAAAAAGAAACGTTGTAAGGACTTGAAATAAAAGTCACCATTCACAGATAACATAGTGTATACAGAAGATCTAAAAAAAACCTGATAAACTATTGGAATTAATAAGTAATTCTTACAGGCTTGATATAAAAACATCCATTTGTTTCCAGATGTCAGCAACAAACAATTAAAAATGGAATTTAAAAAAATCACAGCATTTACAATAGGTTGAAAAACATCAAAGATCCAGGAATAAATCTTATGAAAGAGGTGGAAGACCTTTATACAGAAACTGAGAAAAATCTAAATAAAAAGTATACACAATGTTCATAGATCAGATGTCAGTTCTCTTCAAATTATCTATAGTCACTATAAACCACATCAAAATCCCTGGAGATTTGTGTATGCATGTGTGAAACTGACAAACTGATTCTAAAGTTTATATGGAAATATAAAAAAATCAAGAATAGCCAAGATGATATTGAAGATGTCCCAAACTGGACAATTTATTGTACCAGATATCAAGACTTATAAAGCTACACTAATTAGGACAATGTGATATTGGTACAAGCAGACCAACAGGCCGATAGAACAGACAAAAGAGCCCAGAAGCAGAACCCTACATAGACACCTTATGACAAAGGCATAGCACTGGGAAACACAAAACGTTTTCAATAAATGGTGAGGGTCAGTCCACTAAATGTGAAGGGTAAAACAGTGAAACTTCTGGAAGATAACACAGAATATCTTTATGACCTTGGAAATAATTTCCTCAATAGGGCACAGTAGCACTAACCATGAAGGAAAAGACTGATAAACTAGACAACCTTAACATTAAAAACTTGTTTTCACCCAAAGACATCAAATGAAAGGCCAGAGTGGGAGAAGATATAGGCAATGCATATAACCAAAAAAGCTTCCATAACTGGACTATATTTTCAAAAAACTCCTATAAATCACTAAGGAAAAGAAAAAAAAAAGTGGGCAAAAGACTTAAATACGTATTTCAAAAAACAGAATAGCCAAAGGCCAATAAGTATATTAAGAGATGCTGGACATCCTTAGGACACAGATGTGGACAAAGGAATGTTGCCTGCCATCCCAGGAAAAAAAGGAATGTTGCCTACCATCAAGCCATCAGCCACTGCAGCCAGCCCTGATGGTGCACCCTGAGGGGAATTCAGGACAGAGAAAAACAGGATACTGGCCCTAGATAGTTAAAGTACATATCTAAGGAGTCATTTCAATGAGGCTCGCATCTTCTCATAGGTAGAAAAGCACTAAAATCATTAACTTGAAATGTCTGGTGTTTTTGAGATTAGTAGCAGTCTTTTAATGTTCAACTACATGTTTTTCCCTCCCTTACCTCTTTGGAACAGTTCCTCAGAGCTATCTGAGAGGATGCCTCCAGGGCCACAGTCCTCAGTAAGGTCCCTAAATAAAACATAACTTGCAACTTGTAGGTTGTGCATTTTTCTTCAGCTGACACAGGGAAGTGCAAATCAAAATGATATCATCACATGTCTACCAGAATGGCTATATTAAAAATACTGACAAAATCAAATCTTGACAAGGATATGGGGCAACTGGAACTCTTATAAACTGCTGGTAGGAGTTTAAATTGGTATAACTGCTTCGGAAAACTGTTTGGTAGAACCTAATAAAGATACATCTACCTATTCCTATGACCCATATAGTCTAAGGACCCAGTAATTCCACTCAGAATTACATACCAACAGAAACGCATTCTTGGGCGCATCAAAAGACATGTACATGAACATTCCTGGTAGCATTATGGGTAGCAACCAAAACCTGGAAACACTCAAATGACAATTAGCATAATAAATTGTAAGGTATATTCATTCAATGAAATATAATAAACCGAGCAAGGAAAATGAGTAAACTACAGCTGCAGTTAATTCTCCCTTCTATCCTACCCCTGCTACATCCCAGCCCTTCATTCAACCCTTGCCTCTTCTTCATTCATTATTTAAATTGTTCTATGTATCCACTTCACACCTCTTTCTTGAAGTGGGTAGGATAACAATGAGTTTATATGCTCCATACTTCTTCAAAGAGCTAATTAACAAATCCAAATGGAAAAGGATTGCCAATTCCAGTTAACCAGGGAAAGGCTAAACCCAGTCTCCAGGGAATTTATGCTGAGGTCAAGTACCCTGCCCAAACTCTTGAAATCACTTCTGGTTAAGGGTCACACTGGTTCTTTCTCCCACCCCACCCCCAACATCCCTTCCCCTCATCCTTCTTTTTCACAACCCTTTAAATAAGTAAAGCCACTCTTAGCTTGAGACAGTTTGCTGACCCTGAAAGAAACTAAGCTGTACCTAAGGCAGCACCAGTACCCGCCATGGTGGTCTGAGTGAATCCAACACTACAGATGTACAGCTGTTCCTTTCTTCACCAACTACAGGTTCTCAAAAGCTCATCAGGAAATAACTAATGTGGAAAGGTACAAAGCAAAAGATTTTACAAGACTCCCAAGGGCAGTCAAGCAGTTGTTAATATAGCACAGGCTATGAAGTGAGACACACCAAGGGTTAGTGTCCTGGCTCCACTACTTAGGACACCTATGACCTTGGACAAACCACAGTCCCCATTTTCATCCCAGGGTTGTTATATAACTGTGCACAGTAATCAGTAATGACAGGTATTTAAAAGCAGAAGGCAAATGGTGCTACTGCCTAGAATTTTAAATAGTAAAAGGTAATCAATGGGTAAGAAAAGTGATTAATTTCCCATGAAACAGATCTTTGCAGTGAGCTTTAAAACACAAAAGCACCCCTGAATATCTGTAAAAGACGGCCTAACCATTAATTTAACCAAAATATAAGAATTTGGTTTCAAGAAAATAATTTTTTTGCCTTCTAAATCAGAAAAATTACAAAGTGGATACACTTACATGCAATACAACTAGCAAATGAGATGAAAAGAGATCAGTCACCACTAGGTGCTGCTCAAGAAGTGACCACTGCCTTTCATCCCCCATCAAGCTTCTCAATGCTCTAATCTGCATTTCTCTTTTCAAGAAGAAAAACTGAAACGTGAGAAACGCTTATTGAGTCCATCCATTTCCAAAACAGAAAATATATATTTAAATAAAGGCCATACTGCATACCAAAGGTAAAACAAATACTTTTATTGCACATTTATAAAATCTGCATTGTTGTAGTAAGTGTTTTTCCCTCCCACGATTCCCTCATTAATCTTAAAATTTGGATACCCAATTTGGAGCCTTTTAAAAATTATCAAGAGGGGATATTTCTCTCTCTACATATACATATATATATAGATTTTTTTTTTCTTTTTACAAACCCACATCCCTTATTTTTTAGAAGCAAAAAAGGGGAGGGGCATCAAAATGTTCTTCTGGGCCAGCAGCAGCCTTAGACATGGGTTTTGACAATTTTCAGACACTAGAAATTTTTACCTAAATGGTTAACTATGAAAACGTGATCTTTAGTCAAGTTTCACAATGTTGTTACTCCGTCTGACGTCCTTAATGCCTTCCTTTCTTTCACTCAGGACTGAGTATGAGGTTTTCTGGTTTATTTAAAAATATAAAGTAAAAGAGAGAGAAGAAAGGAAGGAGAGGCAGCTTTCTTTTGACTTTTGAACATCTTACTGCCACATGCATGACCTTATGTTCTACCCACGTGTGAAAGGGTAGTGGTTCATCAACAACCTACCTTGTCATCTCCTGTCAAGAGCCAGGCAAGGTGTATGCTTCTCCTCTCTTGCAGTTAAGAATTTTTTAATGTCATCTGTATTTGATAAAATAACTAGTAGCTGTTCATATGGTTCAGGTTCTGATGAATCACCCTTCTACTCTGCTGTCAAAAACACTTATGCCTGAAGGATAATTTTAAAAGTGTCAAGAGGCTTAGAAAAGCCCAAGCACGCCTGTAGGTACAAGAGGCATTTCAGGTCTTCTGCCATAAATCAATACCTTAATACACTGGTTCCTGCCTTTTTTAGTGAAATCGCTTTTATGATTCTGTACCTAAAAAGTGCAATTTTATTTTCAATCCTTCTTTACATACACAGTATGGTTGGGGTCTGGATCTGAATCTTACTTTTCCACCTAATCCCCTTCCCAAGGTAAACACTGTGACAACAGACTTCTGTGCAACAGGCAGTCAACCAAAGACCAGGATGGGACTTGAACACGTGGGGGCTTATTTCACTGTCACAGTTGACACCCCTTGAATTGACTCCATGACAGCTGCAAACCTGCTACAAAGGTCATAGGGCGAATTGGGTCGAATAGTCGGAGGCTCCTTTAAGACAATGATTTCTGCAGAAGGATCTAGAAGTCTGGGTAGAAACTCCCCTAAGCACAGCTGCAGATTTTCTGTGGAGGAAAAATGGATGGTTACTATACAGCTAAATAAATCTCTGAGTAAAAACTAAGTCTGCAATGATAGGAGACGGTCTTTCATACAGCCATCACCCAACCTGAAAGGTTAAAGCATTGTTCTGGTCAGCTAATGACAAATGATGATTCCTTCAGGCCAAACCAGTAGCAAAGACCTATTTGCCAAATATACCAAAGTTTTAGGTCACTGTTTTAAGCCATGTGACGTGTGGCAGAATAACACTATATATTCACTTCATTATGGACACGTCTTCCAATCAATCATCCTTTAAAATTTGAGAAAGTACCATAAATATAATGTACTGTAAATATACTATTGCCATAAATAAAATGCTGCTCTTTTCCTTCAAGTAATTAAAATATACTAGTGTGTACACGGCATTATGTAAAGCTATGTATCACACATGGTCTAAGTAAAAACTGAAGACATTAAAACAAAATTCATAGCTACTAATTATTATAGAATTTTTCAATAAATATTATAAACTTTAACAAGTCAACAGAATATCTCTACATCAGTGAGAAACTAACAAAGAGGATTCGTATTAGGATACGTAGCAACTTTCTAAACCTATCAAACTCACCTAAAAATACCTAGTTTTAGGCTCCCTCTCCAAAATGCTTTGGACATGCACAGACGTTCCATTTACTAATTTGTTAACCTTGAAGGCATCATAGTTAATAATATGTTTATGTCTTGCAACTTCAAGTCACAGGAAAATTTGATTACGGCACCAACAGGTAATCAAGCTGCATAAATAGATTTTTATTTTTAAACTATAAAATTAAAGTTCAGATTTCGGCAGATGAAAAAGTAACAGCAGTCTGACATTCCTGGAGAGCAGTGACTTATTTCAAACAGAGCTGGCTGGCTGGCTGGCTGTGGAGGTGATTCAGCAGCCCCAGAGGAGGTAAGGGGGAGGCTAAGAAGGACAGGGGTGCAGGCTCCCATTCCTTGTTTCAATAGAGTAGATGTACTTTTGACTCTTGTATATTCTAGGCGATTCCAGTGCCTTAAAATGGTTTGACAACCGGTACTACAAACTGAGTCCACTGCAACTTCTAGAATTCTCAAGGGCCTTAGAAATTACTGGAAGTGGCAACAACAGCACACCTGCAATATCTTGCCCGAGGTAAGAGCACCAGTGGTTTCTCATGATCTCAATGGCATCCAAGTCATCCTTGGAGATGTCGTTATTAATGATAAGGTGAATGCAGGGAATGATCAACTCATTCATCACATTAATACCCTCTGTTACAGAGTGCTCATCATTTGTTTCAAAGAGAGAAGCCGCTTTGGCATTCAGCTCCTATAGATAAAAAACAGAGTGAACAAAAATAAAAGTCTGAAAGAGAATATCTATTTTAGAAGAGCCTAAACAAGTACTTCCCAAACTCCACTGTACACTGGAAATGCCTGGGGATCTTTAAAAACTACCGATGCCCCAACCCAAGCAAGCTGACTGACTGGTATTTGGGTGACCTGGGCGCTGGGATTTTTTTTTTTAATGCTCCCAAGGTGACCCGAATGCAGCAAAGTCTCTGACCCAGTGGCCTAAACTTACAAGTCAAGGTCATATTTAACACCCGCTTCTATCAAAAGGCCTATTCAATGGTTCTCAATCTTCACTGAACATCAGAATCACCTGCAGAAGGCAAGCTGGTGCCCAGGCGCCTCCCTAGGAGACTGGTTTAACTGTCTGGGGAGACGCCTGGGTCCCAACCTTCTGAAAGCTCCTTAGGCGATTCTGACGCACACTGGAGGTTGAGAGCCAGAGGTGGAAAGACTCTAAATCCCTAGTACTGTCTCCCTGTGGCAGCTGAGTAGGATGTTCAAAATGTAATCTGTATTTGGTGATTTAAAAAATAAAATCATGTCTTTACTAAAATTTGGGTCCATCAAATCTACAAGGCCCTTTTTTCAGCTTCAAAGTGCCCTGCCATACCTATAACTGATGCAGGAACCCAAGTCTAATCAGAAAATGAAGCTTCTGAGATAAATACATGTCATGACTTAATCTCCTCCACTTGGTATTAACAGAAGCAGTGGGAGAAATGCTGGCCTGACTCCTCCCGTGAAGGGTGATCCTGCCGGGTGTCAGAGAGGCTAAAGGCAAGCACGTGGGTCTGGGAAAGCCGCCTCTGTAGTTTCTGAAGGACAAGCACCTGCAGGAACCCCTGGGGAGGCAGAGGGGACATGGGTCTCCTTCCCACGTGGCGGCCAAATGCAAAATAGGTCAGGATAGATCTCCAGTGGTGTATGACGAGGATATTAACAGAATGGCAGGACCGATCCTGATGGATCATACCTTTTAAAAAAAAACTGGAATCTCTTTAGAAGTCACTAAAATGCTCATCTACTAGCTTAGCAGGGAACACAGGAAAAACACACATTTCTTACATGTTTACTCTGGGCCAGACACCAAGAAAACAGCTGAATAAGAAGAGGATCTGTGCTCAGGAACTCACAATCTAGTAGACAGGCCATGTGATAAAAGCTATCATGCAGTACATAGAAAGGGCACCGAAATGGGGATAAGTGATTCTCACCTAACTTCTATCAGGGGTGGAAGAAGAATGACATTCACTGAAGTAACTTAAAATAGTTTGTTTCCATGTAAAACTACCCTTCAGAGTTTGGAAAAATCTAAAACCTGTTGGAGATTTTTTTTAAGTTGTATTTCTTCACGGCTTCAAGGAGCAGAGGTAAACACAATAGATAATTAAAAAGTCGTAAGGCTTTACAATCAGTACAAACCAGAAGGCATTTTCTTCGGTATAAAGCGATCACCGACTCTTTCACGCCCCGCCGGGGCCCCTTCATCAGCAGAGCGGCATTGCTCTGGTAGGCGTACACCAGGTAGGAAAGCGCCTCTTGGTACCTTAGAAAGCGGTAGATAAAAAACAGCTCAGTGCTCCTTCCCCGAATCCAGGGCTTAGTCCCCACTGTTCCCTAATACAAGAATGCAACTGGCTGAAATGATGGAAAAGTCTTAATGATGGAGGCAGCATGGAGCACTGGGAAAAGCCTGAGGGCCAAAGACCACAGCCAGTCTCAGCTCCTCTGCAAACTGGCCGAGAAACCCAAGGCAAATCATGGAACTTCCCCGGGCTTCTGTTTCTCCCAACTCTAAAACAAAGAAGTGGACAAGAGGCTCACTAAGGTCCACACCAACTCTTAAAATTCACTTTCTGAGTTCATTTTCATTTATCACAAAGAAAACCTGGCCATTATATCTCTCAACTAAGAAATCTATCATTATGTAAAGGATGAAAAAACATGTGTGATGTTCAGAGCAAAAGTGAAGTGAAACACTGGAAAAAGGTAGAGGCACAGGGTACATGTGAGAAGGGGGGTGAAGGTGCTGTGACCTTCGGAATTCCTGGTAGGCATCAATAAATAAGTGTCCTGACCAGTAATCTCAGTGACATAAGAGGCCAACTTACTTTCCTTTCTGATAGAGTTCCAGGCCTGTCAGGAGATACACAGACACCTTTCGAAACAAACTGTAATCTTCATGCCACTTCTGAAAAGGAATGACAGCCATTCATGATTATGACCACGACTACTTCTACCCTTTCCGCCACAGTAAACTTCAAACTCAGTACAAATACTCATTGAGCACATGTGGCCAGGCACAAAAACAGGAGACACAAAGGCTTTCAGATAATAAAGTATTCGACATTTAGAATTAACGTCTACCGCCGACCTTAATTTTCCATGTCTTGCTCCTTCCACCAAGGAACAGAAATACTCATTTCATATGAGCTTTAGAATTTAGGATCTTAATTTCCAACACCCACGTCAAAGTCATTCAGTTCTGGTATAAATGAACGGCCTCCCGAGTTCTGACAAAACCATCCAGATGACGGAAGACGGAGGGACACGGCCATTCCAACCTCACAGAACAACACTGAGCTCAGTGGGGGTGGTGACATACTTTAGGTGGCACAGGACAGTGTCTTTCCTACAACACGATGCCTTTTTTGAAAATCTGTAGTCATGCATGCATTTTAATGTGTAAAAATCTAATTTCAGATATAGAAATGTTAGAGAACTAAATTATTTAAAGCAAACCAAAGCCATGAATTCAAGAATTTTACTGCCCAGAACAGGGCTAAAGTGGGTATTTAAGAGAAATGAAGTGCTGATTCAGTCTAACAGAACAATGGAATAAAGAAACTGGCCATTCTAAGGGTAAGAAAAGATCATTCATTCATTCTCACCCAGCTTTCTTTGGGGGGTGGGCGGCGGGTGGTCAGTCTGTGATAATATAAAATTGTTGGTTTGGCCTTAATGTGTTTGCTTTGTAGACGTAAAGAGAAGATCTCACCTTGTACTCCTCCATATTCATGTCATCTGGACCAATCTCCTTCAATTTCGCTTGAGCCACCTTCATAATACTGATTGACCTGTGAACGAAGTTCAGAAAGCAATGAAAGCTCCCCCTTCAGAGGAGTTAGTCAAGCCAGACCCAGAAGGAAGGGTGGTTCACCGAAGTAGCCCCTCCTCACCTTTCATCATAGCTAAGATTTTTGTCTGCAAATTGTTCCAGAAGGGTCCGCTCTACTACCCTTTTCGGCGCTTCATTCTGGAAGAAGTAGACAAGCACATGCTGAAGTCGAGGATCACTGTGAGAGGTGGGGGTCTCTTTGGCGAGCTGATAGAGCCTGGAGTACTCTTCATGGAATGCCTGTTGAAGACAGAACTGGTAGTTAGAAAAGCGCACACTGTGACCTTCTACACACAGAAACTGACGCCTAAGCGCTACAGAGGTTTTCATCACTCTAAGAAGACTTTTGAGAAGTCCTTACTGAGACATGACAGAGGCAACTACGGAATCTGCAAGTTTCTTTCATTTCATAAGGATAAAACTCCTCTGGCACCAAAGACATACTCACAAGAAACTCATCTTCCTCATCAAGTTCTCAGAAAAACAAATATTTAGTTTTAATTGTTTCAGGCATATCCTTGAGTACCAAGGACCTGAAATTTAAAAACCGACATGAATGCAATTTCTTCAAGTACCTTAAATTTTATTCAAGTACCTTAAAAAGCATGGCCTTCATTCTTATATTATGGCCCCCAAATTACAAAGGCAAGGTCCCATTCACAGCTTTATGAACAGATGGCTCCTAAGAACAACAAGAAGCCCTCCAGGCCAGGTGTAACACAGAACACCAAAGCCGCGTCAGTGCCAAGAGAGGAGAAGCCATCAGTGCTGTGAGATGGCTGGGTCGTTAGCTGGGCAGGAAAGGAAGTTCTATGTTTTACTTCGATGAAAACCTTTTAATCCCATTTTTTAGCATCTAAGGAAATTACTGCCCCGTGTTATGATACCTGTGGCATAAGGATGAGAATTCAAAAAACAGAGATACCTTAATAAGCCCTGCTTCAGACCCATCTCGGTCAAAGGTCTGACGGGCTTTAGCTATGGCCAGGATGACCCCTTGCATGGCAGGGCTCAGCATCACCTACCACAAGAGGGCACAAAACAGAGAGAAAAAGGAGAGAAGAAAGGTTCAAAAGAAGACTGTATGAAGGAAAGGTGAACAGACAGCTGCAGGGAAGCATGGCAGCGTGCTCCGTGGCTGGAACCCACTGCGAGGCAAGGCTCACACACCGGGTCCTACACACATTCACAGCCCTGGCCCTCTGCACAATGTCAAGACTTTGCCCAAGACAAGCTATTCCTACATATTCTCTCTAATTTAGCCAATGGATAAAGATGTATGTCTAAAAATACCTGCGCTGTGGCGCTGCTACAGAATCGAGTTAAATTACAACTCTCCGAGGGGAAGCGTCTGAGGCGAGAGTTCCAACTGAGTTCTATAATTTGGGTGTATATCCTAAATACACCAGTATTTTGGAGTTTTACTAGGATGAAGAGCACATTTTAAACAGTCTAGAAACTAGGGGATACACAAATAACACTTTACAAAGTGAAACTCTTACAATGATTAAAAAAATGCCCCACAGGAAAAAACAGAAACCTGAGGACAGGATTCCCAACAGTCAGTGTGTGGTGACAACTGTACAGGCGGCAGACAATGAACAACCTGGGATTCTACAGCTTCTCCCTAAAGCTTCAGAATTAAAAACACCTTCAAGCCACATCTGTTTTTTTGCTCACTGGACAACTGAAAACTTTATATTTGGAGGAGACACAATGGACTAACATGACCAAAGACAAAGACTCCTAAAGGCAATTTCTTTGCTCATAATACCAAACAAAAAACTAAATTCTGCCTTTCTGAGCCATCTGGACTCTGCAGCGGCCCTCATAAGGACAGGTCTGGGTAGATATATACTGGCAGCAGTGTACAGTGGTAACTGAGATAGGCCCTCTCGCCCATTATTTGCGTCAATGAGAAAACAGTAACTATTGCCAAACACCTCACACAACTATATTCAGTCACGTGAGAAGGAAATACAAGACTGACGACAGACAGCTAAACCCTGACTCATCTCTGTACCTCCTCATCATATCCATCTGCATCAGATCTAACCAGAATCCTTCCCACACTGGGAATCTCGACTTCAGAGACCTCAGCATTAGGCTGGGCAGCAGACTCTGCGTCATGAGCCTGTGCGGGCTGCTCGGGCTGCTCTGCAAGGTCTGTTTCCGGGGACATGGGCTTCTGGGGTTCAGCTTCCTTAAGCTGTGGCAGCAGAACGGAGAGAAAGAGTAAGAAAAAAACAGAAGAAATAAAGAGGGATTGGTTAGATGCAGCAGGCACAGGATAACAGAAATGCGAGAAACTGTGGTCGCCATTGCCAAGAGCCCACCCCTCTTGCACTTGGGCTTCTAAGCCATTCTCACCTCACTCAACGCTGCTTCCACACCACTCTTCTCGTAGGCGCGTGCCGTGTTTGCAATAGCCTGGGCGGTCTGCTCCTTCACGATCACGGCATGCTCGGAGGACAAGCAGCGAGCCCCGTGGGAAGAGGCGACTGAAGACTCTGATGAAGAACCACACAAAGGAATTAGCATCTGATGAGAAGTAACCTCTAGAACACTCTGTAAACGGCAAGCAGGACTGATACAAAGTTTCATGTGCAAACCTTCTAACAAACCTTCTAACAAACCTTTTTAAAAAAACCTATGCAAATTTCCCCTAGAAACTAGTGACTAAAAGAAATGGCTATTTTAGCAAGAAGCCACTGATGATGCTGTAAAGTTTAATGTGCTCCTGATGCTGTCGTATTTCTTTATGCCAAGAAGCCTTCCTACAAACAACCACCTGTTAGGAAGATCACCTGTGGAGAATAGTTTTCATAAAATCTACCTATTAATCCTACGTAGTTTCTCCTGCAACCTGGGAAATAAGCAAAAAACTAAACAGAGTGAAAGTACAGGCAGCTAGTCTTTCTGCTCTTACTTCTGCTCAGCAGAAATGACAGTCTAGAGCCACAGGCTAGGCCGTCAGGTTGTGCAACACCAATTCTATCTGAACTCCAGTGTGCAGACCGTGGCACGGCTCACTCAGGTGAAGTGCACGGGACTGGCTACTGGAGTGCAGCATGAATCCCACCAGATCACCAGCATAGATGCCCTTCTCAGGTACCTTGCGATGAAGAGAAATCCTGTGATGCTGAGCTGGTGGAAGACTCCATTTGAGGGATTTTGCAAGACTGCTCTTCTTCCCACTCCTCTACTTCCTGCTCAAACCTCCAGTTATCTTCCTGAATGTAATGCTTCAGTTCAACAGAGAGGGCTTCCACTTCTCCTGACATCTGATCTAATTCATTCGGGGCCGCCTCTGAGGAAGAACAAAGACAGAGTTTAAACGAAGTTCCACCAAGCAAAAGGTCTCAAGGAATCCAAAGGTCCTTTCTAGAAAGAAAGAAAATAAGACACTTGGTCTTTTTTTCTTACTCCTAATGAAAAATACATACACACGTACATAATCCATCTGAAGTACTGACAATATCAGGCCAACAGTCACAGCACCCCAGTAACAGTGCCTGGCATATTAGTAGGTAGGCACATTGAATATTTGTTAAACGAATCAATCGACGATCATGACTAAGGATTTGGAATAGAGGCCAATCAGTGACAAAGTAGCAAGAACAAACCAAACATTTCTTGGAAATTGAGAAAATCATTAGATCCAATGGATATTTCAAGGTAGATAGTGTTATCAGTGTAACCAATGCTCCTATTACTGATAAGAATATCCATCTCAAGACGGTTAGAGATGAATTCCAAGACATTTATACCTCCTTAAGTTTCACACAATCAAGTGCTGTAAGAAAGCAAACTGATACAAAGGTTAGATGGTCAGTAATACCTGGTTCACTAAAGGCTATGATGAAAAATGGCAAGGATAGCAAGGACATATTAAATCTCATCTCTAACCCTGTGACCAAAACAAAACATAAAAACCTACAGCAGAATAGCACATCCATGTACTGGTTGCTATTAACTAGTCTTTTCACTAAGCAAATGACAGTTTCCACTTTTTGTCTGTTTCTGTAATATAAAAATGAGCCATACGTGTAACAACAAGGCCCCTAGATACCACCAACAGCCAGCACAATTATTTGTACAGTAACTCCCACGAGCAGCTGTTCCTGCTTTCACACTGCAAACATGCAATTACGAAGATCAGTTACCATTAAGTGATCATTCTCTCCATCGCTTATCCCTCAAGCACACACTAACAAATCAGAAAGATCATTTGCTGCCCGGACAAAATGCCTTATGTGTTTTCTTACTGATGCAACACAGTGAAGTTTGAACACTAAAAGAAGATGCCTTCCATGATCTCAGATGTGAAAGGAAGAAAGAAAGAGAGAGTAATATAAATGGAAAACAGCACAGAACCTGGAATCAGAATATTTCCTGGCTATAAGACTCCAGACAAGTGCAGAACCTCAGCTGGAAAATGTGGGTGATAAGAATTCCTGCCCTGCCTACCTCCCTTTTAGAGTTGTAAGTTATTAGAGAAATAAAGTTTGAAAGTGTGCAATAAGGAGTAAAGTACCAACATAAATGATAATTATGATTGCTCTTAGCATTAGCAGTAGTATTATGAGAAGTATGAAACTGTTCAGGCAAATCCACCTGTAACATCTAGCTATTCTCCAAAGGGTGTAAAAATATGTGTGCAAGAATGTCACTAAAAGAGAAAAAAAACTAGAGGCAACTTAAAAGTCTGTCAATGGGAGGCTGGTCTAACAGATTATATACATATTCCATGCAATGGAATTATTAGGCAGTTGTTAAAAAGAATAAGTTGGTTCTATTTATAAAAATATACAGATCACTAAGAAAAACAATTAATGAAAAAGAGGCAGAATAGAATGGAAAAATATCCCCTTTGGGGGGAAAAATTGGGTGTGGGAGAGATATCGATAAATAAAATCTAGCATCTGCATAGAACACTTCTTGAAGACTACACATGAAACCTAAGAATGGATACTCGTTGGGCTCGAGGACGGAAGTAGGAGAGCAAATTTATTTTTCCTTTTTAGTCTCCTTTATACTATTTGTATTTTTTAAATACATTATTACTTTATAATAAATCTGAGTTAAAATTTTTATTTTAATCTACAAGATTGTTCCCTTCCCTGAGCAGTACAGAATTCCCCCACCCCTGGCTTCTGTTAAGGTGTTTTTACCTGCACTGAAGTGGGGTAGCTTGTCGTTAATGTACATCAGGCAGTAAGCACTAACATTCCTCAGGCCCCCATAGGAATCTCTTTCAAGTTCTTCCCAGGAAGACTCGGTAACAGAGATGTCGTTGTACTTGAGCCAGACTTGTCGGGGCTGATTATAGATGTAGGCCCAGTAGTGTCCTGCATTTGCTTGTCCTTCATGAACAAGAACTGCATGCAAACGATAAGGCACCTGCAAACCACAAAGCAATTCCTGCATCAGGTTAAGCAAAATAATCTGACAAGATTTAGGTTACTAAAATTCAAAAGTATACCCAACCATCAGACATCAGAAAACTGCCTGTTTATACATGTGTTTGATGTTAGGTTCACATCAAAACATCTTGTTGATTCAAGATGAACTAACAAAAACACAGCCTTGGAATCTCCTAATTACGTCTTGGTTCCTGAACCTTTAAAATCGGACAATTGAACTAGATGAGCTCGTTGAGGCCTCTTTCAACTCTAAACTCCTATGATTATACATCTAAAACGAAAGATAACTGAGACCTATTTATCCCCCGAGTTCCAAACTCAGTTTATCTAAAAACAGAATCACCATGACTACACTCATGTTGAGAAGATGTTTACCACACTTGGTACCTACAACAAGTTTAGCAGCTATCTTGTTCTATGCCTATTTTGTTTGTTAACAAAATCTAAGTTAGCATATTCCATTATTAGTCGGTCTCGTGGTCTCTATATTTCTTCTTGCAAGTTATCATCCACTTATCTGGGGGTGAAGACCCTTTTAACGACATACTTGTTTGTTTCAACATGTGAAAAGCCTTTTTTTCCCCCAATATGGGGAAAATAGAGCAATGCTTAAGTGCCAAGTAAGTACTGGTGAAAGAAAGTCAGCCATCGAACCAAAGTGAACTTACATTTAATCAGTACCTTGACATGTTTTTACTGGTGGTGAAATTTTTTAAATAATAGAAGACAGAAAATGGGGAACAGCCAAGATTTACATGATGCATTCCTGCTGTGCAACACAACTGTGCCTCCACGCGACCCTAGAAACAGAGCTCTCCTCCCGCGGCCTATCGTTCACACAGAAGCCAGTGGAGGGCGTGCCCCTAACTGGGGCCTCTTTCCCCTCTCTGCCCAGAATGTTACTCTAAACAAAAACATATGTGGAAACTAAAATTTCTGCCCTGCCTACCTCCCTTTTGGAACTACTAGAGATATAAAGCTTGAAAGCACGCTGCTAAACAAAGGATCACTAAGGACCATGGTACTTTGGAAAGGATGGGGAACCAGTCCCTGGTCAGGTTTCCCCCACTGCACTACTTAAATTAACCATTTTATGAGAAGTTTTTATTAATATTTAATGACAAACTTTTCAAATACATGAAAAAAATACCATGTGGCAGAATCAAAACAAATACATTTTAGGTTCTGTTGGTGACAGAAGATACATTGCTTTTTTTTAGCCTAAAATATAGAATAATAGCTATTTCTTTCCTAAAGTTATTTTTATATCTCAGGGAAGTTTCCATTCAGTTTCAAAGAAAACCATCAACTTTTCTTTTGGTATCTACCATTAGCACCATTAGAACATGCCTTGACTACCTTCCCATCAATTTTCATTCTACCTGACGGAGGAGAGGATCACAGTACATCTGCTCAATAGTCTGGGTAGTGCTTGCAATACAGTTCTTTAAATCTGTTAAGAAAAAGAATACTTAGTTAAAATGGTTTCATTACACGTCACCCAGGCAGCTTTAGCTCTGCAAAGAGTACTGCTTCTCTGCACCTGGGGTTCTGACCAGTTCAACTTCACTCTATGAACCACGAAGAACGACGCAGTTTTTTTTTTGTTTTTGTTTTTGTTTTGCGGTACGTGGGCCTCTCACTGCTCTGGCTTCTCCTGCTGCAGAGCACAGGTTCCGGACGCGCAGGCTCAGCGGCCATGGCTCACGGGCCCAGCCGCTCCGCGGCATGTGGGATCTTCCCTGACCGGGGCACGAACCCGTGTCCCCTGCATCGGCAGGGAGACTCTCAACCACGGCGCCACCAGGGAAGCCCAGGACGCAGTTTTATAGTAGGTGGAGCTTTAGGTTACAAAGGCTTTTAGTTTAATATAACTACATTAAGATTTTTTAAAAATCACCTCTTATAATTCACACCAGAATTTCTTAGAGAGAAAACAGTTTCTAGAAAAAGACCTTAATGGGGCACTTGGGTGTAAAATATATGTCCCAGGGACAGGACGTGAAAGGAGAAGGCACAACAAAAGGCAGGGCCAGGTTTCTATGAATAAGAACCTGGGAGGAATCTAGATTTGTATCATTTCTTTATTTACTGCTCCCTAGATAAAAGGAGAAAGAAGGGGAGGAGGGGAAGTCTGAGCAACAAGACAACGAGGCCACAGGATTTTCGGAACAGAATCTGAGCAATACGATTTTACACTGCGCGCATTACTCATATATCCTTTGCTTCATTAACCTTCAATAAAGCATACTTCATGTGGAAAAGACTTTAAAAGTGGTAATTCAGGAAAACAAAATTCTAAGTTTGGGTCAACTGAAGCCAGAGTTCAGATAAACTATGGGAAAAGAAAATCAGCAGACGCAGAAAATTCTCAGCCAAAGCTAAGTGTCATGAGCGTCCAAGCTACCCAGGATTTCCCAGAAATTCTGAGGAGGGAATCCAGGGGGGGAATCTTTTCATGGTTGTAAAACAGATGTGTGTGACCCAATCTCACAGGGAACAAAAAGTACCAAAGAGGTCACAATCCCCAAAATTCAACAGTATACATGGCAATGGCAGGCAGGACATGTACCCAAGGTACCTAACTTCCACATATTCAAACAAACAGAAAAGGCAAAGAGTAACTGGGAAGTATTGAAAGAGCCAACCTTGTATATCTTGTTCAATCTCGCTCCTCCACCTCTGAAGGCAGGTCTTAACAAAGTTTATCTCCTCATCTGTGACCGTTCGAGGAGCTGGGTGTGAGGGCATTTCCATGGAAGATCGGGAAGGTGTAAGTGGCTGATTCGCCACCTTAGACTTGTGTAGAGAACCTTCAGAAGAAAAGGTACTTTCAGCATCTTGAGACGTGCTCTCTTTACTTGTACTGAAGGAAGATAAAAAACATGCTCAGATGATGATTTCCAAAATACGCCTTGGCCTAAATTAATGCACTTTCTAAAGCAAGCTGCTACATGGAGAAGTACACCTATAACTTAGTGAGCGTTTACTCTTCAGAGTTACTGAGCCAAACCTTTCCTTTACATGCATCATCTCATTTAACACAACTTGCTCATGAGGCAGGTACCATGACCATCCCTATTTTACCAACTACAAACCTAAGATTTAGAGAAATAAAGCAACGTATCCAAGTTCACCCAGCTAGTAAATGACAGAGAGGGATTTACACCCAGATCCGCCTGGGTTTAAGAGTCTATGCCTCCTGCTCTCTAACCACTTGCCTTTTCTTGAAGAAAGGATGAGAAGGAACATGGAGAAGAGAAGATTGGGACTGGAATAATCAAGGAATCAACTATAGTGTTTCCAAGATGCAACTGACTAAAGTGAGATGGATAGACAGATGCAGGAACAAAATACACAGAAGAAAAATAGTATCAGCTCAACATCCAACTCACAGGAATGCAAATAGGTGGCCCCCCGGGAGAGCACAGGGTGCAGGACTTACAGGCAGACAATCTCAGCTCTACCGCGCCTTAGCCAAATACCCAAGGAAAAGTTAGTAGCCTCAGGCAAGTAATCTAATACCTCAGCTATGAAATGTGGGATGTTAACTTCTTTACCTCGTCGTTGTAAACCAAGAATAAAGTATGTAAAGTAAATGTTAATTTATCTACTAATTAACTAATGCCAAACAAACTGCACATAGACAAACCAGCAGGAATATAAACTAAGCCTGTGACTGTACTTAGGTTTCTGTTTCACACCAAAACTGAAGAATATAAACTTCCTACCTCTGACTTAAAAGCAACCCTCTCTCCCTTTCCCACCTGCCTTTCTCCCATACACAGAGTAATGGAGAAAACCTCTTTTCCCTAAGGACCCATAAATATGGAAAAATAAGCCCAACATAAGCAAACGAGCAGACATCTCAATCTCAGAAAAGATCACACACACACAGAGCACTTTAAAATCTAATATAGGCAGTCCTATTTTATGTTATTAAACAGATTAAACCACTTTAAAAAAATTAAAACCATTTATATTTTACAAAGGACATGAAAACATTCTACAAAAGCCCAAAGAAATACGCATAGGTAGAGTATAAAAGTAAAAGAACCCCCCACCCCTTGCCTCATGCCATCCCTTGGAGATAATCACTCCTACCATTTGGTATGTTCTATCCACATATGCACTTCTGCACACACATCAATGAATGAGTATTAATACGTGTGTGTGCGGCAGGGGGAGCTGGAAGAATGATTATTTTGTTTTGTTTTTTTAACATCAGAGTCTAACCTTTTCTATAGGTTCTAGTGTTTTTGTTACCCAGGACCCACACATCAAATTTGATCCGCGCTGGCCCCAGTGGCTCCTCCAGGCCACAGAGGGCGCTGTACACGGCTGAGCCGCAAGAGAATCAAGGGCTCACGTGACGCGGCCTCCCTGTCTCTTTACTGGATAAACCCCTCTAGGCTGTCCTCTTCGATTTCCAGCCAGTTCTTGTCCATATCTTAATTTTCTATTTGTGAGTAAGTTCCCCTTCCCTTGATGTTTACTTAGTCATGCACACTTCTTCAGCAAACGAGAAAATGAGATGTTTTAGAAGTTCGGGGGCTGAGGTTTCCTCTGAGGAAGGCCTCTTGTGGCACCTAGCTTATAGCAAGCTCAAAGCAAGCTGGGCCTGCTGGAGAATGAACACTGTTCCAAACAGCTCAAAACGCCTCTGAAATAATCCCAACTATCGTGTGGGCAAGACGAAGGCACCGGTGGGAATTATGAAAAATTCACCCAAGTGACAGTTGGCAAAATCCTTCCCTTTAAGACAAAGCGCTCACGGCCTTTGAGCTCTTACGGGGTGAGTGTTAATCAGGTGGAAAGATGGTGCACAGTTCAAATTAAACCAAAAAACCCATTACATACTATTTTTAAAACTTGTTTGCATTACCTTTCCTTGGATATCAGGTCAGAAGCCGGGCAGTGCTCAGAAGAAAGTGGTAACGTCATGCGTGCATCACTTTGAGATGCAGAGTTTTCTGAGGCAGGTTTTGTACTAGCAAATTCAATAACATATTTCAACATGTCCGGGAGTGGGAACCGAGCCGGGCCCGAGCCGTACTTCACATACCTAGGAGGCAGAGACAATGGTACTCTACTGACAAGGCTGCCTTGTATTTTCAGGCTCGCTGACAAAAGATCTGTTATTTTCTGAAGAGTCAATGGAAAGGCTTATTCCTAAATGCCATACAATATTTAATACGTTAATCTATAGAGCAAAAAGTCCTCTAACTACAACAGTGAAAACTGACAATAACCTAAATTTTTACACCTGGCAAAAAGCATTTAAAATGGGCTCCTAGTCAAAGCCACGCCAGTGACGCTTCCTCTTGATTCACATCACATTTAGGCTCTTGTCATAAAAGTAAATTGTTTCTTAAAGCAAAAGGGATACATTATCATTACTCAAATCTGAAAATAATGCTGGTGAACTAGTATCCAACGGTTTCTTCTCTGCTGCCCTTTAGATCAAGTACTCTGCAATTAGGAAAAATGAGAGAGAAATCTGGAAATGGGAAGCAGGTATTGACAAAGGTCAGAGATAAGAAAACGCAAATCTTTCTTCTGCCTGAGTCCTATGTACCCTATTATTCACATACTCATTCAACAGGCCAGGCCAGGAATAAATTATTGAAGATTTCTTTGGGATTAGTAAATAATAAATGTCTTCAATATGTAACCAAAACAACTAATTAATTATTTTAATAATACCCAATGTTCTGCCATTACTAGCACATGCTACACTCAGTAAAGAGATTTACTTCAGTGAATTCTACAGCTCACTGCAGAAGACAGTCTAAATGGTACGTAATTAAGCTGACTCATTGGTACAGATAAACTATAATCCTGGGATTCCATTTATAAAAGGATAGAGTCACTTCACACTTCTCTAAAGAAAGTGAAAAAAGAAACAGGCATAAAACTAGGAAGAAGGAAAATTGTCTGTTTCTATATCAAAAAGGACATTATGAAATAAAAAAAAATATAATACGACTCAAAATCAACCACGTTAGAGGGTATGCAGCAAAGACACTTCAGCTACTAATTGAAAGGAGAATTAGAATGATTTCTCCTGTGGATCTGCCTGCCACAGAGAGTTACAGCTTTCACTGAAAAGGATATTAAATATGTAAAACTAGAAGAACTTTGAAGAACTGTTCCATTCCTTACATTCCTATTTCCTTGGCTTAATTGCAGCTATCAGTTTACCTAAACTCAGCTGGTCTTTCAAGATATACTTTCTCCATGAAGTCTCCCCTCCATATGCCATGCCCCCAAATGCCAAAGGAAGATCTCCCCTCTCTGAACTCCTACAGTACATGAACTAAACCTCTTGTCTATCCCATAGACATGGTTAACATGTCTTCTTAAGCTTTCAGTGTTTGTTGAAAGAAGTTATTAATACAGCACTGGCTTGGACCAAAAGAAACATCTTCTTACTGGCACTGCAGCATTGATAATCTCATAAGATTTTAAGTCATTCTTTTACATCTGTAACTCTTCTCAGGTTTGCTGCATTTCAACGTGATACTTCTACAAAATTTCAGGAAAAAATTTTCTCTAAGTAACTTATCTTCAATTTTATGACAATCATTTTTCTGTTCTTCTTCTGAATTCCTTTAGACCAACTACTTCATACAATGCAGCACTTGTATTAATTTAGTAGAATCAGAGCAAAAGTAGTTTCAAAAAAGATGTCTACACTGTACACAAGAAATCTTATTTTTAATATTAGAGTACCTTATAGAAGAAATGGTGAACATTTTTATTTTTTTAAATAGTAAAAGTAATGCATGCACCTGGTAAGAAAACAATTACAAAAATGTGTAAAACAAACCACAAAAGCCATCCACCCCCATCTCACTTCTACCACCTAATGGTATCCATTAATAGTGTCTTGTATAGATTCCCAGGATTATGTCACACACAGACAAGCAATTTTTTAAAAAATTACCCAAGTAAAATTATCTGAAATTTTAAAAGTCACTTTATTTTAAAAAGAAAGTAGTATCATACTACAGAAAATGCTCCTGTACACTATTTTAAAATCTAAATAAGCCAGAATGCCTTGCTGGTTACTGGAAAATTGAGCATTTTCGAGCTATAATGCATCACGTATATCTGGTTGTATAAACACAGAACTTTCCAATCTTACAAAGTATCACTAAAATCTTAAAAGTAAAATATTGCCACAGGTATAAAGTCCCATAAGTCACTTCCAGGAGTATGTGAGGAATCAATCCCCAGCTTAAGTCTATATTTAGACAACTAGATGATGGATCATAATACCTCTTGGATAAGTTCTTCCTACGTGAGAGAGAGGGAGCTGGAGAGGGGCACCTATAGGTACAGGGTCTTCCTCGGGCTGGTATGGAAGGTTCTGCCCGTCAGGGAAATTACCGAGCTAGCAATGAAGTGGGCAGAGGTGGGGTGGTAGCAGCAAAAATGCTAAGTAGATAAAGGGGGAAAAGCCACTGACGGTGTACTTATGATCTCCTTCCTGCACATTAAATCAATGGGCTCTCTTCTACTAGAGAGAAATGACAATGACTCCTCCTTAGGAAGTCACGTGGCGAGTCCACAGAAACAGTCCTTGCAGAACAGAAGAACAAAAAGGGAAAGATCCCTCCACAGGAGAAAGGACTTGGTATGTGTCACAAATACAAGCCTTCAGTTTGAGTCAGCACCACTCTAGAGAGAACACCATTGTTTTACCTTCCCCAGGCACCTCAAAACCGCTTTCCCAAGACAAAGCGATTAGAGTTTTGTGGCAGTCACCTCTCCTGTGTTTGTGAAAAAGATGGCAAGGAGAGCAGAAAAAGTAAAGAGCTGTGAAATCAGAACTTGGGTGCCCTTCAGTACACTGCCAATTGTGTGACTTGGGACACTAATGTTCCCTGGGGCTACTATTGCACATCTTACAGACAGTTTCACACTTAGAAACACATTTTTCTTATCTATTTTATAAAATAACACTAGTTAATACTTAAAACTCTGAATTTTTAGACAAAAGCAAATTATCCGATTTGAATATCCTACTCTATCTTTCACATTTCTAAATACAAAGCTGTCTATGACTTACCTTTCCAGTTTTTGCTGCAGAACTTTTATTTCCTCTTTCAACTTTCGAATACACTCTCTTTTACTTCGAACAAGCTCTTTGCTCCTGTACATGTACCTAAGCAAATAATAATCCCACAAACACAATTTACATTTAAAAACATTAATGACACAAAGTTTCAGCAAACTTGGGATACAAGGAAACTGCCTTAATCAGACAAAGGATATCTATGAAAACACAGAGCTAACATCATGTTTAATGGTGAAAGACTGAAAGCTTTCCCCTAGTATCAGGAACAACCCAAGAATGCCCACTCTTGCCTCTTCTATTCAATGTTTTACTAGAGGCATAGCCAGTGCAGTAAGGTAAAAAAAAGAAGTAAAAGTCATACAGACAGAAAAGGAAGAAGTAAAGCTGCCTTTAGTTGCAGATAACATGATCATGTACATAGGAAAAGTCAAGGAATCTATGAAAATGCATCAGAACTAACAAGTGAATTTCTTAGTAAGGTCAAAAGATGCAAAGTCAATTTAAAAAGAAAGAGGAAAAAAATCTATTGCATTTCTGTATACTTGTAAAGAACAAACAAAAAGTAAAGTTTTTAAAAAAGCCTTATAATAACATCAAAAGCAATAATTATTTAGGGATAAACAATCGGATATGTTCAAGAACTGTACACAAAGAATTATAAATCACTGTTGAGAGAAATTAGCAAAGACTCAAGTAAATGGAGCTGTACCATATTCATAGATTGAAGGACTAAAAATTGTTAAGATGTCAATTTCCCCAAATTGATCTATAGGTTCAACACAGTCCCAATCAAAATCCTAATAGCTATTAGGGGTTTTGACAGGCTGCTTCTAATATTTAGATAGAAATGGATCAGAATAGCCCAAACAATTTTTTAAAAAGAATAGCAAAGTGGGAGGTTTACACTACCTGATGTCAAGATTTACAATAAAATCACAGTAGTCAGGTGGTTTGTGACCACCTAGAAGGGTGGGATAGGGAGGGTGGGAGAGAGGGAGACGCAAGAGGGAAGAGATATGGGAACATATGTATATGTATAACTGATTCACTTTGTTATAAAGCAGAAACTAACACACCATTGTAAAGCAATTATATTCCAATAAAGATGTTAAAAAAAAATCACAGTAGTCAAGACAATGTAGCACTGGCATAAGATTATACAATAGAATAAAACCTCCAGAAAAAGGCCTACAAATACAAGTTCAACTAATTTTTGAAAAAAGTACCAAGGTAATTCAATGGGGGAAAAGAGTCTTTTCAGCAAATGATGCTGGAATAATTGGACATCCGCATGCTGCCTTACGCACCCTGCAAAAAAATCCCCTTACCTCATACCATATATGAAAATGAACTCTAAATGGGTCATAGACATAAACATAAGAGTTAAAATTACAAAATTTCTGGAAAAATATCGAAGAAAACCTTTGTGACCTTGGGTTGGCAGATTTCTTAATTAGAACACAAAAACCACAAACTATAAAAGGGCATTTGATACATTAGACTTCATCAAAACCAAAAACCCCTACTCTTCTAAAAATACCAGTAAAGAAATGGAAGAGACAAGTAGAGTTAGAAAATATTTGGATTTGTATCTAAAATATATAAAGAACTCTTACAACTCAGTATGAACACAACCAACCAAATTAAAAAGTGGACAAAAGATATGAACAGACACTTCACCTAAGAAAATATACAAATGACCATTAATTAAGCACATGAAAATATGGTCAACATTGTTAGTTATCAGGGAACTATAAATCAAAAGAAAAATAAAATCCTACAAACCCAAGAGAATGGCTAAAACTTAAAAGACCGATAATTCCAAGTATTGTTGAGGACTTGGAGCAAATGTTAACTCTCATACACTGCTGATAGGAACGCAAAACTGTACAGCCACTTTAGAAAACAGTTTGGTAATTTCTTATAAAGTTAAAAATATACTTTTCATACAAGAGCAATCTCACTCCCAGGTATTTTACCCAGAAGCACTAAAAACCACACCAAGACTTCTATGTGAAAGTTCACAGCAGCTTTATTCATAATATCCTAAAACTGGATACATTTGAAATGTCCATCAACTAGTTGATGGAAAAAATATTGTGGTACCTCCATACAATGTAATACTACTCAATAACATTAAGAAAGAAATCACTGATATATGCAACAACATGGATGAATTCCAAATACATTATTCTAAGTGAAAGATGACGGCCACAAGAGGGCTCATACTGAATATTAATGCCCCTAATTATGACATTCTAAAAATGACAAAAGTACAGGGCCAGAAAACAAGTGGTTGCCTGAAGGTGGAGAGAAGGAACTGACTGCAAAGGGGCACGAGGGAACCTTCTGGGTGATGGAAATGTTCTATACCTATATCACCTTCCGGGTGATGGTGGTATTACTTGGCTGTATACATTCGTTGAAATTCATCAGCTGTACACCTAAGAATGGTAACATTTCTTTGTATGTAAACTATATGTCAATAAAACAGACTTTAAGAAGATTAAAATTCTATAATGTAAGTCTGTCTAGGATTTTTTTCTTTTTTCAGGAATACAAACAGTATTAAATGAGAAAGAAATACACAGCAGCTACTCCAGATACTGTTCACCAGACAGCAGGGCTTTCACCTGAAGCCTAGCTACTCAAATTGTGGTCCAGAGATCAGAAGCATCAAACAGCATTGCCCTGAGAGCTTCTTAGAAATGCAAACTCTTAGGTCGCAACCTAGATCCACTGAATCCAAATATGTATATTATCAAGAGCTCCAGGTGAGTCCTATGTACAATACACTTAGTATATGCTCACTTCTACTGCTACAACACATTAAGAAGACAATCAACCACAGAACTCACCTGTCCATATAAATGATCTGAGGAAATTCCAGTTTGTTGTGAATTTTCTCTGGCTGACCAAGGGACTGATTGAACTCAAATCTTGAGAGTTCAAAGGTCAACACTGGAGGTAGTTTTGTAAACCAGCGCTATGTCAGGCGTAGAAATGCGGGAGAGAAAAGTTAATTTTAGGAAATAGCAACAGCCAGATTTAAACTATCCCTCATCAGACTTTCTTCCTTTGGTAAATCAAACTCATGCTAGAGTTCTTTTTGTTTTTACTCCAAACAGTAAAATGACCACTTAGAATCATGCCTTCTTAGAGAATATGGTTAAACACTTCTCAAGACTCCAAATTTACAAGCCAGTGAACAACATTTTAACTCAACTATCATTGTCAGATATGACGACCCTTAAATATGTGAACTTCACCAAGAATCTACACATCATTCACTGCACCATCAGTATTCAAGAGGTTTAAAACCTGGAGAAAATGGCTAGCCTAACCAAAGAATTAGAAATTGTCCAGAAAGATTAATATGTGTACCTATACTATATACTATTTATTTACAGTCTATTAACCATAATTTGAATCCCCTTTATTTCTAAAAAGGAAACTTGAAATAGCTTCATGATTATGAGTTCTGAAGTTTCTGAGAAAATCTCTGGATTCCAAGAATTTACAGATCTCACAAAGGACTTACTCAAATCAACCTATAATGTTGCCTTGAGTTTCAAGAACAGAAAGCACTAAAATATAAAGAAGATCTCAACTGTCACTGATAGTAGATGAGGAAGAAGCTAAACCCGGAAAGGCATTTCTGTTCAATTCACCTGTATGCCAGAGGTCTGTATGAACAGCTTTAAAATGTTCCCTTTACCAAAGATGCAAATAGCTATATTCCCTCCACATACCCTTGTCAGCATGAGGTGAATCCAGACAGCCTGTCTGGCCACCTCAGAGCTATACCTAAATATGCACAATTTTCTTTCTTTTTTTTTAATAGAGAGGTCCCATTCTTGAATAGAGGTCTCCAGAGGTCTAAGTCGCTAATGAACACTCCTTGCCTTTTGTAAGAGCAAGCATCAGCTCTGCACAGATGGCACAGATGATATGCCTCCCAATCAGGAATTAATACTTTCCTTGGAAAGCTAGGGAGGCAGTAGCTCTCTCCCAGTTCCAACACTGCTCTACAGCTAATACACTTTTAACAAGGCTCAAGTCAGGCTCCCTATTTAATTCAAGAAAGATTTTCTTTCTCTTATAAGTAATTACTGAGTTGGACTCATATAAGGCACAATTCTGTTCAAAATGTATGATGAAAGGAGAATAATCCAAGCTGTGTGGTGTTGGCAATTATGCTACAATGTAAGTAATTCTTAACGGGAACTTTGAGATATTAATTACCCTTGCTTGTAATTCCCCCTTTCTTTCCAACCCACAAAAATAAATAAATGAATCTTACATTTAAAAAATTTTAAAGCAAAGGCAGAATTTACAACTGAGAAAAGTAAACACTATAATAGGGAAAATATTCTAAATGGCATACCATAGGAGTTAATCACTGTACTTTTACCCTCCGAAAATATGGAGGCAGTGGTTCTCCCTACTCAGGTACAGGTAGGCTTCAACAGAAAGAGAGAAACTTGATCATACTTAAAACGTCAGAAGCAGCATACAACCTTTATACGATTAACTCAAATTCATACAAGAATTTATTCATCAAACACTAAGACTCACTAACTCTTATCAACTCATGAGAGACTTCAGACTAGTTCAAGTCCTGTTAGTGTAAAGTTATTTAATATGTGATGTGAAAACAGTTTGCCCAAAAGCTCAGTCCTATTTAACTGGCTTTGTCTTGGCAAAGCAAATAAAAATATCCAACTCACCTCTTGTCCATATTTCACTGAATGATCGGAAGGAAGCAGCTCAATGTCACCCTCCACCATGGCCCCTTCCAAACATTCGTCTAAGTTGCGATAACCATTTACCTGAAGGGGATACTGGCCGAAGGTCTCATTGTTACAAAAGGGCTTCCCTAGGCAAAGAAACAGATTGCTTTTTAAAAGACATCACTACTGCTATCGAAAGCTTTTTTCCTGGCACCACACAGACAGTATCTTCTTAATTCAGCAACTTGCTGAGAACTGGTTACAAGTATACTTAGCCGGGATGGCTACCTCTAATGAACCAGCGGATCCAGGCATAGATCATTAACAACTGCTAACATCACAAAAAGAAAGACAACCAACTATGCCTCCTGGTCAAAGACTGTCCCACCACCTGTGAGTTAGTCTTGACTAATTAAAAAGCCTTACCTGAATCTGGTCAAACTCTAGATCCAACTATCAAGTTACAAAAAGAGGAGCAAAGAGGAACATGTTAAACTATATCACAGATACGCAAGCAGCAAAATTTTAGACTGTAGAGAATATAAGAGAACAAACAACCTAATTTCTTAAAAAATGTATTTCAAGGAAGAAAGAATGGACGGAAGGGACAGTCTGCAGATTTTGAAAAGAACTTAAAAGATCAATCATAAATGAACCACATTTGCATCCTGATTAAAACAAACTGTAAAAAAGTATACATATGGGGAAGTGTATTTATTTTTACATATGTAAAATTATATATTTATATACACATGAAATTGTAAAACGAATTGGGCGTTTGAACACTTGACTAGTTATATGATATCAAGAAATGCTGTTTTTTGGGAGTGACGGTGGATTGGATTTTTTTTTTTTGGCCACACGGCATGGCATGCAGAATCTTAGTTCCCTGACCAGGGATTGAACCGATGCCCCCTGCAGTGGAAGCACAGAGTCTTAACCTCTGGACCACCAGGGAAGTCCCTGGATTAGACTGTTTTACAAAGCCTATCAGAGGGGTAAAAGAAGACAGGTGTTAGATGGAGAATGACTGGCCATGTGTCCAACATGCAGCTTAGATAAGCCCCTAGAGTAGACACACTTTTGGCAGCCTGACTCAATGAAACCTTGAGATTAGATAAAACAACAGAGAATACTGATTAACATCAGTGTGTGTCTGACATTAATACCAGATTTAGGCTGTGCAAATATTACACAATTCAATATAGCAACTCTGAGACGAACACTGTGCCCGTTTTACAGATGAAGAGACTGAGGATCCAGGATCTCATGTAACTTGTCCACGATCACACACATACTAAGAGGCAGAACCAGTATTCAGACCTGCATTTGTCTGACTCTCAAGCCATTTCACAGTAATACAGATGTGGTCACAAGTCTAGAATTAACATTTAGAGCAGAGAATTTACCTTCATGAATCCCTTCAGTGAGGAAAGTACCGTAGAATAGCTGCACCATTGGATTTTCAGATTTGTTCCTGGGATTGCTGCTTTTAAAACAAGGAAACAATTCTGTATCATTTGGATCAGATAAGCAATACATTAAGCCAAACCAGCATTCAAAAGCAAAAATAATACATTTTCATCAACCCTCAAAGATCTACGTATGCTCTAAAATAAGTAACGGATTAGTTCAGTTCAAAAACTCATTGAATAGCCAGGGCATGGAAGCAACCTAAGTTTCCATCGACAGATGAATGGATAAAGAAGATGTGACACATATATACAATGGAATATTACTCACCCATAAAAAGAAATGAAATTGAGTTATTTGTAGTGAGGTGGATGGACCTAGAGTCTGTCATACAGTGAAGCAAGTCAGAAAGAGAAAAACAAATACCATATGGTAACACATTATATATGGAATCTAAAGAAAAAAATAAAATGGTTCTGAAGAACCGAGGGGCAGGACAGGAATAAAGATGCAGATGTAGAGAATGGACTTGAGGACACGGGGAGGGGGAAGGGTAAGCTGGGACGAAGTGACAGAGTGGCATGGACATATATACTACCCAATGTAAAATAGCTAGCTAGTGGGAAGCAGCTGCATAGCACAGGGAGATCAGCTCGGTGCTTTGTGACCACCTAGAGCGGTGGGATAGGGAGGGTGGGAGGGAGACGCAAGAGGGAGGCGATATGGGGATATATGTATATGTATAGCTGATTCACTTTGTTATAAAGCAGAAACTAACACACCATTGTAAAGAAATTATACTCCAATAAAGATGTTAAAGAAAATTAAAAAACAAAAACCCCTCATTAAACAAGTATATACCCAGCACTGTACCAAATTCTGGAGACACAAAGGCAATACAGGCATGATCCCTGGCCTTACAGAACTGCAAGTCTAACAGGGGAGTCATACATGCAAATACATGTGTGTGTGTACATTCAATATATACATCTATACCCAGTGACAGAAATATATAAGGTATAGAAGTCATATAAAGGTAAGAATGAACCCTCTTGTTCAGTTTTCCAAATGAATATGAAAATGTTTTCCTGGTGGCACAATAGAGATGGAATGAAAACAGCCTATTTCTATAAGCCTATCTTAAATTAACTATGTAAGATGCTATTTGGAAAGCTGTTTTATGTGTTTAAAAAAAAAACTTAGGAAGCAAGTATCTCTGCATCTGTATTTGGCAAGGGCTATTTATATTCTTTGCTTTGAATTTTACTTCTGTCAGTGACTGAAATAATTAAATTAAATGTATTCATATTATACCTCCATTCTCACATCAAGGATTGACTTCTATCTTTCAATACTTTTACAGCACAGGTGATGACTTTTAAAAAGTTAACAGTTATGACCCTTTTAGAAAAAAAGTTACAGATTAATATGATTATCTACAGGGGGAAAACCAAGGGCAAGGGGGATAAACAATGACAAATATGAGTGGTTACCCCACAGGGTTTGGTAAAAATCAGCAATTTCTACTTGAGAAGAAGAATTTCCCCCCAAATCATAATTCTCACTGGCCCGCTGTGAGTAGGAAGGATGTACAAACAAATCCTCAACACTCACTTAACATTAACAGCTAGCTGGAATGCGTCCTCTAGCCAATCCAGGAGCTTGTGTGTGAATTCACTCACATCTTGCTGTAACAGACGCACAAATTGCATGAGTTAGACCCAACAGTATACTTAGGGAAATGAAAATATGCCCTTATCCCACCAATGGTTAAGATTCTATTACTACAAAGGACTTCTTTTTTAGGTCCAAATGTCGTGAAGATACAAGGAACATTGGAACCCAGCTGCTGCAGACAACACACAAGACCCATTGGGCGATTTCTGATTAGAAGGAAATGGGAACACTACCCCTTCCAGCCACATCTATTTGTAACAAACTAACAAAATCTTCCAGTTAGGCCTTGAAAAAAAGGTCCAAAGAACAGACTGAAGTTCTCTAGAACAATATGAGATCTGAATGGAGAAAGGAAACCTTTATGAAATGTTTTGAGAATTTTGTAGAACTGCAGGACCTTTAGACAAATAGATAAAAAATGTAATTTTATGAAGAAGAAGCTGCTCTAATAGTGATAGCTTTGATCTGAATAAGAGGTAGGGAAAGGAACGTACTAGAGTCTAGAAGAGAAAGACTGCTCAGAAAAGCTACTGAACTCAGGTTTAGATCGTTTTAAAAATAGGATTTCTATTTGGGCCATCCCAAGACAAAGGTGCAGACAAAGGACAGACTTTCCTTTTCTCGGTGACCCTCTGCCATGATTTACTGAGATATTTTCCAATCTCCTCCTTTCTACTTCAACAGCCCCTGGAAAATTCTATTCTTTCTACTATTTTTTCTTCTTTCCTTTAAAACAGCCAGCCTCCCCCACACAACACGTACATGCACACACTTTTTTTTACTTGTTCCTTAGGCATTACAAAGGGCAAAAGCAGGCACCCGGAGTCCTGCATAGTCACGTTCGTAGCTTATTACACAGCTGAAACAAGGCAACATCACAGTAGTAGTAACAAGGCATCATTGCAAACTCCAGAGTCGAGGGAAAGAACGAGGACTATGGGCTTCCTGTACCTGCTGCTCCTCAGGCGATCGGAATGCTCCCTTTAAGAGGTCCAGGGCTGCTGAAGGGTCTACAAACTTGCGATTTGATCCCATCATCAGAGCAAACAAATACTGAAGCTCCTGCATAAACACGATATTTCTCTTTTCCTGCAGGAAAGATAGCGATGTGTACTCTTATGACCTCATATTTGGAAAATTTGAACACATAAAGAAAAAAGTGGTCAACAATCTCTAATTTATATTTACAAAGTTCTAGATTGGAATCAGGTCTCAAACTGTTATAGGTACTCTGATAAAGTCTGTGTAGGGGACTGCCCTAAACTCGAGAATATCTATGTAGAAGCCAGAGAGAGAATAATGTCAGAAAGCAAAAGCGTTTATTTTCTAAAACCGCTGCCATCCCTCCTTTTGGGAAAGGCATCACCAAGGGAAATCCTGGGAAGGGTTAGATCTCAGCAGGAGGCTATATCCTTTGGCAAGAGTGGACTAAAGACTCTTCTAAGAAGGCCCAGGCCTCCCGGCATCATGTCATCCACTCGCATCCCTCAGCGCAAGCGACTAAAGGAGCCTGGAGAAGGCGCAAACAGACAGGGATTTCTAAATCTCCCACCCAGAGGCAGAAAAGCTGAGGCCATCAGGGTGACCTGCCACTTTCTTAGAACTGTTTTCCTAATTTTATTCCTGCTTAACTTTACATTATTTCTTGTCACAAAGAAAGAAAAAGAGCCATTTGGAAATGAAAACAAATGTTGCACAAGCCAAAGAGCATCACAGTAACCAGCTTTAACCAAAATTAAAAGGCCTTTGGGAAGAATGGGACTAAACAACAGTGAAGATTCCTTGACACCAATTTACCGTGTGACTTGGACAATTTTCAAGTACATTCTGTGGTAGGCTATAGCTGAGGACAAGTCTTCGGAATTCAGGCAACTGAAACAGAGACTGAAATAAAGAAATGGATTAATAGCCTTTCTTTCAAAATAACTGCAGCAAAAAAATATTTTTTACCTTAAAAGTATGTATAACTGTCAACCTAGTAATTCTACTATGTCTAAGGAAATAATAATGGCTACACATAAAAATTTCGCCAAAAGAATGTTAATCCTTTTTAGGAAAAAACTAGAAAAAACCTAATGGCTAGCAGGAAAAGATTAAATAAACTATAGTACATCTGTATAATGGATTATTATATAGTCATTAAAATAATACTGTAGAAACAATGCTTTCATAAAAGGACAACTACACAGTAAAAATGAGTGATCAAGAGCTACATGTATCAACACAGATGTATCTCAGAAATATTCTGTGTGAGAAAAAGGTGTAGAAAGATAGAGTATTATATTGTTCATAAGAAGTTTAATCATATAAAACAACATGATACACTGTTTAGGGTTACATACACCTGTGGTTGTATCTGTGTGAAGGGGGTGGTGGTATGACGGGCGATGGGTACAATGGGGACTTAACAGTACAGGGATTTGAAACATTTCTTTCTAAAGCTTTACTATTCTCCACTCTTTGCCTTAAATACTGTATTTTAAGAAATTTTAACAGATATCTCTGGCTAGCAGAATTAGGGAAAGGAATTCCTTTTTACTGTTTGTAAATCATACATTTTTCCAACTACAAATATCTTTTGAAAGTTAATGTTTTAAAAAATCTCTTTATGGGCTTCCCTGGTGGCGCAGTGGTTGGGAGTCCCCCTGCCCATGCAGGGGACACGGGTTTGTGCCCCGGTCTGGGAGGATCCCACATGACGCAGAGTGGCTGCTGGGTCCGTAAGCCATGGCCGCTGAGCTGCGCATCCGGAGCCTATGCTCCGCAACGGGAGAGGCCACAACAGTGAGAGGCCCGCGTACAGCAAAAAAAAAAAAAAAAAACCTCTTGTATGAATATAACTCCTCATCCCAACATAATCCTCAGATGAAAAGCCCTCCAGCCCACAGACTGGAACTCTTGAAGCAGCATCCTAGGTGGACTATAAGCCTCCGACTTCCCCCACTCCACGGCAAGCTCTACCGGGATTCAGCCAATAGGAGGAGTGTACACCTGGACTGGGAACTTACGTCGGGTTAGGATGTGATACCAAAGTTCTATCTGGAGCCGGGGCTGGGATGCTCAGCTCTACAAGCAGCCCCATCTCTTCTCTTCCCACCTCCCATGTCTACCTAGCGCATCTCCATTCCTCCTGGTTTCATCCCTACTCGGCTGACTATCCCGTAACATGTTCCAGCACTTCTGGTCTACCTTGAGAAAACTGGCCTTACGTTCTCAAGTCCCTTCACTCCACTTCCTCACCTTCACCAAAATCTGGCTTTTCCCAAAGATGCTATTATTCTTAAAAACTACAACAGTGTGAGCTGATGTTACTCATTTCCCAAACCAATATCAACTTGATCCTCCAACATCTGCTTCTTCTCCTGTAGTCTCTGTATCACTAATTACATCCTCCTCCTCCAGGCATCAAAGTTTAGAACTTCAGAATAATCGTTGACTCCTTTCCCTTTATCAACCATTTACATCCAGTAAGAAGTCCCTTGCACTCTGCCTCTGGGGCGCTATTTTATTCATAACCACCTCCTCTCTCAGTCCCTATCACCTGCTCTAATCAAACTCCCATCACTGCTCACCTGGATCACGGCACATCGTCTCCCTGCCTCTAGAACCTCCTCTGTATCAGCCCACTCTCCACACAGCTCCTTCTAACTATCTTTCTAATGTAACCAAAATAAAGCACCTGATTCACTGAAGACTGTCATATGGTGAGAGCTCTGCCATCCTTACTCGGTGACTTTGGTCAGTACCCAATCCACAGGACATCCTGTCAGCTCTGCCTTGGGAATAAATCAAGATTCCAACCTCTTCTCTATTTCCACGGCTACCAGCCTGGTCCAGGGCAGCACGGCCTCTCAGTGATGACTGCAGCGGCCCCCTTCATAGGTCTCTCCACTTGTATCCGCGCCCCTCCATTCTGCTCTCCTCACAGTGGCCCGAGGGAGCCTTTTAAAACTCGAGTCAGAGTCCATTACTCCTCTGCTCAGAACCCTCATGACTCTCCATCTCACTCAGAGCAAAAGACAAGTTACCTCTCCAGCCCCACCTCCAGTGATCCTTGCTTCCGCTCCTAGCATTCCTGCCACTCGGGACTCTGATGTCCTGTGAACACGCCAAGATCACTCCCACCTTGTGGCCATTGTTTGGTGCTTCCCCTTCTATACGGAATGCTCTCCCACGACAGTTGCCTGGCTCACTCCCTCGCCTGCTGCGTCCAGGGCAACTGCTCCAATCTCATCCCCTCACGCGGCCTAACCTAACATCGTAGTTTATGTTGGAACCTGCTCCCGTCCCTCCTGCGGCAATTCCAATCTCCCATACCCTGCTCTCTTTTCTATCACACTGACCAGAGTTTAACATACTATATAAACATCTATGTAGTTAACTAGTTAGTTTTTCAACTATTTATTGATTCCTATTTCAACTATTTATTTTCTATTTATTGTTCCTTGTCTGTCTTGCCTCACAAGAATCTAAATCCCTAAGGGCAAGTCTCTGTCTTGGTTTGGTTCACTCCTATATCTCAAGGGCTTAGAACAGTGCTAGGCACACAGCAGGAGTCCAATTCACATTTTCTGAGGGAACACAGGTACTTTTGTTCAGCCGAGGGACCCCCCCGGCTCCCATGAGCATCTTACGTCTCATGACCTATTCCTCCACTCCATCTCTACATACCCAGGATATGTCAATACTGGAAACACTGCCGCTTCTCAGATCACAAATTCAGAAAAACCTCCTCTTGAACCATAACCTGTCTTCTGGCTCATTTGTTCAATGACCCACAGGACACCTGTGCTTTGACGTCATCAGGAACCCAAGCAAACAGACCTCTTTCCTGTCCTCCCTTTCTGTCTTCATTTCTCCCTCTCCCCAGCTTTGATTCCGTGGTCTCTACCCATCTTTCATTAAATTCTCAAACTGCTCTTTTTTTTTGAAACAATCTCTTAGTTTTTATTTATTTATGTATTTATTTATTTGGTTGCACTAGGTCTTAGTTGCAGCATGCAGGCTCCTTAGCTATGGTATGCGAACTCCTAGTTGCAGCATGCATGTGGGATCTAGTTCCCCAGACCAGGGATTGAACCCGGACCCCCTGCTTTGGGAGCGCGGAGTCTCATCCACTGCGCTGTGCCACCAGGGAAGTCCCTCAAACTGCTCTTTTGTCCTTTCACCATACCCAGCAAATCCTCCAACTTAAATGAATTTAATTTTCCACTTAAGCGTTTTGGAGAACTGCTAAGAGAAGAAGTCCCGATCAAACAGGACATGTGGATACCACTATACATTTAAGGTCTACAACCTCACGGAGACCTTCACATTTTCAGAAATCCTACCACTGTATTCTGGCGCCAACTGGTTTCCCGCTGTTTACAACAACCATTTAAACTTTCACTCCCTTTAAAACCTGATTCTGTCACTCTTGCACTCTGCCTCAAAAAATGGCTGCTTATTTCAGAGGAAAAAACGACTACTAGGAACTATTTCCACTTTAACTGGCAGTCATCATTTCCTCCTTGTCCTCTCCCGTTACCCTCTTGCCCTCTTGCTGTTGGAGGCCAAGCCCTCCCCACACGCCCTGCTCTCTGTCCTGTCCTCCCATGCTTTCTCAGAAGCCTTTCTCAGTCATCCCCTCCATAGGCTCGCTCCTTTCACCATCTCTCACAGGAGGGAAGTGAATCCAGGGAAGGGTCTCGGTCTCAATCTCAATCTCTCCCTCTCTCTCAAAAGGAAAGAACTGACTCGTGTCCCTCATTCCCCAAGACCTTCCTACATCCTATTCTCAATGCAGAGGCCAGTGAGCCTCTTAAAATGGAAGTAGGATCGCAGCACTTGTCTGCTCCAAACCTTCCAATACTTTCCCACCTCACGTGATTCCTGAACCCGCATCGTGACTCCACGCTCCCCCTCCCCCGCCCCGCCTCCACCACCTCCCTGCACTCACAGCCGTCTGTTCCCCCTCCTCGGTCACTCAATTCCAGGCTTCTCCCTATTTCTCAGCTCCTGACCTGAGTCTCTGTACTTGCTGTTCCCTGTCTGCAGTGTCCTCTATATAATTATATGAAACATTCTTCATGGAACTACATGGCTCATTCCCTCGCCTAAGTCAGGCCTCTACTCAGATGCCCACCTTAGCAGAAAGGCCATACGTAACCCCCCTATATAAACAGCACCCCTTCCCTCTCTAGCTGAACCCTTTCTAGCCCCTCTTGCCCCCATTCATTCATCTTTATAGCACTTACCGCCACCTGATATATATTTTGTTTCCTGTCGGTCCCACTCTTTTCCAAGTAAACTCCATGGGAGTGAGGGCTTTGTTTTATCCACTGCTGTTTCCCCAGTGCTAAAACAGTCCAGGCACAGAGTAAGCTGAAGGAACCCATGGATTTTATGTGTGTAAACGGAGGGTTCCATTTTTGGCTAAGCAGCTGGGTCGGTGTCAAGTACTGTGAAGGAGAAGCCGGCAGGGCGGGATCAAGTGCTACACTGCAGCCACGTTAAGCTTAAGAGGCAACACGCTCCCCAGGGGAATTCATCCTCTAGCTTGGCTTTATCACCATCTACATGCTACTGATTCCCAGAACTATATCTGCAGCCCAGATCTTTTTACTGAACAACAGATTCACATAGATAACTGCCTACACGGTATCTCCACGTGGACCCTCAAACTCAGCATGTATAAAACGAACTGAAATCCCCCGTTTAACACTCACGCAAATTATTCCTCCTCCAGTGTTAAATGGCACTATCGTCCACCTGGTACCTCAAGCTAGAAACTTGCCGTCTTTCTCAGCCCCTCCTGCACGTATCCCTACCCGGTTGCTTATCAAATCCTATAGATCTGATCTCCTAAATACCTCGTGAATGCTTTGACTCCTCCCTTCCATGGCTTATGCCACTTCTCTGTTCCAGGCCACCATCATCTCCTTCCTGCCTGGTCATTTATGATAGCCTCCCAAAGACTGATTTCTCCTTATTAGCTCTTGCTCTGCTGTAATACAGCATTCACCAAAACACCTCCTCAACCTATTTATAACCACAGAAGATTCTGTTTTCAGTACTGACCAAGTTAGACACAAGAGCATCTAGGTCAAAAACACAAGAAAGCAACCAAAACACAATAATGCCATGGGGAAAACCCTCCATTTTTATTTATCTGTTTCCTTTTTTTTAAAGCTATGTTTCTCACATTTCAGTTTAATAAATTACAAAATCGTTTCCAGAAGACACAGTTGTCTCTTAATACCATACCTGAATAACAGCACTAAACCAACATGTATTGCCAACATTTTTCAGCCCAACGGGCCAACCATCAACTCGCCTCCAGTCATTGGGATTGGGATTTTCTCCCCAGACTTCACAGCGTTTTCTCTTTGAGCGTTTAGTTTCTGCAGAGGTTGCCTCGTGCATCCTATATTGTGCCAACATATCACACATCAAAAAAGAAAAGAGTTAAACAACAATATACTATATGGAGGATGTAGGTAAGCTTTCACAGGTAACTCAAAATGCCAGATAAACTATTTACTGGGTAACCACTGGCTATATAATAACTATAAGGTTGCAACATAAGTGAAAAGGTTTAAACATCAAGTTGTTAATCCTGCCATAACAGAGATTATTACTAACAAGGGCCCTGATGGAACTGAGTTGAGACTCAAGACTATTTATGGCTCCCATATTAAAAGTTTTACATTTCAACAATAGTGCCTTATTGAGATAAGAGGCACTGAAAGAGGCAAGAGAGACACTCTGCTAAAGATGAGAGCCTTGAAATTGCTTAGCACACAAACCATGGCCCTATGTTTCCCTGAAAGAAACAACCTGGCAGTATGAGGGGATAAACATGTCTGGAAACTGATTGGGCACCAATGGAACTGGATATCTGTGAACAATACCAGACAATCACCAAATCAGTACCAATTCAAAACATATATCCTCCTAGTCCTAGGGGAGCTGAGTGATAACTTTCATTTTCAATAGCCAACAACAAAACATTCAAAGTTTACAAAGGCTCAAAGTTAATAAAGAGAATACATATTTATCAGATATTTGCCCTAGACAGCTTTTCCCCACGAGCAAATGTGAACTACAAAACCTTGCAGGCTTCTACTCAAAGACCACAGGCTGCAATAAGACCCTTATCATATTTAGCTTCTTCAAAAGTGAACCAAAGAGTAAGTAAGCGAATGTGAATTTAAACTTTCTCATAAAAGAAATTTCATTTAGGTGCAATTAAAGAAGCTTGGCAGAACTGTTTCAAAGAGATACTGCCTTTGATCTACACACTAATGTGCAGAGCAAAGACTATAAATTAAATCAATAACCTGTTAAGATCTCTTCCATCAGCTTGAATTTTGGGGGACTCCAGCAGACTTAAAGCAATGGCGGCCTGAAGATCATCTTTGTTATCATGAGTAAGGTCTATTACTTCTGTAAGATAAATAGAAATTTAATTAGTCTACATGCAGGAAACATTGCCTTTCTGTTTGTATTGTAGGAAAAAAGGTAAAAGCACTCACAAAATTAGATACACTCCCTAACTCTCAATACAATGGCTCTTCTGTGTAAAAACAACTTTATTACTCTATGCTAGAATCAAATGAATAACTTACAGCTACACTGTAACCTTATGATTAGCTAACAGTACAGTAATAACAAGCTGCTAAAATGCAATGAGTCAAATACCCCCTTTTGCAGCCTTACTTCACAGAGTCAGAAATATATCCCGTACCTGTAGGTTAAATAGTCTCTTTACTTACCATTGTAAACTATCAGCTAAAAGTTGAACATTCAAAGAATGGATATTTTCAATCTCACACAAACTATTCTAGAGAACAGAGGATATACTCCTCAACTCATTTTACGAAGTCAGCATAACACCTTGGTATATCACAAACCAAGCAACAACAGTAAGAGAGAGGAAAAATGACAAACTCACGCATGATCACAGATGCAAAGAGCCTGAACAAAAGCAAACAGAATCCTGCTAACACACCAAAAGAGATTATATATTAAGACCAAGCTGAATTCACTGTAGGAAGGAAATACTGAGTTAATGTTTGAAAACAGACCAGGAAAATCCACTATCTTAACAGTTAAAGGAAAAAATGATCATCTCAATAGATACAGAAAAAGTATTTTATAACATTCAACCTCCATTAAGGAATAAAAACTCCAAGCCAAGTAGGAAGAGAAAAGAATATTTTTAGACTGAGAAAGAATACCCATGGAAAGCCCACAGCAAACTTTACACTTAATCGTGAAATGTTACATGCATTTCCTTTAAAACCAAGACTAAGACAAAGATGTCTGTTGTTGAGGGCTTTTATTCACCATGGTTCTGAAAGTTCCAGGCAGTGTGATAACAAAATAAAATAAATTTTAAAAAATAATAAAGATTGCAAAATAAGAAACAAATCTGTCATAATTCACAGATAATGATCACCTACAAGGGAAACCCAAAATAATCTATAGAAAACAGTTATAATTAATAAGAGATGGTTAACACCATTGTAAAGCAATTATACTCCAATAAAGATGTTAAAAAAAAAAAGAGATGGTTAGATAAAAGATCAATGAACAAAAGTTGAATGAATTTCTATATATGAGCAATGAAATACTTAATTTATAAAGAAAAAAACCACAAAGAACACAAAACAAAAAATCAAGACCTTGTGCTACTGGCATAAGAACTAACATATGTATCGATGGAACAGAATGAGTGGGACTGAACTGACAGTCCAGGAATAAACCTCACAGTTATAGTCAACTGATCTTCAACACAGGTACCAAGACAATTCAATAGGGAAAGAGTGGCTTTTAACCCCTCCTTCACATCATTTACAAAAATGAACTCAAAAGTGGATCAAGCCCTCAAGATAAGAGCTAAAACTACAAAACTCTTAGAAGTAAACAGGTATAACTTCATGACCTTGGATTGGACAATGGCATCTTCGAGATGACAATCAAAGCACAAGCAGTGAAAGAAAAGATTGGTAAATCTGACATCGTCAAATAAAAATCTTTGGGCTTCAAAGGACACCATCAGGATAGTGAAAAGACAGCCCACAGAATGAAAGAAAAATTTTGCAAATCATGTATCTAGTAAGGAACCTATATACAGACTGCATAAACTCCTGCAACTGAATAATAAAAAGACAAACAGCCCAACTTTAAAAATAGGAGAAGCATTTCATTAGACATTTCACCAAAGAAGATACACAAATGGCCAATAAGCACACGAAAAGATGCTCCACATCATTAGCCATTAAGGAAATGCAAATCAAAGCCACAATGAGATTATCATTTCACACCCACTTGGATGGCTAAATAACAAATGTTGGTGGAGATGTAGAGAAGTTAGAACCCTGTGTAGTGCTGGTGGGAATGTAAAATGGTGCAGCTGTTGTGGAAGTTAGAAGAATGGAGGCTGGCAGTTCTCCAAAAAGTTAAACATAAAAAGTTTCATGACATTGATTTCTTGGATATGACACCAAAAGCACCAACAAACAAAAACAAAAATCAACAAATGGGACTAAATCAAACTTAAAAACTTTAAAGCATGAAAGGACACAATCAACAGAGTCAAAACGCAACCTACGGAATAGGAGAAAATAATTGCCAATCATGTATCTGATAAAGGGTTAATATCCAGAGTATATAAACAACAACAAAAAATCAACTAATCTGATTTTAAAATGGGCACAAGGCTTGAAGAGACATTTCTCCAAAGATGATATAATATGGATAACAGACATATGAAAACATGCTCAATGTCACTAATCATCAGAGAAAATGCAAATTAAAACCACTATGTGATAATGCCTCACATCCATTAGAATGGCTATCAGAAAAACAAAACCCAGAAAATAACAAGTATTGGCGAGGATGTGGAGAAATTGGAACCCTTTTGCACTGTTGGCAGGATTATAAAATAGTGCAAATGCTACGGGAAACAGTGTGGAGGTTCCCACACTTTTTAAAAAATTAAAAGTAGAACTACCATATCATTGAGCAATCTCACTTCAGGGGATATATCCAAAATGAAAAACCAGGGTCTCAAAGAGCTTTTTGCACATCCACGTTCAAATGGCACTATTCACAAAAGCCAAGAGGTGGAAGCAACCCAAATATCCATTGATGGATAAATGGATAAACAAAATTTGGTATATACATACAATGGAATATTATTCAGCCTTAAATAGGAAGGAAATTCTAACGTGCTACAATCTGAATGAACTTTGAAGACATTATGTTAAGTGAAATAAGCCAGCTACTAAAGAACAAATACTGTATGATTCCACTTATATAAGGTACTTAGAGTAGTCAAAATCATAGAAAACAGAAAGTAGAATGGTGGTTGCTAGGAGCTGGGGGACGGGGTAATGGGGAGTTACTGTTTAATGGGTAGAGAGTTTCAGTCCTGCAAGACAAAAAAAGAGTTCTGGGAAGGCGGAAGATGGCGGAAGAGTAAGACGCGGAGATCACCTTCCTCCCCACAGATACACCAGAAATACATCTACACGTGGAACAACTCCTACAGAACACCTACTGAAGGCTGGCAGAAGACCTCAGACCTCCCAAAAGGCAAGAAACTCCCCACGTACCTGGGTAGGGCAAAAGAAAAAACAGAGACAAAAGAATAGGGACGGCACCTGCACCAGTGGGAGGGAGCGGTGAAGGAGGAAAAGTTTCCACACTCTAGGAAGCCCCTTCGCGGGCAGAGACTGCGGGAGGCGGAGGGGGGAGCTTCGAAGCTGCGGAGGAGAGCACAGCAACGGGTGCGGAGGGCAAAGCGGGGCGATTCCCGCACAGAGGATCGGTGCCGACCGGCACTCACCAGCCCGAGAGGCTTGTCTGCTCACCCGCCGGGGCGGGCGGGGCTGCGAGCTGAGGCCGGAGCGCAGGGAGAGGACTGGGGTTGGCGGCTTGAACATAGCCTGAAGGGGTTAGTGCACCACAGCTAGCCGGGAGGGAGTCCGGGGAAAAGCCTGCACCTGCAGAAGAGGCAGGAGACTTTTCCTTCCCTCTTTGTTTCCTGGGGCGTGAGGAGAGGGGTTTAAGAACGCTGCTTAAAGGAACTCCAGAGACGGGCGCGAGCCGCGGCTAAAAGCGCGAACCCGAGACGGGCGCGAGCCGCGGCTGAAAGCGCGGACCCCAGAGACGGGCGCGAGCCGCGGCTGAAAGCGCGGAATTCAGAGACGGGCGCGAGCCGCGGCTGAAAGCGCGGAATCCAGAGACGGGCGCGAGCCGCGGCTGAAAGCGCGGAATTCAGAGACGGCGCGCGCGAGCCGCGGCTGAAAGCGCGGAATCCAGAGACGGGCGCGAGCCGCGGCTGAAAGCGCGGAATTCAGAGACGGGCGCAAGCCGCGGCTAAAAGCGCGGACCCCAGAGGCGGGCGGGAGACGTTAAGGCTGCTGCTGCCGCCACCGAGGGGCCTGTGTGCGAGCACAGGTCACTCTCCACACCCCTCTTCCGCGGAGCCTGTGCAGCCCGCCACTGCCGGGTTCCCGGGATCCAGGGACAACTTCCCCGGGAGAGCGCACAGCGCGCCTCAGGCTGGTGCAAAGTCACGCCGGCCTTTGCCACCGCAGGCCCGCCCCGCACTCTGTGCCCCTCCGTCCCCGCCGGCCTGAGTGCGCCAGAGCCCCCAGTCAGCGGCTCTTTTAACCCCATCCTGTCTGAGCACAAAACAGACGCCCTCCAGCGATCTACACGCAGTGGCAGGGCCAAATCCAAAGCTTAGCCCTGGGAGCTGTGAGAACAAAGAAGAGAAAGGGAAATCTCTCCCAGCAGCCTCAGAAGCAGCGGATTAAAGCTCCACAATCAACTTGATGTACCCTGCATCTGTGGAATACCTGAATAGACAACCAATCATCCCAAATTAAGGAAGTGGACTTCAGGAGCAAGATCTATGATTTTTTCCCCTTTCCTCTTTTTGTGAATGTGTATGTGTATGCTTCTGTGTGAGATCTTGTCTGTATAGTCTTGCTTCCACCATTTGTCCTAGGGTTCTATCCGTCCATGTTTTTTTTTTTAATTTTTTTTTCTTAATAATTAATTTTAATAACCTTATTATACTTTACCTTCGTTCTTTCTTTCTTTCTTTCCGTCCTTCCTTCCCTCCTTTAGACAACGAATCATCCCAAATTGAGGAGGTGGTCTCTGACAGCAAGATTTAGGATTTTTCCCAATTTACCTCTTTTAGTGAGGGTGTATGTGTATGCTTCTGTGTAAGATTTTGTCTGTATAGCTTTGCTTCCAACATTTGTCCTAAGGTTCTTTCCGTCCCTTTTTTTTTTTTCTAAATAAGAAGTTTTTAATTCAATAACTTTATTATACTTTATTTTATTTTTACTGTATCTTCTTTCTTTCTGTCTTTTTTCCTTCTTTCCCTCCTTCCTTCCTTCCTCCCTCCCTCCCTCCCTCCTTTCTTTCCTTCTTGCCTTCTTTGCTTCTTTCTTTCTTTCTTCCTTCCTACCCTCCTTTCCTTCTTTCTTTCCTCATACTTCTACTAATTCCCTCTACTTTTTCTCCCTTTTATCCTGAGCCTGTGGATGAAAAGCTTTTGGTGCTCCAACCAGGAGGCAGGGCTCTGCCTCTGAGGTAGGACAGCCAACTTCAGGACACTGATCAACAAGAGACCTCCCAGCTCCACATAATATCAAACGGCGAAAATCTCCCACAGACCTCCATCTTAACACCAGCACCCAGCTTCACTCAACGACCAGCAAGCCACAGTGCTGGAAAACCTATGCCAAACAACTAGCAAAACAGGAACACAACCCCACCCATTAGCAGAGAGGCTGCCTAAAATCATAATAAGGCCACAGACGCCCCCAAACACACCACCAGACGTGAACCTGCCCACTAGAGAGACAAGATCCAGCCTCATCCACCACAACACAGGCACTAGCCCCCTCCACCAGGAAGCCTACACAACCCACTGAACCAACCTTAGCCACTGGAGACAGACATCAAAAACAGGAGGAACTACAAACCTGCAGCCTGCAAAAAGGAGACCCCAAACACAGTAAGATAAGCAAAATGAGAAGACAGAAAAACACACAGCAGATAAAGGAGCAAGATAAAAATGCACCAGACCTAACAAATGAAGAGGAAATAGGCAGTCTACCTGAAAGAGAATTCAGAATAATGATAGTAAGGTTGATCCGAAATCTTGGAGATAGAATGGACAATAGATTGGACAAAATGCAAGAATCAGTTAACAAGGACCTAGAAGAACTAAAGATGAAACAAGCAACGATGAACAACACAATAAATGAAATTAAAAGTACTCTAGATGGGATCAATAGCAGAATAACTGAGGCAGAAGAACGGATAAGTGACCTGGAAGATAAAATAGTGGAAATAACTACTGCAGAGCAGAATAAAGAAAAAAGAATGAAAAGAACTGAGGACAGTCTCAGAGACCTCTGGGACAACATTAAACGCACCAACATTCGAATTATAGGGGTTCCAGAAGAAGAAGAGAAAAAGAAAGGGACTGAGAAAATATTTGAAGAGATTATAGTTGAAAACTTCCCTAATATGGGAAAGGAAATAGTTAATCAAGTCCAGGAAGCACAGAGAGTCCCATACAAGATAAATACAAGGAGAAATACGCCAAGACACATATTAATCAAACTGTCAAAAATTAAATACAAAGAAAGCATATTAAAAGCAGCAAGGGAAAAACAACAAATAACACATAAGGGAATCCCCATAAGGTTAACAGCTGATCTCTCAGCAGAAACCCTACAAGCCAGAAGGGAGTGGCAGGACATACTGAAAGTGATGAAGGAGAAAAACATGCAGCCAAGACTACTCTACCCAGCAAGGATCTCATTCAGATTTGATGGAGAAATTAAAACCTTTACAGACAAGCAAAAGCTGAGAGAGTTCAGCACCACCAAACCAGCTTTACAACAAATGCTAAAGGATCTTCTCTAGGCAAGAAACACAAGAGAAGGAAAAGACCTATAATAACGAACCCAAAACAATTTAGAAAATGGGAATAGGAACATACATATCGATAATTACCTTAAATGTAAATGGACTAAATGCTCCCACCAAAAGACACAGATTAGCTGAATGGATACAAAAACAAGACCCTTATATATGCTGTCTACAAGAGACCCACTTCAGACCTAGAGACACATACAGACTGAAAGTAAGGGGATGGAAAAAGATATTCCATGCAAATGGAAGCCAAAAGAAAGCTGGAGTAGCAATTCTCATATCAGACAAAATAGACTTTAAGGACTATTAAAAGAGACAAAGAAGGACACTACATAATGATCAAGGGATCGATCCAAGAAGAAGATATAACAATTGTAAATATTTATGCACCCAACATAGGAGCACCTCAATACATTAGGCAAATACTAACAGCCATAAAAGGGGAAATCGACAGTAACACATTCATAGTAGGGGACTTAAACACCCCACTTTCACCCATGGACAGATCATCCAAAATGAAAATAAATAAGGAAACACAAGCTTTAAATGATACATTAAACAAGATGGACTTAATTGATATTTATAGGACACTCCATCCAAAAACAACAGAATACACATTTTTCTCAAGTGCTCATGGAACATTCTCCAGGATAGATCATATCTTAGGTCACAAATCAAGCCTTGGTAAATTTAAGAAAATTGAAATTGTATCAAGTATCTTTTCTGACCACAACGCCATGAGACTAGATATCAATTACAGGAAAAGATCTGTAAAAAATACAAACACATGGAGGCTAAACAATACACTACTTAATAATGAAGAGATCACTGAAGAAATCAAAGAGGAAATCAAAAAATACCTAGAAACAAACGACAATGGAGATACAACGACCCAAAACCTGTGGGATGCAGCAAAAGCAGTTCTAAGGGGGAAGTTTATAGCAATACAGGCCCACCTTAAGAAGCAGGAAACATCTCGAATAAACAACCTAACCTTGCACCTCAAGCAATCAGAGAAAGAAGAACAAAAAAACCCCAAAGCTAGCAGAAGGAAAGAAATCATAAAAATCAGATCAGAAATAAATGAAAAAGAAATGAAGGAAACAATAGCAAAGATCAATAAAACTAAAAGCTGGTTCTTTGAGAAGATAAACAAAATAGATAAACCACTAGCCAGACTCATCAAGAAAAAAAGGGAGAAGACTCAAATCAATAGAATTAGAAATGAAAAAGGAGAGGTAACAACTGACACTGCAGAGATAAAAGAGATCATGAGAGATTACTACAAGCAACTCTATGCCAATAAAATGGACAATCTGGAAGAAATGGACAAATTCTTAGAAATGCACAACCTGCCAAGACTGAATCAGGAAGAAATAGAAAATATGAACAGACCAATCACAAGCACTGAAATTGAAACTGTGATTAAAAATCTTCCAACAAAGAAAAGCCCAGGACCAGATGGCTTCACAGGCGAATTCTATCAAACATTTAGAGAAGAGTTAACACCTATCCTTCTCAAACTCTTCCAAAATATAGCAGAGGGAGGACCACTCCCTAACTCCTTCTACGAGGCCACCATCACCTTGATACCAAAACCAGACAAGGATGTCACAAAGAAAGAAAACTACAGGCCAATATCACTGATGAACATAGATGCAAAAATCCTCAACAAAATACTAGCAAACAGAATCCAACAGCACATTAAAAGGATCATACACCATGATCAAGTGGGGTTTATTCCAGGAATGCAAGGATTCTTCAATATATGCAAATCTATCAATGTGATAAACCATATTAACAAATTGAAGGAGAAAAACCATATGATCATCTCAATAGATGCAGAGAAAGCTTTTGACAAAATTCAACACCCATTTATGATAAAAACCCTGCAGAAAGTAGGCATAGAGGGAACTTTCCTCAACATAATAAAGGCCATATATGACAAGCCCACAGCAAACATCATCCTCAATGGTGAAAAACTGAAAGCATTTCCACTAAGATCAGGAACAAGACAAGGTTGCCCACTCTCACCACTATTATTCAACATTGTTTTGGAAGTTTTAGCCACAGCAATCAGAGAAGAAAAGGAAATAAAAGGAATCCAAATTGGAAAAGAAGAAGTAAAGCTGTCACTGTTTGCAGATGACATGATCCTATACATAGAGAACCCTAAAGATGCTACCAGAAAACTACTAGAGCTAATCAATGAATTTGGTAAAGTGGCAGGATACAAAATTAATGCACAGAAATCTCTGGCATTCCTATATACTAATGATGAAAAATCTGAAAGTGAAATCAAGAAAACACTCCCATTTACCATTGCAACAAAAAGAATAAAATATCTAGGAATAAACCTACCTAAGGAGACAAAAGACCTGTATGCAGAAAATTATAAGACACTGATGAAAGAAATTAAAGATGATATAAATAGATGGAGAGATATACCATGTTCTTGGATTGGAAGAATCAACATTGTGAAAATGACTCTACTACCCAAAGCAATCTATAGATTCAATGCAATCCCTATCAAACTACCACTGATATTTTTCACAGAACTAGAACAAAAAATTTCACAATTTGTATGGAAACACAAAAGACCCCAAATAGGAAAAGCAATCTTGAGAACGAAAGAAGGAACTGGAGGAATCAGGCACCCTGACTTCAGACTATACTACAAAGCTACAGTCATCAAGACGGTATGGTACTGGCACAAAAACAGAAAGATAGATCAATGGAACAGGATAGAAAGCCCAGAGATAAACCCATGCACATATGGACACCTTATCTTTGATAAAGGTGGCAGTAATGTACAATGGAGAAAGGACAGCCTCTTCAATAAGTGGTGCTGGGAAAACTGGACAGGTACATGTAAAAGTATGAGATTAGATCACTCCCTAACACCATACACAAAAATAAGCTCAAAATGGATTAAAGACCTAAATGTAAGGCCAGAAACTATCAAACTCTTAGAGGAAAACATAGGCAGAACACTCTATGACATAAATCAAAGCAAGATCCTTTCTGACCCACCTCCTAGAGTAATGGGAATAAAAACAAAAATAAACAAATGGGACCTAATGAAACTTCAAAGCTTTTGCACAGCAAAGGAAACCATAAACAAGACCAAAAGACAACCCTCAGAATGGGAGAAAATATTTGCAAATGAAGCAACCGACAAAGGATTAATCTCCAAAATTTACAAGCAGCTCATGCAGCTCAATAACAAGAAAACAAACAACCCAATCCAAAAATGGGCAGAAGACCTAAATAGACATTTCTCCAAAGAAGATATACAGACTGCCAACAAACACATGAAAGAATGCTCAACATCACTAATCATTAGAGAAATGCAAATCAAAACTACAATGAGATATCATCTCACACCAGTCAGAATGGCCATCATCAAAAAATCTAGAAACAATAAATGCTGGAGAGGGTGTGGAGAAAAGGGAACCCTCTTACACTGTTGGTGGGAATGTAAATTGATACAGCCACTGTGGAGAACAGTATGGAGGTTCCTTAAAAAGCTACAAATAGAACTACCATATGACCCAGCAATCCCACTACTGGGCATATACCCTGAGAAAACCATAATTCAAAAAGAGACATGTACCAAAATGTTCATTGCAGCTCTATTTACAATAGCCCGGAGATGGAAACAACCTAAGTGCCTGTCATCGGATGAATGGATAAAGAAGATGTGGCACATATATACAATGGAATATTACTCAGCCATAAAAAGAAACGAAATTGAGCTATTTGTAATGAGGTGGATAGACCTAGAGTCTGTCATACAGAGTGAAGTAAGTCAGAAAGAGAGAGACAAATACCGTATGCTAACACATATATATGGAATTTAAGAAAAAAAAAATGTCATGAAAAACCTAGGGGTAAAGCAGGAATAAAGACGCAGACCTCTTAGAGAACGGACTTGAGGTTATGGGGAGGGGGAAGGGTGAGCTGTGACAGGGCGAGAGAGCGTCATGGGCATATACACACTAACAAACGCAGTAAGGTAGATAGCTAGTGGGAAGCAGCCGCATGGCACAGGGATATTGGCTCGGTGCTTTGTGACAGCCTGGAGGGGTGGGATGGGGAGGGTGGGAGGGAGGGAGACGCAACAGGGAAGACATATGGGAACATATGTTTATGTATGACTGATTCACTTTGTTATAAAGCAGAAACTAACACACCATTGTAAAGCAATTATACCCCAATAAAGATGTAAAAAAAAAAAAAAAGAGTTCTGGAGATGAATGGTGGTGATGGTTGCACAATGACATGAATGTACATAATACCACTGAACTTAAAGATGGTTATGACAGTAACTTTTATGTGATGTGTATTTTACCATAATTAAAAAAACTGAAAAGAAAAAAAAAAGGAAATCCTGTCACATGCCATTGCATGGATGAACACTGAGGACATTATGTTAGGTGAAATAAGCTAGTCACAAAAAAATAAATCCTGTATGATTCCACTTATATGAGGTCCCTAAGGTAGTCAGATTCACAGAAACAGAAAGTAGAAGGCTGTTACTGGGGGTGGGAAGGGGGAAAAGGGTTGTTTAATGGGAATAAAGTTTCAGATTTATAAGATGAAAAAGTTCTAGAGATCTTTTATACAATAATATGAATATACTTAACACTACTGAACTGTACACTTAAAAATGGTTAAAATGTGGGACTTCCCTAGCAGTCCAGTGGTTAAGACTCTGCTTCCACTGAAGCGGGCAGGGTTCAATCCCTGCTCAGGGAACTAAGACCCAGCATGACACGTGGTGTGGCCAATAAATAAATTAATTAATTAATTAAAATTGATGCCCCCCCCAAAAAATATCCATGATGAAAAAATTTTTTTAAAGATTAAAATGTAAATTTTATGTTAATGTGTTTTTTAACTATAATTTAAAAAAAAGAATTCCAACTAATAAATTATTAAGTAATGATAGATAAAATACTACCATTTTGAAATCTCCAATAAAGAATCTAAGCAATAATCACCAATGGTGGCTGGAAATACTAGGTGGGGAATTTTATGATAAATTAATCAAACTAACAATCTGAACACACTAACAATTTTAACAACACAAAAAGACGGGGACCAGACATTATTTCCTTCTTGATACAACAAAATAGAAGAAATACACACAACACTACCTATGACTTTGTCATGCCAGATAAGCATCTCAATTAATAGGAAAGACAGGACATAAAAATCCACTAAAGGATACCACAGGAATGCAATCATGTGGTATCATGCAAATCCTGTCAAATAAAATCCTGAAACAAAGGACTTTATTTCTTCAAACATTAAACTGCAAGAAAAAAAGAGAGGGGGACTATATAGATAAAAGGGATCTTAAAAAACATTTCAAACATACTTTAATGTTTTCATTTTATGTGGATCATTATTCTCACAAACCAATTACAAACATATTGTTAGTGAGACAATCAGGGAAATTTCTACACTGGTATTTGATGAGATTAAGAAATTGTTATTAATTTTTAGGTGTGATAATATTGTTGCAGTTATGAAAAAAGAGTCCTGTTTTAGAATTTTTTTTTTAAGTTAAACACAGAATTGTTATATGACCTAGCAATTCCACTCCTAGGTATATATCCCAAAGAATTAAAAACAGATACTCAATAAAATAGAATGGAAAAATATGAATTTCTGATATAACACAGAGCTAATACTGTAAATCAGTGGGTAAGTATAGCCTCTTCAATAAAAGGTCCTGAACCAACTGAATAGCTGGAGGAAGTGAGGGGGTGGATCGAACTATGTTTCTATCTTATGCCTTACCAAGATAATCCATTTCAGATGAATTAAAGATTTAAATGTGAAAAGCAAAACACTACAATTTTAGAAGAAAATATAACAGAATATCCTATAACTTCACAGTATAGGAGTTCTTAAACAAAAAACACAAACCATAGCAGAAGATTAATAAATGAAAGCTATTTGTTAGTTCGTCACCATAGTGTAAAAACACAAGTCATCAATAAGGAGAAGATATCTGCAACACCCAAGTCCAGAAAAATGGGTTAATATCAAGAATATAAGGTCATTATCAATAAGAATATCAAGAATCAATAAAAAGAGGCAAACAAACAGACAAACCAGCAGAAGACACGAAAAGAAACTTCACATGAGGAAACATGAATAGTCAAAAGGGAAAAGATGTTCAATCTCATTATTTAATTTTTAAAAATTCTAATTAAAAACAAGATTATCATTTCATATCAAAAAGACAGGCAACAATTTTACAATCTAACAAATTTGAGAGCAAGAGTTACTCTCAAACCCTGTTAATGGGAGTATAAATATGTAAAAAAAATCACTTTGGGGACTTCCCTGGTGGCACAGTGGCTAAGACTCCGCACTCCCAATGCAGGTGGCCCAGGTTCGATCCCCGGCCAGGGAAACAGATCCCACATGCATGCCGCACTAAGAGGCTGCATGTCACAACTAAGGAGCCCGCCTGCCGCAACTAAAGGAGCCCACGGGCTGCAACTAGGGAGCCTACATGCCGCGACTGAGACACGGCACAACCAAATAAATGAATATTTTTTTAAAAAATCACTTTGGAAAATAATGTCACTAATAACAGCTACTAAGTTGAAGATGAGCACATCTTAATACTCACCAATTACACTGCTAGGCATATACACTAAAGAAACTCTTGCATACATGCACAAGAAACATAAATCAAAAAAGCTCACAGCAGCCTTGTTTACAACAGCAAAAAAAATTCAAAACAACCCCAAAGTCAATCAACAAATATATCAATTCTGTTGTATATTCAGACCAAGAAATACTACACATCAGTCAAAAGAAATAACTACAGGTACAACCAACATGGATGTGTCTAGAAAAGAAAAATGTGGATTGAAAAAGTCACTACGTGCACCGAAAGACATATACAAGAATATTCACAGCAGCATTATTCAGAATAGTTCAAAATTGCCAACGGCTCAAATATCCATTAACACCACCTTGCGCAGCTGATAGATCCCTCCTCCTGGAAGCCTCTTTGGCCTCCACAGCACCACTCTCCTGGTCTTCCTCCTACTCCCCTGCCCCCTGCCCAGACATCTCAACACTGGAAGATCTACTGCTGAGTCACTGAACCTTTCCTGTTTTCTATACCCACTCCCTTGGAGAGCTCATCCCTTCTCATAACTTTAAGTACCATTTACAGGTTTATGATTCCAGGTTTTATCCACCTCCAGCCCAGATCTCTTCCTTGAACTGCACAATTGGACCTCCACTGCCTTTTTGATATTCCACCTGGATGTCTAACAGGCATCTCAAACTTAATATTGCCAAAACCGATCTCCTCATTTTCCACCCCAAATCTGCTCCATCTGCAATTATTCCCACGTCAGTTAAGTGCAGCTCCATCCTTTCAGCTCCTTAGGAAACAAACCTGGAGTCATCTTTAACCCCTCTCTCTTTCACAACTCTCAGATCCTTTGTAAGCAAATCCTGTAGAGCAAGCACTTGTCACCCTTCCACTACTGCATCCTGGCCCACACCGCCTTCATCTGCAATAGCTTCCTGAGTCGTCCTGGGCTCCCTGCTCTGCCCCACGCTCGCTATTCCCTCCCACACATTCTGTTCTCAACAGAGCAGCCAGAATGATCTTTAGCCAAAGGAAACCCGTTTACAGCATTCCTCTGCACCAAACTCTCCAATGGCTAGTCCTCTTAAGTCAGAGTAAATGCCAAGCAGCTATGAAGGCTCTGCAAGATCTGCCTCCCATTTGTTCCCTCAATGGCCTCATCTCTCACAGGGCAGCAATTCCTGTTTCTTTTGTTCATCTCCAGTGCCTAAAAGAGTGCTTGGCACATAACAGGGGTTCATTAAATAAGTGCTGAATGAATGGAACCATTTAAGCGCTGAGAATTGTGCCTGGCGCCTAGTAATGGCTCAGTAATTAGTCATTATTACTACTATTTCCGAAGGGTTGATGTGATGGAAAGGACACTCACGTAAACTCATCTCTTACTCTCCGCTAGTTCAGAGCGGGACCAAGCCAGGATATACCTACTTGCTAATTCTTCTTTGTTGGCAGCACTGCCCGCTACTTCAGATGGTTCTGTAGCAGCAGTCTCCTGGCTGGGCTCTTTAACTCTTTCATCAGTGAGAAGGCTGACTGCCTGGGTGATGTCACCATTACTGGCCTGAGGGGAGGAAAAAAATAGAAATTTCAAAAGTAAAGCATCACAGCATTTAAAATAAGCAGCAAGTTAGTCTGGGGGTTATAACTCTTACTACCCTGGTGACATACTGAGTAAGTCTAGGCATAATTCTAGGGTATAAAGGAGGAAACAGAGTACAGTGGAGGATAGTAGGTCTATTATGCTTAAAGCACTGCCATTAAACTCCTAGTTACAGGAAGGGAGTTGCCATGCTCTGATTTCCCACAACATGCAAACGAGAATGAAATCTCACTGCTTTGGATACTGTGCCGCCTGATTTCACAGAATTACGGCATGATGTATCAAGAAGGGGGCTGGCGATTAACACAGAGATTCTAAGTGAAGTCAGCCCCTACGGTAAAGGTGCCAAACAGTTATCATATTCTATAGTGATAAATGATGACCACACTTCTATTTCATTTTAACTTTTTAAACTTTTCTTAGGAAAAAATCTAACATACACAACAGGAGAGGGAATGTATAATTGAACCCCATGTGTCCATCACTCAGCTTCGATAATTACCGAGCCCTGGTCAGTCTTATTTTACCTATTCTGCCTCTCCTCCCCCAGATACTCTGAAGCAAACTCTAAGTGTCTTATCATCTCATCAGTCAACATTTCAGAATGTATCTTTTTAAAAAAATATAACCCATAATGCTATCCTCACACAAATAACCAGTTCAAATTTCCCTGACTCAAATACTTCTTAGTTCGAATCAGGATCCACAAAAGGTCCATATGGTGCAGTTAGTTGATAGGTACCTTAAATCTCTGGAGGTTTCCCCCCGCACTATGAGTCTCTCCCCTCCTCAACTTTTTCCTGCTCTTATAATTTACATGTTGAAGATACTGGGTCATTTGACCTTTAGAACTTCCGTCCTATACATATGCACATTCATCTTGGCATAAATATAGCTTGAACTGACATAACTATGATATGAACAACAGCTTTAAAACCTGTTGAATAGAGGCCTTGAGACTAACCTTCAGAGCTTCGTGAAGAAAAGAAGGGTCCTGAATGCCTGTGATCTCCCTCAGCTGATTTAACAGCATTTGGCAGCTCTGTATTTGAGAAACAGAAAGAATACACACACGTGTCAATCGGAAAGTAAACCTGGACACGTTTAAAGAATAGACACCAGCATCTTGGGTAAACAGGCTTGAGACTTGCATTGTTTACTTTAAAAAACCAACACGCTCCAAGGAACAAGGTACTTGACTGTCAGACACATTCTGAAATGCCAAATGTATTGCTCTTTTAAAAGCTTAATCATGCAAAATGCTTTTGGCATTTGTGGACGAAACATGAGTAAATAGCAAAACTACAAATACATAAAACATTTAAATGTAATATTCCAGCTTTAATGGATGCTTCAAGTGCCTCAGGTTTCTCTCTGTGAGCAGTACGTAAGTAGGTCATTATGAGGAGTCCAGGGAATTTGCATGGATGTGAAGATGTGCTATTTTAAGCTTCACTGCACATGCCATTTGTGTGTGTCATTTTTCACTGACATTAAGTTTCCAATCATGTAATTAACAAACGATACAACCAATGTTACATTTGAAACTTTAGGTTTGATTGCTTAAAAAAATGTATAGATAAAGCTAGAATTTTCTGAATTATAAATACAATTGCAGAGGGAATAAAGTATGGAATGTTTTCTCTTCATTAATCTGAATCATGGAAAAACCTTTCTTATTAACTTCCAGCTACAAGATCAGCTTATAACCCTTTTCAGCCTTAAAGTCTTCAACTGACAAGTTAACACAGACAAGTTAACACAAAACACCTATTTACAAGTAAGCTTTTCAACAGTTTAAACAATTGGCTGGCCCAAGTGAAGACACAGCGATCTTACAGATGAATACTGAAAACGAAATAGCTCAAATTTAATCCAGCGAGAAGAAATCTAATTTATTCTTAACATTGTACTAGAATGAAGCCCCAATTCAATACTTGATGCTTGACCATTAACTGTCTTTCAGTTAGTACTATGTCTCCAAGAGGCAGTAGGCAGTCTAGTTCACTGCCAGCTGTAACAGAAACAGTATCCTCTGTTCTTCAACAGCTGAGGGCCCAATGCAACACTCAAGCAGCACACCACTAGAAATAACGAACTGAAACACCCCTGTACAGTCCTTGGAAAAGCATCAACAGTCTTTCTGTTCTAGTCACAGATCATCGTCATAGGCTAGAAATGGAACCCTACTCTGCTGAGCCCAGCAGCCCTGGAGGCTGTGAGTCTGTCAAAGGCAGTCACCGCCTGGGCACTGCTAGAGTGACTCTCACACTGAGAGGTATCCAGATTTAACCTTGGAAAACACTGAAAACACAGCATATGATTTTTAGAAAAATAAAGTATTAAAAAGTTTGTTTCCAAACAAATTCTAATTCCACTGATCGTATTGTGTTAAGTGTGTGAATCTATATAGGTCAATCATAACCAATTTTCTAAAAAATCCAAATCAATGTACCCAAAAAAGGGTGGAATAAAAGGAAGAGGAAATGGGTAGCATATCAGCCCTGAACTGGAACCAAGAAGATAAGAGTGGGATAGACAATCACATCTTCACCTCAAATTACTCTGTGTACCAACTGATGCAGGAGTCACAGAAGACAATCCCAGTTAAAATAATAGCTCACACCCACTGCTTACTTTTAGCCGGGTGCTGTTCAAAACACTTTATATGTATTAACTCATTTAACCCTCATAACAAACCTGTGAGATAGACACTGCGCCCATTTGACAGAAAACTGAGGCATAGCGATGTTAAGTAACTTACACAAAGTTATTGCTAGTAAGGGGTGGAGCTGGGATTTGACCCCAGGCTGCCTGACTCCAGAGTCTGCACTCTAACCTCTATGCCATGCTGTATCTGAGAAAACAAAGAAAACAGGCAAGAATACCTATTTAATGCAAAACAATGCAAACATTTTATTCATATATTTTGACCTTGATCTCTGCATCTTAACAAGTTTCCTATTTTAGCTGCCCTTATATAATCACAATTTTGATTACTTAGTAGTACAATCAGTTCCAAATAAGCTATCATCAGGAAGTAGAGAGGTAAACACTATAATGGACAGAATCTAAGGTGCCATCAGTTATAAAAAGCACCATTATTTTATGCACCACCAAAGACAAAAACGGCTGCCACTTAAATGCCTTCATAACAGTGAAGTGTGACGAAGTCCTTCATGACAGTCCTAGGACACACATGAACTGGTCACATCAGCTTCTTGTAGCTCCAAAATGTCTCATTTATGTTGAGAAATAGAGCAATTCACCCTACTTCCAGGTGCACTGCCTGGCATGCAATAGATAATTCTTTGGCATATTTCTCAGCAAAAACAAAAAAAAGCTTAAAACACCTATAGTATCTTCCTTTCTGAGGTCCCATAATGCACTTGATTGTAGCTTTGCAAGAAAATTTGAAACTGCAATCATTCCTCCAATGACAAATATTTTACTTCACATGAAATCAAATCTGTACCCTGCTGTTCTATTTCTATGCCTTTCTTTCATAGTTTTTTCAATCTTTTTAAAGCCCTTTTAAATGGCAAGTAAACTAACCCTGCGGTACCAAGAGTGCATATAACCCGACTGCCATGACGGCAGGAACAGCTATGACTAAGCCCACACATGTGCAGACTATGGTAACTACACCACATGTGCTGCTTGGGTGATAGTAAATGTAAGGACCATCTCAATTTCAGAGATCTCAGAATGCCAAATAAATGCTAATCAATGAAATACAGTATGGAAATGATAAATAATTTACTAACCATTACATTTGGCTGTGGGTTAAAGTCCCACTCCTCTGTCTCCACTTTGTAACAGGTAGCAGTGGACATTAACACATCTAGAATAATACACTCAGGAAAGGAAAATAAACTCTTCGTTTCCCTTTTTTAAAAGCTATTGGGCAGAGATGACAGCTACATAAAATCATTTTGTACAGTGTCAAGAACGACATTATATTCATCTTACCTCCTTCAAGAACTCTGGTCCCTCACTATCCTCTCCCCCTCCCATGTTGAGGGAACGAATAAGCCTGCAAAGGAATAGGACTTACTGGCTTTACCTGGTATTTCTCACCATGTGGTTTCCTAACTGTTTTAAGTGCTGCCTCTGTAAAGGCAAGAACCACACAACACACTAGCTGATTTGAATTAGCCATAGGACAGTGCTATTAACAACTGTAACTAACACTTACTGAACGCCTTTCTGTCAGGAACCTTAGATGCCTCACACACACATGAAATCCTTGGAACAACCCTAAAAAAGTTAAGAATAATTATCTTCATTGTGCAAATCAGAAAACTAAGGTTTACAAAACCTATTTTGTCATCAAGTGTCTTGAATTAAAAGATTAATCAAAAATAACTTAAGAGTCTGAATAACAAGTTTCACAAGGATTAAGCTATGCTAGTGATACACATGAACAACTGCTATGACATGACTTAGTCTTATAAATATTTAGGTAAACCTAAATTCTCACACAGACAACGCAATCAGTACTATATATGACATGTTAATTTTACCACAACAGAAAAGCTAAGCTCATTAGGATCCTACGGTATTACTAACTCACAGTTTCTTCTGGAACTTCACAGGAAGCTGATTTAAATATTAACTTCACCCTAACTATGATGCTACACATAAAGTACACACCCAACATGAGACAAGACAAAGCCTGTGCTCCAGTCATAATGAGGTCAAATAACTGGCAAGAGCCAACATGTTTGCACTTCCCTATAACTAAATACACATTATTTTCATGAAACAAAGAGTACTCTCTTTTCTTGCCCAGAGGCAGTGAAAAAAGACAGGCACACAGAAATCTCTAGAAAGAAGGAACTCAAGCTTTCCGACCTCAACTACTCCGTGGTTTTGGTGCAAAACTTCTCAGGACTGAGGTTTTCTTAAAGCAAAGACAATAACTCACCTTCTAGTAAGCAATAAACAGGATTAGTCACCCAGTGAAACATTAAACTATGAAGTTTTATAGTCCTAATCCTACTGCAACTAAACTAAAACTCTTTGATCAGCAAATTAGTGAGATTACTAATCTCACAATCTTCAAATACCCAGTTTAGCACTGTGATGCTATAGTTATTTCTTATAATTTCTAGATTATTCCATTCCTTCAAACAGGGATGCTATTTTCATCATTCTCATGCACACATTTCCTGATCTCGACTGTCTCTTTTTACAAAGCCATTTCTAAGTTTAAAACTAAGTACATAATTGATAAATGTTACTTTACTCCAAAGAACTACCAAGGTGTGCCTAATAAAATTCCCTCCAAAGTTAAAGATCTGGTTTTCTAATTTTAAAATAAAACTTAAATACCCAAGGAAAGCAAAGGAATAACTTTAAGAGTCAAAGAAAATATACAGCAGCAACTCCAGAAACCCAACCTATACAACAGGGTCTTAACAACACAGTCTGAGACTGTCACTAACCTTTCCAACTTCCACGAAACAAGGAACAAGTCCACAAAAGCCCTGGTATTTTTTCAGTTTTTCTCCCAGCAACAACTCCATGTTGGTCCAATTTACTCATAACGTAGAAATCTAAAGTGCCTTATGACTCTACAATTGACAAATAGCATTTCTTTAGTGAATGAAACTAAATCTCCCGAAATGGGCTACTTGATAACTTATTTTAATGGTGCAAAAAATTAGGTACATGATGAAAATCACTGTTTCAGTTCATCAACTGGCTTAAGTTTTTAAAAAGCATTAAAAGTTTTTAAAAGTTAGCTAATTCTAAATGGTATAGTGGGGTTTAAACTAAAATTAAAAGCAAGAAAAAAAAGAACTGATCATTATTTACTCACATTTTTTCATCTCTTTTTTTTTTCACATTCACTGAGTAGGAAATTCTAACAGCACAAAAAGATATAAAATGAAAGGGAAATTTCCCTCTTCCTCCCATCCAGTCCCATTTCCCAGGAGTAATCACTATTAATAGTTTCTGACATATCTTTCCAGAAATGGTCTATGCACACAAATATATTCTTTCATACTACACATCATGTCTTGCACCTTGTTTTTTTCTTACTTTTGAATACATTAAGACAATATTTTTTTCACTTCTTTAAATACATATGTGCCCCAACTAAATACAAGAAACGAGGCCAGGAAACTGTTACAATAAGGTCTTATGAAATGTATCTTCAAAAATTAAAGAAAATGCCATTCAGCAATCTACTGCTAAGGTTTATTGAGAAACTAAGAAAATATGGGAAAAGATATAAGAAATCAAGTTTACATGGTTATAATTTTAGAAATCTAACAGTAAAATTTTAAGTTATTATTAGATGGGCCTCAGTGTGTAGTTTCCATTTAAGGTAAATAACAGGGACCAGAGAGGTGATGTGGGATTGGATTATGAAGGGTTCTAAATGTCAGGATGAGTTTAGACTTGATCTAATGAACAATAAAAAATTATTACAGGTTCCTCAGCAGGGAAGAAATATGAGGGGTAAAAAAGGTACTTTAAGGGGATTCATCTAGCACATGTCAACAACTAGTTTAAAGTGGGATGAGACTAGGGAAAGAAAGCTTAACCATGAGTTATAGGGGTACTGAATAAACCAAGTGTGATGACAGAGGTAGGAAGCTGGCAGGAGAAATGGAAAGGTAGAGTATACTCTGCACATCTCAAAGAATGAAGAGATAAAGCTTAGCCAAATACTTGAAAATGGATGCCTAAGAAAACATGACTGATGAAGACATGAAAGGAAACCAGTAAAAACCAACCAATGTAATATGCCACACTAATAGAATGAAGGGGATAAAAACACAGTTATCTTGGTCGATGCAGAAAAAATCCAACACCCTTTGATGATAAAAACAATCAGGAAACTAGGAAGAGAAGGTCATTTCCTCAACGTGATAAAGAGCCTTTATTTAAAAACACTTGCAGTTAACATCATTCACAATGGTGAAAGACTGAAAGAGTTCCCCCTAAAATCAGTATGAATACAAAGAAGCCCACTTTCACCAATGTTATTCAACATTATACTAGAGGTTCTAGCCAGAGCAATTAGGCAAGAAAAATAAATAAAAGACACCCATACTGGAAAGGAGAAAGTAAAACTATCTCTATTCACAGATGACATGATATGTAAAATCCCAGAGAATCCACAGAAAAGTCACTAGAGCTAATAAATAAATTCAGCAAAGTTGCAGAGCACAGGATCAACAGGCAAAAATCAGCTGTGTTTCTATATAGCAGCAATGAACAATCTGAAAAGGAAATTTAGCAAACAATTACACTTACAATAATATCCAAAAGCATAAAATACCTAGGAATAAATTTAACCAAGAAGGTGAAAGACTTGTACACTAAAAACTACATAACACTGAGAAAGAACTTAAAGGAAACCTTAAAAAATGGAAAAACATCCAAGTTCATGGATTGGAAGACTGTATCAGTCAGAGTTCTCCAGAAAAACAGAACCAATAGGGCACATGTGTGTGCAAGCACATGAGGAGACCCTGTATTCCTAGTTTCCTGTGCGTGTGAATTAAGAAATTTATTATTAGAAATTGGCTCTTGGGATTATGGAAGCTGAGAAGTCCCAAGATCTGCAGTTGGCAAGTTGGAGAACCAGCCAAGGGTGTCATTCCAGTCAGATCTGGAAAGCCTGAAAACCAGGAGAGCTGATGATATAAGTTCCAGTCTGAGGGCAGGAGAAGACCTGCACCCAGTCAGGTGGGTAAAGTTTCCTCTTACTCAGCCTTTTTGTTCTATTCAGGTTTTCAACTGAAGGGGTAAGGCCCACAGACACTAGGGAGGGCAATCAGCTTTACTCAGCCTACCAATTCAAACACTGATGTCATCCAGAAGCACCCTCGAAGACATACCCAGAATAATGTTTGACTAAATGTCTGGGCACCTTCTGGTCTAGTCAAGCTGACACATAAAACTAATCATTACAAAGATTTAATACTGTTAAGATATCAATACTACCCAAAGTGATCTACAAATTCAGTGTAATCCCTATCAAAATTCCAATGACCTTTTTTGCAGAAATGGAAAAGCTGATCCTCAAATTCATATGGAATTTCAATGGACCCTGAAGAGCCAAAACAATACTGAAAAAGAACAAGGTTAGAGGACTCACACTTTAAGATTTCAAAACCTACTACAAAACTACAGTAATCGTGACAGTGTAGTACTGGCATAAGGACAGGCATATGGACAAATGAATAAGAAGTGGGAGTCCAGAAAAAAACTATACATCTATGGTCAACTGATTCTTGACAAGGGTGTCAAAACCATTTGATGGGGAAAAAATATTCTCTTCAAAAAATGGTACTGGGGGTGCTGTAGGGATAAGATTGATGGTGTTTAAGAGTACAAACTTGTAACAAGTACTAAAATAGTCACAGAGATTTAATGTACAGTTTATTGAATGTAGACAATAATACTGCGCTATAAGTATGTTATATGATAAATATCATTACAGGAGCAAACATATGATAATATACAAATTTTCCAAAGTAACATGATGTACACCTTAAATTTACACACACCACAAACAAAAATGGTGCTAGGACAACTAGATATCCATTTCCAAAAGAGTAAAGTTTGACCGCTACTTCACACAATATTCAAAAACTTACTCAAAATGGATTAACAATCTAAATATAAGAGCTAAAACTATAAAACTCTTAGAAGAAAGTTAAATCTTCATTATCTTGAATTTGGCAATGGATTCTTTTTATATTATACCAAAAGCACAAGCAACAGAAGAAAAAATAGGTAAGTGGCACTTCATCAAAATTAAAAACTTTTGTGCATCCAAGGACGTTATCAAGAAAGTGAAATGACAACCTACAGGATAGGAGAAAATATTTTCGAATCATAAATCTGATAAGGGTCTAGCATCCAGATTATATTAAAATTCTTACAATTCAAACCACCAAAGACAAACAAACCCAATTCAAAAAGGAGCAGAGGACCTGAACAGCCATTTCTCCAAAGAAGAGATACAAATGGCCAATAAGCATAAGAAAAGATGCTTAACAACATTAGCCATTGGGAAAATGCAAATCAAAACTAAATGAGGAAGTGAGAGAGTGGCATGGACTTATATATACTACCAAATGTAAAACAGATAGCTAGTGGGAAGCAGCCACATAGCACAGGGAGATCAGCTCAGTGCTTTGTGACCACCTAGAGGGGTGGGGGAAGGGAGGGTGGGAGGGAGACACAAGAGGGAGGAGATATGGGGATATATGTATATGTACAGAGCTGATTCACTTTGTTATAAAGCAGAAGCTAACACACCATTGTAAAGCAACTATACTCCAATAAAGATGTTAAAAAAAAAAGCAAAAATGTACAATAACAAGTGTTTGGGGAGGATGTGGAGAAACTGGAACCCTTGTACATTGCTGGTGGGAATGTAAAACGGTACAGCTGCTGTGGGAAAGTGTGGCAGTTCCTCAAAACATTAAACATAGAATTACCCTATAATCCAGCAATTCTACTTTTAGGTATATATCCAAAATAATTGGAAGCAGGTACTCAAAATATTCGTACGTGAATGTTCACAGAAGGACTATTCATAAAAAACAAAAGGTAGGAACAACTCAAATGTCCACCAATGGGAAAACAGACAAGATGTAATAGATACATAGAGTTGAATATTAGCCATTATTGAAAGGAATGAAGTACTGATACATGCTATAACTTGGATGAACCTCGAAAACATTAAACTAAGTCAAAGAAGCCAGACACAAAAGGTCACATACTATACAATTCCATTTACATGAAACATCCAGAACAGGTAAATGCAGAGACAGAAAGCAGACTGGTGTTGCCAGGGGGAGCGGGAATACGGAGTGACAGCTTAGTGGGTTTTCTTTTGGGGTGTTAAAAATATTTTGGAACTAGACAGAAGTGGTGGTTGTGCAATACTGTGAATATACTAAATGTACACTTTAAAAGTTAGTTTTATATGAATTTATTCAACTGAATAAAAAGGGAAACCTTTGCACAATCGCGCGCACGCACGTACACACACACACACACACACACACACACACACACACACACACACGAAGAAAAAAGACAGCGGGAAAGTACTAACTTGGGCTGGAATACTGAAAAAGGACATATTTGTTTAGGGCATCTCAAGTCTAACCTGACTACCAACCATCACGCAGCAGCTGCCAGCACCTATTCACGCAGATCTTTAATTTGCCTTTGAATGTCTGGTATTTTGACCTCCCTTTTTATTATAAAGCCTTGATGGTGGAAATAGCACTAAGTAGCCCAGATTCTTAGCACACATTAGCCTCTAGGCAAATTTCAACTTTGAGCATCAATGTCCACACCTGGAAACTAAAGTATACCATAAGCCTTGACAGCACTGGTGTGACTATGAAGTGAAGTAATGCATACAGTAATTGTTACTAAAATGAAAAAATGATTTTTAAATGTAAACTATTGTGACCTGCCCATCTAACAAAACTCATCTAGAGGTTGTAGTAAAAATACTGATATCCTAGGAGAAAACTGCCTGTGCCAGGGTTTTGGTTTTAGCACTTACTAGCTGTGTCACTTTGCAAATCTACTTCCTAGTCGCACTAAGTTTTACTTCATAGGGTTGCTACATGGAGTCAATGAGAATAAATGTTAAAGTGCTTCATAAACTGTCAAAAAAGTCTGGAAGCAGGACAAGTACAAGATGGCTACAGCACACCCAAAATTTCTACATTTCTAACAAACTCCTAGGTGATGTGGATGCTGCTGGTCCAGGGACCATGTTCTGAGTCGCAAGGGAGCAGAAGTCAGTGAAGGTGCCTGGGGGTTAGGTTCGGATAAGGAAGATGTAAGAAAACTTAGGCATGTGAGGAGAGACATCTAAATCAGGGTTTCTTAAGCTCAAAGTTATTGACATTTTGGGCCAGACAGCTTTTTGTTTAGGGGGGACTATCCTGTACACTGTAGGATGTTTAGCAGCATCCCGGGCTTCTACTGGAGCATTCTCCCCCAGTAGTCACAGTCAAAAAGGTCTCTAGACACCAGTGATTTAGATTCATCTCTAAGAAATGAAGGGAGAAGGGAAGGGTATCTCTTCCACTGAGGGAAAAAGGGATGCTGAAGAGGGGGGAAAAAAAACCCAAATATGAGACAGAGAGCTCTTAAGGTATCAGCAAGCTCAGTTAAGTAGAAAGGAAGGTTATCTATTTAGAAAGAGTGCAGGGAGGACTGAAAGTTTAAAACATCAGGAAGAGAGTTCTAGAGAGTAATAGAAAGGATCTGACCCAAAACAATGCGTCCACTGACTAAGAAGTAGGATCAGGGATTTCCTGGGCTCCGTGGAGTCAGAAGTGCCTGGGTTCAATCCTGGCTGTACCATTGACTAGCTTGGTGACCTTCGGCAAATTATTTAACAAGAAAATTTCCTGGAGTTGTCATAAGTACTAAGATAATATATGTTAAATTCGTAGCACAGAGTGTGGCATACAGTACATGATCAATTAATGTTATCTACTACTATTATCAGCGTCATTATTTTCCTTGAAAAATGTTTCACTTGGCTATTGCTTTAAATTTCTTGGATGAAACAAAATACATGGAAGATCTTGCCTGGTGAGGTGTTACTTGTCAATGTGTTTTATAAATTTACTAAAAGTACTGTGTGAATAGGAACTGTTTGTAGCTGGAGGCATGAGAGTTGTGGAAGCCAACCAAGCACTGACTTACTGATGTTCCAAAAATCACAATTAATGAGACAAGGTAAAAGAGGGTGTAAAGGGCTTCCCTGGTGGCGCAGTGGTTGAGAGTCGGCCTGCCGACGCAAGGGACACGGGTTCGTGCCCCGGTCCGGGTGGATCCCACATGCCGCGGAGCGGCTGGGCCCGTGAGCCACGGCCGCTGAGCCTGCGCGTCCGGAGCCTGTGCTCCGCAACCGGAGAGGCCACAACAGTGAGAGGCCCGCATACTGCAAAAAAAAAAAAAAAAAAAAAAAAGAGGGTGTAAAGCCAAAAAATCAAAAGAAAGCATTAAATTTTCACGGAAACTGACAGGTTTTCACAGGGCTTCAGTTAGCAGAAGGTGTGATAAGCCCTAGTTTAGCTGCCAAGGACCACAGGTTTCTAAGAGCCAACCTGACCTCAAGTTGTAAACTACAATAACAGTAAACATTGCTGCTGGCTTTCATCTAAGTCAAGAATTGATTGAAATAGTACCCTCTTTTAGACTCTAGTACGTACTGAGAACATACTTCAAGAGTACTACGTTTTTCTTGCACTCGAATCTTGGACGGCTATAATGGGTTCTGCCTGTTCCATGTACAAATGACCAATAATGGAAGGGAAGCATTCTAGGTTTTAAATAGATTTAGTGTCAGGGGAGGAGAGCTCCCCTCAATTACAGCAATGAAAGATCCTTTAAGGGCAATGTAGAATGCTTCAGAGAATTCAAAATAGAGTCCACTCTAACATGAAATTTATGAAGATTAGGAAGAAGATATTAAAATCTTTCCTCTGAGATGTGAAAGGTAATTTCCTCATATAAGACTCCTTCAGCCTAGCCTGCTAACTTCAAGCATTTTACATTAGCAAAAACAAAAAGGGCAAACATTATCAAGCATTCCAAGCTTATCATCTGTCTGTATGGGGCGAATCACTGAGAAGAACAGTAAATGTCATCACTCTGCAGGTTGCCAGGAATCAGGGTCCTCCAGCTAGCCACAGCCACTGGAGTTCCAAATCTTTCCAAAAATAGCTATGACTTATATACAAGTGTTCATCAAACACCTCACATACGAACTCTTAAACAGAGAGTGCTGAGACAATGGTCACCTATCAAACTGCGGCAGAGGTAAATGCAGTTGCTGCTGACCAAAAGGCACATGGTGTCAACCAACGAATTTAAATGACTTGCTCTCCCTTAAAATAGTCTCTTCTCCAAATCAACATGACTGTCTCAAAGCTAAGATTTTCCCACCTGTTTTTAACTCACTGTCCTAAAAACAAATAGAACTGATCTCTGAAACCAAAGAAAATCCTGACTCAGGTTCCAACAGGCATTGGTAAACACCTAACAATTTTTCTATTACAAATCAGCACATGAAACACCATCTGCCTACTTTCATTTTTGAGTCCACGACCCAGAGGTATCTTTTACTACAGGAGTTTAAAAAGTAAGTGCGGTCACTTTACACACTATTGGTCTCCCGAGTGCCTGAAGAGGAAAAACAAAAAGGCATAAAAGGTTTCTCACGTGGAAGTATCTGACAGCTCTGTACTGTAAATATTTTATGAAATTCCCCACTTCCAAACTCGCATTTAAATACGTGGTACAGGATTCCAATTCTGTCTTGAAACAGCTTAACACTTGATGGGTGACGGGTAGTCTTAAGTTATAACATTCCAAAGTAACATTAGAAGACTTTCTCAAATTGCCCACTTCCCAAGTTTTTTTTCGCACAGACATTAGCCGTTTGATTTTCTCTCAAACCAGTATTCTTTTACTCTCACCACCTTAGCCCAGAAATCCTCGTATTGATTTCAATCTTCTTAGATAATAGAAAAGGGAAAGCATTATCAGCATACCTTGTATTCATCGCGCTGTTCTGTTCCTCCCCCTTCCTTAAAAATCTAGAGTGATGAATGCAGTAATTGGGAATGCTGCTTTCTGCTTAAAAAAATAGGGGTGTGTGTGGAAGGCATGAAGTGGTAACAAGGACCCCTGGTCTTTCACACGGTGTAGATAAATCCTGGCTTTAACTTAGGTAACTTCGGTCTGCTTTAGACTCTTAGAACAGCACTGCCCTAAAACGGATTCGAAAACAAAAACAAAAAACAAAAACCACCAAAGCTGCCCCTTTCGGAAGTTTCTCACCCTTGGTCGGGGACCAGGAGCGCTCTTCTTAGAGATCCCTGATGCAGACAGCCCACGTCCAGCCCTTTATATTTGATTTTCCAAATTAGCTAATCTCCCTCGAACTTCAGCCCGTCCCCGAACCCGAAGAGAGTCCTCAATCTCTGCGACCGAGCCTTGCAGAGACTTCACCCTCCTCCTCGAGCCCCGGGGCTCACCCCGGCCGGCGCGCCGCCCTCTCCCCAGCCGGGCCCGGGAGCCCTCCGCAGCCCCCTCCCGCCTGGCCCCGCGCCGGAGCCCCGCAGGCCCGCCCGCCCGCCCGCGCCCCGCGCCGCTCCCGCCCCGGCCCCGCACCCCCTACTCCCGCGGGACCCGGAGCCAGCCCCCCCGGCTCCCGCCCGCCGCCGCGGGGCCCACCGAGCCGTGGCGGTCGGCTGCTCCGGCCGCGTCGTCCTGCTGCAGCTCCGCAGTCATGGCCGAGGCGCCCCTCCGCAGGTCACCCGCCTCCCGCCGCCGCGGCCAGCCCAGCCTCGCCGGAGGAGGAGGAGGAGGAGGAGGAGGAAGAGAAGAAGGAGGAGGAGGTGGAGGAGGTGGCCCTGCCTCCGCCCTCCACCCCGCTAGGGCACCGCCTCCACCCCGCCGCGCGCCGGCGGCTCAGCCCACACGCTCCGCCCCCGGCCTGCGCGCGCACGCCAAGCGCGCGGCCGAGGGCCGAGCCGCTCTTTACGTGCTCCCGCATACGCCGGCATATGACCCGGCGCCGGTCACGTGACCCAGGCCCCGCCCGCGCCTAACGGTCAGCGTCTGCCCCCGAGCGGTGTGTTCTGGGCGGTTGACGCCCAGGAAATGGTGGTGTGGGTTGTGGACCCTGTTTTCGCAAGTCTCCTTCTCTGCCGTCGTCCCTCAAACCTGTTCATTTCTAGGACTCACCACCGGCTCAAGACTCCTCACAGACGAGTTCAGGCTGCTCCCCATTTGGGGAACCTGTCTAGGGACCGCGTAATAGAGGGTTTTCCACCTGGCGGTGGAGCCATTTCCAAGTCCAGTGACACGAAAAATTTATCATCCTTGAGAAAAGGAAAGGCAGAGGCTGAATGGAGTGGTCTGACGGGTAAAGCTAACCAAACGGACCAGAGCCTGGATTCACTGGTGCTCAGGGAAGTGCCCTAACACCGACCTGGGCATGGGGAGCAAGAATTGCCCAGTTTTCCCATTTTAGATTTTATGGCGTTCAAACTAAAATTTTATAGGGTTTTAAGTTTGAGCCAGATGCTTATGATGGCACATTAAGAGCTAAGGTGTCCTCAATTGGGTCGTGTTTTCAACAATTTGATGGAAATTGTAACTGCTAAACCCTGTCTCACGTTTATTCACATGTATCGCAATGACGATCCACTTGGCACACTTTGGTCCAAATCTGTGTGGAGGCTGGGTAGGGAAGGGCCTCTTTTAGAGGGTAGTGCTTATCTGGTTGCCCTGGTCTAGCCCTTGGGCAGCACCTTCAGTGTGAATTTTATGTGGATGGTGGTCTTTCCTGTGCTCATGTGATTGTGATGTTTCACCTCCAGGCGTTTCTAGTCTGCATGGAAGCACAGCTTGAGGCATAAGGAAACAGGTACAGAGCAGGTGCAGCTCCCATGGGAGACCTGATTATTCTCAGGAGCCTAGACCAGGACTGCTGCTACTTCCTTCACCTGGAGATTCAGGAGGTCTCTTTTCCCTGGCAGGTAAACTGTCAGCGTGATCATAATCTTCCACGTTCAGCAGGCTATGTGTTTATGTCTGATGGTTGTAGGACTCTTTATGCTTGTGGCTTTGACTTTTTTTTTTTTTCTCCTGGGCAATCAAAACGTGTGTTCCTGGCCTCAACCTGGGGGGTCATAGCAAAATAAGTTGATTTCTCAGTCCACTTTCTTTGCAGCATTGCATACTTCTACATTGCCAGAAAGCTCTATTTCCGTGTGTCTTTACCATGTCTCTGGAGCAACTCGTTTGCCTTTGCACATTCATTTTAGGAAATGGCTTATTTAATGTGTTTAAATGCAGTGGAAACCTATAACTCTTGTTTATGAAAATTTCCTTAAAAGACCTCCAGAGACCTTCTACACCCATATATCTGAAAGAGGTATGCATAGCCATTTTGTAAATACAGGCCCCTGAGTTTTGATTAAGTGTCTTTCTGCTATATGGTTCTAAACAGGGCTCCAGATCTAATAAATTTGTTATAATCTGAGAGCCGTAGATCTGGTAAATCCTCTTAGCCCCCTTGGGTTTAACTACCACTTGGTCCTGGATGTGGTAATCAGCTAGAGACCCCCTGTCCAACCAGAGTATTTAAGGAATACTCTATGTCATTGCTTGGCCATCAGTTGGCAATCTTCATGGTGATCAAATATAAAAAGTAGCTATCATGGAATGTCACTACAGAAAACCCCTTCTCATTTGTCCTTAAAACCATACTTGAAGGCTCCAGAATAATTGCGTTGTTAGTTGATAATCATTTGAAGACTATTCAGGAAAAAAAGAAAGAATAACAAGCAGTAGCAAATAATGGACTTGTTTAAAAAAGGAATCGTTTCCAGAGTATTTTCCCAAAGAGAAAATTTCCTCTCCTGGAAATCTTCTTGTCCCAATGCTAAATTATTTTCTGAGTCAATGAATTTATATTTCTACCTCTGATTTACCTCAATTCCAAAGTATAGTTTGTTTTAATGAAATGATCCCATTTCAATGTTATTGAATACTGGTGTGGAGCTTGTGTGGGCTAAGTGACAATGAAGGGGAAATGTTAGGAAAGGAAAAAAGGGAAAAGAAAGCAATGTGTACTTATATTTCTTCTCTGCTTCACTCCGTAAATAGTTTTGCCACTGGCTTCAGAGCAACTGGATTTGAAAGCTGATGGCTGAGGCTGACTAACAGGTGTGACTGTTGTTTGAGCTATGGATTCCTTTCCAGGAATGATCTAGGCAGGAATGTCCTTAGAGCCAGCTTCTCAGCAGTTAGGAAAATGGCCTTTCTTACTATGGAGGAAAGAATATGGGTATTTCTGTTATAACCCCTAGATGAAAAAGTTAGATGATGTGTAAGGTTAAATATAGGTGTTAAAAAGATTTCAGAAAAGGCTCTCTTTTGCTGGTTGAAAAACAAATGTGTTTCCAACCTTTCTGAAATGTGTACTATAGGCAATGTATTTTGTGGAGAATTGAAACAACTTTCAGTAAAGTTAATGAGTTCATTTTAATTTGAGAAGTATTGGGCACTGGTATTCAAAATAACATCAGGTTTCCTTCCTTTTGTTTCTCTAGAAAATATAGAGAAACACTAAAAAAACAAAAAAACCTACTGAAATCTGTTTTCATGAAATACATGAAAACCTGAAACTCTTGGGATTCAATTTTCCTTTTATAAAAAAGTGAAAACAACCTTAGCCTCCAGATGGAAAGGTAAAAATAGACAATTAGAAATAAGTCCATTTTTGTAAACTTGATTTTTGACAACATTGTAACCCAGTGGGGATAAGATGGACTTTTAATAAACGGTCCTCAGTTCTTCATATAAAAATTAGTTTAAAATTAGTATAAAATTAGTTTAAAATTAGTATAAAAATTAGTTCATTACAAATGTAATGAAAGGCTTAAATGTAAAAAAGCAAGATTTAAAACTTTTGAGACACTTCATTGGGGCATCTCCTTAGGGCAGAGGGGAGCCTTCTTAAATCAGAGACAAAAGCACAGTCCATAAAAGAAAAGGTTGATAACTTAAATTACATTAAAATTAAGAATTTCTCTTCATCAAAAGGTACTACAGGAAAAATGAAAATATTAACAGAGAGAAAATATTTACAATACATATAACTGGTAACATATTAGTATCTAGGACAAACCTCCGGTTTCATTTGGCATGATTAACATATTGGGCCCAATAATTCTTTGTTGTGGAGGCTCAACTTATTAGATGCCAGTAGCTCTCCCCTGCCAAGTTGTAGGACCATTAAAAATGTCTCCAGACATTGTCAAATGTTTCCTAAGGAGCAAATTCTCCTCCAGCTGAGAATCACATATCTAAACTAAGTGAAAAATGAAATAAGTCAGACAAAGACAGATACTGTACGTCAGGGGTCCCCAGCCGGTCGCGGCCTGTTAGGAACCCGGCTACAGCAGGAGGTGAGTGGCGGGCAAGCAAGCGAAGCTTCATCTGCCGCGCCCCATCGCGCCCCATCGCTCGCATTACCGCCTGAACCAGCCCCACCCCCATCTGTGGAAAAATTGTCTTCCATGAAACTGGTCCCCGGTGCCAAAAAGGTTGGGGACCAGTGCTCTACATTATCACTTATATGTGGAATCTAAAAAATAAAACAAATGAATATAACAAAACAGAAACAGATTCAGATATAGAGAATAAACTAGTGGTTACTAGTGGGGAGAGTGAAGAGAAGAGGGGCAAAAAAGGGGATTAAGAGATACAAACTACTATGTATAAAATAAATAAGCAACAAGGATATATTGTACAGCACAAGGAAACATAGCCATTATTTAGTAATAACTTTAAATGGAGTACAATCCATTGAATCACTATGTTGTAAACCTGAAACTAACACAGTATTGTAAATCAACTCTACTTTAGTTAAAAATAAAGACATCTCAGGATGATTTTAGTCCTTTTCTAGGTATGGAAAGATGCAAGTCTGGGCTCACTGAAATTATTCCTCTGATACGCATCTTAACTATCTAGGGCCAGTACCCTGTTTTCCTCCATCCTGAATTCCCCTCAGGGCACACCAGCGGGGGCTACAGTGGCTGATGGCTTTATGGCTGCAACATCCTTTGTTTACTGAAATGGCAGGTGGGACCTTCTTTTCCACATGTGTCAAAGCTGGGGCCTTGCTACAGAAGCCAAAAACATGACTTAGGATAAAAACCAGAAAGCCACCCAGGAAAAGCAAATAGAAACTTGTATAATGCAGCAAGTACTGGGACATAAATTGGGACTCCAGGTGACTTAATTTTTTTTTTCACTCAGGACCACCCCTGAAGGAAAATATCCTCCTCAAAATATTAGGATTTGAAAGAATAGATGAGGCAAAAGTAACTTATACAATTTTGCCTTTAGAAATGCAAATTTTTTAGTGATCTGATACTTGACTCTGGTAGGAAAAAAAAATATTTTTAGAGGAAGTGATAGCTAACAGTACTGAGCACTTACAGCCTAGGTGGTGTTCTGAGTGCTTTGCTTATATGAACTCATTTTATCCTCACAAGTAAGTACTATTATTATTTACTACCTGCTTCACAGATAAGAAAACCACCACAGAAAGGTTAATTTGCCCAAAGTCTATCTACTAATAAAGGTAGAGCCAGGATTCTAAGCGAAGGCAATCTAGCTCTCTTTCTGTAGCCTGGGTAAAAGTTAAGAAGATTCTGGCTTAGAGAAACCCAGTCTGGGAAAGATGAATAATTAGAGAAGAAACAGCCTCTAAAGACTTCTCTGAGGAGGTGCTATTTGAATTGAGAAAGACAGGGAAGGCTGAGAGAAAGACAATGGGAGTTCAGGCGCTCAGAAGACCAGTTATAGTTGGGGTAAGCACAGGTCCCAGTTTGCCTGGTGCAATTCTGATTTACCCCTATTTTCCCCACATGATTATTAGTAGCTCCACCCTCCTCAAACTTCCAGGTTTGGATGATAAATTACGTGTTCACCCTCCTTATGGAGCATTTTATCCTGAACTTAATTTAAGCAGTGATCCTAGAGAATTTTACCATAGTATTTCCCAAAGTGTTTCAGACTAGCTAAGTCTGATAAGCATGCATCATTCACAAGAATTGGTTTCATTTCTAAAGAACACAGCCAGAGGGAATGGAGGGTACCCTAGAGTGAGTGAATTCCCCGCCTTGAGTCCCATGCCCTTAAGGGACTGTAGCTTTTTCACTTTTGTAAGCCAACCTCTACTGGCACTTAAGGCCTAGGTGCCTCAAGGCCATCCCTGAAGAGATGGAGCTTTGTGAAGCTGCCCGGAGTTGGGGGGGGGGGCAGGTAATAATTGATGATCTCTGCCTGAGGGGTAAAAAGCTAAGGGCAGAAGTTGAATGGGGCTTTACTTCCTCTGGTTGGAGGAAGAGTTTAGAATTTCAGACCTGAGGAGACAAAGGTAGGAACTCTGAAGCTCTGAAACAATTGTATTTATTGTCTCTTACACTTCTCCAGAGTAATCCATAGCAAGCAACTTAAAACCAAAGGAATGGGGTGCTGAATAGACTGTCTGGAATCCAACCATTTTTTGTGAGGAGCTGCAGCCCTGTAGAATGGGTGACAGTGTCTTTAGGGAGTACAGGTTAAGTATTGCATTACTGGGGCCAGCAGATTAGAGAGCTGGTTTCTGCAAATCAAGGAGCTCTAGTACCAAGGAGTTAAAAAGCTTTAGGAAAGTATTTCAGCTTAAAATTGTTAGTCATGTTATTTGAAGTAGAGGATTCTCAAGTTTTGTTCCTTCAGCTTTATGAAAAGATGAGCAGTGATCCCAATGACTGTTATTTTATGCTAAATCTCATTATTTCATTGGCAAGACAAAGAGAATGGGCTGAGGGCAAACCAACACTCTGACTTGTATCTGAATGAGCTGGTTCTGAGCTCATCTGATGAACATGAAAATATTGTGACATTATGAACTGACACTTGAATGTTCTGATTTTTACAAATGCTAAATATGCATTGCTCAAACTGGATAGGGTAGTTGAAGATCCCCTATTCCATCAGCCTGTGGACATTACCAAGTAAGCCTACACCTTCAGAGCAAAGTCTAGAGATTGCTTGAGAGATATTTCTTGAAGCAAAAGTTTGTTAAAGTGACATTTTTGTTTCCTTTCTTGGTTAGCAGTATTTAGCCATACTAGAGGGGGAGGGATAAATTGGGAGTTTGGGATTGACATATACGCACTAATATGTATAAAATAGATAACTAATAAGAACCTGCTGTGTAGCACAGGGAACTCTACTCAATACTCTGTAATGGCGTATATGGGAAAAGAATCTAAAAAAAAAATAGAGTGGATATATGTATATGCATAACCGATTCACTTTGCTGTACACCTGAAACTAAAACAACATTGTAAATCAACTATACTCCAATAAAAATTGAAAAAATAAAGTGTCTATGATAACTATGCTTAATGAAGTAAAGGAAAACATACGTGTAGTAAATGAAAAACTGGAAAACCTCAACAGATAATTAGAAAATACAAACAAGAACCAAATGAAAGGGGCTTCCCTGGTGGCACAGTGATTGAGAGTCCGCCTGCTGATGCAGAGGACACGGGTTCGTGCCCCGGTCTGGGAAGATCCCACATGCCACAGAGCAGCTGGGCCCGTGAGCCATGACCACTGAGACTGCACGTCTGGAGCCTGTGCTGCGCAACGGGAGAGGCCACAACAGTGAGAGGCCTGCGTATTGCAGAAAAAAAAAAAAAAAAAGAAGCAAATGAAAAATTTAGAACTTAAAACATTCAGTATTTGAAATAAAGTAATTGAACTGGCTTTATAACAGGCTACATATTTTTATGTAAAGGAAAAACTATAATATTTTCACATGGAGTATATAAAACAGAATACATATGACAATAGCAGGGGCTAGTAAATTGAACTACGTGATTGCAAGATTACTACATTTCATGGGAAGGTACAGTTCTAACGCTAAAAGTAGACTGTGAAAAGTTAAGAATGAATATTTTAATCCCTAGTGTAACCACTAAGAAAATTATGTAAAAGACATAGCTAAAAAGTCAATAGGTAATCTTAAATGGGAGTTAAAAAAAATCGAAAAGGAGGAACAGAAAAACCAGAAAAATATAGAAAACAAATCATAAAATGGGAGACCTAAATCCAACCATATCAATAATTACTTTAAATGGATCAAACATTCCAATGAAGAGGTACAAATTAACAAAGTAAAATTAAAAGCAAGACCCAACTATGCTATACACAAGAGATGCACTTTAAATATAAAAACACATGTAAATGGATTGGAAAAAAGGGGTGGAAAATGAACTGAATGTTTCTGTCCTCCTAAAATTCATATGTTGAAATCTTAACCCCCAATGTGATGGTATTAGGAAATGGGGCCTCTGGGAAAGTAATTAAGTCATGAGGGTAGAGCTCTCATGAATGAAATTAGTGCCCTTATAAAAGAGGCCCTAGAGAGATTTCTAGTCCTCTTTCTACCATATAAGGATACCAGAGAAGTTGGTATTCTGCCACCCAGAGAGGGCCTTCACCAGAACTTGACCATGCTGGCACCCTGATGTTGGACATCGATCCTCTAGAACTGTGAGAAATAAGTTTCTGTTATTTATAAGCCACCTAGTCTTTGGTATTCTGTTTTAGCAACCCAAAATGATAAAGACATAGTGCAAAATAACCATAGGAAGGCTGGAGTGGCTATTAATATCAGACAAAATAGATCTCATTACACAGAGGGTCATTTTATACTGATGAAAGCATCAACTCATCAGGAAGCCATAATAATCATAAATGTGTATGCACCTAGTAACAGAGCTTCAAAAATACATGAAGCAAAAATTGAAAGAATAAAATGGAGAAACAGACAATTCTACAAGAGTGGCAGGAGATTTTAACATCTTGCCGGAAGGGGTAAAACAAGAGACCACCCCCCCAAAAAAAATCAGTAAAAATATAATCTAAACATACAGTCAACCACCCTGATCTAAGTGATATTCACAGAATGCTACATCCAACAATGACAGAATATACAGTCCTTTCAAGTGTACATGGTGCTTTCACAATAGTAAGTCATAGGCTATGCCATAAAACAACTCTCAATCAGAATGAAATTATTGAAATCATATGTATGTATGTTCTTTGACAAAATTAACAAAATTAAACTGGAAATCAAAAGCAATACAAAGTTTAGAAAACATCCAAAAATTTAAAACAAACAACTCATTTCTAAATAATACATGGCTCAGGAAAGAAATCACAAGAGAAATTAGAAAATATTTAAAACTGAAAAATAGTAGATATACAACATATCAAAATTTGTGCAATGTCACTTATGCAGTACCTAGAGGAAACGTATGGTTTTAAATGCTTATGTTAGACAAAGAAGAAAGATCTTAAATCAATGACCTACTGTTCCACTGTAAGACAATAAACAAAGAAGAGCAAAGTAAAAAAGTAAGCGTAAGGAAGGAAATAATAAAGATAAGAGGGTAAGACAATGAAATAGAAAACAGACAAAAGAAAGAAAATAACAAAGCCAAAATCTGGCTCATTGAAACATACTTTAGAAAACTGATAACCTCCTATGTTATCAACTGAATTGTGTTCCCCCAAAATTTACACACTGAGGCTCTAATCCCTAATGTGACTATACTTGAAGATAGGACGTTGAAGGAGATAATTAAGGTCAATGAGGTCATAAGAGTGGGGCCCTAATCCTATAGGACCGGTATCCTTATAGGAAGAGGAAGAGACACCAATGATGTATGTGTACAAATTCACATATGTCATGTGAAGACATAGCAAGAAGGAAGCAATCTATAAGCCAAGGAGTGAGACCTCAGGAGAAACAAACTAGGCATACCTTGATCTTGCACTTCCAGATTACAGAAATATGAGAAAATAAATTTCTGTTGTTTAAGCCACCCAGTCTATAGTATTTTGTTATGGCAGCCCTACAAGTGCTATATAGGGACAGTGAGAAACTGGCCATCTGCAATCCAGGAAGTGAGCACCAGGAATCAATCACTTTGATCTTGGATTTCCCAGCCTCCAGAATTGTCGGAAATAAATTTCTACTGTTTAAGCCACCAAGTCCCTGCTATTTTTATTACAAGAAATAATAACAATAGTCAGCCTAAGCTAAGACAGATGGGAAGATTCAATAATTGTTATGTTGTTAATTCTTTCCAAATCAATCTACAGATTCAACATAATTTCATCAAAATCTCAGCAGGTTTTTTTGTAGAAATTGATAAGCTGATTCTAAAGCTTGTACAGGCATACCTCATTTTATTGCACTTCATTTTATTGTGTTTGCAGATACTGTGTTTTAATACAAACTGAGTTTGTGGCAACCCTGCATCCAGAAAATCTATTGACACCATTTTTCCAACAGCCTTTGCTCACTTCATGTCTCTGTATCACATTTTGGTAATTCTCACAATATTGCAAATTTTTCATTGTTATTATATTTGTTATGGTGATCTCTGATCAGTGATCTTTGATGTTACCATTGTGAAAAGATTACAACTCACGAAAGGTTCAAATGATGGTTAGCAAATTTTTTAGCAATTAAGAATTTTAGAATTAAAGTGTATAAATTTTTTTAGACATAATGCTACTGCACACTTAAGAGACTACAGTAGAGTGTAAACATAACTTGCATATGCACTAGGAAACCAAAAAATTCATGTGATTTTCTTTATTGTGATAGTCACTTTGTTGTGTTGTCTGGAACCAAACCCAGATATCTCTGAGGTATGCCTGTATAGAAATGTGGAGGAGCTAGAATAACTAATATAATCTTGAAAAAGAACAACAAATTGGAGACCTTATACTATATAATTTCAAGTCATGGCAAAAGGATATGCAGTGGCTCTCCCAGGGACAATTTTGTCCCCTAGGAGACATTTGGCAATGTGTGGAGGCATTTTTGGTTGTCACAATTAGGGGATGGGTACTACAGGCATCTTATGAGTAGAGGTCAGGGACACTGCTAAATATCCTATAATGCACAGGACAAACTTCCCCACAACAAAGAATTATTTGGCTCAAGATGTCAGTAGTGCTGAAATTGAGAAACCTTATGGTAGACAAATATATCAACACAACAGCATAAGAGAGTCCAGAAACAAATTCACAGAGTCAATTGATTTTCAGAAAACTGCTGATGCAATTCACTGGGAAAAGAAAAGTCTTTTCAATAAATGGTGATAAACAATGGATATTTGTATAGAAAAAATGAACCTTGACTTTAATCTTATATACAACAACTAATTCCACATCAGCCAAAGATCTAAATGTAATACTAAAATTTTAATGCTTCTAGAGACAAGACAACATAAGGGAATATCTTTTCTACCTAGATATAGGCAAAAATTTGTTTGACAGAACATGAAGTACATTAAACATAAAAGAAGGAACTGATAAATTGGCTTCATCAAAATGAAAAATTCTGCTCCTCAAAAAACTGTTAAGAAAATGAAAAGGTAAGCCACAGACTGGGAGAACATATTTGCAATACATATATCTTACAAGATTATTCATAACCTGATGTATAAAGAATGCCTACAAATCATTAAGAGAAAGCTCATTTTTAAAAGGGCAAAACACTTGAACAGATACTTTACAATAAGATATATGAATGTCCAATATATAATTAGTCACCAGGGAAATGCAAATTAAAACTACAATGTGATATTACTACACACCCACTAGAACAAGTAAAATTAAAAGGACTTTATAAAGTGTTGGAAACGATTTGAAGCAACCCAAACTCACATATAGATACAATGTGGGAGTATAAAATGGCAAAACCACTTTGGAAAACTGAGAGTTCCTTATATGTTAAACATACACATATCTTAATACCCAGCAATCCATTCCAAGGTTTTTACCCAGGAGAAATGAAAAGTGTGCATCCATAAACAGACTTGTACAAGAATGTCCATAGTATCTTTATTCATAATAGTACCAAACTGGAAGTGACTGAAATGTTCATAAACAGGAGATTGGATAAACAAGTTGTGTAATATCCATATGATAAAATATCATTCAGCAATAAAAATCAAAGATTTGTTGTTATACATAACAACATATTTGAATTTCAAAAACACTTAATTGTGAAAAAGAAGCCTGGCACAAAAGAGTACATACTGTATATGATTCCAATTATATGAAATTCTAAAGGCAAAGATGTGTTAAACAGAACATGAAAAGAACATGAAGGAAATTTTTGGAAATGTACTGTATCTTAATTGGGATGTTGGTTACATGAATGTATACATTTTTCAAAATGCATCAGCCTGTACACTTAAGATCTGTGCATTTTAGCATATGTAAATTATTATCTCATTTTACAGTAACAACAAAACACAAAAAAGAAGAATTTAAAAGTTAAAGAATTAAAAAGTGAGCTGGACAAACTGAGGGTGAAAACTAGAATAAAAGCCTTTTAAAAAACCATTTCCATAGGAATTCCCTGGCGGTCAAGTGGTTAGAACTCCATGCTTCCATTGCAGGAGGCACAAGTTCAATCCCTGGTCAGAGAACTAAGATTCCTACATGCCATGCAGCGTGGCCAAAAAAACCAAAAGCCAAACAAACAAAAAACCTGTTTCCAAAAATCACATGATCATATCAATAGATGCAGAAAAGGCATTTGACAAAATCCGACATTCATTAATGATAAAAACTGTCAGTAAACTAGGAATAGAGGAAAACTTCCTCAACTTGATAAAGATTATCTACAAAATACTTACAGTTAACAACATACCAAGTGGTGAGAAACTCTAAACTTTCCCACCAAAATCATGTAGAAGGCAAGGATGTTCTCTCTTACCATTCCTTTCAAAAACATACTGGAAGATCTAGCTAATGCAATAAGACAAGAAAAGTAAATAAATATATATAGATTGGGAAGGAAGAAATAAATCTGACATGATCATCGATGTAGAAAATCCAAATAATTGTCAAAAATACCTCCTGGAACTAATGTGTGATTATAGCAAGGTTTCAGGACACTTTGTTAATATATAAAAGTTAATTACATTCCTATATACCAGCAATGAACAAGTGGAATTAGAAGTTATAAGCACAATACTATTTATATTAGCACTCCCTCCCTCCCAAATTAAATACTTAGGTATAAATCTAACAAAATATGTACTAGATTTACATGAGGAAAAATTACAAAACTCTGATGAATTAAATCAAAGAAGATCTAAATAAATTTTGAGATAGTCCATGCTTGTAGATAGGAATGGTAAATATTGTCAAGATGTCAGTTATCTCCAATTTGATCTATAGATTCAATGGAATCCCAATCAAAATCCCAGCAAGTTATTTTGTGAATATCAACAAACTGATTATAAAGTATATATGGAGAGGCAAAAATTCCCAAAATAGCCAATACAATATTGAAAAAGAAAAAGTTGGAAGACTGACACTACCCAACATTAAGACTTAATATAAAGCTACAGTAATGAAGACAGTGTAGACTCAGAAAAAGAACAGACAAATAGATCAATGGAATAAAATAGAGTGCAGAAAAAAACCCACTTAAATATTGTCAACTGATCTTTGACAAAGGCACAAAGGCCATACAATGGAACAAAGGTACTCTTTTCAATAAATAGTGCCGGAACAACTGGACATCCACATGCAAAGAAAAAAATATCCTAACACATGCCGTACACTCTTCACAAAAAGTACCAAAAATGGGTCACAGACCTAAATGTAAAACATAAAACTATAAAACTCCTGTACAATAACATAGGAGAAAGCACAGATGACCTCGGGTACTTTTTAGATACAACCTCAAAGTCACAGTTCATGAAATAAATAATTGATAAACTGGACTTCATTAAAATTAAAACTGTTCTGTGAAAGACAATGTGAAGAGAATGAGAAGATAAGCCACAAACGTGGAGAAAATATTTGCAGAATACACATCTAATAAAGGACTGTTATCCAAAATATGCAAAGAACTATTAAAACCCAACAATAAGAAAACAACCTGACTAAAAATGGGCCAAAGACCTTAACAGAAACCTCATCAAAGATATACAGATGACAAACAGGCATATGAAAAACTGCTCCACTACATATGTCATCAGGGAAATGCAAATTAAAACGATAGTGAGGTACCAGTACCTACCTATTAGAATGGTCAAAATCCAGAATACTGGATCAAGATGGCGGAGTAGGAGGATGTGAAGCTCACCTCTCCCACAAACATATCATAATATATCTATATGTGGAGCATCTCTCACTGCAAATAACATGAAGACTGGCAGAAAAGCTCTTCTACAACCAAGACTATAAAAAATATCCACATGTAGTCAGGTAGAAAGGGCGGAGAAGTAATTGGGTCAGGAACCACACTCCTAGCATGGGGACACAGAGGAGGAGGGGAATATCTTGGGCTTGGTGATCCTCCCTGGGGAGTGAGGGGTTCAAATCACAGTTTGGGCAACTCAGCCCTGGGGTCCAACAGCAGGAAGACAAGTCCCCTTGGCTGGTTTGGAAACCAGTGGAACTTACAGGAGGGCTGTAAGAAACCAAGACTCTGCTGTTTGGGAGTGCACACACACACACACTTGCTTACCCCCAGGAAGAGCATGGAGGCAGCAGGTTGAAAACTGCCTGGGCTCTGACCAGCTTGCTGGGACCACCCCAGCATGCAACCCAGTCCGTATCAGGCACCTTCTCTGGCCCCTCTTGCTCTGGCTCTGCTAGTGTGGAGGTGCTGTTGCTAAGGAGAGTGTGCACACTTAAAGGGAATGGAGCTGGCTCAGACCCAACCCTCAGGACGTCCACTCCAGTCCCTTGAACCCCACTCCCATCCCTGAGAAGGCAGTGACTGCCATTGAGCAGAGGAGAGGCCCTGGCTTACACATGTCTCTGGCCCTAGCCCTTCCATCTCCAGCCCTACCTCCTACCAAGGTGGTAGTTGCCAGCATACTCTGGGGGAAGATTTAGCCCATGATTGCTTCAGATTCAGCTCTTCCACTAAAGCCACTGGGCACAAGCAGATTGTATAAGGATACTCCCACACAAGGACACCCCTTCAAGACTGGGATAGGTAACCATTTCACCTAATTTCATAGAGACAGAGAAAGATAAGCAAAATGAGAAGACAATGGAATATGTTTCAATTGAAAGAACAAGAACCCTCGCCCCCCAAAAGAACCCTAATGAAATAGAGATAAATATTGAATAATTTACCAAATAAAGAGCTCAAAGTAATAGTAATAAGAATGCTAACTGAACTTGGAAAGAGAATATATGAACACAGTGAGAACTTTAACAAGGAACTAAAAAATATAAAAAAGAAACAGAGCTGAAGAATACAATAACTAAAATGAAAAATACAGTAGAAGGAATTAACAGCAAACTAGGTGATACAGAAGGATAAATAAGCAATCTGAAAGATAGAATAATGGAAATCATCCAATCGGAATAGCACAAAAATAATTAAAAATGAGGACTTTTGGGCTTCCCTGGTGGCACAGTGGTTGAGAGTCCGCCTGCCGATGCAGGGGACACGGGTTCGTGCCCCGGTCCGGGAAGATCCCACATGCCACGGAGCGGCTGGGCTCGTGAGCCATGGCCACTGAGCCTGCGCGTCCGGAGCCTGTGCTCCGCAACAGGAGAGGCCACAACAGTGAGAGGCCCACGCACCGCAAAAAAAAAAGAAAAAAAAAATGAGGACTTTTAAGGGACCTATGGGACCATATCAAGCATACTAGAATTTGGATGGAGAAGAGAGAAAAGGATAGAAAATATATTTGATAAAATCATGGCTGAAAACTTCTTGAAGATGATGAAGGAAACAGATTTCCAGGTACAGGAAGCACAGTGAGTCCCAAACAAGATGAACCCAAACAAACTGACACCAAGATGTACCATAATCAAAATGGCAAAAAGTTAATGATAAAGAGAGAATTTTAAATTCAGCAAGAGAAAAACCAAGAACTACATACAAGGAACCCTCATAAAGCTATCAGCAGATTTTTCTGCAGAAACTTTGCAGACCAGAAGGGTGTGGCATGATATATTTAGAGTGCTGGAAGGTAAAAACCTAAGCCCAGGATACTCTACCCAGCAAGGTTATCATTCAGAATTGAAGGAGAGATAAAGAACTTCTCAGACAAGTAAAAAGTAAAAGATTTCATCAATACTAAACTGATCTTATAAGACATGTGAAAAGGTCTTCTTTAAGTGGAAAAAGGCTACAACAAGAAGTAAGAATTTATAGGAAAGAAAAAATCCCACTAGTAAAGGCAAATATATGGTAAAGGTTGTGGATCAACCACTTAAATAAGCTAGTATGAAGAATGAAAGACAAAAATTGTAAAATCAACTAGAACTACAATAAACAGTTAAGGGAAAGACACAAAGGTGTAAACTATGACATCAAAAACGTAAAACATGGGGGAGAGGAGTATAAAATGTAGATCTTTAGAAAGTGTTTGAACTTAAATGACTGCCAGTTTAAAACAAGTGGATAAAGTTATCAGTCAGCATACATGAACCTTATGGTAACCACAAATAAAAAACCTTCAATAGATACACCAAAATTAGAGAAAAAGGAACACAAGCATAGTGCTAATGAAAATTGTCACACCACAAGGAAAAAGACTAAAAGAAGAAAATAACAGAGGAACTACAAACACAACCAGAAAACAAATAATAAAGTGGCAAAAAGCACATACTTGTCAGTAATCACTTTGAATGTCAATGGACTAAATGCTCCAATCAAAAGACAAAGGGTGAGAGACATTAGCAACCAAGATGGCGTAGTAGACAAACGTGCTCTCACTCCCTCTTGCAAGAACACCAGAATCACAACTAGCTGCTGGACAATCGTCAACAGGAAGACACTGGAACTCACCAAAAAAGACACCCTACATCCAAAGACAAAGGAGAAGACACAATGAGACGGTAGGAGGGGAACAATCACAGTAAAAGCAAATCCCATAACTGCGGGTGGGTGACTCACAGACTGGAGAACACTTATACCACAGAAGTCCACCCACAGGAGTGAAGGTTCTGAGCCCCACGTCAGGTTCCCAACCTGGGGGTCCGGCAACGGGAGGAGGAATTCCTAGAGAATCATACTTTGAAGGCTAGGATTTGATTGCAGCACTTCAACAGGACTGGGGGAAACAGAGACTCCACTCTTGGAGGCCACACACAAAGTATTGTGTGCATCAGGACCCAGGGGAAGGAGCAGTGACCCCAGGGGAGACTGAACCAGACCTACCTTCTACTGTAGGAGGGTCTCCTGCAGAGGAGGTCAGTGGCTGTGGCTCACCATGGGGACAAGGACACTGGCAGCAGAACTTCTGGGAGGTACTCCTTGGTGTGAGCCCTCCCAGAGTCTACCATTAGCCCCAACAAAAAGCCCAGGTAGGGTCCAATGTTGGGTTGTCTCAGGCCAAACAACCAACAGGGAGGGAACCCAGCCCCAACCATCAACAGTCAAACGGATTAAAGTTTCACTGAGTTCTGCAACTCAGTAGAGCAACAGTCAGCTCTACCCATCACCAGTCCCTCCCATCAGGAAACTTGCACAAACCTCTTAGATAGCCTCATCCACCAGAGGGCAGACAGCAGAAGCAAGAAGAACTACAATCCTGCAGCCTGTGGGAAAAAAAATCCCAATACATTCACAGAAATATAGACAAGATGAAAAGGCAGAGGGCTATGTACCACATGAAAAAACAAGATAAAACCCCAGAAAAACAACTAAATGAAGTGGAGATAGGCAACCTTCCAGAAAAATAATTCAGAATAATGATAGTGAAGATGATCCAGGACCTCGGAAAAAGAATGGAGGCAAAGATCAAGAAAATGCAAGAAATGTTTAACAAACACCTAGAAGAATTAAAGAGCAAACAAACAGAGATGAACAATACAATAACTGAAATGAAAACTACACTAGAAGGAATCAATAGCAGAATAACTGAGGCAGAAGAACGGACAAGTGACCTGGAAGACAGAATGGTGGATAAGAAGGAAGTTTATAGCTATACAAGCCTACCAGAAGAAACAAGAAAAATCTCAAATAAACAATCCAATCTTACACCTAAAGGAACTAGAGAAAGAAGAACAAACAAAACCCAAAGTTAGTAGAAAGAAAGAAACCATAAAGATCAGAGCAGAAATAAATGAAATAGAAACAAAGAAAACAATAGCAAAGATCAATAAAACTAAAAGCTGGTTCTTTGATAAGATAAACAAAATTGATAAACCATTAGCCAGACTCATCAAGAAAAAGAGGGAAAGGACTCAAATCAATGAAATTAGAAGTGAACAAGGAGAAGTTACAACAGACACTGTAGAAATACAAAGCATCTTAAGAGACTACTACGAGCAACTCTATGCCAATAAAATGGACAACCTGAAAGAAATGGACAACTTCTTAGAAAGGTATAACCTTCCAAGACTGAACTAGGAAGAATAGAAAATATGAACAGACCAGTCACAAGTAATGAAATTGAAACTGTGATTAAAAATCTTCCAACAAACAAAAGTCCAGGAACAGATGGCTTCACAGGTGAATTCTATCAAACATTTAGAGAAGAGCTAACACCCATCCTTCTCAAACTCTTCCAAAAAATTGTGGAGGAAGGAACACTCCCAAACTCATTCTATGAAGCCACCATCACCCTGATACCAAAACCAGACAAAGATACTACAAAAAAAGAAAATTGCAGACCAATATCACTGATGAATATAAATGCAAAAATCCTCAACAAAATACTAGCAAACAGAATCCAACAACACATTAAAAGGATCATACACCATGATCAAGTGGGATTTATCCCAGGGATGCAAGAATTCTTCAATATACGTAAATCAATCAATGAGATAAACCACATTAACAAATTAAAGAACAAAAACCATATGATCATCTCAATAGATGCAGAAAAAGATTTTGACAAAATTCAACACCAATTTATGATAAAAACTCTCCAGAAAGTGGGCATAGAAGGAACCTACCTCAACATAATGAAAGCCATATACGACAAACTCACAGCAAACATCACTGTCAATGGTGAAAAACTGAAAGCATTTCCTCTAAGATCAGGAACAAGACAAGGATGTCTACTCTCACCACTATTATTCAACATAGTTTTGGAAGTCCTAGCCACAGCAATCAGAGAAGAAAAAGAAATACAAGGAATATAAATTGGAAAAGAAGAAGTAAAACTGTCACTGTTTGCAGATGACATGATACTCTATGTAGAGAATCCTAAAGATGCCACCAGAAAACTACTAGAGCTAATCAATGAATGTGGTAAAGTTGCAGGATACAAAATTAATGCACAGAAATCTCTTGCATTACTATACAACAATGATGAAAAATCTGAAAGAGAAATTAAGGGAACAATCCCATTCACCATTGCAACAAAAAGAATAAAATACCTAGGAATACACCTACCTAAGGAGGTAAAAGACCTGTACTCAGAAAAGTATAAGACACTGATGAAAGAAATCAAAGATGACACAAACAGATGGAGAGATATACCATGTTCTTGGATTAGAAGAATCAATATTGTGAAAATGACTATACTACCCAAAGCAATCTACAGATTCAATGCAATCTCTATCAAATTACCAATGGTATTTTCTATGGAACTAGAACAAAAAAATCTTAAAATTTGTATGGAGACACAAAAGACCCAGGATAGCCAAAGCAGCCTTGAGGGAAAAAAAACGGAGCTGGAGGAATCAGACTCCCTGACTTCAGACTATACTACAAAGCTACAGTAATCAAGACAATATGGTACTGGCACAAAAACAGAAACATAGATCAATGGAACAAGATAGAAAGCCCAGAGATAAGCCCACGCACCTATCGTCAACTAATCTATGACAAAGGAAGCAAAGATATACAATGGAGAAAATACAGTCTCTTCAATAAGTGGTGCTGGGAAAACTGGACAGCTACATGTAAAAGAATGAAATTAGAACACTCCCTAACACTATACACACAAAAAAACTCAAAGTGGATTAGAGATCTAAATGTAAGACAGGACACTATAAAACTCTTAGAGGAAAACATAGGAAGAACACTCTGTAATATAAATCACAGCAAGATCTTTTTTGATCCACCTCCTAGAGTTATGGAAATAAAAACAAAAATAAATAAATGGGACCTAGTAAAACTTCAAAGCTTTTGCACAGCAAGGGAAACCATAAACAAGATGAAAAGACAACCCTCAGAATGAGAGAAAATATTTGCAAATGAATCAACGGACAAAGGATTAATTTCCAAAATATATAAACAACTCATGCAGCTCAATATTAAAAAAAAAAACCCAGTCCAAAAATGGGCAGAATACCTAAATAGACATTTCTCCAAAGAAGACACACAGATGGCCAAGGAGCACATGAAAAGCTGCTCAACATCACTAATTATTAGAGAAATGCAAATCAAAACTACAATGAGGTATCACCAGTTAGAATGGGCATCATCAGAAAATCTACAAACAACAAATGCTGGAGAGGCTGTGGAGAAAAGGGAACCCTCTTGCACTGTTGGTGGGAATGTAAATTGATACAGGCACTATGGAGAACAGTATGGAGGTTCCTTAAAAAACTAAAAGTAGAATTACCATATGTTCCAGCAATCCCACTACTGGGCATATATCCAGAGAAAACTGTAATTCAAAATGACACACGCACCCCAATGTTCATTGCAGCACTATTTACAATAGCCAGGTCATGGAAGCAACCTAAATGCCCATCGACAGATGAATGGATAAAGAAGATGTGGTACATATATACAATGGAATATTACTCAGCCATAAATAGGAACGAAATTGGGTCATTTGTAGAGACGTGGGTGGATCTATATACTGTCATACAGTGTGAAGTAAGGGAGAAAGAGAAAAACAAATATCATAAACTAACACATATATGTGGAACCTAGAAAAATGATACAGATGAACTGGTTTGCAGGGCAGAAATCGAGACACCAAGGGGGTAAAGTGGGAGGGAGGTGGTGGTGGTGGTGTGATGAATTGGGCAATTGGGATTGACATGTATACACTGATGTGTATAAAATTGATGACTAATAAGGACCTGCTGTATAAAACAATAAGTAAGATAACATTCAAAACAAAAAAAAAGACAAAGGGTGGCTGATTGAATAATAATAATAAAAGATGAATCTATACACTTCCTACAAGAGACTCACTTCAGAGCTAAAGGTACACACAGACTGAAAGTGAGGTGATAGAAAAAGTTATTCCATGCAAATGGACATGCAAAGAAAGCTGAGGTAGCAATACTCATATTAGACTAAGTAGACTTTGAAACAAGTCTATAACAAAGGACAAAGAAGAACATTACATAATGATAGAGGGATCAATACAAGAAGATAACATAACTTTTGTTAACGTATGTGCACCTAAGGTAGGAGCACCTAAACTTATAAAGCAAGTGCTAATAGACATAAAGGGAAAAATAGACAATACAATTCAATTTGATTCAATACAATACAATAATAGTAGGGAATTTTAACACACCACTTACATCAATGGACAGATCATGCAGACAAAAAATCAATAAGGAAAGAGTGGTCTTAATTGAGACATTAGACCAGTTGGATTTAATAGATATCTACAGGACATTCCATCAAAAACAGCAGAATACACATTCTTTTTAAGTGCACATGATATGTTCTCTAAGATAGAACACATGCTAAGCTACAAAGAAAAAGTCTCAACAAACTTAAGGTGATAGAAATTATACTAAGTATCTTTTCTGACTATAACTATATGAAACTAGAAATCAATTACAGGAAGAAAAAGTGGGGAAAATGCAAACATGTGGAGACTAAACAACATGCTACTAAAAAACTAATGGGTAAATAAAGAAATTAAAAGGAAATCAGAAAATACCTCAAGACAAATGATAATAAACAACTTTCCAATATCTATGGGACACAGCAAAAGCAGTTCTGAGAGGGAAGTTTACAGTGATACAGGCCTTCCTCAAGAAACAAGAAAAATCTCAAAGAAACAACCTAACCTACCATCTAAAGGAATTAGAAAAAGAAGAACAAAGCCCAACGTTAGCAGAAGGAAGGAAATAATGAAGATCAGAGCAGAAAATCACATGATAGTATATATAGAAACCCTAAAATCTCCACCCCCAAACTATTAGAACTAGTAAATGAATTCAGCAAGGTTGATGGATACAAGGTTAATATACAGAAATCTATTGTTTTTCTATACAATAATAATCAACTATTAGAGAAAGCAAGAAAATAATCCCATTTAAAATTGCATCCAAAAGTATAAAACACTTAGGAATAAATTTAACCAAAGAGGCAAAAGACCTATACTCTGAAAACCATAAAATGTTAATGAAGGAGATTGAAGATGATACAAAGAATTGTAAAGATATCCCATGTTCATGGATTGTAAGAATTAATATTGTTAAAATAACCATACTAGGGGACTTCCCTGGTGGTCCAGTGGTTAAGACTTTGCCTTCCAATGCAGGGGGGTGCGGGTTTGGTCTGTGGTCTGGGAGGTAAGATCCCACATGCCTCTTGGCCATAAAAACCCAAAACATAAAACAGAAGCAATAATTGTAAAAAATTCAATTTTAAAAAAACTTTAAAAAAAGTCCATACTACTCAAGGCAATCTACAGATTTAATGCAGTCCCTATCAAAATACCCATGACATCATCCAAAAAACTAGAACAGATAATCCTAAAATTTATATGGAAGTACAAAAGACTCTGAATAGCCAAAGCAATATTTGGAAAAAAGAACAGAGCTGAAGTTGTCATGCTCCCTCAATTCAGACTATACTACAAAGTTTCAGTAATAAAAACAGCATGGAACTGGCACGAAACAGATATGTTGATCAATGGAATTGAATAGAGAGCCCAGAAATAAACCCATGCATATATGGTCAATTAATCCACGACAAAGGTGGTAAAATATACAGTGGGGAAAAGACAGTCTCTTCAACAAGTGGTGTTGGGAAAATTGGAGAGCTACATGTAAAAGAATGCAATTAGAACACTTTCTCACAACACATACAAAAATAAACTCAAAATGGATTAAAGACCTAAATGTAAGGCTAGAAACCATAAAACTCCTAGAAGAAAACATAGACAGAACACTTTTTATGTAAGTCATAGCAATATTTTACTTTTTTTGGATCTGACTCCTCAGGCAAAGGAAACAAAAGTAAAAATAAGCAAATGGGACTTAATTAAACTTAAAGCTTTTGCACAGCAAAGAATACCATCAACAAAATGAAAAGACAACCTACTGTATGGGAGAAAATATTTTCACATGATATGTCTGATAAGGGGTTAATATCCAAAATATATAAACAGCTCATACAACTCAATATCAGAAAACAAAGAACCTGATCAGAAAATAGGCAGAAGACCTGAACAGATATTTTTCCAAAGAAGTCATACAGATGGCCAATGAGCAGAAGAAAAAATGCTCAGTGTCACCAGTTACCAGGGAAGTGCAAATCAAAATCACAATGAGATATCACCTCACACCTGTCAGAATGGCTGTTATCAAAAAGACCACAAATAACAAATGTTGGTGAGGATGTGGAGAAAAGAGAACCCTCATAGACTGTTGGTGGGAATATAAATTGGTACAACCACTATGGAAAACAGTATGGTGGTTCCTCAAAAAACTAAAAATAGAAATACTATATGATCCAGCAGTTCCACTCCTGGGTATATATCCGAAAAAGAAAAAAAAGAAAGAAAACACTAATTCGAAAGATATATGCTTCCCTATGTTCATAGCAGCATTATTTACAATAGCTGAGATATGGAAGCAATTTGTGTCCATCAACATATGACTGGATAAAGAAGACATGGTGTATATATACAACAGAATACTTCTCAGCCATAAAAAAGAATGAAAATTTGCCATTTGCAACAACATGGATGGACCTGTAGGGTATTATACTTAGCGAAATAAGTCAGACAGAGAAAGACAAGTACTCTATATTATCACTTATATGTGAAATCTAAAACATAGAACAAACAAATAAATACAACAAAAGAGAACAGACTCACAGAACAAACTAGTGGTGACCAGTGTGGAAAGGAATGAGGGGAGGGGCAAGATAGGGGTGAGGGATTAAGAGGTAGAAACTGTTGTGTATAAGACAAATAAGATACAAAGATATGTTGCACAGCACAGAGAATATAGCCAATATCTTATACTAACATTAAATGGAGTATAATCTATAAAATATTGAATCACTTTGTTTTTCACCTGAAACTAATATTGTAAATCAACCGATAAAAAAATATCCAGAATACTGACAGCACCAAATGCTGGTGAGGATGTAGAGCAACAGGAGTTCTCCTTCATTGCTGGTGGGAATGCAAAGTAGTACAGCACTTTGGAAGACAGTGTGGCAGTTTCTTATAAAGCTAAACATACTCTTACCATGCGATCCAGAAATTGTGTTCCTTGGTATTTATCAAGAGGAGTTGAAAATTATATCCATACTAAAACCTGTACACAATTGTTTATAGTAGTAATTATTCATAATTGCCAAAACTTGGAAACAATTGAACTGTTTTTCAGTAGGTGAATGGATAAATAAACTGTGGTACATCCAGACAACGGAAAATTATTCAGCACTAAAAAGCAATGAACTCTCAAGGCGTGAAAAGACATGAAGGAACCTTAAATGCATATTTATGTATGTGTATGTGTATGTATGTGTATGTATGTGAAAAAAAGCCAATCTTAAGTGGCTACATACTGTATGATTCAAACAATATGACATTCTGGAATAAAAAAACTATGGAGACAGTAAAAAGATCAGTGGTTGCCAAGGAGTTGGGGGAGGGGGCATAGGGGATAGCAAAGTACAGAGGAGTTTTAGGGCAATGTAAATACTCTGTATGGTGCCATAATGATTAATACATGTCCCTCATTATGCATTTCTCCAAACTCATAGAATGTATAACATCAAGAGTGAAATGTGGTGTTAACTACGGACTTTGGGAAATTATGACATGTCAGTGTAGGTCTATTAATTGCAATAAATGCTGCACTTTGGTGGGGGATGTTGATAATATGGGAGGCTATGCGTGTGTTGGGTGGGGCAGGGTGTGTATGAGAAATCTTTGTACCCTCCCCTTAATTTTGTTGGGAACCTAAATCTATTTTAAAAAGTAAAGTCTTAATTTAAAAAAATAATGAAGCAAAAATTTAAAAACTCTATCCATACTGGTTTTAATAATAAGATTATGCGCTGGGAACTTACCTATTTTTCTGAAGTGTGTAGCCTTAGATTTCCTCTGAGGCCTAATCATATAATTTGGAGTTAATTCAGTCTCTAAGATTCTCTGAGAGTTATAAACTAAGAATATGAAGGAGTTGGCATATTTAGCAATGACGGAGCACCCTAGAGTCTTTAGTTTGAAGGATCACACTCGACCTATTTCATCACAATCAATAAAAGTGAGTTGAATAAATAAATCAGCACACGTTGTAATGGGCTGAATTGTGCTCCCACCAAATGTGTATGTTGAAGCCATTACTTCTAGTACCCCAGAATGTTACTACGTGGAGAATATGTGGTCAAGTCCTTCAGAGAGGTAATTAAGTTAAAATGGGGTCATTAGGGTGGCCCTTAGTTCAATACGACTGGGATCCTTATAAGAAAAGATTAGGACACAGAAACTTACACAGACCAAGGGGCAACCAGATGAAGACACAGTGAGAAAGTAGCCACCTGCAAGCCAAGGAGAGAGGCCTCAGAAGAAACCACCCCTGTTGACATCTTGATCTTAGACGTCCAGCTCCAGAAGTGTAAGAAAATAAATTATTTAGGCCCCACAGCCTGTGGTATTGTGTCATGACAGCCCTAGCAGACTAATATATACATATTCTATTTGACCAGCCTCATAGTTGAATTCAACAATCATGTACTGAACCCTCACTGCACCATTTTACCGTGCTCGAGGCCAGCTGGATGAGTAAGGCATAGCCTCTCTTCCTTAAGGGCCCTCTAGTTCAGTGAGGCAGACAAACACGGTGATGAAGAATGATTCCACACAGACTCAGAAATGTATACGCACTATAAGCTCATATACTTTACCTAACGGAAAGTTATTCTGGGGCACAAACTTAGCACCTGGCCAAACTACCATTGTTTTAACAAAGGCTTTTTAGTTGTAAGTAAATGAAACCAGCACAAAGAAGCTCTAAGTAAAAAGGGGCGAGGAGGGCTTTTTTGGAAGCCACAGGGCAAAATGTCTTGGTAACATAGCTGGGCCACACGAGCACTGAAACCAACTCTTGGAGAGTCATCAGGAATCAGTTACTCTTCTCTTTGCTGCCACGTGGTTTCTCATCCTTGATCTCTCTACAGGTCTGTTTTCTTCTCATTCTCTGTCGTCCAGTTGCTTCTCTGTGGAAATGGTGGAAATTGACATTTCCCCAACCCCAGGTCCATGACACTTTCCCAGCCCCAGCACCACTAACCAACTGGCCAGTGACTTATCCCCCAAGTTCTTGGAGAGAGTCTAGTGGTCCACTTGGACCAGATGTCCACCCCTTGTCCTATTGGCTTTGGTCAGAGTGGTTGGGAAAACTATACACACACGGCCATGGGAACTGGAGAAGGAGGCAATTATCAAAGAAGGGAAGTGTACACAGGGCAAATATCCTGACAGTTTCTTTTTACAAGCGTCAAAGTAGAATTCAATGATAATTGAATGAAGGGAAATTCATTCCATCCATCTACAAGTGCTTCTATTTGCACTGATTTAAACTTGTGATTTTCAGACCTGGTTGCACATCAGAGTCACCTGTGGAGTTTCAAAAACATGCCAGTGCCTTGTTCCCACTTTTTACCTTAACATCAGAATCTGTGAAGTTGGGGCCCACATAATCACTGTTGTGGCCTCTCCCGTTGCGGAGCAACAGGCTCCGGACATGCAGGCTCAGCAGCCATGGCTCATGGGCCCAGCCGCTCCGCGGCATGTGGGATCCTCCCAGACCGGGGCACGAACCCATGTCCCCTGCACCGGCAGGCGGACTCTCAACCACTGCGCCACCAGGGAAGCCCCCCACATAATATTTTAAAAGTTTTTAAGCACTCCAATGATCCCACTGTGCTGCCAAGGTTGCAAACTTCTTGTTTAGACTTCATGCCATTATAATTTAGACTTACGATTTTATGGTTTCATACCTTATTCTTTAAAACTTAAAAATATTTATTTATTTGGCTGCGCCAGGTCTTAGTTGCAGGACACAAGATCTTCGTTGCGGCCTGCAGGATCTTTCTTTTTTGTTGTTGTTGCTGCCTGAAGGCTCTTAGTTGCAGCATGCAGGATCTAGTTCCCTGACCAGGGATCGAACCTGGGCCCCCTGCATTGGGAGCACAGAGTCTTAACCGCTGGATCACCAGGGAAGTCCCTTCATATATTATTCTTAAAAGATGTGATCAAGTTAGGAATCATGTGCCTCTGCTAAAAGTTATGGAAAAATCATCATTGAGTATTTTGGGGAGAGAAGAGCTTCCTTCAGGGTGGGGTAGTATTAATTTGAAGGTACCTTTTTGTTTTATTTTTAAAACATTTTTATTGGAGTGTAGTTGATTTACAATGTGTTAGTTTCAGGTGTGAAAGGTAGCTTTTTATATTTCTGTATGATTAGGCTCTGAAACAAAGTTGATCATCAGGTTCCTTAGAATGTAACAGTCTTCTGGAAAAATAAGAAACATAGTATCACCCACAAATCTTTGCTGACTCTTCAGTGGAAACCTTCAGGGATCTTCCCAGCTCTTCTCAGATCCCTTTTTACTGTTTCTGTGCTCCCTTATCTCAACTTCTATGTGCTATTGCTTCCAAATGCCAATACCTAGAACTTTCGTAGAACTTTCCTTGGGCTACTAAAGTTTTGTCTGCCCAAGAAAAGAGCAGAAAATGCCTGGGAGTTCACTCCGTCACCCCTGCCCCCAGGCTCAAAACCAATGACAGACAGGTGTGAGTATGCTGTCACCAGGCTCCCTTACTAAGGAACAAATTCTTAGTGTAGGTTTCTGTCAGTTTCCCTGCAGTTTGAGGCTATAACGATTGTTTTTCCTTAGCTATTTCTGTTGTGAGTACTTCTACAATAAACACATGTTCACAAATCCTTATCTCAGGTATGTTTCAGGAAAACCCAATCTAAGACATTCAGCTTTATGGAATTTTGTACTTTCTGTCTAATATTAAAATTCTACATGACTTTTAATAATACTGTTTATAACTTTTCAGACAAGGAGCATCAAGGTTTTACTTATTCCTGCTCTTAGGAACAGAGTAGGGAAGTCACTGAGTCACTGGGAAACTCCCAGAAACAGAGTTTGGAGGAACAAACGTAAGTGAGCAGGGAGGAATTGGTTGACATTTGTAAGCAGAGTGGAAATAGATCAGACAGGTTGGTGTGAGTTGATGTTGGGGAATCTAAAGAGGGATAGTCAGAACAAAGAAAAAAGAGTGGTGACACGAATAGAGGCGGGACGTGACTTTCAAGTCACGTAAAAGTGCACTGTGTAATAAAATAGAAAACAGCTTGGCATTTCCTGGGGCTGCAGGTATGACAGCTGCCACAAGGCAGCGCTCTGATTACATTCACTTTGACTTCCAAGTAGCTTTCCCTTTTCCCACTCTGCAGTTTTTAAGGGCTCTGACTAGAGGTCTGTCACACTCCAGCCATAGTCAGCCAGCCTATTATTAGCGCCAAGCCCTCCTCCTGGAGCAATGACAGAGTAAATTTCAGCAATGGCAGAAAGAGGACAAATACAGCTGTTGTGCATTTTAGAATAATTGCTACAGGCCATTTGGAGACAGCTTTATAACAACAGCCCTTATACAGACTTATACAGTATTTCACTTTTCCGTTTTATTCTCTCCTCAACGCTTTTTAACACGAACTTATTAATCCACTCAACTCATGTGCATCTGGGATTATCTGCCTCCCAATTTTACACAGTGAGGCTTGCAGCTCCCTGGAAGGTACCATGCTCTTTCTTTTCTTTTAGTTTTTATTGGAGTATAATTGATTTACAATGTTGTGTTAGTTTCTGCTGTACAGTAAAGTGAATCGGTTATACATATACATATACCTACTCTTTTTTTTAGATTCTTTTCCCATATAGGTCATTACAGTGTATTGAGTTCCCTGTGCTATACAGTAGGTCCTTATTGGTTATCTATTTTATATATAGTAGTGTGTACATGTCAATCCCAAACTCCCAGTTTATCCCTCCCCCCTGACCTTTCCCCTTTGGTTAACCATAAGCTTGATTTCTATGTCTGTGACTCTATTTCTGTTTTGTAAATAAGTTCATTTGTATCATTTTTTAGATTCCACATGTAAGTGATATCATATGGTATTTGTCTTTCTCTGTCTGACTTACTTCACTTAGTATGATAATCTCTAGGTCCATCCATGTTGCTGAAATAGCATCATTTCATTCTATCATGCTCTTTCATCTCACCGTCCAGCCTTTTCACATGCTATTCCTTCCTCTCTCCTAGTTCTCTCCTCACCTACCTATCTTTACCCAGCACAAATGTCACTTGTGAAAAGCCTCTCCTCACCTCACCCCAAATCTGGGCTCCATTTTTTTTTTTACTTCTATTTTCCCCCACTTCATTCATCTTTTGGCATTTATCTCATTGTATTCTAGGTGTTTCTTACCTATTACCTCCACCCCAATTTCCTTGAACTCCCTTATCTTTATATCCCCAGTGTCTACCACAATTCTCCACAGAGTGAATGAATGAATGAATAAAGCAAGCTCTAAAAGATCAAAGCCCTTGCCCATCTTGAGTCCACGGCAGAGATAGAAATATCCAGAAATTTAGACCAAACCAGCATATCTTTCTTACTGGTTTCTGTGATTGACCGTACCCAGGCCTCTCCACAGAAGACTCCTAAATGAACCTAAATGGAAAAGTCCTGGGCTCTGAGGTGAGCCACAGGTCACGAGAGATTCCCCAGTGCTGGCGCAGTAAGACTTGAAGGCTCATGATCTGTGCAGAAGGCCTGACCAGCATGGCATCGTGAGTCAGACTCTTTGCTTTACACTGCAGTCTAAGCAGCTTCCTGGAACTGCTGTCATTGAAGGAATACACAGAAGCAACAAGCCCCCAGGTGTACATTCCTCTGGCTTCTGGGGGGACATCTCACTCCTGGGGATCACAAGACCCCCGAATTTTAGGTACCCTCTGAGAGACTCAAAGAGAGGCATGAACTTCCTGCATTTGTGTCCCATGTTTATCCTTTTCACGGCTTGCTGGCCTGTTCTGGAGCAAACTAAATAAAAGCAATCTTGACCTGAACCCAAGCCATTATTCTCACCATCCTTTGTGAGATGGGTAGTGAAGGGTTAGCATATTATATGTGGTTGTGAAAAAGCTAGGCCCTTCCTGGTGCCATCTTTCCCGCATAAACCGAAATTCTTTTCTGCCTATTTGTTAATTCCTTCCTTCCTCTCCTCTTTCCATCCTTCTCAAACATTTAATGAACATTCGCTAGGTACCAAGCTCCGTGCCGGAGATAAAAGGATGAATACGATACAGTGCTCTGCCTTCAAGGAATCCACGGAATTCTGGAAGAGATAGGAAAGTAAACAAATAGTCGTAATACACTCAAGTGCCACAATGGAGGTGTCTATGAAGCCCTGTAAGTTCAAGGGAGTGGGCCCTGGGGTGCTAGTGGGTGTTTGGTAACCAGCTGGTCGGAGGAGACCTGATTTTTAGTGTTTGCTCGTTCCCGTGTGGCAGATACTTCCGTCATGGCTGATTTCAAGCTACTAACCTGAACACAGAGTTGGGAAGGGATGTACACAGTTGCCCCCCCCACCCCCTTTTTTTTTTGGCTGTGCAGGGCTGCCTTCGGGATCTTAGTTCCCTGACCAGGGATCGAACCTGTGCCCCCTGCAGTGGAAGCACAGAGTCCTAACCACTGTACCACCAGGGAAGTCCCCACAGTTGGCCTTTCTGATGTAGTAAGAGCCAGCTCCAGCATACCACCATGATTTCTGCCTTGTGAGATCCTGAGCAGAGAATTTATCCCTGCTGTGCCTGGGCTTCTGACCTACAGAACTTTGAGCTCACCAATGAGCTTTGTTTTAAGCTGCTAAGTGTGTGGTAATTTGTTATGCAACCATAGAAAACTAAACAGAGCCTATTATACCCTTTTTACAGTTGTGAAAACTGAGGCTTAGAAACAGTAAGCAATTTGACCAAGCCCATGAGCAGCTAGCAAGTGATGGAGCTGGGAGGCAAAATGAGGTGTGTCTGACTCCAAAGCCTAGAACCTTAGCTCCTATGTTCTCATGGAAAACAATGTCACATAACCACGAAAGGCCGGGGTCACGGCGGACCATATTTTTTTGTTTATTTTTAGGGACCAGAAAATGTGCATTATTACTAAAAAATGAAATCCTGTGCCAGAAAAAAAAGCAAATGTTCAATGTAGCTTTGGACTTGAAGTGGTACCCAAGTGGTTACCTTGATATTTATTTCAGAAGGCACTGCTATGGAATAAAAGAAATTTCATATGGGACTCTACTCATTAAATATTTGAGTTTGGCTAGAGTGTCCATTTCTGCTTTTCTCCTCCAGCCTGACCAGATGTGCTCAGAAAATTTGGTTCTCCCTGAATATGTACATCTGTCAAAATTCCTGTCAATTTTAGCACTACTGCCAAGGGAGTGAACAAAGAGAGTTAGCGATTAACTTCAAAGAACTTTGTTGGAGAGGAATAAAGATATTTAAGGCCTATTTTGTCAACTAATTGCATTTGCATATTTATGGGATTTACTGATATAGCAGTAATTAAAAACTATTTAGTAGTCTTAAAGGACACATAACTCAGTTGCTGTTTGCATAATAAACACTTCCTTATTATGTTTGCATAATAAACACTCTCCCCCTGCTTCTTCCAAAAAACTGGTCCAAGAGGTGTCATATCTTACTCGGAAATAATGGAAAAACAAAGTGCAAGGGCTCATGGGAATGTGGAGAGGGGACTTCTGAAATAAATATATTTCTAGGTACTCTCTTAATGTTAGGCCTGGCCTGAACTGCTCTCAGAGAATGGCAGATTCAAACTTCAGATTAATAAGTCTTTTTTTCCCCAGGTGATATTTAAGAAGCCTGAATGCTTATCCCCTGACAATTCCATTTTCTTTACTTTAATACCCTGACCTGTTTCAAGGGTCTGAACAGGGTTCACCCTGCATTCATCCTTCCTAAAGAGATGTCTAAGGGGGATGAAATCTTTGACTAATGGATTGCAAAAAATAATGTGAGTAAACAGTATTGAATTTAAGGAGTTGAGAAGAGATGGTTTTCATGGAAAATTAAAGGTTGAGCAAGGGACAGACACCGAATGTAAAGGCACTGAGTATATAAACTAAACCTAGACAGGACAGTAAGGCTGGGAAAAGAAAGCTCTGAGCCATCTGGTGGTGCAGAGCACGGCAATCAAGGGAAGATCAGGAAATATCTGTATATAAACTACTTTGAAGACAAGTCACTCACACAAACCTTTCTTGTCTTTGCAAAATTCATCAGCCAATAAAGAGCTGTAATGGGCAGGATCACCAGACTGTTGTTAAATTAGCTAATGAAGGTCGTAATGTACCTGTATTACACGTCATTAGCAGTGGCCTTCCAGTAACAGATGGGTATATGAGAAAGTGAGCCAGAAGGGAGGGCAAGCGTGTCCCAGGAGGTTTGACTTAGAGTCATGGCTTACTAACATGTGTGGCAAGAAGATAATGTTGATTACCATCTCAATTAAAGCTTTGCATAAAGGCAAGCTTCTGTGATCCCTGCCCATAAAAAATAATGGTCTGCTGCCTACAGCTTGCCTTTCTCCTGTCCTAATTCATCTCATAGGTAGAAGCCAACAATTCAAAGCATTGATGGGAAGTGATGGGATTTTGATGGCCGGATCAGTCCTTCATGATCTTACCTCTTGATGAAGCCCCATTTATTTTTCTACCCTATCTCAAGGATATTTCTCAAACTTCCCATAACTTTGTATCCAATTTCCTCTACCAGGTTATATTTCTTTTTTTACTTTTTCTTCTGAAAAAGTATTTTCAAATGCCCAGCAAAACTGGAAGCACAGGAAGTAGAAAGAACTCTCCACCCCCACCAGCCACGTGAGAGTTTGTTGCCAACATGATGACCCTTCACCTGTGATTACTTAGAGCATTACTCTTACAAACAAGGACATTATTTTACATAATCTCAATACAATCAAAATTAGGAATTCAACATTGCTATATCACTACCATCTAATCCACAGACCGCATTTGAGTTTCACCAGTTCTCTCCAAAATATTCTTATGACAAAAGGATCCACTGCAGAATCACACATTGCACTGAGTTGTCATGCCTCTTTAATCTCCTTTTGTTTGATACAGTTTCTCAGTCTTTCTTTAACTTTCATATCCTTGACACTTTTGAAGATTACATGCCTGCTGTTTTGTAGAATGTCCCACAATACGGGGTTTCCTACTGGATAGATTCAAGTTATGAATTTTTGGCAGGATGATAACAGAAGGGCTGTTGCATCTTCTCAAATCTCGTGGTGCACAACTCCCATAACTGGTGATGCTAATTTTCATCATTTGATAAAGGTGTTGTCTGCCAGACTTCTCTACCGAAATATTTTTTAATTAATTAATTAATTAATTTTGGGCTGCGTTGGGTCTTCTCTAGTTGCAGCGAGCAGGGGCTACTCTTTGATGCGGTGCGCAGGCTTCTCATTGTGGTGGCTTCTCTTGTTGCGAAGCATGGGCTCTAGGCGCGCGGGCTTTAGTAATTGTGGCGTGCGGGCTCAGTAGTTGTGGCACATGAGCTTAGTTGCTCTGCGGCATGTGGGATCTTCCTGGACCAGGGTTTGAACCTGTGTCCTCTGCCTTGACAGGCGGATTCTTAACCACTGCACCACCAGGGAAGTCCTGAAAGATTTTTTTATATCTTTGTATTTAGTAAGTATTTTGTGTTAATGTCCTGTTCCTCATCAAACTTTTGCCAACTAGTTTTTATCACCCATTGATGTTTCTTTTGTGAATTAATGAACACTATAAAGATTCCATTATTTCTTCTACATTTATTAGTTGGCAATTGTAATTTAAGGGAAAAGTTTTCTCTTCTTCCCATTCATCTCTTTATTTAAATCAGGATGGACTCATGGATTGTTATTCTACTTCATGAGTTATAAATCTTTGCCATCATTATTGATTTTGATGCTTGAATCATCACAGATTTGGCCAGTGGGAGCCCCTTCAAGCTGACTCTGTCCTTTTATCCTGTCCCCATGATTCTTTTAGCACTTCTTAACTTTGTGATACAAGGAGGCATTCTAGGCTCTTTTTCTACTTTCCTGCCCTGGCCCTGGCATCATGCATTTCTCCATTTCTTCCTTGTAGGTATGTATGCTATTTAGAGACCAAGATCTGGGTGTTAGGTGTACTCATTTTTGTTGGGCTGTTCCTGCTCTCAGGCGCTCTAGTGGACAGAGCTAGGAACATATGCGTGTATGAACACATGTACACACACGCTTACATTTGTATGTATTTCTATATTTAGCTACATGTATCGAAAACCAAGAGTTCACTCTGATACTTCCAAAACCAAATCAACACTACAGGGTTCATCCTAGTTTTCTCCCTTTCCATATTTGTAACTGCTTTCACCAACAACAATATTTTACTGGTAGATGAAAATTAAAAAGAGAGCTTCATGGATTCTACACAAAGGGACCAAATGATTAGGAGAACAGGGATCAGGTATATGCTTCCCCTCCCTCAGTTTGTTGTGTGAAAACTTATCTCAAACCTGTTCCTCTACATACCATCTATAGTAAAAAGAGGGCAGATGTTGGAAATGGTATGAAATTTAATTTTTGTTTCTAGAGCATCTAGGGGTCTACCAATGCAAGATAGAGTTATGTGGAATGAGGCATCTTTTTCCTTAATAACGAAAAGTGAATGGGGCTCAATCAAAAAGTGAAAAAAAAACCCCAGTTTTTATTGAGTGATGTTAAACTTTAGTAGTTTTCATCTTCAGTAAGCCTAGACGCATTCTCTCTTATGTGGGCAGTGAGAATTTAAGAAGCATTTCTATTTATCAAAAATCGATGTTTCTTTTAATGAAAGGGGCTTAGGAGAAACAAAGACACTCTTCCCACTGTACTGTTAGTAGTTGCTCTTCATTTGACAATACCAGGTTTCCATTAGCTTAGTGAAATTCAAGAGTCCAATAATCATAGTCAAATGCTGAAGATGTTACTGCATAAGTCTGATTTAGATCAGCTATTTGGATCTCAATTATTAATGAAATTAGTGTCCTAAATGTCAGCAAGAGGACTGCCTTAGGTAAAGGCTGTAAAGGAAATCACATTAGTGTGGAATTTCCCCTGCTTAGGGGCTCCTCTTAGATTACATTATTCACTTAGCTATCTCCTGTCAGGGAAATTGAAATGTTGGCCAAGATCTGATCCTGGGGCAGAACCAAATGGAGAAGTTAAGAGGTATTGCAATGGTATCAATTCCAAAACATTTGTGTGGTGCTGGTACTGCCTTTGGTCCCATTTAGTGTTTACAAAATAGCACCAGCAAGGACAGCATAAACTGGCAAACAGAGAAGAACGGAATGGAAAGGAGGTCTTTTAGGAAAGATTGAGCGGCATTCCATCCAATAGGCAAGTTTGTGTTTCTCATCTTCTGGAAGTGCCTGGGGAACACTGGCAAGTTCAATGGCCCCTCTGTGGCCCTTGGTCCTGGTGGCCGCCTCAGGTGAGTCCTTTAATGATATTACTAGGCTTTGAATATTAACGCCTAGAAGCTAGAGACATGGTTTTCTACGTTGTGCTGTATAACTCGTCACAAGTGTTTGTTTTTATTTACCATCTGTAAAATGTCAGTCCTGTGAAGCTACACGGAGACCAACAATTTGTTACGACTTTGCTCCTACAATCATAGATGTATATACACATAGGGTCACACAGTGGGGCTTTACACATGGCTGAAAATATGCTCTGAAATGTTATAATTGTCTGATAAATTTCTGCTTCCTTAGAAATCAAGCTTTCTTTACAACAATTGACATTGAGAGTTTGGGGTATTCTCTTTCAGATTTACTTTTATGTCTGAATAGTATATTTTTATTATCCAAAGTAGTCTTGGCTTTTAGTAGCCCAGAGAGAGAGTTCCTTGGATCCGTCATAGCTACAGAAACCTGGATGTCATTTTGGTATTAGGGGCTTTACATCCAGCCGTACAAAGTCTGTGTAGGTGATGAGTGTTTCTCTAAAGACGAGCTCTATAAACTTGCATGTTTTGAGTGTACAATTCCCCTTAAAAATATTTTAGAAACTAATATATATATATATATGTTTTCTTTCCCTAAATTTCTGAAACTAAAATTCCATAGTGCCAGTATTAACTCTACTGAATTGAGCCATTTGAATAGGATACAATTGGTTCTTAGAAAATATACACAAATCAAAAATTTATGTTTATGCTGATGTTTCCCAACACCCCACTTTCTTGAGGGTTCTCCTAGAGCTCGTATCTGAATTTCCATGTTTTAAAATATAACTGAAAGTGGAATGAGTCAATTACGGAGATGAGGAAGGAATTTGGTAGCCAAGCAGCTGGCAATGATTTTTTTATTGGGTAGAGAAGAAAAATAGCCACTTATCATTAAAGAATAAAAATGCTGGGTGTTGAACTTAAAGGATAAAAGCATATCTTAATTATAAAAATGAAAACAGAGGGAATTTCATTAAATGTCAAATGGGTTTCTTAGCAGAAAATAATTGTGAACATTAAACTAAGTAAGATAAAATAGAAAAATGAAGGTTTGAAAACAGAAGAAATTCTTCTTCATGATTTCTCTTTCTAATGTTTTGCATTATGCTTGATTTTTGCTCTAACTGTGGCAGAGAAAGTGTTTTAATAGTGTCTCGTAATCAGTGCTTGACCATAAATCATACTGAGAACATTTGTTGCAGAAAAATTCATCCTTTGGAATTTTTACTGGTTTAATATCAAGATGATTTGTAAACATTAAAGCCCTGAACCAACCGCCAATTCACCGCTGCACCCAGGAGACAGTATGCTAGGGTAGGAGGCCTGGATTAGAACCATCTAGGTCCTGCCACTCTACTCACCAGCCACGTGACCCCGGGCAAGTCAATTAACCTCTTAGAGACTCTGTTTCCCTGTAAGTTAACTGTTTATTTTGTATATTCATGAAGACCGAATAAGATAGCATTATGTAATTGTAAGCTGCAATGCAAATGTAACATATCACTGACCTGAAAACACACAAATGGCAGTCCAGTGGCTAAGACTCCATGCTCCCAATGCAGGGGACCCAGGTTCGATCCCTGGTCAGGGAACAAATCCCCCAGGCAGCAACTAAGGGTTCACATGATGAAACTCAAAGATCCCGAGGCCCGCAACTAAGCCCCGGCACAGCCAAATAAATAAATATTTTAAAAAACCCCACAAACACAGAAAATAACAATGCGCTGTTTCTGTCCAAAAATGTACAACATGCAACTCTTCCTTTTGAAGGGTTACTCACCTAGTATTCTCGGGGAGCCAGTTCAGGGTAGTGCCAGAATAAGAGCTTGACCTTTGCATCCAGATCAGTCTTGTTTAAATTCCGGCCTCCTCACTTACAAGCTGTGTGATCTTCAGTGGCACTAACCTTCCTAGGCCTAGAGTCCCTCACCTGTAAGTGACCCTTCACGGGACTGTAGAGTACCTATTCTTGTAGAAGTTAAATGAGATAATTCATGTAAAGGGCTCTTAGCCCAGTGCCTGGCACACAGCTAATTATTTAATCAGTATTAGGTATTCAGTAGTACCATGCCCTCAAACCTCTGTTTCCTTGTAACATCTCAGATATATGTATTGTTACCAACCAGGTTTCTTGGTCTTCCTTAATCAATAGAAATTGATAAGAGGCCAGACAAAAGTTCAGGCAAGGCTCTATTGGGACTCCTACTATATAGCAGGGAGGAGTAAAAACAAGTAACAGGTTCCCTTGCTCGCTCCCTGAGGTGGGAGGAGCTGGTTCCTTAAATGGCGTGAGGGTAGGGGTGTGTCCAGGGGTCCAGCCAGAGGGGAGGCTTAGGTGGTCTGCCCACCCCCTTGGTGGTGCTGTGTGCAGGGGCATGTGCAGTACCCTGCTTTTGCTCCCTGCTCTTCAGAAGTGGAAGTTGGGTTTTTTTGGTCTTTTTGTATCTTGTTGTCCATAATTTGCCCTTAACTGCACATGCACGCAGTTATTTTTAGTCCCTTTTAGTTTCTTTGTATTTTGCTTATTAAGGGGACATTTGTCCAGGTGTAAGCACTGCAGCAAAGGGTCCTAGGTCCCAGGTCCCAGCCTGTCTCAGTATCATTCTCTTATAATCCTAAAGGTGGTATACTCACTAAAGCAAAAGAGCTCTTTTCATCAAAGTGCCCAGAACATTCTAAGATAGGCGTGTGTGTAACTCATTGAAATAAGGAAAACAAAGGAATAATTCTATTGTATTCTTATCTTTTTTAAATCTCTCTTCACCAAAAGTGCTTCACAGCTCAGTTCCTAACACATTCTACTTTCCAGAAATTTACAAGTGAATTATTTGAAGCTGATTATTATCATTCAAGGAGGCAGAGCTAGTGAGGAATCTTTCCTGGGTCTGTTGATAGTTTCCATCAGTGTCTGTTGAAACATCACTGAACTGTGAGTCATTTAGTGCTTGTGTGAATGTCACATTAGCTTTCAAGGGGCATAATTTACTGTTAATTAATGGTCACTTAAATCCTTAATCTCTCTCCTCTAATTGATCTTTCTCCTCAGGCAAATTTGCACCCATAGTAGAAATGTAATTTATTATTTCTTCCCATTTTAAACAAAGAACTCTTTCCCTCTGTAGTTTATTTAAGCATACTTCCCTTTGCTTCTGATTTTTCTCCAATCATTGCCTGCTTCTCTTTTGTTCCTATTTCCAGCTTCCAGAACATTCTCTTTTTACCCAAAGACTATGACACATTCTAGAAAGTATGTGTTTATCCATAGGGGACCTATGGATTGTTTCCTAGAAAAGGTATCAGAGGGAAATTTGACTCTCCATGAACAGAGGGTATAGGGAGCACACATTCACTTCTCAGAATTATGTCTTAACTCTGTCTCAAGTGGTTTCCTGTATTGAAACAGGCACATTTCAGTGGTTCCCCAGCTGGGACTTGAATTGGGAGCTTCCAAGGGAGGTAAGAGTGAACTTGCCCAAAGCGAAGTTCTCAGGAAAAGCACCAGATCAGCTTTGCTTTGGGCTCCAGAAATCCCTACCCCCAGCGTCCGCCAGCAAGAAACAGTCTCAGGTAGAGAGATTCACAGCACACTTTTTGACAATCACAGTTCACAAAAACTAAAGATGATGCCTGATGCAAGTCACCCACCTTAGTCCCGCATGCCAGAATCGCTGTTGCCACTTCTGGCGTCTTGTCGGGTGAATAGTTAGGGAGTTAAAACGCTAATTAGAGTCCCAGTTCAGATGATAATGAAAGTGAATATTCCACTGCCCACAATGAGTCTGGAATTGCACCTCCAGCACCGTTGTTAGCATTTTGGTCACACTGACATTGATAAACATAGAAATTGCTGCCTGCGGCGGCAAGTGACACAACATCATTCATAAAGAGATGGGTGTAAACAGGATTGTCGCACGGGGAGAGGATATCTCATTTACAGTTTCCTGCTGGATCCCGCGTACCTTCAGCAGCTCATCAAAATAACCATCAAAACCGCTGAGAGCCGAGGTGAATTCACACGCAGGACACTACAGATAGATTTCACTCAGGCGCTGTTGGCGGGAGGTGTGCAATTTGCTTCAGTCCAATGACTTAGCGAAGCTTTGAATCCCCCAGGGGCCGGCAAAGCTGGTGAACAAAATATCTTTTTGCGATTCTGAGAAAGCCCTCACAGATTTGTCACTTCCAATTGCTGGTGCTCATTTCTCCTGCTTGCTTTCCCCTGGCTTTCCCGGCCTCAACACCAATCACGGCTCCTCTACAAATCAAGATTCCTGGGTCATAGGAAATGGCTGTTCCCTGGAGCCACAGAGAATTTTCCCAAAATGAAGATCTCATTTTCTGACAAGTGCATTTTAAGGCAGAGTGAGAGAACAGATTTTTGAGGAGAAAAATATGAATTGGAATCTCACTAATCCCATTACTCAGAAATCCACACAAATCTTTGTGTTCAACTGGTTTGTCCATGTTTCTGCTTTGGGCTTTCTATGTGATTTTGAATTACGAACAGAAAATCAAAAGAAAAATCCAAAGAGGAAGTTAAATGTTGGCTAAGTGCATAGGAAGTTTTCTCCTATGTACTGGGAGGGGGTGATACGGAAAAAAGAAAGGATGTTGTCTCCAATATGCAAGATTGTTGTAAAAATGGAACTGTAAGTGAAAGTATGCATCCTCAGAGATGGGGTTGATTTATTTATCTTTACAATGAGATTTCTCCATTGGGCACTTAGACCGTCAGCTTACTTTGCTTTTTTTTTTTTTTTTTTTGCTTTTTAATTGAAGTATAGTTCATTTACAATGTTTCAGGTGTACAGCAAAGTGATTCAGTTATAGACACACACACACACACATATTTTTTTCAGATTCTTTTTCATTGTAGGTTATTATAAGATATTGAATATAGTTCTCTGTGCTATGCAGTAGGTCCTTGTTGTTTATTTTATATACAGTAGTGTGTATCTGTTAATCCCAAATTCCTAATTTATCCCTTCCCCCTCTTTCCAGTTTGGTAACCATAAGTTTATTTTCTATGTCATCAGCTTACTTTAAACAAGTGTCTGCCAATAAGCCCACTAGTTGGCTGTGAACTTAAGCAGTTCGGATGAGCTGAAAACTATATGCTGCTAGGAGCCACTGAGTCCTGAGCAGTCTGAAGTGTCCTAAAGATGCTAAGTTCCTTTTATTTTCATAAACGGTGAAAACGATGATAGTTTTCTTTTTCAGGAATCCTGGCCATAGATACCCCTCATCCCAGGAGCTCTGCTCTGCATCATCTCACCAAGCAGCTATTACAAAAATATCGCAAGGAAGTGAGGCCAGTTCACAACTGGACCCAGGCCACCACAGTATACCTGGATGTGCTTGTCTGCGCTGTGTTGGATGTGGTAAGGACCATCTTACCATCTCTTAGTCCCATCATTCTTTTGTAAAACTACCTGCTGTTTATGCAGGGGTCTAGGAGAAGTTTTATTCTTGAGACTCTCGTTGAGCTGATAGAGAAGTTGTGCTAGACTCAGCAGTGAGCCTGGGGTAAATATTTATTAGGCAAATCATGCTTTCTAGCCCCCGACTTGCATTGTGAGGGCAGATATAGAAATAGGAATTTCTATATCTAGAAAATATTCCTAAAAATAGGAATTTCACAGAAATAAGATGTTTTAAGAATTGTGGTCATAGGTCACAGAACATATTTTATGAGCATTGCTGAAACCAAAATTGGTAATAGGTATTATTTTCTATGGTTCACATTTCTTAGTGATAGTAGCAGGTTTATGAAACAACTTCTACAACTTACTGCCTGAAATTTTAAAAGGGGAAAAAAATGCCTTGCTATCCTGAGTTTTTAAGGGAATTTATACCTAAGGTATTTGCTAAGGGTAGTGGGAAGATTTGTTTATTAAAGCATATCTTTCCTACTGTGTCTGAAAAATGGGTTGTTGTGGGTATTAAATGAGAAAGTGCATGTAAAGCAGTTAGCAGAGGTCTTAGGAAGCCCTCAGTGATGGCCCGTATAATTATCTCTGCTTCTTCTTTCTCCTTTTTCTTAATTACAAAGTCTTCAGTATCAATAGATCCCAAATTTCTTTTGATTTCTTTTAAAAGCAGACTTTACTGAGCTTGTTTGTTAAAGTAGTTTAATAACTGTTTTTCAATTTACTTCTCAAAATTTTTTTCCAATTGAGGTATAATATACAGATATTGAAATGCACAGTATGAGTTTTGATAATTGCATGCACCCACATAATCCGTATCCCTATCAATATATCAAACATTTCCATCACCCCAGAAAGATCCCCCATTTCCTTCCCAGTCAATCATCATCCCCTCCATCCACAAGGACAACCACTGTTCTGATTTCTTTCATCATAGATTATTTTTGCCAGTTCTAGAACTTCTTAAGAATGAAAATTTACTGTATGTACCCTACTGTGCCTGGATTTTTCACTCAGCATGTTTTTGAGCTCCATTCATGTTGTTGTGCATATCAGTAGTTTTTCTTTTTTATTGATGAGTAGTATTTGGTTATGGCTATATCATGATTTGTTTATCCATTCTCCTGTTGATAGGCATATGGGTTGTTTCCAGTTTTAGTGTATTATGAATAAAGCTGCTGTGAACATTTCTGTACAAGTATTTTGGTGTACATATGTTTTTATTTCTCTTCAGTAAAACCTAGAAGTGGAATAACTGCCAATTCTCATAGGATATATGTACATTTAATGAGAAACTGCCAGACTGATTTACAAAGTGGTTGTACGCTGTATACTCCCGCCCATCAGCTATAAGAGTTCCCATTTCCCCACATCTTCACCAACATTAGGTGTTATCAGTCTTTTTAATTTTAGCCATTCTGGTAAGTGTGTAGGGATATTTCATTGTAGTTTTTCTTGATACTTCCCATGGCTAATAATTAGGGGCTCTTTTTTTATGTGTTTATTGGCCACTTATGTATCTTTCTTTGTGAAGTACCCGTTTAAGTCTTTTCCTATTTTTTATTGTGTTGGTTGTACTTTTATTATAGATTAATAGGGATTGCTTATATATTCTGGACAGAAGTCCTTTGTCATCTATGTATTGCAAATGTTTATTCTCAGTCTGTGGCTTGCCTACTCATTTTCCTAATGGGTCTTATGATGGACAGCAATTTTTAAATTTAATGAAGTCCATTTTTTACCAGTTCTTTATTTATGGTTAGTGCTTTCTGGGTACTGTCTAAAAGAAATCTTTGCTACTACAAGTTTACCCAAATATTTTCCTATATTTTCTTTCAGAAGATTTATAGTTTTTAGCTCCTTAGATTTAGTTCTGTGATCTTGAGAACTAATTTTTGTAATGGTGTGAGGCATAGTTCAAAGTTTTTTGCTGTTGTTTTGAGTTTTGTTTTTGCATTTAGAAAGGATTTGTTCCATCACCATTTTTTGAGAAGTCTTCCCTTTCCCCATTGAATTGCTGTGATGTCTTGGCTGAAAATTAAGTTAACTTATAAGTGTCAGACTATCTGATATCTTGAAATCAGATAGTGTAAGTCCTTGAACTTTGTTCTTCATTTTTAAGATAGTTTGGCTTTTTAGAACCTTTGTACTTCTACATAAATTTTATATTCAGTTTGTCACACTTCATTAAAAAAAAAAAAACCTGCTGGGAGTTTGCTTGGAATGGTGTAGGACCCACAGAGAAATTTAGGGGAGAGTTGACATTTACCAATACTGAGTTTTCCAGTCTTTGAATATGGTATGTCTCTCCATTTATTTGGGTCTTCAGCAGTGTTTTATAATTTTAAATGTAGAAGTTCTATACATATTTCCATTAAAGTTATCCCAAAGTATTTTTGATGTAGCTATAAATATTACTTAAAATTTTAAATGTTCTAGTTATTTGTTGTCATTATAAAGAAATAGGATTCATTTTGTATGTTGACTTTGTGTCCTGTGACCTTGCAAAATTCACTTACTAATTCTAGTAGTTTTTCAGATTAGTATTTTCTACATACACAATCATTTCATCTGCAAATAGTTTTACTTCTTTCTTTTTTAATCTGTGCACCCTTTATTCTTCTTGTCTTATTGCATTGCCTAAGACCTCTACTACAGTGTTAATGGAAGTGGTGAGAGCAGACATTTTTATTTGTTTCCATTCTTACAGAAAAATCTTTCACCATTAAGTGTGACGTTAGCTATAGATTTTTCATAGATGATCTTTATCAGGTTGAAAAAGTCCTCTCCTATTTTCTATGTGCTGAGAGATATTTTAAAAATCATGAATGACACTAAATTACATCAAATTTTTTCTCAATCAATTTGAATGATCATATGATTTTTCTGTTTTATGCAGTTAATATGGTAAATTATTTTTGATTGATTTTCAAATGTTTATTCCTAGAATAAACCCCACTTGATCTTGATATATTATCCTTTTTATATATTTCTGGATTTGAATTCCTACTTATTGTAGATTGCATCTATGTTAATGAGGAGTATTGGGCTATAGTTTTATTTTTTGTAATGTATTTGTCTGGTTTTGGCGTCAGGGTTATGCTGGCTTTATAAAACTAGTTGAAAAGTGTTCCCTTCTAAATTTCCTGAAGGAATTGTGTAACATGGATAATTTTCTTCCCCAATGTTTGATAAAATTCACCAGTAAAACTGCCTGGGACTGGAGTTTTCTTTGTGGGAAGGTATTTAAATATAAATTCAATTTCATTAACATATATAGGAATATTCAAATTTTCTATTTCTTCTTGTGTCCGTTTTGGTAATTTGTATTTTTCAAGGAATTTGTCTGTTTCATCAAAGTTACAAATTTATTTGTTCATAATATTCTCTTTTAATTCTTTTAATGTCCAAAGGATCTCCAGTGATACTGCCTTTTTCATTCCTCATGTTGGTAATTTGTGTTTTCTCTTATTTTCCCTTGACCAATATTGCCAAATGTTTATCAATTTAATTTATTTCTTTAAAGAACCAAATATTGGTTTTGAATTTTACTTATTGTTTTCTATTTTACTGATATCTACTCTTATCTTTATTTCCTTTCTTCTACTTACTGTGTACTTAATTTGTTCTTCTTTATCTTGTTTCTTAAAGTGGAAAGTTATATCATTTATTTTAAACCTTTTTTCTTTTATAATTTTAGCATTTAAAGTTATAATTTTCCCCCAAGCACTAATTTAACTGTATCCTATGAAATTTTGATGCATTTTAAAATTTGAGGTAACAATTATATAGACTGAAACTCATCATTTTTTTAAGATTCATTTATTATTTACTTTATTTATTTTTGGCTGCATCAGGTCTTAGTTGTGGCATGCGGGATCTTCATGGAGGCATGCAGGACCTTTTGTTGCAGTGTGTGGGCTTCTCTCTAGTTGTGGCATGTGGGTTTTCTCTTCTCTAGTAGTGGTGCGTGGGCTCCAGGGCTCCTGGGCTCTGTAGTTGTGGTGCACAGTCTTAGTTATCCCGCGGCATGTGGGATTTTAGTTCCCTGACCAGGGACCAAACCTGCATCCCCTGCATTGTAAGGGGAATTCTTTACCCCTGTACCACCAGGGAAGTCCCTGAAACTCATCTGTTTTAAGCCAGTCCCTTCCCCCAGCCCCAGTCTCTGGCAACCACAGATTTTCTTTTTTCTCCCTATAGTTTTGCCTTTCTAGAATGTCATATAAATGGAATCATATTGTATTTTATTCTTTGTTTTTGGCTTCTTTCACTTAGAATAATGCCTTTGAGAGCTATCAGTGTTGTGCTGCTGCATATGTCAGTAGTAGTATTCTATTGTACAAATGTACTGCAATTTGTTTACTTATTTACCAGTTGTTGGACATGTGATGTGGGTTGTTTCCAAATTGGAACAATTATGAATAAAGTCACTATAAACATTTGCATACGTTTTCAATTCTGTTGGATAAATACTTAGGTGTGGGATTGCTGTGTTGTATAAGTCTATGTTTAACTTTATAAGAAACTGCCAAACTGTTTTCCAAAGTGGCTGTGTTGTTTTGCATTCCACCTGCAATGTCTGAGAGTTTCAGTTCCTCCCCATGATTGCCAGCACTTGATATTGTCAATCTCTTTAAATTTTAACCATTCTAGTAGATTTGTCACCACAAAGTAGATTTGTGATATCTCAATGTGGTTTTAAACTTTCATTTCACTAAAAACTAGTGATGTTGAACATCTTTCCATGAGCTTACTTGTCAATTGTATATATTTTAAAATAGAGTATTCACTCAAATCTTTTACTTTTTAAAAAATAGCATTGTTTATTACTTTATTATTGAGTTGCAGAAGTTCTTTATATAGTTTTGGTCTATTTTTGGATTCTATTCTGTCCAACTAATCAATATATTTCTCCTTACACCAATACATTGTGTCAATTACTGTGCATTACAGAAGTCTTGAAATCAGATAGTGTGAGTCTTCCAACCTTACTCTTCTGTTTTAAAATTGTTTTGACTCTTCTAGGCACTTTGCATTTCCATATAAACTTAAGAAAATTCATCAACTTCTATTTTAAAAGCTACCAGATTTTTATTGAGATTGCATTAAATCTATAGATCAATTTAAGGAGAATCAACATCTTAACAATAAGCTTTCAATCCATGACAACAGTGTATCTCTCCATTTGTTTAGTTCTTCAATTTCTTTGCATAATGTTTAGTGCTTTTCAGTGTTCTACACATAGCTGGTTAAATTTATCCCTAAGTATTTCACATTTTTGATGCTATTATAAAAGTTTTTTTTTTTTTTTTTTTTGCGGTACACGGGCCTCTCACTGTTGTGGCCTCTCCCGTTGCAGAGCACAGGCTCCGGATGCGCAGCTTCAGCGGCCATGGCTCACGGGCGCAGCCGCTCCGTGACATGTGGGATCTTCCCGGACCGGGTCACAAACCCGTGTCCCCTGCATCGGCAGGTGGACTCTCAACAACTGCGCCACCAGGGAAGCCCTATAAATGATATTTTTTAATAAGAAAGAGAATTAAAATTTTAATAATATAAATGTATTTTAATTTGGGGTCTCTGTTACTTGCTAGCATACAAAAATATAACTGATTTGTATATATTGGCCTTGATCCTGTGACCCTGCCATCTAATTAATTTTTGAGTCTTTTTTGTAGATTCTTCCAAATTTTCTCTGTAGAAGATCATGTTGTCTGTGAATAATGAAAGCTGTATGTCTTTCTTTCCAATCTTTATAGCTTTTCTTTCCTTTTATTGCCTACTGCCCTGACTCGAACCTCTAGTGCAATGTTGAATAGAAGGGTGCACTGTTTTATAAATGTAAATTCAATAAATGTGTTTATAGTATTGTTAAAATCTCCTATAACAATTTTTTTGTCCAGTTGTTCTATTAATTTTGTAGAGAGGGGTATAGCAATCCCCAATTATAATTGTGGTTTGTCTATTTATCTGCCCTGTTATTAGATGCATACACATTTAAGATCATGTGTCTTCTTAACAAACAGAACCTTTTACCATTATAAAATACCCTTCTTTATCTCTGGTAATATTCTTTTTCTTGAAGTTTTTTTCTTGCTTACTTTTTGCATGGTATGTATTTTGCCATCCTTTTATTTTCAATTTCTGTGGTACTCAAAGTCATTTCTTAGAGCATGTAGTTTGGTCTTTCATTTTGTTAAACTTTTTATTTTGAAATAACTATAAATTTACAGGAAGTTGCTAATAAATTTATAGGGAGGTTCTGTGCACCCTTCACTCAATGCCCCCCAATGTTAACATCTTGCATAAATACAGTACAGTATCAATACTAGAAAATGGACTTTGGTGCTTATTCAGCTTTCTCCAGTTTTACATATACTCATTTGCATGTGTGTGTATGTTTCTCTATAATTTTATCATATGTGTAGCTTTGTGTAACCACCACTACCACCACATCAAGCTACACAATCATCATCACAGGGCTCCCTTGTACTGTTCCTTTATAGCCGCAATCCTTTCTCCCCTCTAACCCTTAACCCCTGGCAACCAATAAATCCCTTCTCTATCTTTATAATTGTGTCATCTCAAGAATATTATATAAATGGAATCATGTAGTATCTTACCTTTGAGGTTGGCTTCTTTCATTCAGTGTAATTCCCTTCAGGTTCATCCAAGTTGTTGTGTGTATCAATAATTCACTCTTTTTTGTTGCTGAGTAGTGTTCCAGGGTATTGCTATTTTAACCTGTCAACCTATGCATTTTAATGGAAGTGTTTTGTCCATTTACCAATACCATCTTGCTATTTGTTTTCTAGCTGTTGCATCTGTTTTCTGTTTTCTGATCCTCTTATCCTGCCTTATTTTGGATAAATTAAATATTCTTTAATATTTGATTTTAGTTCCTCTGAAATCAAATTAGCTTTTTTGCAATCCCTCTGTGTATTATTTTTAGATGTTATTTTAGGGATTTCCATATCCATCATTAACTTAATACAATGTACTTAGAATTAATGTTATTACACTTCATATAAAATGTACAAATCTCACAACAGTAAAATTCTATTTACCTGTTCCCCTTACATTTACATATATAATATGCCCTACAATATAGTATTATTATTTTAATGTACTTTAAAAAAATAATTCAATAATTTCTCTTTATTTTAATGGACGTGTTTCTCTATGTTAATATCTTAGTGCTGCACTATGAATCATAGACTCTGATTTTTTGACTGAGACTCAGGTATTGAAATTGATGGAAAATACTTCAAAACTGAAAGTATAAATTTTCTGTTATAACATGGTTTAAATTATTTTTTATCTAATGAAGTTATTTTAGCATAATTTTCCTCGAGCTTAGATAAACCCCTACTCATTATTTCTTCGTAAGCAGGTATATTTATTTATTTATTTTTAACATCTTTATTGGAGTATAATTGCTTTACAATGGTGTGTTAGTTTCTGCTTTATAACAAAGTGAATCAGCTATACATATACATACATCCCCATATCTCCTCCCTCTTGCTTCTCCCTCCCACCCTCCCTATTGTACCCCTCTAGGTGGACACAAAGCACGGAGCTGATCTCCCTGTGCTATGCGGCCATAAGTAGGTACATTTAAATGCAACACAAAAAATCCTCCTTTTAGCACACAATTTCACTTTTCTCAGCTTTATTTTACCACTTACACTAGTAAAAGTACTCTATCTAAGATCCTAGAAAATACTGTTTAATTAAATGCCAGAAAATGCCCACCCTTACTATCCAAAAGACCTAGTCTTACACAAAGCCCCAACAGAAAACTCCTTTAAATCTCTTTTCTATTTGGATGTTGAACTAGAATTTGGGAGACAATTTTCTGGGGCTGCATCTTCACTTACTTAAGAGATATTAGTCCTTGCTATTTAGTTGTCAGTGGGTTATTATGTCTATATTGTTTATCGGACATTGTCCAATGGGAAAAACATGATTTGAATAAAGACACGATATGAACCATGTTATATGAAACTCCAGGGAAGAGATAGAATCAGCCTTGAGTTAAGAGCTGAAGACAGGTTTCTAGGTCTCTCCTCATCCTTCTACTTTCTGACTTCATATTGGTAAAGGTGAAGTAGAATTGCTCAGGCTTTCATTTAGAGGCTTATTTGGAGATAAAGAAAAGGAGTAAAGTCTTTATTTTACTAATTCCCTTGGAACAGCTGAATCAAATTGAAAGTTTTAATCTAACTCTTTCTTCCTACCCCAATAAAAGAAAATAAAATTATATCCCTTATGGTGGGTAAGGAGAACGCCATTATTTTTTCAAAGATATGCTTTTCTCCACTGTTGTGAAATATACTAATTTTTTACAAGAATATGTTAGGCATATTTTATTGGATATGGAAAACTTGCCTTCAGAAATATGGAAAAATCTTATATTCCATCCCTCTAGTTTTATCCCTATCTACTGTCTTAACTTTATCTTCTACATGTACTCAATGCTACAATGAACCTGAACTTCTTGTTTCCTGCCTATATGCTGTTAATTCTGCTATTTCCTCCAATGAATGTGTTTTCCTCTTCATTTGCCATCTATCAAATATTATAGTCCTCAAATCTCAGCTCCTAAGAGAAATTTTCCTCAATTCTCCAAACTGACAGCAATGTCGCCCTCTTTTGAATCCAACGAAGTATGTGTATTTCTTAATGCCCATAGTTAACTGTTAAAATGTCACATACACTAATAGCTACTTGAGGGAAGGATTTTCTAACTCATGGTCCTGTTTCCCACAATATGCAGCATAGTATATCTTACTTCAAAGCTACTGGGTAGATATATGTCTAACCAATTAATTAAGATATGTGAGTACAATTCTAGGGTTGTCTTTATGAATGACTTAGTCTAAAATAATTTGCAAATGTCTCTATTACATTCAGGTGGGCTGCTCCTAAAGTTCATTCCAGAGGCAGGGCTGGTTTGAAGGACTTGATAAAAATCACTCACAAATTCTGCTCAGACAAGGACACTCCCAATGTGAATAGATAACTTGTTGGATGCATCTACCAGCAGCTGAACTGCTGGCAACTTTTGTTTGGAGTGAAGAGCTTTCAGCCCAGCTTTCATCAGTGCACCTCCCTTCCGTTATGTTTTGCCTCCTGTTTTGTTTACATGAAAGACTACAGTCTTGTCTTAGAATTTCTGGGTATTATGTGTACCTTAGGGAAATCTGATTATAGAGATAATCTACTAACAGGGAAGAGTTCCCATTTGTTTCTATTGAGTTTTGTCAATTCTGAATCCAAGATTCCTTTGTATTCCAGTCCATTGACTAGAGACTCCCAGCCAGACGTTAAGGCATCTGTTTCTATAGTCTTTGGAACTGGGAAAGATAAATAAGAATGTGCAGGAATTATCTGTATATTTGCTAACCACCAATTTAGATCTAAATAGACTCCCTCTGTTAGGAAGGCTAATGAATTCCAATTCTCTGAAATATCCTTTGCTTTTAACAAACAAGATGGAAGGCATCTAAAGAAAAAAATAAAAGAAAGAGATGCACAGAGGGAAAAGCTGTGAATAATGCCACCAGAGAACCAATTATGTTCACCAGCTGGCATTGAGAAACTTGTTTCCCTTGACAAAAAAAAGACTTCAGTTTTAGCCTCAAACTTCTTTTTGACATTGTGTTCTTTAGGGCTGAATGACAAATCTTCCCAGACACCCCCATAAGATATTAGGAAAAAAATTCTTAACACTATTGTCACGTGTAACATGACAAAGGGCTTGGCAGGAAGAGAAAAACAAGCGAAGGCGTCAACATGGCAGTTAATAAGAACCAACTAGATAAAATGACAGTGAAAATGAAACATTAATACGTAGAGACCTTCCTCCCCAGCCACATGACTGAGTCAACGAGTTATATTCACAACTTGTCATGACAGTGATAAAGAAACTGGTTGGGATATTTCATAGATGTAAAAGTATATTTGTAATGAGAGAGTAGCTAAAAGCTATATTTCTCAGTAATAGAAACAACGTTTTGGACTTTTTCCATTGTTAAGGGGGGACCCTCTTTGATTGCAGCTAAGCCTAGAACTGTGCCTTTTGTGTGTTAGTGGGTGAGATATGATCTATTTCAGGCTCTCTCAGCCAGTAAAACTTGGAAGAAAGTGGTGTCACCCAATCTTGGGCTCTCAGTAGAGGTCTTTTTTTAACTGCCCTGAGCCCCTCAGAGCCTATCTTGGCTGGGAGTCCTCTCTGTACCTCCTCCAAGCTGTTTCTTAGGGAAATACTTGTGAATTCAGTGTTTACATTTTGTACAGTCAGTCCTCCATATCCGTTTTGTATTTGCAGATTGAACCAACTGTGCCTCCAAAATATATTAAAAAAAAATTCCAGAGACTTCCCTGGTGGCGCAGTGGTTAAGAATCCGCCTGCCAATGCAGGGGACAAGGGTTCGATCCCTGGTCCTGGAAGATCCCACATGCTGTGGAGCAACTAAGCCCGTGTGCCACAACTACTGAGCCCATGTGCCACAGTTACTGAAGCCCACGTGCCTAGAGCCCACGGTCCGCAACAAGAGAAGCCACTGCAATGAGAAGCCTGCGCACCACAACAAAGAGTAACCCCTGCTCTCTGCAACTAGAGAAAGCCCGCACACAGCAACAAAGACCCAAGGCAGCCAAAAATAAATAAATAAAATAAATAAATTTATTTTTAAAAATTCCAGAAAGTTCCAAAAAGCAAAACTTGAATTTGCCATGCATCAGCAACTATTTACGTAGCATTTCATTGTATTGGGTATTATGAGTAATCTAGAGATGATTTAAAGTATACTGGAGGATGTGTGTAGGTAATATGCAAATACTTCTCCATTTTATACATAAGGGTCTTGAGCATCTATAGATTTTGGTATCTGAGGGGGTTCTGGAGCCAATGCCGCATGGATACTGAGGGACAACTGTATACCATTTTAAAACCTGCCTTTCTCATGTATCTATTTGAAGTTCATAAAAATCTGCAGAGCAAGTTCACTCCGACTAACCTTTGCTGAACCACTGAAGTAGAGTCCCTCTGTATCTGTGCACAATCCCTTTTTTCTCAAGGTATCTAGAAATGTTTATTCAATAGCAACTTACTTTTTTGATTGCAAAAAGGGGGAACTTTAAAAAGTTTATTGTTTCTCTTTCAAATGATGCCATCCTGTGTACACCCGTATAGTCTGAGCACTACACAATTCCAGGTGCACCCCCTGCAAGAAGTAAATGTAGATGGCTCCTCCCTACCCGCCACCCAGCCTGGATTGAAGAGAGTGGTAGTCTTGACCCTATGCACAAAGATTATATATATATATATATATATATATATATATATTTTTTTTTTCGGTACGTGGGCCTCTCACTGTTGTGGCTTCTCCCGTTAAGGAGCACAGGCTCCGGACGCGCAGGCTCAGCGGCCATGGCTCACGGGCCCAGCTGCTGCGCGGCATGTGGGATCTTCCCGGACCGGGGCACGAACCCGTGTCCCCTGCATCGGCAGGCGGACTCTCAACCACTGCGCCACCAGGGAAGCCCCAAGATTATATATTTTTGATGTGATTGGATAACTGACTGGATAATTAATTTAATATACTTTGTTCTGGGGAGGAAAATGGAGCTGTTGTTTGCTTTCATGCCATAACTGCCCAACTCTATTATTTTACTGAAATTGGTATTAATTTTACATTAAATATTAAATATTAATTAATTAATTATTAAATTATTAAATTAAATAAATATTAATTAAATATTTAATTAATATTACAGAAATACAAATGTTATTTAAATGACTCCTTAGCTTTGAACCAAAATCAGTAAGGAAGTGTTTTACACATTTTATTTCACATGTTTTTATCTTGGATTTTCCATGCCTCTTATTCTCTTTGAAGGATACAGTTGGAAAGGAATGGTTTCATCAGTAGTTTGTACCAGCCTTCTTACCTATACATTCCCTAAAACATCTTCAAAAATGGTTTCCTGGGACTTCCCTGGTGGTCCAATGGTTAAGCCTCCACGCTTCCACTACTGGGGGCACGGGTTCAATCCCCAGTCAGGGAAATAAAATCCCGCATGCCGCATGGTGTGGCCAAAAAATAATGATTTTCTTTTTCTTTATTAATACATTTTTTAAATGGCAGTTCTATTGAGATATAACACAACCACAAAAGTCATCCATTTAAACTATATAATTCAGTGGTTGCAGTATATTCACAGAGCTGTGCAACCATCACCACTATCTAATTTCAAAGCATTTCATCACTTCCAAAGATTTCATACCATTAGCAGCCGCATCCTGCACCCCACCCTCACCGGCCCTAGGCAAACACTAATCTACTTTTTAAAAAAATTTTCTTTTGATGTGGACCAGTTTTTAAAAAGTCTTCATTGAATGTGTCACAATATTGCTTCTGTTCTATGTTTTGGGTTTTTTTTATTTTTGGCTGCAAGGCATGTGGGATCTAGCTCCCCAACCAGGGACCAGACCTTCACTCCCTGCATTGGAAGGTGAAGTCTTAACCACTGGACTGCCAGGGAAGTCCCACTAATCTACTTTTTATCTCTATAGATTTGCCTATTCCAGACATTTTATATACATGGTATCATACAATAAATGGCCTCTTGTGATCGAATTCTTTCATTTAGCATAATGTCTTCAAGTTTCATCCATGTTGTAGCATGTATGAACATGCTAGTTTTTAGTGCTGAAAAATATTCTATTAAATGGATATGTACCACATTTTGTTTATCCATTCATCAGTTGATGGATATTGGGTTATTTCTACTTTTTGGCTGCTATGAACAGTCCTGTACAAGTTTGCTTTTTTTCCTGTACACACTGTGTGTGTGTGTGTACTTCTGTTTTCAAGAGTCTTGGTTATTCACTTAGGAGTGCAGTTGCTAGGTCCTATGGTAACTCTATGTTTAACTTTCTGAGGAACTACCATACTGTTTTACACAGTGGCTGCACCATTTTATAATCCCACTAGCAATGTAGGGGGGCTCTAATTTTTCTACATTTTCCCAACACTTATTTTTTGTCTTTTTAATTTTATCCGTCCTAGTGGGGTGAAGTGGTATCTCATTGTGGTTTTGATTTGCATTTCCCTAATAACTAATGATGTCGAGCATCTTTTCAAGTGTTAATTGGCCACATTTATATATCTCCCTTGGAGAAATATCTGTTCAAGTCCTTTGCTTATTTTAAAATTATTAATTTTGCTTGTAGTAAACTACACGTAATATAAAATTTCCATCTTAACCTTTTTTAAGTGTACAGTTCAATGGCATTAAGTACATGCTCATTGTTGTACAAACATCACCACTGTCCATCTCCAGAACTCATCTTCCAAAACTGAAACCCTGCACCCATTAAACACCATTTCCCCATTTCCCATTCCCCAGCCCCTGGCAACCATCATTCTACTTTCTGTCTCTATGAATTTGACTAGTCTAGGTACTTAGACCATATATAGTGGAATCATAAAATATTTGCCTTTTTTTTTTTTTGCGGTACGTGGGCCTCTCACTGTTGTGGCCTCTCCCGTTAAGGAGCACAGGCTCCGGATGCGCAGGCTCAGCGGCCATGGCTCACGGGTCCAGCCGCTCCGCGGCATGTGAGATCTTCCCAGACCAGGGCACGAACCCGTGTCCCCTGCATCGGCAGGCAGACCTCCAACCACTGTGCCACCAGGGAAGCCCTATTTGTCCTTTTGTGACTGGCTTATTTGTGACTTTACATAGTGTCTTCAAGGTTCATCCGTGTTGTAGCATGTGTCAGAATTTCCTTCCTTTTAAAGACTGAATAATATTACATTGCATATATATACTACATTTTGTTCATCCATTCATCCACTGAGGGGCACTTGGGTTGCTTCCACCCCTTGGCTATTGTGAATAATGAACATAGATGTACAAATATCTGTCCAAGTCCCTGCTTTCAATTCTTTTGGGTAAATGCCGAGGAGAGGAATTGTTGGACCATGTAGTAATTCTATTTTTAAGTTTTTAGGAACTGCCATACTGTTTTCCATAGCAGCTGCACCATTTTACATTCCCAACAATAGTGCACAAGAATTCCAATTATCCTCACCAACACTTATTTTCTGCTTTAAAAAAAAATAGTAGCCATCCTAATGAGAGTGAAATGATATTTCATTGTGGTTTTGGTTTATATTTCCCTAATGATTAGAGATTATATCAGCCAGCTCCAACTGCCGTAACAAATACCATAGACTGGGTGGCTTAAACAACAGAAATTTATTTCTCACAGTTCTGGAGGCTGGGCAGTTCAAGATCAAAGTTCCAGCCAATTTGGTTCCTAGTAAGAGCTCTCCTCCTGGCTTGCAGATGGCTGCCTTCTCACTGTGTCCTCACAGGGAGGAGAAAGAGAGATCATTCTCTCTTCCTCTCTTTCTAAGGTCACCAATCCTATTGGATGAGAGCCCCACCCTTTTGACCTCATTTAACCTTAATTATCTCCTAAAAGTCCTATCTCCAAATACAGTCATATATGAATTTTGGAAGAACACAGTTTGGTCCATAGCTGTGATGTTGAGCATATTTTCATGTATTTATTGGCCATTTGTATATCTACTTTGGACAAAAGTGTATTCAAGTCTTTTGCCCACTCTTAAATAAGGATATTCGTTTTGTTTTGAGCTGTAGAAGTTCTTTAATATTCAGGATAATAACCCTTTATCAGATATAGGATCCACAAATGTTTTCTTCCATTCTATGAGTTGCCTTCTCACTCTGGTGACTGTGTCCTTTTTTTTTTTTTTGCGGTACACGGGCCTCTCACTGTTGTGGCCTCTCCCATTGCGGAGCACAGGCTCCGGACGCGCAGGCTCAGCGGCCATGGCTCACGGGCCCAGCCGCTCTGCGGCATGTGGGATCTTCCCGGACCGGGGCACGAACCTGCATCCCCTGCATCGGCAGGTGGACTCTCAATCACTGTGCCACCAGGGAAGCCTTGACTGTGTCCTTTGATGCTCATTTTTAAATTGGTTTATTTATCTTTTTATTGTTGAGTTGTAAGAGTTCTTTATATATTCTGGATACAAGCCCCTTACTAGGTATATGATTTGCAAATATTTTCACCCATACTGTGGTTTGTCACTTGACTTCCTGATGATGTCCTTTCAAACACAAAAGTTTTAAATTTTGATGAAGTCCCATTTACTTTTTCTTTTGCTGCTTGTGTTTGTGGTGTCATATCTAAGAAATTATTGCCTAATTCAAAGTCATGAAGTTTACTCCTATGTTTTGTTCTAAGAGTTTTATAGTTTTAGCTCTTACATTTTGGTTTATGATCCATTTTGAGTTAATGCTTGTATATGGTATGAGATGTTCCTTTTCCTTTAATCCCTAAGAATATAATCATTTTAGCATGTTTTTACTAGATTCAATATGAAAAAAAATTAGTAAAGTGGGTTTTTTTGTTTGTTTGGGGAGATCTTTTTTTTAAATCACTGACGTGGGAAGCCACATCTATTTATATCACCAAAAATATACCTCACTTGGATTAAGCTCATTCAGTCTGTTTTATAAGCAGAGAAATCCAAGCATAAGGTAACAACAGGAATGGCTGCCAATGGCAGTTGAGATAACACTCATTGAAAGATTATGAATAACATCTTGATTACAAATAAAAGCGTGGTCTCATCTTTTTAGTCCAAAATTGGCTACGACTACATATCATCTTTTAGTTTGATTAATGGCAGGGTAACAATTAGAGTAGGAAAGAGATTCACAAATCATTTAAGATGTCAAGTGCAGTTAGTGTGTCATTTTATCATAGATAATATAGTAAAGCTCATAGCGACAGGTGTATGTAATAAATAAGAACTGAGAATACTCAGATATTGAAGAGTCAAGGTAATGTTTCTAAAATCAGCATTATTTTGTTGGATTTGATTTTCTTCCTCTGAATTGTCATACTGTTGAATTGGGCTTTGATTTTCTGACACTCTAAGATTTGGTGTGGATGTTCTTTTTGCTTTGCAGGATGCACAGAATCAAAAATTAAAGACAAGTGTATGGTACCGTGAGGTAAATGATTATGTTTTCTTCCGTGCATGCTGGACTCCTGAACTCAATCTGTTGCAAGATGTAATTATTCGAAGAAATAGATACTATCTTGTGTTTCTAGTTCTTTATGTCTGCAGCAGACCTGATTTATTAGAATCTGAGTAAGATACATGGCCGTGGTTTCTGGTTGGGGCAACCCTCTTTAGGAGCTGAATGGAAAGTCCTCTTCCCTGACAGATAGAACCAACGGGCTGATCAATTGAGCTATTCATCCGAATCCCTCTTCAGTTCTTTGATGAGATTGGCATTGCCCCTGTGTGATGTTTCCTTTTTGGATACAGGTTTGGGATGATGAGTTTTTATCCTGGAACTCCAGCATGTTTGATGAGATTAGAGAGATCTCCCTACCCCTAAGTGCCATCTGGGCTCCTGATATCACCATAAATGAGTTGTAAGTGTGCTGGGGTGTGTTTCTGTGGGGTTTAGACTGCTTAGAATATTCAGGCTGGTTGCTGCTTCCTTTAAGTCATTGTTACTATTTTTTGTTTCTCAACTTGAAGAAGAGCATACTGTTGGGAATATTCAGGTTAGAAGTACCATGGGTTGACATCATTTAAGATACAGATTTGATTGCTAATGCTTGATGTTACTCATGGATTATGTCTGTGTGTGTGTGTGTGTTTGTTTTATACATTTACTTATTTATTTATATTTTTTATTTTTGGCTGCATTGGGTCTTTGTTGTTGCGCGTGGGCTTTCTCTAGTTGAGGGGAGCGGGGGCTACTCTTCGTTGCGGTGCGTGAGCTTCTCTCATTGCGCGTGGGCTTTCTCTAGTTGAGGGGAGCGGGGGCTACTCTTCGTTGCGGTGCGTGAGCTTCTCTTGTTGCAGAGCACGGGCTCTAGGCATGCGGGCTTCCGTAGTTGTGGCACGCAGGCTCAGTAGTTGTGGCGCATGGGCTTAGTTGCTCCGCGGCATGTGGGATCTTCCCAGACCAGGGCTCGAACCCATGTGCCCTGCGTTGGCAGGCGGATTCTTAACCACTGCACCACCAGGGAAGTCCTATGCCTGTGTTTTTTTTTCTTTTTTTTACATCTTTATTGGAGTATAATTGCTTTACAATGGTTGTTAGTTTCTGCTTTATAACAAAGTGAATCAGCTATAAGTATACATATGTTCCCATATCTCTTCCCTCTTGCGTCTCCCTCCCTCCCACCCTCCCTATCCCACCCCTCCAGGCAGTCACAAAGCACCGAGCTGATCTCCAGTGAGTTGACTTACAAGGCTGTCATTGCTGAACCCACCTTTGCCAGGGTGGCTATCTCATGTAAAGTGCGATTCTGTCTTTGCACTTCTAGGCTAGTCTTGGGTGTTACGGTCACTATCATCTCATAATCAGTTCTGCTTATGTATTGGAATGACTAAAGCCCTTTCTGTAACAAAGATCTTTTGTGTTTCATATAGTGTGGACATTGAAAGATCACCTGATCTTCCCTATGTTTACGTGAACTCATCTGGGACCATTAAGCACTCTAAGTCCATCCAACTGGTCTCTGCATGCAGTTTAGAGACATACGCTTTTCCATTCGATATTCAGAATTGCAGCCTAACCTTCAATAGCATTCTGCACACAGGTAAGCCATGAGAGGTGTAGCCTGCTAGTGGGCAAACACACTTGTGCTGGGTTGGCACACATAGGTGAAATTATTACATTCTGCTGTCCCTCAGGTCTATTTTATTCTTGCACATAATTGACTTTTTATAAATCTAAATCTCTTCTTGTAGTTATTTGGCTCCTGCTGTAATTCAGACTAAGTACAGTATTGTGCCCAGAGATATTGCCCTTTGCTGCTGTTGGTTTGAAAATACAATATTAGGCCTCTACTGCCATTGAGAACGTTATAGAAGTCTCATTCTATAGACAATGGAGTACAAACCCTCAGTTCATAGCTGCTTTTTTTCATGACCTGAAAGTTTTTATCCCCCATCCCTACCCCTAATTCAAAATAGTATATTGAACCCCATCTCCATAAGACTGTCCATGTGGGGACAGGAGTAAAAAGGAAGGATTTGAATTGCGAGTTGGAAAAGTGGGTTAATATTGGTGCCTCTCTCCATGGGAAGTCAAGTGTTTCTGTTGTTTTCAGTGGAAGATGTAGACCTGGCCTTCCTGAGAAGCAGAGAAGACATTACACATGACCAAAAAGAATTTTTGAATGACGGTGAGTGGGAACTTCTTTCTGTGTCCTCAACATACAACATCCTGCAGAGCAGCGCTGGAGATTTTGCACAGATTCAGTTTAATGTAAGTCCTCCCCATTCCTGTCCCTGTTGCCCACTTCTCTGCAGTCTTTCACCTTCTCTATTGGGCTGAGGAGTCTCTCTCCTGCATCTTCTCATTCATTACCACCTAAGTACAGGAGATTCCAATGGTTCCAACATCCACTTGCATTTTGGCATTTCAGAGACGAGAGATTCAGCCGTAGATCCTGGACTCCTGCTGTAGCTATTCCGTATGTGAATATAAAGAGAATGGTTTGCAGACAGAGACCTGAACCAGCCCCTACAGCAGGAATCTTCAAGGCTTTCAATACATGTAACATCCTCACTTTTAATTGCTACCGAGAGAGAGAGAAAAAAAACCCCACAACAACAGCAACAAAAAATTGGGAGAAGAGTGTCTCTTCAACATTAATGTCCTGTTTGCAATTGAGTAAATTATTAATTAATCCCAGACTCAAGTGCATAAAATTATCATATTATTAACTTGAGTATCTTGAGGGGTTAGCTGACAAATCACCTGCAGGATCCGCACAGACCACTGGTGGTTTCCAGGTCAGAGAGAACAACTACTCTAGAACGACGTGATAAGAACCCGAACTTCTCAGATGTGTCACCGGGAATGCCCTTGGCTGCACTGCTCCTGGGGAAATTTGTCCAGCAGACACCTGGGAGGCAGTTGGGAGCAGGACAGTGAAGACTGATACTTTGCAGCAAGTTTCTGCAGCCGGCAGACTTGTCATTAATATTCAGCCCTGCTTTTCTGCACAAAGTCAGCTGGTGGTGGGAGCTGGGGGCAGTGGGAGGGTCTTTCATGCCAGGTAATCTGATTGAAAAGTAGAGACTACAGACAGGTCAGGATTGCACAGATGAATTCACACAGATGAAGTCTCCTGGAAACAAACCTTTTGAATTAAAAGGAAAAGTCAGACTAGACTAAGGTGCTACGGTTACAACGGATAATCCTATGCTAAGGGGAGTGATGGGGATGAAATAAGCGATTATTGAGGGCACAGAAGTCCTCCATTGGTTAAAAGGTGTGGTATGCAGCTTTCTAGCAAAGCTCTTGTTAAATCAAGGCCTCTTAGACACAGCTGTGATTTGAACATGACTAACGTATAACTCCAGGCACCAGCTACTCCCAATTCATACCTTCTTTGCGGTAGGGCTTGGGTTCTTGCCTATTCTGCTTGGTTTTTATCAAAGCTTGCATTGTGGCTTGTTTGTCCACTTTTTTACCAAGAGAAAGGGAGGGGAAAAAGAAAGCTTTTTTAATTTCAATGAGTTTCTTGGCTAAGAGTAAACACCTCATTAATTTTAAAGATATCAGCCCACAAACATTATTAATGCAGCCCGAATAATGGAGATCATTAAAGGGAAATGTGAGGGAGTAGCACATGCAAGGTGGAACACAGTCACCTATCAAGCACTCTGGAGAACGCTGCACACACCATTACCTCCACTGCACGGAGGAGACAAACAAAGATGGGAGACGGGGCAGGTAAACAGGAGTGTGTGTTCCCGCGCACACAAACGCACTCTCTCCATAGAGTAGCCATTATTTGTAGTTACATGTCACCATTTACCCTAGATATTAATTGTCTTCTCAACAGTGGCAAGAGGTTTTCTTTTTTTACTTTATTTATTTATTTGTTTGTTTATTTTTGGCTGTGTTGGGTCTTCGTTGCTGTGCGCAGGCTCTTCTATAGTTGCATCGAGTGAGGGCTACTCTTTGCTGCTGCACGTGGGCTTCTCGTTGAGGTGGCTTCTCTTGTTGTGGAGCACGGGCTCTAGGTGTGCGGGCTTCAGTAGTTGTGGCACGTGGGCTCAGTAGCTGTGGCTCGTGCACGGGCTTAGTTGCTCCGCAGCATGTGGGATCTTCCCAGACCAGGGCTCAAACCCGTGTCCCCTGCATTGGCAGGCAGATTCTTAACCACTGTGCCACCAGGGAAGTCCTGGCAAGAGGTTTTCTATGTCCTAGCTCCATGTTAAATATGATGAACAGAGGCGTAAAAAATTGTTAAAGGGAGGAGACGATCTCCTCCCTGGATCTCGGGGACCAAGGTCCCATTTGTTTGTTGTCTTCACTGCCACCCTTCTTTTCCATTCAGTGTTTACATTGAGTGGGGCTGGAGGGGACATCGGTGCGAGATTTCATGCTCTTGGAACGTCTCCCTGGGGACCTTTGCCCTGGGGGTTAAGGTTGGTTATCTAGCAGGCTGCCTTCCACCCTGGCCCTCTGGAACAGAGTAGGGAAAGAATCCTGGGAAGAGCCACAGATCGTGTTTGGTAAGGCAGGGAGTCAGACTCAGGGGCATTCCTGCAACTTTGGAAGACAAAGTAGATTGAATGACTCTCCAGTTCAGTTCTTTGTCCCCCTCGACCTCGTTCAGCCTCCCTGACTCCCTATTCCCCCTATGTGCACCGTGTCGGCCCATGTTCTCCTACTCCGTGCCAGACATCCTACTCTGAATTTAGCAATCAAGTCACCCTGGTGTCCTTCAACGACCTTTAGCCAATAATGTGAAATTCAGAGCCCAGTTCCATGCCAACAATGGGCCTGCCAGGGTCCTGACAGCAAAGGGCCAACTCCCTCTTAATCTAATCACCTCCTATGTCCAAGTCCAGGCTACCCAGCAGGGGGTAGGGAACAGGTGGGGCAGGCAGGAGGAATAAAGATCTATTCTAAGTACGTCATCAACCTGGGCCTGATGTACATGCTGCCATTGATACTGAACCAAATGCTCCGGGTGCCCCATTAGTTCTGGCTAATGTGCAATCCTGTCTGCAGCTCTAGGACATGTACTGTTGATCAGAGGGCACCGGTGACACTTTGGAGTCAGGCTGCATTCCACAGGGGGCCCAGAGCACAGGCACCTCTGCCTACGAGGATGTCTGTGTGCAGCCTGGCACCCGATCCAGCAGCCATAGGAGGGGAGGTTTCCTCCAACACATTGCCAGAGGTGCTGGTTCCCAGAAAGAGCAGGGTGAACATTTGATTTCTATGTGGTAGTGTTTTGTTTCTTTTTTGTTTGTTAGAGAATGAGGGTAGGGCTTCCCTGGTGGCGCAGTGGTTGAGAGTCCGCCTGCCGATGCAGGGGACACGGGTTCGTGCCCCGGTCCGGGAAGATCCCACGTGCCGCGGAGCGGCTGCGCCTGTGAGCCATGGCTTCTGAGCCTGCGCATCCGGAGCCTGTTGCTCCGCAGCGGGAGAGGCCACAACAGTGAGAGGCCCGCGTACCGCAAAAAAAAAAAAAAAAAAAGAATGAGGGTAGAAGTGAGAGGCGGTAGAAATAAAATTTGAGAATTCACGTTGGATAGAAAAGGGCAGACCGTTGTGGGAACTAAAGTGAGCTGGACCACAGATGTCCTCTAACTGGCTAAATTTCATGCGGCCAGAATTGGGAGGCCCACAGGGGACTCCTAGAAAAATGCAGAGGGGCATCTGGGAAAGAAAGGCGCCTTGTTTACCCTCACTTTCAGATGTAATTTTCCTTTCTAGAGTAGGGTAGATTAATTTCATTGAGATATCCTTTGAATGCAGCTCAGAAACTTGATAGAGGATCCTTCTAAGCTCTATTAGGTCACTCCAGAGACAGAGATAAAGAGAGGAGAGAGACACACACACAGAGAGATATAGATAGATGATAGAGAGAGAGAGAGAGAGATAGAATTTAGACCCCTAGAAACCCTTCCAGGGTCACTCAAGTAACCCTGGAATCACGGACTTTCTGCTAATCCAACCTGACCCATGGTCTAGATCCAAGAAACTCTCACTCTTGTGCAAGGATCTTACTCAAATGGCCGCAACTTTCCCATTCTTTCTGAATCGGGAATGTTAGGAGGGGCTTGGGAGAGGAGGAGAATGGGCTTCTGTATGAAGCGTGAGTCTGGGCGTCAAAATTCCAACTATGTCATAAAGATGGTCATGCAAAATTGAGTACTGGTGAGGTCTACCATCAAGGAGGCAATTAGAGGCTCACCTTGGGGCCTATTCCATCTCCAAGGAGCTCTCTACATACGCATTCTGAATTAGATTGATCTCTTTCATTAACATCAATAGGCTGCAAATACCTTTGTGTACTTATTATTACCTGGCTTTAATGGATAATGAAATTGTGGCATAATATTGCTAACACCTGAAGGGTGTCTAATGGAGAAGACGGACTGAAACCAAAGTGCTTTTTCTTCCCCTTCTGTGGAATTTAAAGGCACCAGCTCCTTTAGTCCATTAGAAATGATGGACTCTAGGTAGGGGCAGTTCTGCAGAGAGTGGTGTCTCACTGAGCTGGTGACATACCGTCCCCTGGCATACAGGGGTCACTGCCTGACATGACCTGCAGAGAGGTAGCCCTCAGAACACTGACCTTCAGATGAGAGCCCCCCTTTGGGTTCACTCCACTCTCCCACCCTACTGGAGCTAAAAGCAGCATTATTAACAGACTCTAATACAGCTCAATGAACACCTTTTGTGTTTTTATCATGCACCAAGCTCAATGTTGAGCACTGAGGACACAAGCATGAATAAAACAAGTCTCTCGGTTCCTATCACAGGCCTCAAAATCTGCCCAGGGAGACGTGATAACAGTAACCACAAAACCAAGCACTAACTCCAAACCAGGCACTGTTTTAAGAGGTCGTACTGTAACCCTCACATCTCTATGAGATGCAGCCGCTAAGGATCAACATTTTTACAGGTGTTTGAATTGGGGTGCAGAGAAGTTCAGTATCTTCACCAAGGTTATAGGGTGACTGGTGGAGCCTGACATGACTCCAGAAACTCTGTGCCTAATCCTATATGATGGTGACACACAACTAAAGATAAGCAGTAATACCCCAGTCCAGTCTGTGGCATCCTTCCACTGTGTGTTACAGGCCAAGTCGCCTGTATTAGTTTCTTAGAGCTGCTATAACAAAGGACCACTTTAAAACAATCGAAATTTCTTCTCTCACAGTTCTGGAGGTCAGAAATCTGACATCAAGGTGTTGGCAGTGTTGGTTCCTTCTGGGCACTCTGAGGGAAAGACTGCTCCATGCCTCTCCCTTAGCTTTTGGTGGTTGCTAGCAATCTTTGGCTTTCCTTGGCTTGTAGACATATCACTCCAATGCCTGCCTCCATCCTTACATGGCATTATCCTTTGAATGGATACAAAGGATATCCATTTTTTCTTCTTCTTACAAGGACATCAGTCATATTGGGTTAAGGGCCCACCCTATTCCATATGACCTCACCTTAACTAATTTCATCTGCAATGATCCCATTTCCAAATAAGGTCATATCCTGAGTTTCTGGAAGGACACAAATTTGGGGGGCCATTATTGAACCCAGTACCATCTGCCACCCTCTGACTCCCCCAAATTTATGTCTGTCCCATGTGCAAAATATAGACGCCCTATCCCAACATCCCCAAATGTCTTAACCCATTCCAGTACTGATTCTAAGACCAGAATATCACCTAAACATTAACTCAGAAAGTCCCAAATCTTGTCATCAAATCAAGAATAGACCCTGGGTATGGTCCATGCTGGGGCAAACTTTGATCTGCAGACTTGTGAAATATCTAACCATCAGAATCTGGTTCCTGATCCCATAAGACGTGGGTTGGGGGTTTGGGGGGCAAGAGTAGAGGCTTGTCCTGTCACCAGTTCTAACTCTATCATTTAGGATAGTGCCTGATACTCTGTTCATGCTCAATTCATGTTTCTTGAGTAGGGGGACAGAAGGTTTTGAGGATCAAAGGAGATCATGAAAACAAAACATTTCTGAAAACTGTGGGATAAAATTAGAGTTTCTTTAGGCTGTACTGGGCTTGTAGAGAAAATTAGTCTAGTCCATAGGTAACATTGCCCCCAGATCAACTTAAAGAAAAAGGTGGGTCCTTTGTGCTTGAAGAAAACCAAAACTGTAGGAACTATTTGATCTGTCTTAGGAATTGAAACATCCTTGCTAAAAGGCAGAAAAATGGCTAAGGTAGTTCTGGAGGGTCTGCCTAGTTTCACGATTTTACAAGCCAGACATAGACATAGAGCTTTCTGCTTTATGTCACAGCCCAAGCTCATTGTCCACCCTTGTACCTACCTGTTTACTTTCAGCTATTGTTGATAGCCAGTGAGGAGTATCATCACAACAGGACAGGCTACATACTTTTTGGGGCCTCCTGCAAAGTGAAAATGCAGGGTCCCTTGCTTAAAAATTATTAAGAATCTCAAAATGGCACAAAGCCAAGCATGGGCCCATCTCAGTGCCGGGCTCCTCATGACTGCACGAAGCTGGCGTGCCTCTCAGCCTCTTAGCTCTTGGCACGCCTCTCCCCTAGCACCTTGGGGAACATGAGGTTTGGTGAAACTGCACTTTCCTAGGAACCAGGGACCCTAAGGAGCCACACTGCCCATCTTTGGTTCTGTCCCAGATTTCCATTCACTTTCTGCATCAGCCTCTGGGTGGAGAAGAGTCATCTCAGCATGCGCTATTTACACGGGAACTTTATTTACAGAGTACAACAGCTAATCTCAATTGTACCCAAGGTGCTTAGCAAGGCAAAAGTGAACTGCTTTTTTAAAAAGGGAAAAATCAAGGCAAGGAGAGGTTCGATACCATCCAGAATCACTTGAGCCAGCACATCAAATTGAGAAGCTTAGGAACTCTGCTGTTCCTTTGACTCTAAGTCTGGGCTCTTTCTGCTTAACCAACATGCCTACTGGTACTTTTCTTTAGGGTGGTATTCTTATTCCTTTCATCTCCTTTATGTAACATCCACCATGAAGTCTCTGGGGGTCTTCCCACTTCTACCCTCCAGAGACAGCAGGCTTGGTCGCCCCCATCTCCCCATATGGCTAGATCACCAACAGCCCAGGTGGGGCTCACAACACAAGAGCCCCTGTGGACTCTGGCCCCTTGACTCCCTTCCCCCTGCGCCTCCAAACACGGCTATGTCTGTCACATCACAACGAAGGGAGTAGAAAGGTGCAGGTTGATGACAGGTCATGGTTTTCCTTGTTGACTGCACTTGGGTAAAAATGTATTTTAACCAAAGGATTGCAAAGCAGTGAGTGTCACTCTGGTTTAGATATTTGCAGCCAGTTATGTCTCATGTGAAAGATAACAGCCCGACTACAATACGCCGAATGGCTCTGGTCTGCAGAACTCCACTGAGTCAGGACACGCTTCCAGACCCAAAGGCTGGGGAGGCCCTGCTCTCACCAGCAAGGTGACATCTGGTCTCATCCAGCCAGGCTCTTCGCCCACCACCTTCTGCTCTTTCCCTGGTCTCTGCCCTGGCTCCCGTCTATGTATCCGGAGAGGGAGGCAGAGGGGAGAGAGAAGACCCTGAACTCAGCTCAGAGGTCTGATCAGACCAAGAGTAGGCTGTATGGGAAAGAGCACAGCGTTTGGAACCAGGAGATGGGGGAGCACATCCCAGCTCTGCCGCTTACTCAGCTTACCTAGGGGTTGAGCTTTACTTTTAAAGATCTATAAAGTGGGGATGCTCTATTACCTCCCAACAAACTGACAGTGAAGAGCAAATAACTCACATCCCATGTGAAAGAGTATCTAGCACACTATCTGACACGTAGAGATCGTTCAGCTGTTTGGTGAATCAGAGCAATGGGAGATTTCAGACATTATTTTTTTCCAAATCTAACAGCAACGTGGCTCAGAACATTCATTTGTTCAGTAAACATTTATCGAACACCCACTGTAAGATAGGTATTATTTCTGGCCCCATGAAAGATTAAAAAATGCCATTTTCACCCTCAAACGGTCATTGCAAAGCAGTAAGTGTCTGATGGGGGAAACAGCCCTGTCATATCATAGTTTCTCTCCAGGAAGGATGAGAATAGATTTTGTGTTAATTACAGACATCTCCTATTCCCATCCCAGAGAAGCTAGGTATAACGAAATGGCAACAGCAATCATTGTAATTTTATGAGTCTTAAATTCCCAGCTAAAAAACCTGCTCAGCCGCTCTCTGCCCAGCCGTGCTGCAGGCCCTGCTGGGTATCTGCAGTTGCCCCCACCTCACATCTACTTTTGCTCCTGGAGGCTGGTCTACGGCCTGTAGAGTTGGGACTCCTGGTCATGTTTGGCCAGTAGCGGGCAGGGGAGGCAGTGGCAGGAGATTGGAAGGAGGGGGGAGAGTGAGTGGGGCATTTATCTCTCCATTTCTCCCCACCCCACGGTGTCTCCGCCAGCTGGCTGTGCTCCTACAAGGAAGCCACAAGTCCAACCAGCTTTCTGTCCCCTCAAGTTCCAACCACATTCCCGGTCTTTGGTCCTTTCAGGCCTAAGGGTAGGAACAGCTGACGCAGTCCCCCGAATCCCTGGGGCACTGTCCTCTTCCTTGCGGTTTCTCTATGTCCTGCCCACACCTTGTCAAGCCCTCCTCAACTTTCTTAGTTTAACTGTGTTATTTGTTCCTAACAAGACTCTGACAGATACACAGGTACTAAGGTGTTTGCACCCCAGGTAAGAAGAGAGACTAAACCAAAACCAATACAATATATTGCAAACTAAATGGTTTAAAAAGAAAGATTCTGGTGTAAGACCTGGTTTTAAAACAGTTTCTCACTCACCAGTTATGTGAATTTGGACAAGCAATTTAATCTCTAGGAACCTCAGTTTCCCAGTTTGTAAAATGGATATAATAATACCCAGCCCTGTGAGAGAGTGGTAGTGTATATATGGACATATATACACTACCAAATGTAAAATAGATAGCTTGTGAGAAGCAGTCGCATAGCACAGGGAGATCAGCTCGGTGCTATGTGACCAGCTAGAAGGGTGGGATAGGGAGGGTGGGAGGGAGGGAGATGCAAGAGGGAGGGGATATGGGGATATATGTATATGTATAACTGATTCACTTTGTTATAAAGCAGAAACTAACACACCATTGTAAAGCAATTATACTCCAATAAAATCGTTAAAAAACAATAATAATACCCAGCCCTCAGAGCAGCCCTCAGAGCTGTTGTGAGGATTAAATAAGACAAATCATATGAAACACTTATTCCAGTGCCTGGCATAGAGCAAGTGCTAAATAAATGGTAGCTTCTTCTTATAATGATTAATAATATTAATATTAGTTCTATGTAAAAGCTTAAAGGATTTTTTTCTATTTTCTAAACCACAAGATAATCTCCTATTCTGAACTACATAGACTTTTCATATTATGCAGAAATGTTGGGACGGCAGAAAGTGTTCTTGGCTAAGTGTTCTTTGGCCAAACATTTGTCCATTGGCTTAGACCCTCTTGGCAACAGATTCCTCATCCCTGTCCAGGTGGTGATTCGCAGGCGCCCACTGGTCTATGTTGTGAGCCTTCTGATTCCCAGCATCTTCCTAATGCTCGTGGACCTGGGGAGCTTCTATCTCCCGCCCACCTGCCACGCCAGGATTGTGTTCAAGAGCAGCGTGCTGGTGGGCTACACCGTCTTCAGGCTTAACATGTTTGATGAGGTGCCGAAGAGCGCAGTGACCACCCCTCTAATTGGTAAGCAGCTCCAGGGTCTCTAGGTACCTGTCTTGCATTACTTCTGTCCAAGATCTGATGTTGCCTTTCAGATGGGGAAGGAAGAGGCCCAGGGACCCCTGCTAACTCCACCTCCATTGGCTCCTTCCCTCAGGGGTCTTCTTCACGGTCTGCATGGCCTTCTTGGTCCTCAGCTTATGCAAGTCCATCCTGTTGGTCAAATTCCTCCATGATGAGCAGTGCAGCCAGCGGGAGTGGACCTTCTTGTGCTTTCGAGGGGACACCGATGCGGAAGGGTCTAGAATGGATCCCTGGGCCCAGCTCACTGGGGTAACAGGTTTGTGAGAAGCCTTGAGGTCCCTGCCTGGTTCTGCTTTATCACCCTCAGCCTCAGTTCCCATGGGTGGAGTACCAGGCCGTCTTGAGTCAGCTGTATGAAAAAATGGAAACACCTGCTTCTTAACCTCTGCCCTGCATATTACATTACCTCCCTGGAGACTGAAGGCCGTCTCCTGCTGGCTTGCCAGGAAGCCACATGTCAGCCTAGAGATCAGGGCCTCAGTCCCCTTAGCTTGTTTTATTTTCCAGTTTGGAGCCATTGACTCCAGAATAGCAGAGTGCGTGCATGTGCATGCGCGCGCACACACACACACAAATAGTTTGTATACATGTGGGATCTGATCGCTTAATGTGCAAAAGTATACAAATCATCCCAGTGTTCCCTTTGGCAACACATATACTAACACTGGAATGATACAGAGGTTAGCATGGCCCCTGTGCAAGGATGACATGCAAAGTCATGAAGCAGTCCATATTTTCACTGTATCCTTGAAAGTTGCCGAGAGAGTACATTCCAAAAGTTCTCATCACAAGAACAAAAATTTGTAACTGTGTGGTGATGGATGTTACCTAGGCTTATTGTGGTGATCATTTCACAGTGTATACAAACATTGAATCATTATGTTGTACGCTTGAAACTAATATAATATGTCAATTATATCTCAATTAAAAAAAAAAAAAGAACCATTCCAGCCCCTGAAGCTCTAAGTCAATGTGGGCTGGCTGCTAGCTCAGAAAAATCTCCCAGATAGATGTAGGCTCGACACCCTACTTACACAAGCACCCTACTTGCTGTGTTCTCCAGGGGTTCCTTCAGCGCAGTCTTGCCTCCCCTCAGCAGGTAGGGAGAGGGTCCCCAATCCTAACTAACCCACTGCCCAGTTTTGCCCACCACCTTTCTTGAAGGTTGAGGCCATCGGCTTCAATGGGAAGGCTGGCGGAGCCTTGGTAGCCCCTGGCTCACCTAGAGTGTCTTCCTCTCATGTAGAGCCCCCCATCTGTCAGGAGCACCAGGCCCAGCCATGGACCCTGAGGGAAGTCTGGTCCCAGCTTCAACGTATCAGCAGCTACTTCCAGACCCAGGACCAGGCAGACCGACAGGAGGCTGGGTGGCTGGCCCTCCTGGAGCGCTTTGACCGATTGCTCTTCCAAAGCTATCTTGTTGTGCTGGGGTTCTACACCATCACCCTGTGCTCCCTCTGGGTGCTGTGGAGTGGCTTATGAAGACCTAAGTTTGCTGGTCTCCATCAATGTGTTTGCATGGCACTTGGGGAAGGCTGAAAAGTTTTTGTGGGGATATTGGAAGGGGACAAATGATGGGGTAAAATGTTCTCCAGCCCCCGTTGCCTCTTTTCATGCAGCCCAGGGATGCACATCATCGAATTAGCTATTGAATGACCCAGGAGTAATGCATTCATGATGAAAATGCATAAACAGTACGAGGTATCCAGTGAAAAGTAATCCTGGCCTCTTACCCAGTTCACTCCCCAGAAGTAACCACCGTTAGCAACCTCTTTCAGAAAATTTCTAGCACATGCAAGCATATATGTGTGTTTAAGTGGTTTTTTAAAAGGTGTAAGAGCACTCCATCTCCCAGTCCTGTCTTGGTCACTTATTCAGTCGGTCGTTCAACAAAACTTGTATTGAGTGTTGATTAGGTCCTAGGCCTTGTGTTAGGCACACCAGAGAGTACAAAATAAGTCAGTTTCAGATCATTCTTCACTTGACTTGATCCCTAAGGAACATTGCTCCAACCAGAACACAAAGTTCCCACCTTATCTATATCCTGGAGCTCTTGTTCCCTTCATCCCAGGTGAGTGTATCTTCCCCTGTGCCTTCTCAGCAGTGCATTCCTATTGGAGGGGATCCAGATCTAGCACAACATTTCATCAACACGCACCATGTGTAAGGCACTGAGCTGGGGGATAGGCTTAATGCATGGTCCTTGGGTTCAAGGAGTTTATTATAATCTGCTATCCTTGTATTAGTCTGCTCTGGCTGCCATAACAAAATACCACAGACTGGGTGGCTTAAACAGAGATTGATTCTCTCATAGTTCTGCAGGCTGGAAGTCCAAGATCAAGGTGTTGGTAAGGTTGGTTTCTTCTGAGGCCTCTCTCCCTGGCTTGTAGATAGCTGCCTTCTTTCTGTGGTTCTCTTCTGGACACATATGTGTCCAAATTTCCTCTTCTTCTAAGGACACTAGTCACACTGGACCAGGGCCCACCTTATGAACTCATGTAACCCTAACTACTTCTTTAAAGGCCCTGTTTCTAAATACAGTCCCACTGTGACATATTGGGGGTTAGGACTTCAACATATGAATTCTGGGGGGACACAATTCAGCCCATAACACTCACATGATTGTGGAGGCTTGGCAAATCCATAATCTGTAAGGTATCCTGGCAGGCTAGAGACTCAGGAAGGAATTGCAGTTTGTGTTCATAGGCAGTCTGCTGGCTGGATTTTCTCTTCTGGAGAGGTTGGTCTTTTTCTATTAGGGCCTTCAAATGATTGGATGAAGCCCACCCATGTTCTGGAGGACAAACTGTTTTACTCAAAGTCTACTGGTTTAAAGACTTTAAACATTTAAGAGATACCTTCACAGAAACACCAAGAATAATGTTTGAACAAATATCTGTGGCCCAGCCAAGTTGACACAGAAAATTAGCCATCAGAGTCCCAATGGCCCCTTAGCTCCCCATCTGTGCCCACAGCGATCTGTCCAGATAGAAGAGCCCTGATCACCTTGCACTTGGGTAACTAATCAACTTCTGGTTCATTCTCCTCAGTAGCCAATTCCGTACTGATTATCCTATCTTATGGCAGTTCCTGTGGCCTCATAACCTGAATCCTAAAATTAGAATTCACGCCTTCCACAAAGTTTCCCTCCTCTTATATTTAACTTTCTTCATTTCTCATTGCTTTCTATTACAGAACCTTCAATCTAGCCAACCCAGCCTGCCTACCATCCTGCTCAGGAAGGGGTTCATTTCCATCTAAGCCTCTATTTCTAGTTGGCACAGTCTTCTTCTGTTTCACCTATCTGTAGGTCCCTGTCTAAGACCTGGCTCAAAAAACAGCCTTCCTCCCCCACCCTTACCACCTGATTACCCTATGACTCTGTCCCCTCTCCTCTAACTTCAGACTTACATTATCTCCTATCCTTCTCCCCTTGAATGTTTCATGGCTCTGTGTGCGTGTGTATCACTTGTCAAATAGATCGCACACTCCTAAAACAGAAATCTTGTTTTCTATTTCTAGGTCATCCTCATCTCTGCCCAGGTCCATACAGAGTTTTTTTCATGGTGATTCTGCCATAACTATTGCAGAGAAACTCATTCTAGCTCGTGGCTGATGGTAAACACATTTCTACCATCTACCAGTGTGTTTCCCCAAGTCTGAGGGACTGAATCTGCCCAGGGTCAGACACCCAGTCCCTCAGCATCCCTCACTCAGGGCAAGCACCAGAATTTGGTGGGTAGAAGAACACCGTGGGCTGAGGGTAAGGCATTACTCCTAACACTGCTTACAGAGGACTGCTGTTTGCTAGGAACTTTTTCCAGCACTAAAATTGCCTTTAAAAAAATCTGCCCCCCATCCCCCCAAAGGAAAAGAATTTAAATTCAAACAGCCTTTACCGCATCCTCCCTCTCATTACCTCCCAGTTAATGCTCAACGCCAATTGTCCATGAAATTCCGCTGCTGCTGTTAATGAAATGAGGAGCGTAAGAAGTTTGTGAACAGGAAGTGTCCATGCAAACGCCCACCTGTTTCCCTCCTCGCTTCCTACTTCCTGCTCCTGGTCTCCTCTGCCTCGACCTGCTCAGTTAGCCTCTAAATTGATCCCAAATATTTCTTCACTGTCTCGGTTATTAGAAAAGGAAAAGATCTGCGGTGAGGTCCCCACTACAGAGGCTCCTTCCTTTCCACCACCTGACTTTGCTCCTGGCTCCATCACTACCTAGCCAGGGGACCTTGAGACTGACCTCTCAGAGCTTCAGCTTACTATTTGACATCGGGGCTGCTTATACTTATTCTACCCATATCACAGAATTTTGAGGCTCAGAATGAAGCAATGTATTTAAGAGTACTTGGAAAAGTAAATCATATATTGCGAAATAAAAACACCTGCCTGCTATCAACAGACGGATTCCATTCTTTAGTCTTTGCTGTGAGGTCCTCTTCCAGCTACCTCTATCAGAATCCATTTATGGATTGGATGCCCCAGAAGGGCCTTTATTCCAGAATCCAAAGGCCAAGGGCTGAAGCCACCATATGCCTCCTTGTCAGGGACTTGGGCTGCGGGTCGGGCAAGGGGTGGGGGTGGGTGCTGCCCAAGGGACTTCCCATTTCACTTCCCATGCAGCTCACCTTGGCTTTCTCCCTAGGGAATCTCTCCCAGCCTCTCTATGTCAGCAGGCCTTCAGGAGTGAAGCCTGGCTACTGAGCCAGGCCCCAGTGTGTGGACCTCCTCTGTCCAAGTGCCAAGTGGCCCTGATGTCAACATGGCAGCCAGAGACTCATTCTAAGCCCTGGGTCAGGGCCTGAAGCAAAGCTATCATTAGCGAATGGCACTTAGAGCCCTCCTCCTGGAATAGTGTCCCTCTGCAGTGGGACGAAGATAGGGCACCAGCAGCCCTTACTTACAGAGCAGCATTGGCTCAGCCTCTCCAAGTGTTTATACCTTTCATGATTCCCATTTCATAGAGGAAGACAACTGAGGAACAGAGCAAAAATGGGATTTTCCCAGCTGTGAATGCTCCTACCATCTGCTGTTTCCCAGAATCTCAGGTAGTTTCAGCACTCACCAAGAAACCTCAGCTCCAGTTCTGGGGACTTCACTAACATCTAGAATAAAGAGTTAGTTACGCACAACCCCTGGCTAGACAGGCAGCCCTCTATTTGTCATTATATCCAGAAAAACTTCCAAGGGCTGCTGCCACAATCTCCCACAGTCTCTGCATCCTGTTGGATGGCCAATAATTCGATGGTAGAGGTCTCACTTTCCTCCCAAGACATCCCCACCTACTTCTCCAGTTGTACTAGAGGAGAGGAGCTGTGTGGTTAAGGATACTGAGCCCCTCGTCTCTTACATCTCCATGACTCAGCCAGTCTCCCGGGGTCCAGCTTGAAGCCTCTATGGGCCATACCCATAAAGGAACCAAAGAGCCGCCCTGCAGGCAGCCAGCCTGAAGCTGCCCGAAGGCATTAGCTCTCCCCTCGGTAAAGCCCGAAGGCTTCCTGGGCCCTCTCACTCCTCAGGGATCTAATTATGTATCTAAAGACAAGCTTAGTAGGAAGGAGTGGAACTTATATTTTTACCCTACCCTGTGGCTCTGAGGTTCCAGAAAACTTCAGGTCTTGGGTTTTGCTTTTTTTTTCTTTCTTTCTTTCTTTTTTTTTAAATCAAAGTATAGTTGATTTACAATGTTGTACCAATCTCCGCTGTACAGCAAAGTGACTCAGTTATACATATATAGACTTTCTTTTTTTTAATATTCTTTTCCATTATGATTTATCCCAGGAGATTGGATATAGTTCCCTGTGCTCTACGGTAGGACCTTGTTGTTTATCCACTGTTGTTTTGGGTTGGTTGCATCTGCCAACCCAAAACTCCCAGTGCATCCCTCTCCCTCCCCCCCCCCCCCCTCCCCCTTGGCAATCACAAGTCTGATCTCTATGTCTGTGAGTCTGTTTCTAGGTCTTGGGTTTTAAGACCAGTTCCCAGATGGTGGGTGGTCACCCCAGGGCAGGGACAACAGTCCCTGTGTCCCCTCCAGGAAGGCTGTGCTTCCCTCCCTGCAACCCCATCTGTACCCCAGGGCCCATCTCAGGTGTTGCCCTGTCCAGTTCCCCAGCTCACACTCCATCTCAGCAACCAGAAGCTCTTAGTCCTGAGTTATTCACCTGGGAGACAGTAAGAGATTCGCAATTAGCTGAGCACCAGCATGGAGGCTTTGGGGAGCTGCCACGCCCCCAGCACACTCCGGAATTGAAATGACCCATGCCAGTGATTAGATTAGGGGCTGAAGCCGCCCAGCGTTTCACTCCAGCCCCTCCCTGTCCTGTCAGGGGGGTGATGTAGTGAAGTTTGTGCTTCATTTGGCAGAGGCCATAAAGTGGGAATTGCAGCCAGGCTTTCTGCTGGGCAGTAGGTGGGCTCGATAGCAGGCAGTAGAGCCGGGGTGGGGAGCCCTTTGCTCGCCCTTTACCTCACCTTCTACCTCTCCCCAAGCCTAGTGCCAGGCTCCAAAGATCTGGGGCCCAAGAGGGCCTAGCAGGATTATCAGCCCTAACTGGTGTCACTAGGGACAGACCTGCATGGGGATGGCCAGCCACCTGCCCAGTCGTCTTGCTCATCCTCTTTAGAAAGCTCCAGGCCGAGAGCAAGGGAGTTGAGCAGCTGTTGGTAGTGCTTTCCCTCCCCACCTCCCTGGTCAATCTTTGCTTCTTGGCTCTTCCCCATATGAACCTCCCTCTGTCTCTGTCCCATCTGCCTCCTCCTGGGTGCTGACACCACAGGCTTTGAGGTCAGAGATGTTCATTTGTTCCATGATTACTCAGAGCTGACATAGCTTTGGTCTCAGTGCAGACAGAGGCTGCCTGGAGTGCTGTCTTAAGACAGGTTTTTTGGACGGAGGCAGGCTCTGCGGGAAAGAATGCTGTGATCAATTAGTGATGTCTGCCACAGGCAAAAGAAGGGTAAGAGGACAAGCAGAGCTAGTGTTCATTGAGGGTTTTGCCATGTGCCAAGCACTGTGCTGAGTGCTTAGGAGGTATCAGTCTAGGACCCCTAGAGAGCAGGGCGTTTATTGCGTTTACTGCTGTATTTCCAGTGCCTACAGCAGTGCCTGGCACACTGTAAACACTCAATCAATATGTCAATATGTGTTGCGTGAATCACACTGGGTTCAAATTCCAGCTCTGTCACTTATTAGCTATGTGATTTGGGGCAAGTCATTTAAACTCTGTGCCTCGGTTTCCTCATCTATACAATGTGATTAATATTAAACCTAGCTTATAGAATTATTATGAGAACTAAATGAGTCACTACATATAGAAAAGTGTCTGACACTTGCAAAGTCTTTGATTGAGTGATAGTCTTTGTCTTTAGTATCAATATCCCCATTTCACAAGTAATCATATCACTGATATTTGTGCCAGACACTTTTCTAAGTGCCCTCCGTCTATAATCTCATTGGACAGATAATATAAAAATGAATAAACAGAGACCTCAATGAATCTCGAGTTGAGAGGTCAGAAGGAGGAGTTCTCACACCCTGGATGATAGCAGAGCCCTACAGGAAGAAGAAAATCTTTCTCTTCTAGGCTGGCAGGAGCTCAGCCAATGAAAAGCCACTATGCTTTGAACTCTCAATTCCTCCAATGGACTCTACGTTTACTATAGCCCTCCCAGCTTCCTTTCGCCCTCTATAAAAGAGTTCTCCTCTCTTTGTTGCACAACACTTACACATGGCTCATCATGCTTGCAGACCCCAAATTACAATTCTTTGCTGATCCTGAATAAACCCATGTACTGCTGAAGAAATAACTGTCTATTTGTTTAAGGTCAATGATAGATAGATAGATAGATACTACTATGGTTATTATGAGGATTATATATATTATGAGATGCATATATAATGATATATCATAGTTTCTACAGTGTCCCTTGGTATCTGAGGGGCATTGGTTCCAGGACCCCACCCCCTTGGATACCAAAATCTGTAAATGCTCACGTGTCTTACAGTCAGTCCTCTGTATCTGCAGGTTCCACATCCATAGATACAGAAGGCTGACTGTATAATCCTCATAATAACCCTAGTATTATCATTGCCATTTCAGTTAAAGAAACTGAAGCACAGAGAGGTTAAGTAAGTTGCCCAAGATCATTAAGCTAGCCAGTGACAAAGCTAGCATTCAAATCGTAAGAGTCTGGGGTTCAGTGTCTTGCGTTGGAGGCAACAAGAATGATATATGCTACTACCATTATTATTATTATCATTACTCTTTCCACAGGGCTGTTATGAGAGCAGAGATCATATACATAATGATGCTATGAAAATTCTAAAGCTTTCCTAGTCAGAGCATTGTCCCTGCATCAGCAGCAGAGCAACAGTACCGGGAACTGGTTAGAAATACAGAATCTTGGGCTCTAAATTGGAATCTGAATTCTAGCCACATCCCAGATGATTCACTTGCTTATAACAGTTAGAGAAGCGTGGATCTAAAGAATGATGAAGGGAAAGGGGGACGGTCTGAGTTTTGGGAAGGGGACACACAGGAGTCCCGGGAGCTGGGGCTTCTCGGGCAGTACAGCGTCACGTGGAGCCTGCCTCTGCTACCAGGGCAGCCAGGCCCCCCAGGCACCTGCCAATCACTTCACTCCACTCAGTAATCTGCCCTCCCCACAACCAGAGCAGCCAAGCACTCAGTGCAGCTGGGTGGCTGAATTACAGGCTGTGGGCAGATGCTGGAGATGACTCTGTGTATGCCGTCCAAAGAGAGAGGGCAGTGAAGGGAAGAGAAGGCCCCTCCCACTGCCCTCCTTCCCCTGACAGCAGACACCCTCTTTTTTGGAGAACCAAGCTGCCGATACCAACCATCAGGTGGCCCCTTTCCCCCAGAGCCCACTCACCGTGGAGCAAACTCAGTGCAGCAAACTCCTGAGCCCTCCTGCCGGCCAGGTCATGGCCAGAGTATCTCCACGGACCTCCATTGTGTGAATCCTTCCCCTCGCAGGAGGGGCTTCCTCTAACGGATTGGCCTCTGACCGATGGAGCAGGTTTGCTCGCCCAAATCCTCGCCACTCCCCAGAGCTTGGCGCCTCCGAACACCGGGCGAAGGTAGACCTGCGACCAGAGCTGCAGTCGCCCTAACCGTATCTGGCATGTAATCACAGGCCCGCACAGAGTGGGGCACTGGGAGTCCTGGATGTAGGAACATGTGCTCCAGTTTCCCCAGAAGGCAGCCGGCCAAGCTACGGTGGGGCAAGCGCTTTGCTGCCATCTTGCATCAAAGCGCTGGGCCCCGGGGGTGGGGACGGGAAGAACCCCAGGTGACAAGGTGCGCCGTGCTGCCGTCACCGCTCATTGCCTGCCTTCCAGAGGTGCCAGGGTGCAAGTGGAGACGACGCTCTGTCTCCCCACCCAGGTCTCCCTGCCACTATGTCTCAGCCCCAGTTGCGGGGAGGGATGAAAGCTCTCTCCAACTCCCAGACCTTCCCTGGCTGGTGATAGTTCAAACACCCATTAGGTTTCATGGGGCACTGATTCCAAGTGATGGCTCTGGGCTGCACTCCAAGACCTTAGGTCTCCCTGCACCCTGCTAACCCTTCTGGGCATTTGACCTCTTTCTCCCTCACCCTCTGCCCTCTTGCCTTTCAGCCTCCATGACACTCTGCCTACTCCCTGAACTTGACCCTTGAGGGTAACTGAGCAGAGCTCAGGCTTGTCACTGTGGCTTTGTAAATCTGGGGTCCCCTGCGCTGCCTCTTTGAGCAGCAGGGTGTGTGCGTGTGTGTGTGTGTGTGTGTGTGTGTGTGAGTTTGAGGGAGTCACTCAAATTTGGAAGGGAATTAGACCGTCTCGTTCAAAGCTTTCATTTTGTAGATGAGGCTGGGAGAAAATAACAAGAAACCATAGATAGTGATAAAGATGATGGCAATGATACTGATCACTGACAGCTACCACCTGTGGGATACTCACTAAATGGGAGAACTTCCCATATTGCACATAAGTGAGTCCTCCTGATAATCTTACAGGGTCGAGTAATTTTACAGATCCAGAAACAGAGGCCCAGAGAGGCTAAATAACTTGCCTAACATCACATAGTGAGTAAGAGAAAGAGTAGAATTTGAGCTCAGGATTATCTGACTTAACACCTATTAGCTTTAGTATCTAGATGTCAGTATCTAGGTGCATCTAGTATCTCTAGAGTTTAGGGAGGTGGTGATGATAACCGGGGCCCTCCCTGTCGCAGGGAGCTGTGGCAGAGTTAAATCAGCTCCTGAGGGGGTGGGAGCTGCAAACATGAGGGGTCATTATTCTCCAGTGCAGAGCCCAGAGGAGAGCTGGGGTCTTCTGTTTCCCAATGCAGTGCACCTCCCCGAGGTTAACCCTGCTGGGAGAGAGGCTCTGCCCTCGTGCTGTCATGTTAGAAGATGCACACACGGTCCTGGGCTAGAATCCTGAAGACCCCCTGTGCTCCCCTGCCCAGGTTGAAGAGAAGCTGGTGGGAAGGGTAAGGGAAGGGGTCAGATATGGGACTGGGCTACCGCAGGTCAAGTCAGGATGGGCCAGGTCCAGATTTAAGGAGGAGGCTAAGAAGGCTGGCACTGTAGTGTGACAGGCCATGCTGCTCTGAGGAAGTGATGGAGCTAGTTGGGGCTGGAGTAGAGGGTGCAGGGCTTAGGGGTGCCCAGGGCTGGGAGCCTTCTCTTTCAAAGAAAATAAAGAAGATGATGGGGAGAGAATCATCCAGGGCTAAATTCAAATACTGGCTCCATCATTTAATGACTCTGTGACCCTAGAAAAGTTAAATAATTCTCTGAGCCTCAGTTTACCCATCTGTAAAATATGGATACTTCTGCAAAAAATGCCATTGGTAATTTGCTAGAGAAATGCAAATCAAAACCACAATGAGGTATCACTTCACACTGGTCAGAATGGCCATCACCAAAAAAATCTACAAACAATAAATGCTGGAGAGGGTGTGGAGAAAAGGGAACCCTGTTGCATTGTTGGTGGGAATGTAAATTGATACAACCACTATGGAGAACAGTATGGAGGTTCCTTAAAAAACTAAAGATAGAACTAGCATATGACCCAGCAATCCCACTACTGGGCATATACCCTGAGAAAACCGTAATTCAAAAAGAGTCATGGGGCTTCCCTGGTGGCGCAGTGGTTGAGAGTCCGCCTGCCGATGCAGGGGACGCGGGTTCGTGCCCCGGTCCGGGAAGATCCCACATGCCGCGGAGCGGCTGGGCCCTTGAGCCATGGCCGCTGAGCCTGCGCGTCCGGAGCCTGTGCTCCGCGACGGGAGAGGCCACAACAGTGACAGGCCCGCGTACCGCAAAAAAAAAAAAAAAAAAAGAGTCATGTACCAAAATGTTCATTGCAGCTCTATTTACAATAGTCCGGAGATGGAAACAAGCTAAGTGTCCATCATCGGATGAATGGGTAAAGAAGATGTGGCACATATATACAATGGAATATTACTCAGCCATAAAAAGAAATGAAATTGAGTTATTTGTAGTGAGGTGGATGGACCTAGAATCTGTCATATAGAGTGAAGTAAGTCAGAAAGAGAAAAACAAATACCATATGCTAACGCATATATATGGAATTTTAAAAAGCAGTACCGATGAACTTGGTGGCAGGGCAGGAATAAAGACACGGACATAGAGAACGGACTTGAGGGCACAGCGGGGGAAGGGGAAGATGGGATGAAGTGAGATAGTAGCACTGACATATATACACTACCAAATGTAAAATGGATGGCTAGTGGGAAGCTGCTGCATCGCACAGGCAGATCAGCTTGGTGCTTTGTGACCACCTAGAGGGGTGGGATAGGGAGGGTGGGAGGGAGCCTCAAGAAGGAGGGGATATGGGGATATATGTATATGTATAGCTGATTCACTTTGTTGTACAGCAGAAACTAGCACAACATTGTAAAGCATTTACACTCCAATAAAGATGTGAAAATATAAAATAAAATACGGATAATGATGTCCAACACATAGGATGAAGAAAATTCGGTCCCCTTTTCCCTCCTGTACCTTACCAACAGTCACTTCTAACTAAGGGGACTCTGGGCAATTAACTGAATTTCTTTTATAATAATAACAGTAACAACAACAACAATGACTACAGCTTCCATTTACTGAGCATTTACTATGTGACAGGCACAGCACTAAGAATTTTATTCATATTATCTTGTTAAATCCTCCCCCAAACTCTGTGGCAGATGCCATGCATCCATCCTGTCAAGCTCTAGAGAGGCTGACTGACTCATCCAAGGCCACATAGCTAGAAAGTGGCAGAGCTGACTTTTAAACCAGGCAGTCAGGAGAAGCTAGTGGTGGCCACATGACCCCCAGCTCTCAGTGGCTTACAGCAACATGCTGTGTTCCCACCTTGGATCAGCCCCGGCTCTGATCCATGTCCTTCCTCTGAGACCCACGTGGATGGAGCAGCCTCCATCTGGGACATCGTTGGTCACCGTGGTAGAGAGAAGGAGATCTCACAAGGGTCTTGCCTGGCCTGGAAGACAAATGTATCTTTTCTGCTCACAACTCACTGTCCTATTGTCCTCAATCATGCAACCTGCCCAACCACTGCAAGACCAGGAAGTGAGATTCTTACAAGTGCCAGAAAAGGGGACATCTGGAACATATGGAGCATGGCTCTAAGGGTCACCATATCTGGCTTCTAACCACCACATTCCACGGTATCCTGAGCCTCAGATTCCTCATCTATAAGGAGGGAGTGATAATTCTACCTTTCAGGATTGTCATGCTGACTTGTTTATAAAAAGCCCAAGTCTGGGAACCCTGCATCATGGCGATCTGTGTTTACGGGAGAATTCAGGAATACTCTGGGGCTGCTCAGTTCAACCTTCGTTTGGTGGAATGACAAATAGAGCTATAGAATTTGGAAGGTTCCCAGGAAACAAGTGGATGTGCTTTGGAAAGTGCTGCTGCTCTCAGTGTGCCTGCAATCACCTGCAGTGGAGCCAGAGGGGAAGGAAAGTTTCCAGGATGACAATCAGAAACAACAGCAACCACGCAAATGTGATTATGTCAGCAGATGTGCAAAGTGCTCTTCACTTTTGGAGGATTCTTCATTTAGGACTAATTAAATATTTAGAAGCAGGAAGATGCAGAGGGTCTTCTCAGGGAAGCTATTCCAGGCCAGCAAGACCTTTGGTAAAGCGTTTGGAAAAAGCTGCAGAGGAGGAGAAAGAGGGTGGCTCAACTTGGAACAACACAAGGTTGTCAGGGCTGCCATCACCTGGGACACTGCAGGGTCCTCCTGCCCCAGTGTGAGTCTGAGTTTCTGTGTGGTGTGAGAAAACACACGTGAGGTTTGTGCTGGTGGTTGTGAAGGGGAGCTGCCAGTAGTTTCCTATGGTTGCTGTAACAAATTACCGCAAACTTAGTGGCTTAAGACAACACCCTTCCCTTCCCCCCGTGTCCACAGGTCCATTCTCTACATCTACGTCTCTATTCCTGCCTTGCAAATAGGTTCATCTGAACCATTTTTCTAGATTCCACATATATGCATTAATATACAGTATTTGTTTTTCTCTTTCTGGCTTACTTCACTCTGTATGACAGACTCTAGGTCCATCCACATCTCTACAAATGACCCAATTTCTTTCCTTTTTATGGCTGAGTAGTGTTCCATTGTATATATGTGCCACATCTTTTTTATCCATTCATCTGTCAATGGGCATTTAGACTGCTTCCATGACCTGGCTATTGTAAATAGGGCTGTAATGGAACATTGAGGTACATGTGTCCTTTTGAATTATGGTTTTCTCAGGGTCAGATTGGGAGATTAGGTTTGACATAAATACACCACCATGTGTAAAATACATAGCTAGTGGGAACCTGCTGTATAGCACAGGGAGCTCAGCTCAGTGCTCTGTGATGACCTAGTTGGGTGGGATTGTAGGGGGTGGGAGGGAAGTCCCAGAGGGAGGGGATGTAGGTATACATATAGCTGACTCACTTCATTGTGCAGCAGAAACTAACACAACATCATAAAGCAGCTATACTCCAATTTAAAAAAAAAAAGACAACAAAGGTATGTTCTCTTACAGCTGTGGAGGTCAGAAATCCAAAATCAGTTTCACAGGGTTAAAGTCAAGGTGTTTGGGCAGGACTGGCTCCTTCTGGAGGCCTTGAGGGGAGAATCCATTTCCTTACCTTTTTCAGCTTCTAGTGGCCACCTGCATTCCTTGGTTTGCATCCCCTTCCTCCTCCTCCAAGGCTCACCACTCCAGTTTCTGCTTCTGTCATTGCACGGCCTTCTCCTTTTCTGTCATAAGATCTCCTTCTGCCTCCCTCTTATAAGGACACTTGTAATTACATTTAGGGCAGATTGGGATAATCTCTCCCTCTCAAGATCTTTAACATAATCACACCTGCAAACTTCCTTTTGCCATATCCAGGATCCAGGGATTAGGACCTGAATATCTTTGGGGTTATTATTCAGCTTACCACGTGGGGCATCTGAGATGGGTTGGAAAGCAAAGGGGGCAACCATGAACCCAGTCATACTGCAAAGATCTCCTGCTGCGGCCTGGCATAGAGGGTACCCACTGGGCCATGGCCATGGGTGGGACCTCTGTGGCAACCACAGGAGAGCCTGTGTACACACCTCTTCCTTCAGCTGGGTAGCCAGTGCCCAATACACAGTGCTACAGAACAGCAAAGACATGTCATGGAATCAATCAGTCTATCTATTAATAACTGTGTATTCAGCCCCTACTGTGCCCTGTTGGCAGCTGATTCAGACCCGGGGCCCTGCTGCGTTCTCTGAGCAGGAGATTCATTCAACAAATATTTACTGAGCCCCTATTAGGTGTCAGGCACTGTTTCAGGTATTTGGGATACATCAGTAGACAAAGCCCCCAAAGATCCCTGCCCTCACGGAGCTAACATTCTATCAGTGGAGACAGAGGATAAAGAATCAACAGGAGTCAATCCCGTAGAATATTAGGAGGTGATGGGGCTATGGGAAAAAGTAGGGCAGAGTAAGAGGGATCAGGTGTGCTGGGGTGGGACAGGGCAGGTGAGGGTATTAAATGGAGTAGTCTGGGTGGGTTTCACTGAGCAGGTGAGATTAAGGCAAAGACTTGAAGGAGGCGAGGGGGAATTAGCCGAGTGGGCATCTGGGCAGAGAGAGCCCTGGGCAGAGAAAAACTAGAGCAAATGCTCTAAGGCAGAGTGGACAGGATGATGGGAAGGGTCACAGGAAGAGGAGCAGAGCAGATGAGGACAGAGGGAACAGGGGCCAGATGGGCTACGAGGCCAAACCCGAAAATAAAAGACAAACCAAAGCAAGGTCTCTAAACATTCTGGTAGGGGACTCTGGAAAATCCTCTGAACTGGAGCTAGTTCTGGTGTGAAGAGCTGATGGGCTTGCGGACATCACTAAGCCTCACTGAGATGCACTTTACTTGAGAAGCTTGCACCGGATTCTTTGACTCATCCATGCATTCAATGGACTTGGTCAAGCACCCATGAGGCCCCAGGCACACAGCACAGCACTGCAGACTCTAAGGCGGGTCATGCATGGCCTCAGCCCTCCCTGTCCAGGGTCCTCCCTGCTTTACACTCTGTGCTGGAAGAATTTAAGGGCATGGCCTATAGAAGAGAAGGCACGATGATGGAATGACTTTGATACTGAAAAGGAATTTGCCTTCCTCTGAGTAGTCCCAAAGGAAGGTCTGGATGGGTGGAAGGTTTTGTGTAACCGATCTGGGGAACAAGAAAGACTTCTGCAAAAATACAATGGGCTGTCATGAAAAGTCTCCTCATTGGACGTCTGCAAGCAAAGGCTGGAAGATCGTTTGCTGGAGATGTCATAGAGATTTGGGTGCTGGATGGAGGCTGGACTAGATGGTTTTTAAGACCCGAGGGAGTTTTCTCTAATATCTGCCACTCTGGAGGACGTTGATACAAAGGCAGATTGAGTCTGTTGGGATGTGGTGAGGGCCTTGCTTTGAGCTGAGAGGCAGACTGCTCTCCTATAAGGAGAGCTCCTGTGAGGGCTTGCTGCCTCCCCCTTGTCAGGAGTGAGGCTGGAGTTTCTCTCATGCCTGTCCTCTCCCCATTGTCCCATCTCTCTATCTACTCACACAGGACTATAGGGTCTGGGTCCCAGAGTATTTTCTTACTCCAGGTAATGGTATCTCAGGGGGCCCAAATGTTCCCCATTCCAAGAAATGCGTTATTACACAAGCCACCCAGTGGTCAGCTGAGTCCCATGTGTCCAAGAGAGCAGCAGACCAGAGTCATGGCAACAGTTGGACCATGACAGTGTGCTCAGTACATCCCCAGAACCAAAGTAGGCAGCCAAGGATCCCAGCTCCAGGGCTGGCAGCATCCTCTTACCTCAGTTGACAGGCCCCCCAAGGAGGTCAGGAGAGCTCCAGAGCACAGGAGGATTTTGATAGAATAGCCCCATTTTTCTTCCCTTCTGCTAATGCCAGTAATTCACTCACCCAACAAATAGTTATTGAGCATCTACTATGTAACAAGCACCCTTCTAGGTTCTGGGAATTCAACAATCAACACAGCAGATTAAAAAAGTCCCTGCCTGTAAAGGATAGTCTCTTCAATAAATGGTGTTGGGAAAACTGGATATTCACATGCAAAAGAATGAAATTGGACTCCTATCTTACATCACTCACAAAAATTAACTTAAAGTGGATTAAGGACTTAAATATAAGACTTGAAAGCAGAAAATTCCTAAAAGAAAACACGGGGAAAAAACTCCTTGACGATGGTCTTGGCAATGATTTTTTTGGATATGACACAAAAAGCACAATCAACAAAAGAAAAAATAAACAAGTGGGACTACATCAAACTAAAAATCTTCTGCACAGCAAAGGTAACAACAAAATGAAAAGGCAACCTATGAAATGGGAGAAAATATTTGCAAACCATATTATCTGATAAGGGATTAATACCTAAAATATATAAGAAACTCATACAACTTAGTAGCAAAAACAACAAATAACCTGATGAAAAATGGACAAAGGACTTGACATTTTTCTAAAGAAAATGGCCAATAGGTACATAAAAAAGTGCTCAACATGACTAACCATCAGGGAAATGCAAATCAAACTACAATGAGATACAACTTCACATCACACCTGTTAAGATGGCTGTTATCAAGACAGGAAATAAGTGTTGGTGAGGATGTAGAGAGAAGGGAACCTTTGTACATTGTTGGAGGGAAAGTAAATTGGTACAGCCACTATGGAAAACATTACAGAGGTTCTTTAAAAAATTAAAACAATTACCATAAGATCTAGCAATCCCACTTCTAGGTTACATATCCAAAGGAAATGAAATCAGACTCTCAGAAAGAAATCTGCTCTCTCATGTCTAATAGCCAAGATTTGGATAAGACCTAAGTGTAAAGAATATGTGGTATATAAACACAATGGAATATTTATTCTTCATCCATAAAAGAGGAAATCCTTCCATTTGTGACAACATGGATGAACTTGGAGGGCATTATGCTCAGTGAAATAAGCCATACAGAGAAAGATAAATACTGTATGGTATCACTTGTAGGTAAAATCTTAAAAAAAAAAAAAGTTGAACTCATAGAATTAGAGAGTAGAATGGATGGTGGCTATTAATTCTATTGCTTCCCTTTTATTTGTAATAAGAAGGATACTACCCAGCTTTTGAGTATATACTAGGTCCTGGGCATTGTGCTACATGCTTTACATCACACCTCATTTAATTCTCACAATGACCTTCAGGGAGAAGTATGGTACACTCAATTTAGACACGAGAAAGATGAGGTTGGACACTTCAGGTATCTTGACCAGCATCATACAACTAGTAAGCTGAGCAACTGAGATTTGAGCTCAAGTCTGACTCCAGGTTCTGTGGTTTTTCATAACACAGACTGGTTATGAATTATGGTTTTCATAATTGTGTAGTGGGGAAGGGGGAGCAGGTATCAGAATATCTGGGTGGAGGGGCATGTGTAATTTCAACAAGGTGATGCTGATACTGTCTTTCCCATTCCACATTAGTAGTTACTGAACGATTACTCTCAAAAAAAGTCCTGTGCATTTGATAGACAGGTAAATGCAGTAGTCAAGGCAATTACTCCTTATCCTCATTTGATAGGTGATAAAACCGAGGCATAGACAGTTTAGCTGACTTACCCAAGGTCACTCGGATAGGTTATGATGGAGCCGTGACTAACGAGCTTATATTCCATTCTTCCCATAGCTTCTTTTTAAAAACTCATTTTTTGAATAGGTAATATATTTACATGGTACAAAATGTAAAGGCTTAATAGGTAGATACAGAAAAACTACCTCCACCTCCTGCCTACCCTCTTTTTAGATCCACATTCCACAACACCCTAGAGGCAATGGCCATTACAGTGCATTGTGTTTCCTTCCTCTTTGCTTCTTACCTCAGTGGAAAAGGTAGATGACAGCATCCGTTTTTCATGAGTGTAGCCCTAGTTGGCTTAGGGTTCCTAGCAGACTTAGCCACCTATTAGCTGAGTGACCTTGGACAAATTACTAAAAGTCTCGATGTGGTAGTTCTTCATTTATAAAATGACGATAATGTCACCTACCTCAGAGTGCTCTAGTGTATTTCAAAGGGAATGAGAACATGCATGAAAGTGCATTGTAATCCATGCAGTGCAGTACAAAGTTTGGTAAATGTTATTATTCTTTGCCCCTGTTTCTTCTCTCTGGAAGAGTCCAGAAAAGCGCACTGAAATGATGGAGAGGATGGATGGAGATGTGACTCATTTCTGAGATGATGGAGAGGATGGATGGAGAGATGTGACTCATTTCTACAGGATGGAAGGAAACGATTCAAAGTGTACCAAGTGCAATTAAAGTGAGTTATTAGAAGAAACTTGGTTTTAGAATCCCAGAGGGGCTTGTGAGGTCTCTTTCTTTGAAAATTTCTCGAAGAAGGACCTTCAAGATGGTGGAGAAGTAAGACATGAGATCACCTTCCTCCCCACAAATACATCAAAAATACATCTACATGTGGAACACCTCCTACAGAACACCTACTGAATGCTGGCAGAAAACCTCAGACTTCCCAAAAGGCAAGAAACTCCCCCACATACCTGGCCGTGTGGCTGACAGGGTCTTGGTGTTCCGGCCGGCTGTCAGGCCTGAGCCTCTGAGGTCCGAGAGCTGAGTTCAGGACATTGGACAACCAGAGACCTCCCGGCCCCACGTAATATCAATTGGTGAGAGCTCTCCCAGAGATCTCTGTCTCAATGCTAAGACCCAGCTCCACCGAATGACCAGCAAGCTCCAGTGCAGGGCAACCCATGCCAAAAAACTAGCAAGACAGGAACACAACCCCACCCATTAGCAGAGAGGCTGCCTAAAATCATACTAAGTTCACAGACACCTCAAAACACACCACCAGAGGTGGTCCTGCCCGCCAGAAAGACAAGATCCAGCCTTATCCACCAGAACACAGGCACTAGTCCCCTCCACCAAGAATCCTACACAACCAACTGAACCAATATTACCCACTGGGGGCAGACACCAAAAACAACAGGAACTACGAACCTGCAGCCTGTGAATCGGAGATCCCAAACACAGTAAGTTAAGCAAAATGAGAAGACAGAGAAATACATAGCAGATGAAGGAGCAAGGTAAAAACCCACCAGATCAAGCAGATGAAGAGGAAATAGGCAGTCTACCTGAAAAAGAATTCAGAGTAATGATAGTAAAGATGATCCAAAATCTTGGAAATAGAATGGAGAAAATACAAGAAACATTTAATAAGGACCTAGAAGAACTAAAGAGCAAACAATGATGAACAACACAATAAATTAAATTAAAAATTCTCTAGAAGGAATCAATAGCAGAATAACTGAAGCAGAAGGATGGATAAGTGACCTGGAAAATAAAATAGTGGAAATAACTACCGCAGAGCAGAATAAAGAAAAAAGAATGAAAAGAACTGAGGACAGTCTCAGAGGCCTCTGGGACAGCATTAAACACACCAACATTCAACTTATAGGAGTCTCAGAAGAAGAAGAGAAAAAGAAAGAAAAAGAAAGGGACTGAGAAAATATTTGAAGAGATTACATATTACAGAATATTACATATTCTGTAATATGGGAAAGGAAATAATCAATCAAGTCCAGAAAGCACAGAGAGTCCCAGGCAGGATAAATCCAAGGAGAAACATGTCAAGACACATATTAATCGAACTATCAAAAATTAAATACAAAGAAAAAATATTGAAGGCAGCAAGAGAAAAGCAACAAATGACATACAAGGGAATCCCCATAATGTTATCAACTGACTTTGAGCAGAAACTCTGCAAGCCAGAAGGGAGTGGTAGGACATATTTAAAGTGATGAAAGAGAAAAACCTAAAACCAAGATTACTCTACCCAGCAAGGATCTCATTCAGATTTGATGGAGAAATTAAAACTTTTACAGACAAGCAAAAGTTAAGAGAATTCAGCACCACCAAACCAGCTTTACAACAAATGCTAAAGGAACTTCTCTAAGCAGGAAACACAAGACAAGGAAAAGACCTACAATAACAAACCGAAAACAATTAAGAAAATGGTAATAGGAACATCCATATCAATAATTACCTTAAATGTAAATGGATTAAATGCTCCAACCAAAAGACATAGACTGGCTGAATCGATACAAAAACAAGTCCCGTATATATACTGTCTACAAGCGACCCACTTCAGACCTAGGGACACATACAGATTGAAAGTGAGGGGATGGAAAAAGATATTCCATGTAAATGGAAATCAAAAGAAAACTGGAGTAGCAATTCTCATATCAGACAAAATAGACTTTAAAATAAAGATTATTACAAGAGACAAAGAAGGATACTACATAATGATCAAGGGATCAATCCAAGAAGAAGATATAACAATTGTAAATACTTATGCACCCAACATAGGAGCATCTCAATACATAAGGCAAATGCTAACAGCCATAAAAGGGGAAATCGACAGTAACACAATAACAGCAAGGGACTTTAACACCCTACTTTCACCAATGGACAGATCAACCAAAATGAAAATAAATAAGGAAACACAAGTTTTAAATGACACATTAAACAAAATGGATTTAATTAATATTTATAGGACATTCCATCCAAAAACAACAGAATACACTTTATTCTCAAGTGCTCATGGAATATTCTCTGGGATAGATCATATCTTGGGTCACAAATCAAGCCTTGGTAAATTTAAGAAAATTGAAATTGTATCAAGTGTCTTTTCTAACCACAACGCTATGAGACTAGATATCAATTACAGGAAAAAAACTAAAAACTACAAACACATGGAGGCTAAACAGTATGATAATAAATAACCAAGAAATTGCTGAAGAAATCATAGAGGAAATCAGAAAATACCTAGAAACAAATGACAATGAAAACACGATGACCAAAACCTATGAGATGCAGCAGTTCTAAGAGGGAAGTTTATAGTAACATTATCCTACCTCATAAAACAAGAAACATCTCAAATAAACAACCTAACCTTACACCTAAAGCAATCAGAGAAAGAAGAACAAAAAATCCCAAAGTTAACAGAGGAAAGAAATCATAAAGATCAGATCAGAAATAAATGAAAAAGAAATGAAGGAAACGATAGCAAAGATCAATAAAACTAAAACCTGGTTCTTTGAGAAAATAAACAAAATTGATAAACCATTAGCCAGATTCATTAAGAAAAAAAGGAAGAAGACTCAAGACTAATAGACTAATAGACTATTAGTAATAGTCTAATAGTAATAATAATAGTCTATTATAGACTAAGACTCAAGACTAATAGACTTAAAAGCTTTTGCACAGCAAAGGAAGCCATAAACAAGATGAAAGGAATGGGAGAAACCCTCAGAATGGGAGAAAATATTTGCAAATGAAGCAACTGACAAAGGATTAATCTCCAAAATTTACAAGCAGCCCATGCAGCTCAATATCAAAAAAACAAAAACCCAATCCAAAAATGGGCAGAAGACCTAAATAGACATTTCTCCAAAGAAGATATACAGATTGCCAACAAACACATAAAAGGATGCTGAACGTCACTAATCACTAGAGAAATGCAGATCAAAACTACAATGAGGTATCACCTCACGCCAGGCAGAATGGCCATCATCAAAAAATCTACAAACAATAAATGCTGGAGAGGGTCTGGAGAAAAGGGAACCCTGTTGCATTGTTGGTGGGAATGTAAATTGATGCAGCCACTATGGAGAACCGTATGGAGGTTCCTTAAAAAACTATAAATAGAACTACCATATGACCAGGCAATCCCACTCCTGGGCATATAACCTGAGTAAACCATAATTCAGAAAGAGTCATGTACCACAACGTTCATTGCAGCATTATTTACAATAGCCAGGACATGGAAGCAACCTAAGTTTCCATAGACAGATGAATGGATAAAGAAGATGTGGCACATGTATATAATGGAATATTACTCAGCCATTAAAAGAAATGAAATTGAGTTATTTGTAGTGAGGTGGATGGACCTAGAATCCGTTATACAGAGTGAAGTAAGTCAGAAAGAGAAAAACAAATACCATATGCTAACACATATAATGGAATCTAAAAAAAAAAAAAAAAAGGTTCTGAAGAAGGTAGGGGCGGGACAGGAATAAAGACGCAGTCGTAGAGAATGGACTTAAGGACCCAGGGAGGGGGAAGGGTAAGCTGGGACTAAGTGAGAGAGTGGCATGGACATATATACACTACCAAATGTAAAACAGATAGCTAGTGGGAAGCAGCCGCATAGCAAAGGGAGATCAGCTCGGTGCTTTGTGACCACCTAGAGGGGTGGGATAGGGAGGGTGGGAGGGAGACGCCAGAGAGAGGGGATATGGGGATATAAGTGTAAGTATAGCTGATTCACTCTGTTATACAGCAGAAACTAACACAACAATGTAAAGCAATTATACTCCAATAAAGATGTTTAAAAAAGAAGATCATTTCTCAGAAAATACGAATAACAATATATTAAGACTCTAATCTTCCCGGAAACAAGAGGATGGATAAAAAGGCCACTCCAGTTCCTTCCTTGATAGGAATTAGAATTCAAGTAAGAGAGAAATTTAAGCCAAAACATCTCCATCCCTAGGCCCAGCTCTGGGGTGTCCAGATGGACTAATGGCCACTCACTAGGAATAAGGTGTCTTCTCTAGTCCCTTCCTCCCTGGAATTTAGTAATTCTTTTGAGTGAGAGAAATTTAAGCCAAATGACCTTCTGTCCCCAGGTCTAGATCTTGGGTGACCAGATGGACTGACCCATAACCAGCCCCATTAAGGCCTGGCCTTTGTTACTAGCTTGCTAATTCTAGACGCACTTTCCAGGACCTTCTACCTTGGAGAAGTTTCTCTGTTTTGGGGGGCACAGAAGAAGAGATTCCATCTCAAGGAGCTGAAGAAGCTAGAACTTGATGGAAATTTAGGGAAAAGGGAAGGGGAAAAGTTTCATCTTTAGGAAGGAGACATATTCAAGAGGCTGGAATACCCCCCTTCTTGGATCTTTGCTAGGACTTGAGTGAGACCTCCATCCTTCTTTGCCAGAAGGACCCTGCCTGTTCTGCTGTTTCTCACACCCGTGACCCCACCACCACCACCATGGATTGTGTGAAGGATTACCAGCTCCCTTGTGAAAACAAGTCCCTGATCTCTGAAATTTAGCAGCAGGAGGATGGCCAGGCAGGTGAGGCAGTGGGACCAAGCAGCCCATCGTGGTCCCTTGGGTTTCACTGTTCTCAGTGCTTCTCTCTCAGACCATCGCTGCTGCCACCACACTGGCCTAATCAGTAGTAAATTCCCCTTCCTTCTCCTCCCCTTAGCATGGAGGATGAAGGTGGGGCATTCAGTATTGAGTACATATTAAGGGAAGAGATGAGGGAAGTAAGCAAAGGGATACATGAAGACTGAGACAGTCCATCTTGTAGGGCACAGGGCACTCATTCCTCCTCAACCTAGTGTCCCAAAATAGCTTCATAGAGTCCCCAAAAGAACAGCATAACTTCACAGGCCCCTTGCCTGGGTGTCTTCATTCCTACTTCTTGCCTGTCTGCATGTGGAAGGTGGCAATATAAGCAGCCACCTCCTAGGAACAAACCCTTGGTCATCTTGACCTTTGGGGGTCAATATTGAGAGAAAAAGCCCCAATGTATCACTTACTTCAGAATCTCCATCCTGTCTGGTTAGAGGGCTAGAAAAAAAGCCTTTTCCTCAGGTGGCAAGACAAGAAATAACCCCATCCTTCTAATGAAGCCCCACCTCATGCCCCCAGACTCTACAGAGTAATATCAGACTCCAAAAGCTCTAGCATCACGTCCATACCACGAGGAGGGGCTACAGAGGTCACCAGTTCCACATTTACTGTGCAGCCCATACCTGACATCTACAGAGCTTTGCTGGGACCAGGATGGTGGAGTGCGGTGTTTCTGAATCCATTTTGTAGTGGGGAAAATAGTACACTTAACAGTCCATTAAGTTATCATATATTCTACTTATGACACACCTCAATAAAAATATCTTTAATTAGCAGGCTTGTGAGCCTACCCTTTCAACAAAACCAATCAAGGCAAGAATGTGGACCCCCATGCATTCCTGGGATTGGAGCTAGGGTCCAATCAGCTTGGGTCTAAATCCAGAGATGCTCTGGGATTCAGTGCAATCAGGTGGTTAAAAGCCCAGGCTTCCGAGTCTATAAGACTTAATACCATGTTCTCCACTTATTGGCTATGTAAGGTTGCTTAACTTCTCTGTGCCTCAGTTTCCTCACTGGCAATATGGGAATAATATCTTCTTCATAGGAAGTAAGGATTAAATGTGATAAAGAGCTTAGCACAGTGCCTGGCACACAGTATGCTTGGTAAATAGCAGGCCATTCCAAGGACCGGTGCCTTATTAGAGAACAGGTCGTGATGAGACCTGATGGGACATCGAGGAAAGAAAAACCCAGAGAGAAGGGACCCTTCAATGTCTGAAGACACTGTTCCTCTTCTCTCCTTCCTATAAAGGCCACTGCTGCCTCTTTGGGCAGGGGAACTAGGAAAACTGATCCTCCTGGTTTCCACCCTCTCCATGAATAGACAACACCTAAGTTGTTCAGCCTCCAGGCCAGGATGTGTCAGGTCCCTGGAACTAGGTGGCAGAAAGGCTGCCCCCAAGCCACCCCCAGAGCAAAGAGAGGTGGGTCTCACAGGGGCTCCGTGAGCGAGAACCAAGCCTGGGTGTCCAACCAATGGGCTTCGTGAATCCCTCTCCTCAAGGGGTTGGGGGAGGATAAAGCTCTATCTCCCATTTAGCACCATAATGAGAAACCAAATGCTTCCCCCAGCCCTTCTCTAGCCAGTGGGCCTCTAGTGGGGCCAGATGTTACTACAGGCTGCAGAATTTTTATAGGTTTACAGGTTTTAAAAGATCAGGTTCTTTGGTGGTAAACGTTTTACAGACCAGTAAAAATCTACTGGAGGAGATGGGAAGCACACAGCTGTAATGGGAAGGGCTGGAACCACGCGTCTGGAGGATCTCAGCTCCATCCATAAGTAGCTTTGGGAACTGAGGCAAGTCCTGGAAGCTCTCTGGGCTCTGTGTTTTAACCTGGAAAATGGGAGCAGGAAAAGTGGTTAAAGGACTGTGTCATGGGACAGCATCATGAATGCGTGGAAAGCTCCAGGCACACATGTGAACACAGTCCTCCTTCCCAGGGTTCTGGGAGCATCTGGACACAGAGGAAGGCCTGCAGACCCTACAGCCTCCGAGCTTTTCATTACCCACACTGGATGGCTGCCATCTGTGCGTCTGCCTCCCTGGGAGGAGCCTGGCCGTCTGCAGGCAGAGCTCAGGAATCAAATTAGCCAGGCCTCTGCTTTTCCCTCATCCCCACTGGCCAAGGAGAGTTCATCAAGGCCTCACACTAATTCTTGTCTTGTTTTAAAGGGGCAGAAGTGACTCCACAGTTTCATCGGAGGCAATTTACACCCCGCCACTGGCCACGGCTCCAGCTCCCCTTGTCAGTTGTGCCATCACGTCCATTAATTTCTTCAAGGGAAACCTGATTGCTGCTCCATCAGAGAGATGCACGGGCAATACATCTCCACTGGAGGCCGTGGCCTGCCCGACTCGCTCTAATTCTGTTACCTAAGAAGCTAATTCTCTAATGCACACGCTGGGCAGAAGACATCCTCTTCCCTCCCTAACACAATCGGGCAGTCCCAGAGGGTCCCAGGAGCTCACTGCAGAAATGAAAGCTTGGGGTCCGTGGCACAGGGTCTCCAGGCTTCCTTACTGTCCCCGAGATGGTCCACCGCAGTATGGAGAGCCCATTGCCCAGAGTCCCATTCGGGGAGGGTCAGCCACATTCAGGCCACCTGGGGCTCACGGCTCAGCCCCTTCCTGCTGCCTCTGCTTCACCCTTTCCCCTCCTCTTTCTTCTCCTCTTTTCCTCCTTCTTTTCCTCTATTTGTCCCCCTCCTTCCTTGCCTTTTACTTCTATTTTCCTCTTCCTTCTCAGTTTCCTACCAATTTTTCTTTCTCTTCTTCCTTTTCTGCTTCTTTTTACTTTTTTTTTTTTTTTTTTGCCGTACGCGGGCCTCTCACTGTTGTGGCCTCTCCCATTGCGGAGCACAGGCTCTGGACGCGCAGGCTCAGCGGCCATGGCTCACGGGCCCAGCCGCTCCGCGGCATGTAGGATCTTCCTGGACCGGGGCACGAACCCGTCCCCTGCATTGGCAGGCGGACTCTCAATCACTGCACCACCAGGGAAGCTTTCTTTTCACTTTTTTACTTCTCCCCCTTCTCCTTCTCCAGACCCCCCCTTTCTATAGTTTACCTTCTGTTTCTTTTCAGCTTCCTCTTGTCCCTTTTTCTTCTCCAGCTTCGGTGCTGCCCCTTTTAGATCAAGTTCAGTGTCTGAGGCTCCTTCCTGGCTTGCTGTCTCTGGAGGGTTTGGCTCAGTGGAAGGAATGGGCCCCAGGCCACGTTGGCCTGGGCTTGGAGCAAAATACAGCGGGGCGGGGGGCGCCTCATGTTTACCCACAGGGAGCCCCAAGGATACAGAATGGGACATTCTGTATCCTTGTGTGTGTGCGTGTGGCAGGGGAGCAGTTAAATGTGTATTTGCTCTTTAATGATAATGGCCAGTCACCCGCTTAGCTAGGGGCACTGTGTCACCTGTGGAGTTAAAGCATGGTCCTCCTGCTTCTCGGACCCCACCCCACCCTGCCCCAGCCCGATGCTACCGACGGGCATAAATGAAGGCAGCAGCCTAAAGCACCTCCCAGTGGACAGGCTGCACCCTTGCTCCAGGAGCTCCTGAAGCCCCCTGACACCAAGTTGCTCCTTGGGGAACTTGGCCAGGCCACCTGGCTGAATGGGTGGACTGAGCTCTGGCTGCATGACATCAACCTGGTGGGCTCCCCTCTCACTGGCTCCCTCTTCTTCCTTCCCCGCCCTGAAACCTGATCCAGCTGAAGGATTGATTGCAGGAGAACTTGGCGGCTTCCCAGCCCTGGTGGCCGGGGCAGTGCGAGGCTGCAGCCTCCGAAGGTGCTGTGAGCAGCCAGCTGGGAGAGGCAGGCTGGCTGGGACATGAGGCCGGCAGAGCGCAGGCAGGCTGGTCCTCAGCAGGGCTCACCCTGAAGGCCCCTCGAGGCGTCCGACACCGCGAGAAGCTCGCCATGCTGCTGTGGGTGCCGCAGGCGCTGCTTGCCTTGCTTCTGCCCACGCTCCTGGCCCAGGGAGAAGGTAAGGAGGCCGTGGGGAAGCACGCAGGACCTGCTGGCAGCTACAGAGGTGGGAGAGGGGATGCTTGGCCCCTCCAAAAGTTGAGGGAAAGAGGGTTTTGGAGTGGGTGGGGCTACAAGCAAGTTGGGGATCTTACTGCATATGAGCAGGAGAGGATTTTAACACACTGGGATCCAGCTAGAAATTGGGGATGTTGAACGTTGGGTGAGAGCAGGGCTTGCAGAGAGGGGCCCTGAGCTGTGTGGGAAATGCTTAGACGGGCATGGGACAGGGGCTCCTCTCTTTTTGCCCTGCCCCCAAACTCATCGAAGGGCAGCTGCAAGGGAACTTTGAGCTCATTTGGTCCACCCTTTCTTGTTATAGATGGGAATGCTGTGGACCAGAGATGGGGAGTAATTCACTCAGGGTCACACAGCTCCTTAGCAGTAGAGTGGAGACCAGAATGAATGTCATCATGTTTCCCCAGCTTCACTGCTTTCGTTGCATGGGTTCTCTAAAGTTCCTTCCAGGGCTAGCCCCTAATAGCACCAAACTTTTCTCTGCATTCCCCCACCCATCCCTTTCCGCCTCCTGGGGACACAGGGCGTTTTGGTCACAAAAGGATCCATTTCCTTTTGCTGCAGACAATATTTGTTCCCCATTTGGGAAGGTTTTCTCTCCATCCAGAGCAGGGTTGAAGCTGGGGCTGGGGCACAGTTTAGGATGTGCTTAATTGGACGGATCTGAAGGGCTTCTGGGCACAATGGTTTTCCTCCCATGAGCTGTCGTTTGGGGAAACTCAGCCCAGGATGAGTAGGCCTGGGCTGCAAGTTAGGACTGTGGTCTGGAGTTTCCTTGGCTGTAGAGAAGCTCTGTCCCTCCCAGCATTGGTCCTTTGCTCTGAGGCCTGCAGGACCCAGACTTGTTCTGTCCAAAGTGATCAGAGTCCCAGACAGTAGGATCTGAGCTGCCGTGTAGTGAAGACACACAGGGACCTGGGTTTGAATTTCAGTTCCTTCCCTTGCAGGGCACGGCACTCGTCTTTCTGAGCCTTGGGGGGCCTCACCAAGGCTTCTGAGCCTTACCTTCTTTATCTATAAATGGGGTGTCATGATACTCACTCCAGTGGGCTCTCCTAAGACTGCAATGAACAATATGTTCATCGATATTTTTTCAGAGGGGACACTCAATAAATGTCCTCTTGTCTTCCTCTCTCTCTGTTCTTCTCTGCCTTTCTGAGGGAAGCTGAAAGTTTATCAGGGGCAGGTGGGTGAGGGGCGGGAAGGGGTTCTGCAGGCCCAACTTGCTGTAGAGGTCCACACATGATAGATGAGATGGGAGAAGAAGCAGCCTTGTCGAGAGAAAGCCGGGCCTGCTGGCCCCTGGTCTGTGAAAGACCCTGGTCTCCCTCTGCCAGCCCCTCACGGCCTTGCAGCCCGTGCCCTGGTCCTCCAAGTTGTTCCCCTCCCCGACCCCGTCTTTCACCTTCATATTTCTGGCACCTTTCGAGAGGTGCTTCTACTGTTTCTCAGACAGACCACTGAGGTGCTCATGAAATCCCCAGGGAGCGGGGCTAGGGCCCAGGGGTTGGGGTTTCACTGTTTTATCTTTGCAGGCCTCCTGCTCTGGGGACCGTTTGGTTTCTCCTCACTTCCTCCACACCTCAGCCCAGCCCTCTTCCTAACCCCATCAAACCTGCCCATAAAGCTACCCCAGAAGGAGGCCTGGCAAACCCTCCCCAGGAGTTTCTGTGAGTGTGGAGAGGGGGCAGGGATCTCCTCTGGGTAGATTTTGCAGGAGGGAGAAGGAATGTCCATAGTCACTGGATGCCCACCCTTTTCTCCTCGCCAGTTGCGGGCTGGGGTCAAGGGGACAATGTGCTCTGCAGATGCTGAGATGTGACCTTGGCTGGGACTGACCCTCGGCAGACCATTGGGCTTAGAAATTGTGCACTTGGGGACACACTTTCCGGTATCACACCCGAGGGCCAGCTCCCCTCTATCTCCCAGAGCCCCTCATGCAGGGCCCCGTGGGCCCACCTCCTCTGGGCAGGCAGCTTCTCTCAACCCTTCTGAGCCCTTGGCCTACTTGAGACCTCACCTATCTTATGGCACCGGCATTCACAGCCCAGCTCCCCTTCTCATGTAAATGGGCGCCTAGGCTACCCTTAGGAGACGGTATCTTTGGATTTGGGCATATGCTCTGGTGATGGGAATTTCAGCTGTGGGAGTATCTGGGAAGGGTGGGGACACTTTCCTTTTAATAGCTTTCAAACCAGGGCCAGAGAACTGGGGGAGACTCAGGCTCTGTTGTCTGATTTGAACTGTCCTCCTTCCTAGCCAAGCACAGGCGGGATCCCCAGGCCCGGAACGCCTCCAGGCCAGCTCTGCTGCGGCTGTCAGATCACCTCCTGGCCAACTACAAGAAGGGTGTGCGGCCTGTGCGGGACTGGAGGACGCCGACCACAGTGTCCATTGATGTCATCGTCTACGCCATCCTCAGCGTGGTGAGCGCCTGTCCCCACTGCCCGGCTCAGAGATGGGCCTTCTGGGTGGGAGGCCATGTGAGACCAAGTCACCCCCAGGCAACTCGGTGGGCATTCAAGCACCCACAGCACCTGTGCTGTGGCACCACGGCTCAGGACAGCTGCCTAAACCAGAAAACTGGGGTCACCTTCATGGCTACCCCTCCTGTACCCTACAGCCAGCGGGTCACTCAGCGCATGCGGTTTTCACAATCGTACCTACCCGTGTGAGCTGTGTGAGGGTTCAGACCGTCCTATTCGTCTCTACACCCTTGCTGTCTTACACACGTCCTTGGTACACGGCGGGTGTTACTAACTCGTCGTTGAGGAATTAATCCTAAATAAATCAATTAATCAATTACTGAAGTAGGGTGGGGTGCACTGCCCAGCCGAGGAGGTCAGACATTGGGCAGAGATAAATGAGAGGATATTGCAAGACTCAGGGCACTGCACTGGGGTGGGACGGGTGGAATGGACTTCTCTGGCTGTCTCTACTAGAGTCAGTTGGCCATTTCAGGAAGGGAAATCAGGAATTGGATCGAAGGGAGGGATAGTGACGGATTTTTCATCCTGTGTGGTTTTGTACAGCTTGACTCCATGCTAGAGTAGGAGATAGATACACATATAAATGTACGGATATACATCTATATGATGCTGTTATACGTCTTCTATCATTATCTTCTATTGTGTTATAAATGTATATGTAAAATACACACAACAGAATAGAAGATAATAGAAGACACACACAAACACGCACGATGTTAAAAAAGAAATCACTGGACTTCTTTCTAGGTGTGTCCTAGTAAAAAACCAACTCTTCCTGGCTCACCCCTTTTCCTCCACCTCATTTCCTCACTCTCACTTCCCAAGGGAACAGAGACACAGAGCAGCAGCTCCTGCTGGGGTTGGTGTGCGCAGGGGGCCTGCAGCCCACAGGGCCGCCTATGCTGAGCTCCCGTTCTTTCCACAGGATGAGAAGAATCAGGTGCTGACCACGTACATCTGGTACCGGCAGGTGAGCTGACCAGCCCCTGCCCCTCCCCCACCCCCATTTCCTTGGACTGGGGCTCCTACATCTCAAAGGAGTCAGGATCTCAGAGGCCTTGGGGAGGGGAGGGGAGGGGAGGGGAGGGAAGAGGTGGGAGGCCTACTCACGAGATCCAGGATCTCCTGGATCTGGACCCCTCTAACCTCAGGACTGGGAATAGAAGGTGGCTTAAAGATTGGTGGGGCTTCCCTGGTGGCGCAGTGGTTGAGAGTCCGCCTGCCGATGCAGGGGACATGGGTTCGTGCCCCGGTCCGGGAAGATCCCACATGCCGCGGAGCGGCTGGGCCTGTGAGCCATGGCCCCTGAGCCTGCGCGTCCGGAGCCTGTGCTCCACAACGGGAGAGGGCACAGCAGTGAGAGGCCCGCGTACCGCAAAAAAAAAAAAAAAAAAAAAAAAAAAAAGATTGGTGGAGGAGGAATCCTCCACACCCTGGTTTCTGAAGTTTTTCACAGCCTCGCAAACATGTGCTTTTCCCACCTCTGTTGCTCAAACACCTCAGTGACTGGTAGCTCAGAAGACAGTCACTTTGCTTTGAAACAACTCTAATTGCTAGATAGTTCTTCCTTCTTTAAAGCCAAATTGGATGACAACCAAATTGGGCGATTGAAACAGGATGATTCCATCCAGTTAGTCTCCCCATCCCCGGCCCGCCATTTGCCCGCTCTTCCAGCTTCTGAAGGGCATCGCTCAGGCACTGGTGTGTGGAGGGCTGCGAGGCCTTGGCGGCATTTCTGGCTTGGAGCTGGCGGGGGAGGGCAGGAGACAGTGCGGGCTGCCGTCCACAGGCTGGTCCTGCTCTGGCAGCCCCTGAGGCTGTGGGGAAGACATCAGAGCAGGAGGGGACACCAAAGTGACTGAAGAGAGGACAGCAGGAGGCAGGGGACAGTTCCTAGAAGTCAAACCTGAGAGAAGCTCTGAGGACACACCTGGTGTATGTGGGTCCCTGTTAAATCCCTCCCGCTCCTCGTGGGACAGGGAGTGGGGTGGAGGAAGAAACCAGAATACTGATTCCTGACATCCTGCTCCCTTTCTGCCTTAGCGAGATCTCTTAATACACAGCACACCTGCCTCAAGAGAGGGACCCAAGCCAGAACAGGCATTCTGGGGCTCCTTCCCCGGGACATCTGGCTTAAGTCCCACCTCTGGATCTCCAGGGTCACTTGTCTGCCCCAGCAGTAGGAGATGCCAATCTACTATGTACCAGCAGCTGTGCTAAGTTACCAGATTAGACTCAGGTCCTGCCCACGATGAGCTCATAGACGAGTGGAGGCCACAGACACGTGAACAGACAATGCAACACAGCACGATAGCCGCTCCTGTGCAGCAAAGAGAAGACGCCAATTGTGGGAGCAAAGAAGAGGCACTAAACTCAGCCTGGGGAGTAGGTGTCGTGGGAGGCTCCTGGAGAAGGAAACAGACAGATTCCTGGGTTACATCTGGAAGGATGAGTAAGACTCACCTCGATAAAGAAGACAGGACTGCAGTGTGGGGGGAGCAGGATACGCGGCGATGCAGAGGTTTTGACGATGTTTAATTCCATGTGGCTGGAGCGTAGACTCCACAGAGAGCCATGACAAGAAAAATGAGGCTGGAGAGATAGGTGGAGGCCGGATCAGGTGGGCCTTTGTTGTCCATGATCCTAATGGCAGTGGAGCTCCACTGAAGACTTTTAAGCAAAGGAGTGACATGATGAAATTTACATTTTAGATCAGTCATTCCGGCAGGATAGTGGAGGAGGCATTGATCAAAATTTAGTAATAACCATCTCCAGCCTGTGAGGTGCATGCCATTATCCCTGTTTACATATGTGGCGATCAAGACCCAAGAAGCAATTTGTCTAAGGTCCCTCAGCTGGTGGCTAGGGGGTTTATAACATTATTAATGATTGAATACCTTCCCGGGGAGAGGCTGCATCCGTCTGTGTTGTATTCGCACGTAGGGATGTGTGAGTACAGAGGTTGGGGGACATCTGGGTACCGCTGAGTGGTCTGGGTGCCACTGACACCCAGATTCTCCCAAGAAGATGCCCACCTGTTGCCTGGGCTCCAAGTGGTAAAGTTGACCTGAGTTGTGGACGACTCGGCCTGAGACGGACGGGGTAGCCTGTGACCGTTCCTGTCCCTCCCCTAGTACTGGACTGATGAGTTTCTCCAGTGGAACCCTGAGGACTTTGACAACATCACCAAGTTGTCCATCCCCACGGACAGCATCTGGGTCCCAGACATCCTCATCAACGAGTTGTGAGTACTGTCATCAGATGCTGGGCAGCCAGGGGGCGGGAGACAGGATCACTGCTGTTGCATTTGAGATGCCCCACTAGACCTGCCGAACCATAGGTAAAGTTGAATCGGGCCCCAATTCCCCTTTGTCTTTTTTCTCCCTTTCCTTTCTTTTTAGAAAACTCCTCTTTTTCTATGTCTGATGTTGAAACTCTGCACTTCTTGGTCCAAGGGCCCCCTTCCCCGGGAAAGGAGGCCAGTGAATGAATCCACACTGAATCATAATAGTCTAACGAGGAACGGCTGCGTTTTTAAAAGGGACAGTTACATTGCTGTAAGGAATGAAGTGCTAACGGTGGTTACCGCTCCTGGTCACGAAGGAGATTTGGGGCCGGGAGACACTGAAACTTTCAAGTCACACGTGTGCCTCACTGGCCACAAATTGCACCCCCGATATGAAGTGGGTCCCATCAGCCTTTATTCCTAGCCGCCAACATTCCTTCTCCCCATTCTTCAGGCTCCACTGCCTGGGTTTCTGAATCCAAGGTCTGGGAAGATGGCTGGGGAGATACACAGAAGGAGAAGGTGGGGGGGGCCAGTTGCCCTCCACCCAGTACCCTCCCACATCACCCAGTTCCAGGGGTGCCATTCACCTTGTTATTTGGAGAGGCAGCTGACTCAGAGTCCCGGCCTTGCATAGCTCAGGCTGGAGGGATCGGGGAGCCCCAGTTTCTGGCTGGATCTCCAGCTTAAACAGTGACGTAGCCTTGGTCTTGACTTCTCATCTCTCAACCTGATGTCGCAGAAGGCTCTGCAGGCTCAGGGTCCGAGGCTCAGCCTCAGTGGTTTCTTGGGAGAGCCCGGCCCGGGGTTGGCTGATAGAACAGGATGAAGTTAGCAGGACTTTGCTGTTTTGTTCCAATTCTTCTCACTGATTTTGCCAGTTCCTTCCCCCCTGCCCCACCCCGGAAATGATGGTTTTTATTTCACAGGACTTCTAAGGATGGAACCCAAGGTCCTGCTCTCCCACCAAGCCTGCTCGTCACCATCGGGCTGGCGATCCTGGGGGCTGAGGTCTGCCCAGCCCGGGTGGGGGGCACATGGGGACAGCTGGGCATTCTCCTTACAGCCCATGGCTTGGGGGTCCATGGCCTCCTGGCCTGCCTTTTGTGGTGAGGTTGCCAGGGGAATAAATGAGAAATGCCCTTTACTGCTTGGAAAGTGGCCTTGGCAACGGCAGGTGAGGAAACCTAAGATAGATAAGAAGCTTGGAAAAACGGAGGCCAGACAAAACTGCCAGGTTGTCTTGCTGCCTAGACCCTCCCTGCCGAGTAGCTCAGAGACCTTCAGACTCCCACGGCTTCACCTGCTTCTTGAGTCCCAAACCGACCCCTCTTCCCTGGCCAGTGTGGACGTGGGGAAGTCTCCAAATATCCCGTACGTGTATGTCCGGCATCATGGAGAGGTCCAGAACTACAAGCCCCTCCAGGTGGTGACCGCCTGTAGCCTCGACATCTACAACTTCCCCTTCGATGTACAGAACTGCTCGCTGACCTTCACCAGCTGGCTGCACACCAGTGAGTCTGTGGGCTTCGGGAGGCGGGAGCACACGTTGGGGGCACCCGGGGTGCCTGCTTGAGGAGCACACCCTAGGATGCAGTCTCCCTCTTCCAACTTGATCACCCCTTGTTTTTTAATGTTGCTGAGCCTCTGTTTCCTTATCTTCCAAATGGCACTACCATTGTTGCCCTTGTCGCCTCCCTCAGTTGTCATAAGGATTGAATGAGACAGTGTAAACTGACGGCAAGATGCTCAGGGACAATTCTTTCCCAATATCACAAGTAGGATCTGGCACGAAATGTCTTTCAAATCCAGCCACTTCTCCACTGATGGACCCTCTCCCCAGTGCAAGCAACCCTCATCTCCTGCCCAGGTTGTTGCAGGAGCCTCCTAGCTGTCCCCACCCATTCATTCTTCCTCCCTCCCCCCCATTCATGCTCCTCACAGCAGCCAGGGAGATCTCATTAAAATGCAGATCTGATCATGTCACTGTCTGCTTCCCTGAGACACAATCCAAATCTCTTACCTGGCCGAGAGGCCCCTGCAAAGTGTGGCCACACCTCCGGCCTCACCTGGCGTGCGCTCCCCAGCCCAGCTGCCTGCCTTCCTGGGCCCCAGAGCCCCTTGCTCTTTCCTTTACTCACATGCTGCTTCCTCTCCTAGGCCAACGTGTCCCTCCCACTCCCTCCCCCTTTCCCCTTTCTGCCCCACTGCCCCCCCCACAGCTGGGCCAACTCCTCTACAGTCCTCCTAATCACAGTGTCCCCATCCGTGCCCCAGGGAAACCCCCTCTCATCCCCCAGACGAGGCATCCCCAGCACTCAACTTCTTAGTCTCCTGTTCTCCCCACTTCTAGTCACTTGTAAGGACTTGTTCAATGTCTACCCGTCCACATAGAAACTTAGAGACGGCAGCGACATGATTTCTATCCACCATTAGATCCCCAGGGCAGTGCCGGCCCAAAGGAAGACGCTCGGTAAACTTTTATTGAGTGGACAAACGTTAGGTGCCCAGTATGGTCTGGTGAAGTGAGAATTGCCCTACTGCAAAAAGGCATCCTCCAGTTCTATCCTGATTTTATTGCATTAACTGTAAATGGCAAAGGTAATACCTAACTCCCTTGAACAAAAGCCATAATTACAGGGACTTCCCTAGCGGTCCAGTGGTTAAGATTCTGCCCTTCCACTGCAGGGGTTCGATTCCTGGTCGGGGAACGAAGATCCTGCATGCCACGCAGCGCGGCAAAATAAATTTTTTTTAAAGCCGTAATTACAAATAATCTTTGATCTTTGACCTTTACTCTCAGTCCCAAAATCTTACCAACAACTCCCCACACCAAGACTTAACAATTTTTATCAGTACAAACTTCACATAATATGTTCTTCCAGATCCTACTCTATCCTTTGAATATATACACATACATACACATCTATGGAAAGTGCCTGGAAATTGTCTTATAGGTTTTTATTTTACATAAATGTAAAATATTTCATGTTCTATTATATACTGGTATCTGAGCCTTTTTACTCAACAACAGGTCTTGGACATTTTTCCAAGTTACTGCAGATTTAGCTCTTCCTCATAAATTTTGACTGCTGTAGGATAGCTTATGATTTGGACTGCATGATACCTTATCAAGCATTTTCCTGATTGGTAGCCATTTAGATCTTCCCCAATATTTTGCTGCAGTGGATACTTCTGTCCTTTTGTGCATATGTATATCTGTTTCTCTAGTATTGATACAGAGCAGTATAACTGCTGTTCTATAAGTGAGTATAATAATAAGTGCTTATTTTCCTAATTCACCTTTAAAGACAGGCAGCTCTATCAAGGCAAAGGTGAGGAAAGCTGTCTCTTGCTCATTGTCTAAATGAGAAACTCTAACAGGAAACCTAGAAAGGTGCTTGAAGGGCTGTGTGTGTGTGTGTGTGTGTGTGTGTGTGTGTGTGTGTGTGTGTGAGAGAGAGAGAGAGAGAGAGAGAGAGAGAGAGAGAAAGAAACAGACAGAGACAGAGATAGACAGAGAGAGAAAGACAGAGAGAGACAGGGACAAAGACAGAAACAGAAACAGAGAGAGAGAAGAGAACTTCCTAATAAATGGTTCGCTGGTTCTTCGCATTTTGCTGTGTTCCCACCCAAGACTTCGTCTCCCTTGTTACAGCCCCACTGCACAGACAGGTACAGTGTGCACTATTACCTCATCGTATAGCTGAGAAAACTGAGGCTGAAGATTAAGAGCTGAGGCTTGAGCCCCACTACGTGGGTGCTGCCCCCCCACCACAGGCACACCCCTGGCTCAGACTCCAAAGCTGCTTGATTTCTCCTGTCTCAGTCCAGGACATCAACCTCTCCCTGTGGCGTCTGCCGGAAAAGGTGAAACTGGACAGGAGCATCTTCATGAACCAGGGCGAGTGGGAGCTGCTGGGGGTGCTGACCCAGTTTCAGGAGTTCAGTATAGAAAGCAGCGACTGTTACGCAGAGATGAAGTTCTATGTGAGTCAGACGGGATGCGGATGTGGGTAAAACAATGAACAAAGTCACACCCAGGTAGACTTAAGGAGGCATAGCCCTTTCCCAGCTCACACTCTTCCCTCAGTGAAGTAGGTGGGGAAACGCAACTGAATTGTCCTTTACTTCTGAACAGCCTCAAGCCTGGATCTGGAGGCGGAATATGGGGTCTGCCCGTCTCTTTCTCCGAGCCATCCAGGCTGCAAGCCCCACGAAGCAGGGGGGTCTGGGATGGGGTGGTGGTTCCTGGGTGCAGGACCCGTCTGCTTCCGGCTCCCCCAGAGCTCCTCTCTTGGTCCCAGGTGGTCATCCGCCGGCGGCCCCTATTCTACGCGGTCAACCTGCTGCTGCCCAGTATTTTCCTCATGGTCATGGACATCGTAGGCTTCTACCTGCCCCCGGACAGTGGCGAGAGGGTCTCCTTCAAGATCACGCTCCTCCTGGGCTACTCGGTCTTCCTGATCATCGTGTCCGACACGCTGCCGGCCACGGCCATCGGCACGCCCCTCATCGGTAAGGCCCGCTCCCGGGGAAGAGCTCAGTGCGACCGAGGACCAGAGGAACCGGCCCTCTCCCACCTCCCGTGTGTGTCCCCCACCCCCGCCCCACCCCGGGGTGCACAGGTGTCTACTTCGTCGTGTGCATGGCTCTTCTGGTGATCAGCTTGGCCGAGACCATCCTCATTGTGCGGCTGGTACATAAGCAGAACCTGCAGCAGCCAGTGCCTGCCTGGCTGCGGCACCTGGTCCTGGAGAGGGTCGCCCTGCTCCTCTGCCTAGGGGAACAGTCGACTTCCCGGAGGCCCCCAGCCACCTCCCAAGCTCCCAAGACCGATGCCTGCTCAGGTGAGAGAGGGAACCTCTGGCCTGGACGCAGGGACATGGGAGGGATTCTCTGGAGGGCTAGCCGGGCCAGAGAGCCTGTGCAGGCCCTGGGAAGCGGGTACCGTCCTGCACAGAGAACCCACGGTGGACTTCAGCCAAAGGCATCAATCAAACCCTTTCCTCACCTTTGTATTTGCGCATCATCCCAGGTGGGGACGGAGAGGGGTTAGGAGTCCCAGAGGCTGAGCAGATCAGGAGCTGAGACCTCTGGGCTGAGGGTGGCCTCTCCTGGGATGGATCCCCAGGCGGGGGGTGGGGGTCAAATAGATGCCTCTCGGGCACTTAGGGGACAGTTAGCCTCCCGTGGTTCAGCACTGCACCCGGGTTCCTAACACTCTCTCATTAGAAACAGCCAAAGACCAGGTCCGTTAGAATTTCAAACACCTATGAGGCAGAGGGACAGGGCACAGAGGGACACTAAGTTCCTCATGCCCCTGAGGAATGTGTCATCCTTGCTGTTGGCGGCGGTGGTGATTGGTTTGCTGGTTTATTTCTTGAGCACTTTACCAGGTGTTTGCAAAGCAGTGTCCGTGCACTATCACAGGGGATTCTCATGGCAACTCGAGAGGATCTTCACTCTAATTTTTCAATCAGCAAACAGAAGCGTAGAGAAGCCAAATAGCTTGCCCTAAGTCACAGAGCCAGGACCTGGTGAACCCACAATTTGAACCCAAGCCCACCTGACTCTAAGCTGGTGTTTTAAACTCTCCACCTCACTCCCCTCCTTGCGTCTTCTTCCTGGCTGGGGCCAGGCCTTTTACAGAAGATGTTTGGTTAATCAAAGACCATCTCGCGCGACAGCCTAATACCTAATTCAGCTGCTCACCTGGGGAAGGTAGTGATGCGAAGGTGTATTTTCTGGTCTAGAAGGATTCGAAGTCATGGAGAGGAGGGCAGTGAGGCAATATGATGTAGCGGACGGAGCAGTGGCTTTGGAGTCCAGATACCTGGGCCTTGGTGGCTTCCCCTTTAAATGATGCTCCAACTGTGTCACCACGGGCTAGTCGCAACCTCTCTGAGCTTTAGCATCTTCATATGAAGAGTGTGGTTGGGAATTACTCTTATTCTGCCTCTCTGTGGGGCTGCTGGGAGGCTCAAATGAAATAATGGATATCAAATTTCTGGGGAAGGCCCATGGGTTAAAAAAATGCATGGGAAGGATAAATATCAAATTCATGATCTTGGTGATGTGGGGAGGGAACGGAGGATGTGACTAAGGAGAGGTATACACGGATCTTCCACTGTACTGGCTTTCTTTTTTTTTTTAATGAACCATACTTTATTTATTTATTTATTTATTTATTTAGGGCTGCATTGGGTCTTCGTTGCTGTGCACGGGCTTCTCTCTAGTTGTGGCGAGCAGGGGCTACTCTTCGTTGCGGTGCGTGGGCTTCTCATTGCGGTGGCTTCTCTTGCTGTGGAGCATGGACTCTAGGCACGTGGGCTTCAGTAGTTGTGGCACGTGGGCTCAGTAGTTGTGGTGCACGGGTTCAGTAGTTATGGCTTGTGGGCTCAGTAGTTGTGTCTCGTGGGCTCTAGAGCGCAGGCTCAGTAGTTGTGGTGCACGGGCTTAGTTACTCCGTGGCATGTGTGATCTTCCGGACCAGGGCTCGAACCTGTGTCCCCTGCATTGGCAGGCGGGTTCTTAACCACTGCGCCACCAGGGAAGTCCCTGTCCTGGCTTTCTTTATTTGTTTAAGTTGGATGGTGGGTACACAAATACGTAAGTCATTCTCTATACTTTTTTGGTCTAAGATTACAAATAATAAAAATGTCTGAGGCCTTAGAAACCTAAAGGTCAGTGTTCAAGCAAGGCTGCTGGGCCTCCCTCCTTTGCCAATGCTCTGCCCTTCTTCTAGACATGGCAAACCACTGCAGCCATTTGGGGGGATCCCGGGACTTGGAGAAGACCCCGAGGGGCAGTGGCAGCCCTCCCCCACCGCCGCGGGAGGCCTCCCTGGCGGTGTGTGGGCTGCTGCAGGAGCTGACCTCCATCCGGCACTTCCTGGAAAAACGGGAGGAGAGCCGAGAGGTGGCCCGGGAGTGGCTGCGCGTGGGCTCCGTGCTGGACAGGCTGCTCTTCCGCATCTACCTGCTGGCGGTGCTGGCCTACGGCGTCACCCTGGTCACGCTCTGGTCTGTCTGGCAGTATTCCTGAGTGGGTCCAGCCCAGTAGGGGGTGGGTAACGAGGCTGGTTAGGCCGGGGATGGGGGAATTTCAGGGCCCAGGGGATGCCAGGGACCTTCTTAAAACACATAAACAGTTCCATGCCTGTTTCCAATGCCAAGTCTCTCAGCAATCCCGAGACAGGGCCTTAACCCTTCCCCTAAAAACTTGGTGTTTAAGGCTCTTACATCCTCCACTCTCCTACAGGCCCATTATGGCTTTAAAACACACTATCTTAGATCAGGAGAAATCCACACATGCCCTGACTTCACTCTATCTAAGCATCAAGCCTCAGTTTCCCCATTGGCGCTCCCCTGAATCGGCACCTTGGAATCTGCTCACTCCCTCAGCCTCGTTTTGAGATGGAAGGTAAACCAGCTCTCTACCACAGGGGCCTGATAACTCTGCATTAGGTTTAACCAACCCTAATGTCTCTCTGTTCACTTCACCTCTGGCCACTTCCCTGCACATCCATCAGATGGGGGAGGTTGGGTAATAAAATGCTATGAAGCCCCTAAACTCTCTTCTTGACCATTTTTCAGCAGCTGGGTGGGTGGAAGACGAGGTCTGAAGTTGCTGGTGGAAATGAGGTTGGGGAATTATCTGTGGTTTCAGATGTACGATGCTCTCTGCCCCAAGGAATTAAGAAGTGACCAAACAGTGGCTGTTCTGAAAAAGAAACAATAGGAGGTGGGATTCAAGGTGCGAGGGTCAGGACCACGAACACAATGCAGAGGTGGGGAGGAGGGTGCTCAGTTCTGTGACCTCCTGGAAAGATGCTGGAAGGGTCTACACAGTCCTGCTATCATTCTGGGCTCACGGTCTCTTGGTGAAGCTGGAAGCCAGCTCTCTCCCTGCAAGAACATCGGCACCACAGCCAGCACCCACTGGTTCGGTGTTTGAAAGCAGAAACTGCTAAGTCTTGAGTTTATGTTTCTCCTCTGGGAACTCTCAGCGGCCGGCCCCTGGCACATCCACCAGAAAGCAGGACCATGATGGAGGCAGAGGCTGGGGCACGGTCTTTGATCTTGCATCTCAGATCCTGGCCCCTCTCCCACACATCAGGATTTAAGACATGCTAAGGAGCATCCCAACTCTATCACTCCATCCACCTAACAAGCATTCAGAGGAAAGGAATGCCAGAACCACCAAGAATGATGGCTTCATGTTTGCCATGTTTGCTTGAGGCTTTCTCTGGTTCTCCCTTTCTCATTCCAGCTTTCTCTCTTTCCCTGTCTTGGGGTGCCTGTCTCTTAGGGACTGAATTCTACAAGGCTGAAAGAAAAGGACCCCCCCAAATACCTGGGATGAGTTGTTTCAAGGCTGGTCAACTACAAGGGATTCAGTATGGATCACCTGAACCTATACTTTCCCTGATCCCAAACTCTGCAGCTCTAGTTTCTAGACCATCCAGTGAAGCTGGACGGAGGGCAGAACCTTAGGCCCTTGAGAGCTTCATGTCTGAAAAAGCCTAGAGGCTGAGGAAGCAGGCTCGTCTGGTCTAGCTTCTCTGAGCTTCTTCTTCTCACCCCAGTTTCCCCAGCATGCCGAAAGAACTCATTAAATATTGTCTATCCGGCTGCTGGTTCGTAAACTGACCTGGAATGAGGTTTCATCTGCTACTTCCACCTCAGACGTATGTGCTCCTGATATTAGTTAAGGATTTTTGTTTGTTTTGCTGATGGATAGGTATCAGGGTTTCCCAGCAAAAAGCAGGAGACTGTGGGGCTGGAGATTGGCTCCCATTCACAATTGTTGCCTCCTGCTAAGCGCAGCTTGGGCTAAAGATGAGGGTTGCTCGTCCCGACTCTCTCAAGATGGTCCTGGCAGCCCATACCTGGGAGCCTGGCCTTGGGATCAAAGCTGTCCCGCTCCACTCTCCACTTGGCCCTGCTGGGCCAGTCATGCTGCTGGGTGATTCTCACGTCTCAGGCCAGAGAGAGGGAGAAAGCTGGACAGTCTGGAACGGTCGATGCACCACCGATCAGTAAGTGGGTGGCTGTTGACAAGGTGTCCAACCAGAGAGCTAGTAAGACACTAATCAACCTATTGATTCCCCATCTCCCCCTCCCCACTCTTCACCCACAATCAATGGGGTAACAAGCCCAGCACTGAGGCAGCCAATCAAGCAACCCGAGCGTGAGCCCCCACATGTAACGTCTTCCGCTCCACTAGCCACAGCCAATCAGCTCATCAATGCAGCATCCAGGCCGCGCTGCCCAGGGATGGGAAACTGAGACCCAGGGCCAGAGGATCCCCCGGTGTACTAACCCCTGTCTGTCAGTATTGAGCTTGGGCTCCTCCCAAGGAGACCTTTACCCAGTTTGGGATATGAGAACACCCAGAAGCTCCCTCTCACCTGTTATCTCTCCCAGAACTTGCTTGCTTCCTTCCTCCTGCCACTTCAGCTCCGTCCCTCTCCTTGTGTCCTAGGCAGAGAGAGAAAACCAGAAACCGCCCATGTCTTTACAAGTGCTTCTGGGAAGCACCCTGGTTCTCTCTGTCTCATCTCCACTCCTCTCCTGCAGGCTTCTCCATTCACCTACGAATAGTCCCGCTTCTCACCTTCTTTCCCATCCACGCAGCTTTCCAAACCTGTCATTTCTCCTCAAAAGACTCCCTTAAAGATCTTGAAAGTGCCCAGCCTGAACCGCCCTGTATGGTGCTCCAAGCTGTGGAGTCCACCGCCACCATCCCAGGGAGACTGCCTCTCCTCCTAGGCAATGGCCATCTCTGCTCAGCGACCCCAGGGCCCCTCACAAGAGTGGACATTCCGCGGCTCTTGGGAGGGTCTAGGGAGAGTAGCTGAGCTCCGAGTCAGGATGTGGGCTTAGGGGAGATTTCACTGAGAGAATAGGAGGGAAACTTGCCTGGTGGGGTAGGGGGGAGGACGAGTCAGTGGGGAGGTATGGTTCAACATTCCCCAGCCAGATTCCCCTCCTTCCCTCCCTCACTTCCCTCCAGCCTCTGAATCAATACGTTTTGAATCTAATCTAATAACAGAGATTTAACGAGGGGATAATGCTTGTGGAGCGGTCCGGCGCTTTGTCTCTTCTTTCAAGCGGCAGCTGGGGCCCATTATCCAAGGACAATGCCCCATGCTAATCACTGCCTCTCTCCTCCGAGTGTTGGGGGACGGGTGGCGGGCAAGAGAGGGCAGCTTCTCCCCTGATTGGAGGGGATTGGAGGGGGGGAAGGGGGGGGAATAAGTCACGAACGGTCTAGCTGGGGCCCCTCTCAATCGCCTTGACCTGACACCAACTCAGTGGGCTTCTCCCCAGACCGCAATGTCCATCCTGGGCAGTCAGGGCTGGAGCCCCAACAGCGCACACAAACAGCAGATAATTACCTATCAGCTGCAGTACCAGAGGTTGGGAGTTGGGCGGGTTTTTTTTTTCTTCTTCTTCTTCTTCTTTCCTCTAACTTGGTCCTCTATAATTTAAGCTCTCCCATTAAGGCCTGTGATTGGCCAGCCCTGACTGTCACTGTTAGAGAATGAAACCCTGCTTTTAGAGACCAAGAACACCCTTCTCGGAAACAGAAGCCTGCTTCACATCCTCTCTCTCTCCTATCTGGGACCTTATATCTGGGCTTGACCTGCAGGAGGAGGGGTGGGAGGTTAGACTGCAAGAAGAACTTCCTGAGAGCCATATTCCTGACATGAATGAGATTGGGAGTCTGAAAGGGAAGGAATGGAACTCATTTCCTAGAAGCCTTTAAGGAGAGACTTTTAGGGCTTCCCTGGTGGCGCAGTGGTTGGGAGTCCGCCTACCGATGCAGGGGACACGGGTTCGTGCCCCGGTCCGGGAGGATCCCACATGCCGCGGAGCGGCTGGGCCCGTGAGCCATGGCCACTAAGCCTGCGCGTCCGGAGCCTGTGCTCCGCAACGGGAGAGGCCACAACAATGAGAGGCCCGCGTACCGCAAAAAAAGAAAAAGAGAGACTTTCATCTAAGTTGGGAAGGGGCAGAGCAGGGAGAAGATCTGCCTCAATTTCCACTGTCAAAACTCAAGTTGGGAGGGAACCAGAGCTAGGACACCAGAAGCTTGGCCACTCCCATTCCTTCTGCAATACATTTATTGGGCACAATATCAGAGTGCCATGTGGAGTGGGCCACCCCAAATTTGAATTTTGGCCCCATCACATGCTAGCTGTGAAAGCTTGGACAAGCACTTAATTCCTCTGTGCCTCAACCTTCTCATCTGAAAAATGGGCGCACATTAGTACCTGCTCATAGGTGCTGTGGGGCACCATACTCCCAGTATGGGGCCAAAGCCCAGGGAAGTCATGAGGCTGGAGTAGAGGGATGTCTAGTGGCTTAGGGGCCCTTCCTTGGTCTGCTCACATCACATTCTGAATGGGTAGGAACGTCTCCCTTTTCCTTGTTGGCTCCATTTTAGAGATGGGCAGGGTGAAGTGAGCTGGTCATTCACTATAAGGCCAGCAGGGGATAAAGTTCTATCCACACCAGGCTGAATTCATATCTCTATGTCCCATACCTTCCTGTCCCTTTTTCTCCTATTACTACCCACTCAGCCTCGCTCGCCCCTGTGCATTCCCAGGCTCCTTTGTACAGAGTTCCTCCCTAAAACTACAGCTTTGGGTTCCTCCTCTGGGAAAGCATGTGAATACTGGGCACAGCTTGGGGGGATCATCCTCCTCCTGGCTGGGTCTCTCCTATTCAATTCCACCTCCTGTGTCCCTGTCTGCAAAGAGACCTAAATTCCTGGCAGGGGGACACATCATGAACATGACATCCAGGACCATGGGAGCCTAGGACTCACTTCCATGTGCCTGGGCGAACCCCCCACTCAAGACTCAGAAAGAAGTACCATCCTGTAAGGCCCGGAATAGGCCGTCAAACTTGGGCCGAGGACAGTCACAACCCGGTCCTTCTAAAATCTGTCCACAAGGTGGCAGCAAAGTCCAGCTATTCTATCGAGGGGATTAGGCAAACTTTTTTTGCCCCTTCTCTGCCCCCGTCCCCCTCAAATGCCCCAGCCCTCCTCAGGAGCCTCTGAGTCCCCTTTTCTCAAGGCCAGCCCCTTCCTTTTGGCCAGCACTAAGGGTCAGTTTCAGGCTTGGTGCCCTGCTCTGACGCTCTGGGCGGAGGCTGTGCCAGTGCCCATCCCCGAACAACGGCCCCTCTTGCTTCTGTGCTCAGGCCTGGACCCCACACTAAGCTGCACACTTAGTTTATTCTCCCCTTTCTGCTTATGTGATGAAGATATTGATGCCTGATGGTGAAGAAGTTGTTTTACGCAAAACCCATACACGTAAGTTCCACGGATGACTCTCTGCCTTTCTCTTCTGCCCATGTCTCTAGGACCCCAACTCCATCCCCCTTCACACTGGCTCTGAGGTGCTCCTCAATTGTCCTAGGAAAAGAAGAGTGAGAGTAAGGGGCTGCCCAGAGCAGGAGCTGGGGAGGTGTGTGTAGGGGTGGGCGTGGGGGTCTGTAGTTAGATGAGGAAGGCGGGACCCTGGGAGACACCCGTCCAGTGGCTCTGGGGTAAGGACTGAGGAGATGATGTCAGTCCCAAATAGGGTTAATGACATGATTTCTTTACCCATCCTAGGGCAACACCCATAACTTTGCTGTTGCCCCATGCTAGCTGTGCGTATTAGTTTTCTGCTGCTGCTGTAACAAATTACCAATTTAAAAACACACATTTACTATCCTGCAGTTCTCGAGGTCAGAAGCCCAAAAGGCATCGGCAGGGCTCTGTTCTTTCTGGAAGCTCTAGGAGAGAATCTGTTTCCTTGCCTTTCCTAGATTCTAGAGGTTGCCTAGACTCTAGAGACTCAGAGGTTGGCTCATGGCCCCTTCCCCCAGCTTTGAAGCCAGGAGTGTAATATCTTTCAGATCTCTCTGCTTCATCACATCTCCTTCTCTGTCCATTTTGCCTCCCTCTTTCCCTTATAAAGACCTTTGTGAATACAATGGACCCACCCAGATGAGCCAGAATAAACCCCCACCTCAAGATCTTTAAATTAATCACAACTGCAAAGACCCTTTTACCTTGTAATGCAACATAATCACAGGTTCTGGGTATTAGGAAGTAGTTATCTCTGAGGGGCGCCATCATTCTGCCCACTACCCTGTGAGATCTCGGGCAAAGTTGCTTAGCTTCTCTGTGCCTCAGTTTCCTCAACTGTAAAATAGACACACTTAACAATACCTACCGTACGGGATTTTGGGGAGGAGTAAAAGAAGCAATGCAAGTAAAGGGTCCAGTGCAAAGTAAGTGCTTGATAAATTTTAACTACAGTATTCTTATTGCTTTTATGCGTAAATCTAGAAGCTTCCTGCCCAGGCCCTTGCACAGGAAAAATGAGGTGTGGTCCATTTCAGACCTATTTAATTAACACTATATAAGAAATAATACTGTCCATTAGGCAGTGTTCATATGTGCAATAACTTTATGGTGATGAGTTTGAGCTATTTTATGACCTTAAGGGAAGGGGACATGAAAGCAATGAAACCAGGACCCCAGCCTGGTAGGAGATATAGGATCAGGCCAAGGCAGCACCTTCCCCAACGCCCGCAACTCCCAGAGTTTTCTCATCTTCCTGGGGCTTCTTGAGGCAAGAGGTGTTAAACCCAGAATGGGGTGCAGAATCATCTCCCTCCGAAGACTTCAACAGAGACACCCACCCCGCTTCTCCTGATCCACCCTCTTTGAGAAAGCAGTACAGGCAGGGGGTTGGATAGAGTAAACTCTGGAGGACCTTCCCAGGTCAGGGTCCAGGAAATCCTGCCTTTCCATCTGGGTGACACTTCATCTTGGCCTGAGGCTCCAGCTCTGTGCTCTATCCTCTTCTCTTTGCTGACATATCCACCCCCTGCCCTTTTCACCCAAGGACTCATTTTTCTGGCTCTCACTAATGAAACTCAAATCCATCTGCCAGATGGGTTTGTCATTGGGCTTAAAATTCCCATGAAAGGTTCACCCCTCAAAAGTCTTGTGAAGGTGAGCGACGTGTTTCTCCCATTGCTAACCCCCCATGCCCGCCATTTCTTCACTCTCCCAGGAGCTGTGAGGCATTTCTTTATTGTCGAGTGATTTGTTCAGCATTTATCTTGCCTCCCAGCCTGTGAGTCCCCAAAGGCCGGTATTTCTCGTCCTGTTCACCGCTCACACTGCACTGGCACTAGCCCACGCTTGGCATTTAGTGGGTCAACGAGTGGATGAGCTGCGGTGGGGGAAACAGACATCTGCTGTGCAGAAGGGAGCTCTGACCTGCAACCCCCTCCCTAATCTACTTTTTACCTCTCCCGTCACTGCCAGTTTGGGTGAGGCACAGGGAGTAAGGCATAAGAGAGACCCAGGCAGCCTAAACGGCATGGGAGAATCTGGGCGGGAGAGTAACTCTGCGGGGCTGAGTGGAGAATCTGGGCGGAGTGGCCTTAAGGAGGCTGATTGGCCATTGAAACCCCTGATGTCACTTCTTCGGTGAACCTTCTCAGATCCTTTAAGAGAATGAATCACTTGCCCCCAGAACGTCCACATTGTGTCATAGCTGGTTTGGCACTGTAGCTGTCAAAATCCGTGAGCTCCCACAGCCGGGACTGCCTGCCTCGTCATCTCCAGGGCCAGACCTGTGCCAGGCTCACGGTGGAAGCTCAATATTTGGATGAATGAAGGGGGGTGGTGGTGCGGATTCTATGTGAGTCCCTTTCTGCTAGGATGATCCTGTAATTATCAGCCAGACCAGAGCACTTCTGTCCTGGAAATGGAGGTGCTGTTATTAATTACACCTGGACTGTCCTGGGCAAGCAGGATGCATGCATGCACCTTACCTCTTTACGGATTCCCCGGCCCCCTTCCATGGCTGAGACCTGAGCCGGACTGGTCGGCTGCGAATGCTTTCACTCCTGCATGTTTCAGAGTTGAGCCATCTTGGGCTGGGGGAGGGAAGGAGAGGCACAGCACTGCCCTTTGTTCCCTCTGGGGTCATGGTTTTCCTCCTGAGGTTTGCCTCAGAGGTTGGAAGGATTTCCTGTAGGGTCACGGGTCAAATGCCGCATGTCCTCAGCAAAGCTATGTAGAGTCCTAGCTCGGCCTCTGCCCTCCTGCCCCCAGGAAGAAGGATGGGCTGATTCTGGAGCAGGAAACGGTGCCGGGCAGGCAGAAGCAGGCCGGGAGGGGCTCCAAGGGTCCCCATCTCCACCATCTGAAGGGCTGAAGGGCAGGTCCTGGGGACTCCCTCCACCCCCGAAGCAGGAGTTGCTGCCCAGTGCCTGTATGTGGGGTGGGGTGCAGTGTGGAAGGAGCGCTGCTGGCAGGGGATGTGCCCCATGGGGTTGGAAGTTGGCTAAATGGGGCTGGATTGACAAGGAATCCTGGGGTAAACCATTGCCTTAAAAGTTTACTTTTCGTTAATCATCCCGTTTGTGGAGGAGGAAACCCATATGTCCTCCTGCAGAGTAAAGAGAAAGAGCAATTGTATTACTGAAGGGGGAAATGGATTTGGGCCTCTCCCTAGCTTCCTGATAGTTCCCCGGGGGTTCCCCAGAGTTTGGGAGTACAACAGAGATCCCCTGGGGTCAGGCCACATTTAAACAGTAGCACCCCTAAGGGGCCTGATGTAAGGGAGGCGGTGGGAAATGGGGGTGGGTTGAGAGGTCCAAAGCTGAAGGTCTGCTGCAGTGCCTGCTGGGGTTTGGGACCAACCTCACCATCCTCTGCATGCACCTGGGCCCCAGCTTCATAGGATGCCTGCGTCAGGCTGCACAGGTTGTGCACTGTATAAACCCACGGGCACCACTTACACGGACCCCAAAGTGTACCACTCAGGAAGCTCTGGTCATGGGCCTTTACACATGCTAGTCACTCTGCCTAGTATGTCATTCTGGCAAGTTCCTACTCAACCCCAAAAGGCAGCTCAGATGTCATCTCCTCTGAGAGCTCTTAGAGCATCCGTCACACCCATGCATACCTCTGTTCCACAACATATCACATGGAATTGCCATGATCTTCTCCACCATTCTCAGAATCTTAGCCGTCCTCCCCGCCACCTTCCTAACACGGTGCCTGGAATGTGGAGGCCCCGGGTGGACAGTGGTGACAGTACCAGAGCTGGAAGCACCTGCAAGGTCATCGTGCACTCTCTTCCTGGTTAAGAAGATGTTGTGGCCCAGGGCGGCGAGATGACTTGTCCACAGTCACTCAAGGTCTCTGCGGTAGTGAATGGGAACGTTGGACAGGCCCTCAGGCCCTCAGTACTGGGGACAGGACCGCCTTGCAGGGATGACAGTGGTCTCTCCTCTGAGACCCCTTGGGGACTGGGACCCAAACCCTTTCTGGCAGGTCACTCCCTCCTGTCCTTGTCCTCTCTCCCTCCCACTTTCCAACTACGGGTATTTTAAAGGCTATTTTGACTCTCTCCGCTGTAATAAGAAACTAGCAATTAGCTATTATAAGGCTGTTTTACAATCATGTGGAAGCCCCTTTTATCCACTTTGCTTTAAATGGTTATATCTTTTATCCCTAGTTTTCAGGAATATAAAACTTTATAGCATTTGCTGCAAACCTTCATACTTTACTTTGCAGTTTATTGCTCCCTCTGTAGATATATCTTTCGCATAAACAAGACTTTCATCTGTACAGTGCTGGGCTTGGGCCACTGTGGCTCTCTGCAGTTTCATCAGTGGAACTCGGCCTTGGACACAAGATGATTTCACACTGAGCGATTGGCCTGGTTGGCTGCTCTCCGTTCCTTGTGCTCTGATGAGGGCTGGACCGGCAGCTCTGCCACAAAGGTCACGGACCCCAGGGAGAGGGAGACATGATGGGGAATCCCTGAGTGGGCATTCCCCACTCACTGTGTCCCTGATCTGAGGTTTGGGTCCCCGAAGACACCAGCCAAGAGTGTCCTGGCCTCTCCTGTGCTTGAGCAGGGAAATCTTCCCCGAAAGCAGCCAGGAAGCAGCAGCAATAAGCTTAGCCAGGGCTCCCCAAGGCATGCTTGGAGTAGAGCACAGGCCAAGTTCTCGGACAGCCCTGGCCTTCCTGAGGCGCCAACCTGGAGAACCTCTTTGAGCAGAGGCTCCACCTAGAAAAGCCTCGGTGACAGAGAGGACCACACAGGCGATTCTGTCTCCTGGGGAATTCTCCAACTATGACCTGTTTTTCTGTTTTTTAATCTGGAGTGATTAGATTAAGTGCGAAAAAAAAAGGGCACCTCTTAGGGTAGCCATGAGAACGCCCTGCCCCTGGACTGCCAGCTATGCTGAGGGTAATTGACCAAGGGCCCCAGGTGCTGCTCTGAAAGCAGTGTTGGTGCCAAGGCCACGCCTCCCAAGGGCTGCCCCTGGCCGGGGACTGAGAGCGGCTGGGATGCTAAGAGAGGCCCGTTCCTGGGAGGTGGGCTTCCTCTGATGAACAAGGGGCTGGAGGACTCCCCGACAGCCTTGCCAAAGCTTTCCTCTGCTGCATGGCAGTCCAGGAAGACTCCTTCCCTCATTCCTTCCCTCTCTCCTTCACTCAGACCAGACTTACTTACCGAGCAGTCTGACAGCTCTCGCCGCCATCCCTGTCTCCCTCCCCAGTTCCCCTCACGGGCATTCCCCCTAGTAAAATGCTTGCACGTTGAATCCCATATTGGCATCTGATTCTCAGAGGACCTGGACTGACACACCTCCCACTTACATAAGGAGAGAAAGTTGTATACATCAGCGTCGCCGATGGAGATTCTGTGCCTCCCTGTTTCTGCAGTAGCTGCTAGAAAGACGTGTAGACAGGGAGAAAAGTGTGTGTATGTTTATATGCAATGCTAGAAGCAAGTGTATCTCCAGGTAGAGACGTGTAGGTGGGTATAAGTCATGGCTATAAATATACTTTTTTAAAAGAAGAGTTATTTTAGAGCAGTTTTAGATTCACAGCAAAATTAAGTGGAAGGTACAGAGATTTCCCCTGTAGCCCTCTACCCGCCCCACACATAACCTTCCCCATCATCAACATCCCCCAACAGAGTGGTACATTTGTTACAATCGATGAACTTACATTGGCACATCCCATACCCAGAGCCCATAGTTTGCCTCAGGCTTCACTCTTGCTGTGTACATTCCAGGGCTTTGGACAGAAGTATCCAGCACTATAGTGTCCTACAAAGTAGTTTCACTACCCTAAAAATCCTCTGTATTCTGCCTATTCATCCCCCCACCATCCCTCCACAAGCCCTGGCAGCCACTGATCTTTTAATGTGGGAGGGACCGTGGTCCTGATGACAGCTGATGTTAGACGTCTAGCCTCCAGAGCTGTAAGACAAGTTTCTGTTGTTTGAAGCCATCCAATGTGTGCGACTTTGTTATGACAGCCCTAGGAAATGAATATAGGATCCTTTTCACCTATCAACCAACCCTATAGTCCCCCTACCTTGAGACTACTTGTTATGCATAATAACAATTTTTCTTTATCATTCGATTTAGTTGGACAGCAGTTTTGTGTTGTTTTTTTTTCGGCTTTGGTTTTTTTTTTAATTTTTAAAATTTATTTTTGCCTGCGTTGGGTCTTTGTTGCTGTGCACGGGCTTTCTCTAGTTGCGGCGAGCAGGGGTTACTCTTCCTTGCTGTGCGCGGGCTTTAGGGTGCGCGGGCTTCAGTAGTTGTGGCGTGCCAGCTCAGTAATTGTGGCTCACAGGCTCAGTTGCTCCACAGCGTGTAGGATCTTCCCAGACTGGGGTTCGAACCCGTGTCTCCTGCATTGACAGGCGGATTCTTAACCACTGCACCACCAGAGAAGTCCCTTGGTTTTGTTTTTAATTGTAATAGCTTTCAGACTGACAACCGATAGGTCTTTATGTTCCTCAGGCTTCTGTCCTTGGCCTCTTCTCTTCTGACAATGCTCCTGCCTGGGGGGATCTCCGCCATTCTCATAGCTTCAAACATCACTCAGTGGGCCCCTAACCCTTAAGTCTGTATCCCAAAGCAACACTGCACTCCTGAACTACAGATCCAGTATCTAACATCTGCCCTTGGAGCGTCCCCTCAACTTCAAGAGGTCAAATTTCAATTCCTATCAATCCCCTCCTTCAGCTGTACTTTCCATGCTCTCTGTTTCAGTGAATGTCACAACTACTGACCTAGGTGTCCAAGCAAGACACCTGAGCAAGGATGTCACTCTATCATCTTTCCTTCAAGTCTAGAACATCCACAAATTCTATTGATTCTGCCTTCTCTTCCTAATCTCTCTTCTATCCATCCTCTCTTTATCATACCCATTTTCACTGAAAGAATGTAAGTCCACATCATTTTTGCCTGGGATCTTGTACTCTAACCTTGAACAATTCTCCACATTACTGACGATTTAAAATGCGTCTCTTAAAGTTTGGTAAATCGTCATCTGGGTCTATAGTTTTCTTTGTGGACAAACTTTTTTTAAATTACAGATTCAGTTTCTTTAATAGATACAGGATTTCAAAACGTTGATTTCTTTTTGTGTCAATTTTGTAAGTGTGTTGCCCTAGGAATGTGTCTATTTCATTTAAATTTTGGAATTTATTAGAAAAAAGTTGTTTGCTATAACATCTTTGTATTAGTTTCCTGGGGCTACTGTACCAAGATCTCACAAAATGGGTGGCTTAAAACAAAAGAAATTTACTATCTCACAGTCTGGAGTCTAGAAGTTGGAAATCAAGATGTCACCGCATCCCTGCTTCCTCTGAAACCTGTAGGAGAGAATCCTCCCTTGCCCCTTCCTAACTTGTGGTGGTCATTACCCTTTGATGTCCCTGGGCTTGCCGCTGCATCCCTCCAATCTCTGCCTCCGTTGTCACATGGCCTTCCCATTCTGTGTATCTGCTTTCTCCTCTTCTTATAAGAACCCCACTCATATTGGAGTAGGACCCACCCTACGTATTGGCCCACCCTACTCCAATCTGACCTTAGCTTAACCTGATTACATCTGCAAATACCCTATTTCTAAATAAGGTCACATTCTGAGGCACTGAGAGTTAGGACTTACGCATATCTTTTGGGGGGCACAATTCAATCCACAACAATCTCATTATCCTTTTATTATCTTATTATATTTTAATGAACTTGTAAAAATGCTAAAAGCCAAGAAAATCTTATACGAAGAAGAACAAAATTGTAAGATTTCCATTACTGGTTATCAAGACTTTTCACATAACTACAGTAATCAAGACAGACTGGAATAGGGGCAGCCACAGTACATATACTAATGAAACAAAATAGAAAATCCAGAAATAAACACAAACATATATGGATACTTGATTTATAACAAAGATGGCCCTGTATAGCAATGGTACAAGGATTGGTCTTCTTAATACATTGGGTGTCCACATGGGAAATAAATGAATCTTGACTCCTACTTTGCATCAATCACAAACATTCATTCCGGATGGATGGTAGATCTAAATGTGAAAGGGAAAACAGGGACTTCCCTGGTGGTCCAGTGGTTAAGACTCCATGCTTCCACTGCAGGGGGCACGGGTTCGATCCCTGGTCGGGGAACTAAGATCCTGCATGTCCGTGCTGTGCGGCAAAAAAAAAAAAAAAGTAAAACAAAAAGCTTTAAAAATACAACATAAAATAACTTAATGATCTTGTAGCAGTCAATGATTTTTTAAGCTGGACATAAAAAGCATTAACAGTTGTAGTGGTCTGGTACGTTGGTGGTCCTCAATGAGCCATACCTGACTGTATTCATGCCTTTGTGTAGACCCTTCCCCTTAAATGTGAGCTGGGTTTGTGACTTTATTAATGATCAGTAGAATGTGGTTGAAGTGATTTGATGCCCGTTCCCAGCCTCAGGAGGAGCTGCCATCTAGAACTCAGCTAAGGATTCAGGACCCTGGAATGAACTATCGCCCACTTTCTTCTAGGGCTCTTCACGGTAAATCCGATCACACCTCGCATCCCTGCTTATTTTAGGAACCTCTAGAAGTCCAGGCTTCCTGGGTCATCCATTATCAGTGGATCACTGGTCCCCAAACTGTTGGTCGTATCTCCTAAACTAACCCATTTCATCTCTCCTCTGGAGCTTCCAATCTAGAAATAGCTGACTCCCTTCCATCTTCACTTCCATCCTCTGAGGACACTATCCTCTTATGTAGTTCTGGGGTGGGGCTCCCAAATTGCATATCTAACAAGTTTCTGCGTGATGTAGATGCTGCTGATCTGGCAATCACACCTTAAGAACCACTGCCGTGGCCCTTATTATAATCACTACTTTATATACATCCTCAACCCTCCACTCAGCTCCCTGTCTAACACATTGGGTGTCCACATGGGAAAGAAATGAATCTTCATTCACCTCGTGAAGCCACAACCCCAGCTGAGTCCAGCCAGCCACATTCTCTGCTCCCACATCTGAGTAGTTGAATATTCTTGGAGAAAATCAAACTGAGCTGACTGGATTTACTATAAATCCATGGCTTCAAACTATAACGGGCACTGAATGACCGCCCCCTCCACCCCCAGCAAGCCTATATTTCTCTTTTAAGTTTGAGTTCTTACTCTCCAAATAATTATTATATTATTCTGTTTTTTTCTCCCAACCTCCCACGCCTATTCCACTCTGCTTCTTGTCGATGACCTCATTCTTTCATTCACTGAGCCATCAGAAAGGAACCCCCTCATCTTCTGACCAGCAAATCCACAGATGGGCCATACCGGTACCCAAGTTCTCACAGGTTAAGATGCAGAAAGGGGGATCATTTCAAAGGCAACCCCACCTCACATGCCCTGAGTCCTGCTCAAGAACTTTTGCTTTTGTGTTTATTTCCCCTTTCCTCTGCATCACCTAGCAACCAGGTCTGCTGGACCATCCTCATGAACAAACATATTTTAGTGTCTCCTATTATTAAGAAAGCACAAAGAAACTTCCCTTGAAACTGTTCCAAAGGGGAACTTCTCAAATAGTTTTTATATTTGCTTTTCCCAATTCCTCACCTTCAATTCTTTGTTAACTTCGTCTGGTTTCAACAGATTCCCTTGAATCCGTCCTTGTGGAATTTACCAGTAGCGATATACAAATGGCCGATAAGCACATGATATAGCCATGAGGGAAATGCAAATCGAAACCACAATGAGATACCATTTCACATCCACTAGGATGGCTAAAATAAAAGACAGACAATAACAAGAGACGGTGAGGATGTGGCAAAATTAGAGCCCTCATACAGGGCTGGTGAGGATATAAAACGGAGCAGCCACTTTGGAAAACAGTTTGGTAATTTCTCAAGATGTTAAACATAGAATGACATTTTTTGTTGTTGTTGTTGTTTTTGCGGTACGCGGGCCTCTCACTGTTGTGGCCTCTCCCGTTGCGGAGCACAGGCTCTGGACACTTAGGCTCAGCGGCCATGGCTCACGGGCCCAGCCGCTCCGCGGCATGTGGGATCTTCCCGGACCGGGGCACGAACCCGTGTCCCCTGCGTCGGCAGGCGGACTCTCAACCACTGCGCCACCAGGGAAGCCCAAATGACATGTTTAACATGACCTAGCAATTCCACTCTAGGTATCTACCCAAGAGAAATGAAAACATATGTCCACAGAGAAGTTAGTACACAATGTTCACAGCAGCATTATTCATAATAGCAAAAAAGTGGAAACAATCCAAACTGTAATCAACTGATGCATGATCAGTAAAGGTGGCATATTCGTACACGGGAATAATATTCAGTCATAAAAGGAATGAAGTACTGACACGTGCTACAATATGGAGGAAACCTGGAAACATTACGCTAAGTGAAAGAAGCCTGCGGCAAAGACCACGTATTGTATGATTCCATTTATATGAAATGTCCAGAATAGGCAAATCTGTAGTGACATAAAGTAGATCAGTAGCTGGCTGGAGCTGGGATTGGGTAGGGGGTGGGAAGGGGAAGGGGAGTACTGTTAATAAGTATGATGGAAGTGTTCTAAAATTAGACCGTGGCGGCAGTGGCTCCATTCTGTGAATATACGAAAAATCTGTACCGTATACTTAAAATGGGCCAATTTCTGTGGCATGCGAATTGTATCTCGATAAACCTGTTGTTTTAAAAAGTCATTAAAAAAACACATCAGCAGCCTTCACATTGCCAATTCCAAAGGCCTCGTCTCCCTGTCCCACTCTTCCTACACTTCCCAGCAGCCTAACAGTTGCCCACTCCCTCCTCTCTCTTGCCTTTCCTGACATCACTCCAGGTCCTCCCACCTCACTAGCCACACCTGCTCAATCTCCTTTGCTGACTCCTCCCCTTCCAACAGCCTCTAAATGCTGGAGGGCCCAAGGCTCTGTGCAGGGCCTTCTTATCACCTCTATCGATACGTTATTCCTTTGGGAGTTTATCCAATCCTATCTCATGACTTTACCCTCTCACACGCTGATGACTCCAAATAAACTAGGACCTCTCCCGATTAGTCTCAGACTTCTCTATCTAACTGCTTGTTCAATATCTCCCTTTAGTGATCTGAAGTTATCTCAAGCTTAATATGTTGAAATCTGAGCTTTCTAGTCTCAATCTCCCACCCTACCACCAATCCTATTTCTTCCCAGGTTTTCTGGTCCCAGTAAATGGTACCACTACTCACACAATTGCCCAAGTCAACCTTAATTTACATATTTTCCTTCTGCCATACACCTGGTCATTCAGCATGTCCTATCTTCCACTTCCAAAATGTACCCCAAGCCCACCTATCATCTATTCACGATACAAGCCATCATAATCTTTCAAAGGCAACAGCTTCCTAACTGTTTTCTCTGTGTTCATTTATTATGTTACTTTCCCTATTAAGATCCCTCATTGACTTCCCATGACATGCCAAGCCCTGACCTGCCTCAGGGCCTTTGAACATGCTGTCCTCCTGCCTGAAACACTCAACGCTCCATATGGACGGTCCATCCTCTACCTTTCTCTCTCAGTTCATGTCACCTCCTCAGAGAAGCCTTCCCTGCAGACCTACCTGTGTTCTTCCCTCAGCTCAATTATTCTCAATTATTTCATGATGTCTTTTCCTTCAGGGCACTTACCACAACCAGTAATTATCCTCTGTATTTTACTTACACTGGTTAATTAATGCAGTAAATATCTGTTGTGTCTCCTCTGTGCCAGGCACTGTAGTAGGTGCTAAGGATAAAGTCGTCATCAAGTAGACAGGGTCCAGCCCCAAAGCAGCACACAATATAGTGGAAGATACAGATATGAATCAAATAATCCTACAAATGACAAAATAAACACAAACTCTGATAAGTGCTTGGATGAAAAACTGTTAGAGGATCAAATTCCTAACATTTATTGGATGCTTATATGCCAGATACAGAACTAAATTACAACCTATCAAAGCAGGGACTTGTTATACCCAGTTGACACGTGAGGAAACAAAGTCACATAGCTAGCTGGGGGCTGGGCTGAGGTCAAGCGCAGGGGTGTCTCCCTCAGAGCCACAGCTCTGTGCTGCCACGTCTCATCTTGCTGCAGCCTTTTTTGTTTTTTCCCTCCTGCCTTTATGACAGCTTTGGCCACAGTCTCCACCATCATATCCACCCCCTCTGATCATTCTCAAAACTCTGGTGCTTCCTTGGTTTCTGTTCTCAACCTTCTCTTCCCCGGGTGTCCCAGCTGGGCTGGAGCTGAAATGTATACATTAGTCACGAAGAGTCAGGCAAATTTTGGAAAGCAATCTGGTACTACTTACTTAAATAACAACCTGGCAATTCTGCTCCTGAGATCCCAAAGTAATTCTCCCAGCAGCTCTTGAGGCTCCCTGAACAAGGAGAATCACGACAGCATGATCCATGATGGGGTAAGGCTGGGCACCTGGGTGTCCATCACCAAGTGGGCGCATTCGTGTCTGTGGTTGTTGCACGACACGGAACATTTATTATGCATTCACTAGAAGCAACAGATTCGATGTAAACATGAACAGTGCTTAATGAAAAAGGTAAGAAACAGAAATAGATCTATAGCAAAGTATCATTTATGTAACAATGCATGTGCATAAAACAAAAATACACATTTTATAAAAATATATAAAAATGAAATGCACTAATTAGACAAAATAGAATGGCTGTTAGAGGGACACAGAAACGGACACATGAACAAGCAGGGACCATATGTCCTGGTTTGCCCGTGGCTGTCCCAGATTACGGCTGTGATCCCAGCATAACGATTATTAAAATGCCTCTTTTTCTTCTCAGATGTGCTCCTTCTTGTATAATAAACATACAGTCACTCTAGGTATGGAAATAAGAAGAAGAAATAAATAGGAGGGAGAACTTGCACAGATCTGGTGGCCGTAACTTGGAATGAGGACTACGGTTACCTCAACCCTCCATACCTAAGATCCAAAGTAAAATCAAAGCGCAAACAACCACAACAAAGCAAGAAAACAAACAAAAAATCTAGACCAAAACATACCACCCCAAGACTTGAACAATACTCATGTCCTTGAGCATCTATCTCCATGCACTGATCCATTGGGCTGAGGACCATTGGTGTGTGGGGACAGAGACTCCATCTGCATTTGGTTTCCAGGCTCATAAAGGCACGTCAGGTGCAGTGGGAGGGGTGGAGCGCGAGACTGGGGGTAGCTGGCAGAGGCCAAATCATAAGAACTTCCAGGCCTCCAGGAGAGAATTCCCCACAAATGGAGACATCTAGTATGATAAGGGACACCCGCCAAAATTGCCCAGTGGTCACAGGAGGGCAGTGATCTAGGTACCGATCTAGGTTTTGCAGGGCAGCTGGTATGGACGAACCCCCAGAACCTAGGGGATGGCAGGTACGCACCCCAGGAACAAGGGCTTCAAGGGTGAAACTAAGAATCTCATGGTAAAAGCTGTATGGTCTATGACAGCCTCATTGCCAGAGGGAAGGAGCTCCCCGCTCTGACCTCCCAGCAGGTGGCCGCACACATGTGCACAGCCTACAGCTTCTGCACACCTGGGCAGAGCTCCACTAGGCTGCTGGTGCCAATGAGAGGGGGCGGGCAGTGGATCTCTTGTTCTGCAGAGGTGGCGTCCATGCCTGATGACTCAGATGGATTCATGAATGTGGGTAAGACTTTTTAAGATGCCAGGAGTTCTTTGGGAAAACTTTGCAAGGATCTGCAGGTGGGGCTTTGAGCCAGTAAAACTGATATTTAACTGTTAATGGGATAGTGTTTGTCCCCATAAACTGGTGAAGCTAAGGGACAACAAGATGACACTCTCCCAGTAAAAAGAACCACCTTTCACTTAGTCTCCCCCAACCAAAACCCAGGTGTTATCATGGACTCTCTCCCCCATCTTTCAAGACTGACTGGTCACCAAATCCTGTTCAACTTGTTAACAATTTTCTAATCTGTAATTTCCTCTGTATTGCCGTGGCCACTGTTCTCATCGAAGCCACTATCATTTCTCCTTTGTGTGATGGTTAATTTTACGTGGCCACAGGGTGCCCACCCATCTGGGCAAACATTATTCTGGGTGCGTCTGTGGGGGTGTTTCTGGATGAGATTAACTTCTGAATTGTTAGACTGAGTAAAGCAGATTGCCCTCCCTGATGGGGGTGGGCCTCAGCCAATCTGTTGAAGGTTTGAATAGAACAAAGGGCTGACATTTCTGTGAGTAAGGAGGAATGCCTCCTGCCTGATGGCATTAGCTGGGACATTTTTTTTTTCTGATCTTCAGACTCAAACTGAAGCATCAGCTATTCCTAGATCCCCAGCCTGCTGGCTTTCCAACTAGAACTACACATCGGCTCTTCTGGGTCTCCAGCTTGGCAAAAACTAAACAAATATATCAATCTCTTTATATATAGAAAAAAAGTGTAAGTCTCTGGAGAACTTGGATTACTGCAGTAGGCCCGTGAACAGTCTCCATGCCACTTTGACCTTCCACACTACTTTCAGAGTGATTTTCCCAAAACATAATCTAAGTACGTCTTTTACATATTTAGCTTTCTTCAGTGACTTCTCATTGCCTCCAGGATAAAATTAAACTCTTTAGCATCTATTCAAAATCCTTCCTGATTAATCCCTTCCCTACTTCACCATACCTTCTCTTACCTCTTTGCCCCAACACACACAATCCAGCCTCACTGAACTCCTAGTTGACCTTCAAAAGGGCCTTGCCACCTCCTCCCTAGGCCTTTGCTCAACCTGCCCCAAATGCCCTTCCTGCCCTGCAGGCTCACTCATTCTCTAGCTGTGTGGTCTTGGCCAAGCTACTCAACCCCTTAGTGCCTCAGTTTTCCCATCTGTAAAATGGTGATAATAACAGTACCCAGGTCATTGTTTATTGAGTCGATTAAATGCATCAGTATGTGAACAGTGGCCAGCATTTAGTATGCTGTGAATGGGGGATAGCAATAGTTATCATTACTATCATTTTCTAGTGATGAGGTTTCCTCAGTCTAATATTCTCCCTGCTCAGTTGGGTTAAATTGCTCTGAGGCAGGAGCGGTTCTGGATTCCTGTTGGAAGATAGTAGGAGGGAAAGAATAGGCAAAGATGGGTGGGTGTCTGGACTGATCTCAGGGGTAAAGATGCCTGCCCTCACCTTAGGGCCAGAAAGTTTCAGGAGACACAAGATCCTTGGGATTTCAGGCTGGCAGTGCCCTGGAGAGATCTCTGTGGCCATCCGTCTGCCTCCAGACAGCTTTCTTGTATTTCCGCTGCTAGGACGAGGCCTTGAAGAGCCAGGTGACAGCGTGTGGCTGCCAAGAAGCTTTATGGTGCCTCATACTAGCTGTGGCTTCTATTTCAGGACCCACAAAGGTCAAAGTCAGTGCCTGCCAGCAAGAATGGCGAGGTGCGTGCCAGGAGCAGCTGGGTTCCCCACCCTCCTGGGTCCCACTAACCAGGAGGCACAAACCTTGAACCCATCAAGCACAGGGGTTGATAAACTCCAGCGCTGAGCCCCAAGGCGCTGCTTTGTACAGAATCCCCAGGGAGCCCCCAATGGAGAGAAATACAGCTTCTCACAGCTCATTCTGGGCCCTGCCTACCTCTCCCTTCTCCCATCACTCAACCAATGAAGGAGCTGGGCTAACAATTAAATACGGTAGCAATTTAAAACCGCCCTGCAGTGGGGGCCTCTCTGCGAACCCTGCCCGCCTGCCCAGGCTGCTGTTTACTCTTGGTGGGCCTGGGCTCCCCCCACAGCCTGATGCTGGCACTGAAAACTGGCTCATAATACACCCTGTAAAAGAAGCTCCAGGGGCCAGCGAGCTAGGATCACGACTGGGGCCACGTCCTGTCCTCAGACCTTCTCCCTTTCGGGAGCTTGCTTTTGCTTTACCCCATTTCCCTGGGAGCCTTGTAGATTTACGGTGGCCCCGGCCAGTCTACTCGACTCCAGGCAGAGAGATTTCAGGGCATTGATGGAGTTCCTACCCAGACACTGTGCAGAGGCACCCGCTGAGGTGGACAGGGAAGGAGAGCCCTGGGATCAGAAGCCTTGGGTTTCAATGCCTGGCCTGCCGCTTCCCAGCCACGACCCTGGAAATCAGGGGTCCTCAAACTCTGGTCTCTGAGCAGCAGCATCAGTGTCGCTTAGGAACTTGTTGAAACGCCAGTTATCAGGCCCCACTCCAGACCCCCTGAATCAGAGACACAAGCTGGAGCCCAGGCGTCTGAGTTTTAACAAGCCCTCCAGGTGACGCCGGTGCTCGCTGAAGCTCCAACCACTGTCAAGTCATTTCCCCTGTCTGAGACTCACTTTCCTCATCTGGAAAATGGGGAGAAGACATCTGTTTTGCAGGGTTGTTGTATTTAATGAGACTGCAGTATGTGACAGCAAGCATCACCTTGTCACATAGAAGGTGCCCGGACTGCTGCTGCTAGAGGGCTGAGAGTGCAGGGTACTCCTCCATGCGGGAAGTAGCCTCTCCCTCGGCCGTGGTGCTGAGGGATTCTAAAGCCAGACCTCATCTCACCAACCATCAGAGAGACCGAGTAAGCTATGTGTGTTGTCTCGCATACACATTATCTGTTGTTTTTACCATAGCACTGAAGAGTGGAACTAGTCATCTTTGTTTTTCTTAGTGAGAAAAACTAAAGCTGAGAGAGGTCACGTAACCTGCCTGAGGGCACATGGGAAGGAGCAGGTCCAGAGTTTTTACCTGGTTCTCACTACTTCCAATGCTCTTTCCACCATATTGGCCAGATATAAAGGTTTTCCCTGTATTACCACTCATTCATTCATTCAGTTAACATATATTTTTGAGTACGTGCTTTATGTCAAGCACTGGGCCAGCAGTACAGCTAAACGGAATTCATTCTATTTCTATATAAGCCAACTCTTGCTTATCCTTGCTATTAGGGAAAAAGATGCAAGCTGATCGAGTGATTATTTGGGGAGGGTTGAGTCAAATATGGGAACATGACAAATCTGAAAAAAATGGTTTCAGGCCCTTAATTCTTTCTTGTTTGTTGCTCCATGCATCTCTCCACCGGGTTGAGAGAAAGATCAGAGTTATCTATGAAGAGAAGGGGGGATCATGGGAAGGTCTTCAAGGGCAAGGACGAGGGCACGCTCCTAGTGTCTGGAGGTGTGTGAGACGTAATTTTATCCAAGTTTATCTAAGTATCCCTCAACTAATGGGTGTTCTCAGTCCCTTCCCTTCCCATATCCTGGGAAAGAAAGAAAGAAAGAAAGGAAAGGAAAGGAGGGAAGGAAGGAAGGAAGGAAGGAAGGAAGGAAGGAAGGAAGGAAGGAAGGAAAGAAAGAAAGAAAGAAAGAAAGAAAGAAAGAAAGAAAGAAAGAAAGAAAGAAAGAAAGAAAGAAAGGAAGGAAGGAAGGAAGGAAGGAAGGAAGGAAGGAAGGAAAGAAAGAAAGAAAGAAAGAAAGAAAGAAAGAAAGAAAGAAAGAAAGAAAGAAAGAAGAGGAAGGAAGGAAGGAAGGAAGGAAGGAAGGAAGGAAGGAAAGAAGAAAGGAAGGAAGGAAGGAAGGAAAGAAAGAAAGGAAGGAAGGAAGGAAGGAAGGAAGGAAGGAAGGAAGGAAGGAAGGAAGGAAGGAAAAGAAAGACTAAGAGTTCCACAAGGGCCATCTATACTGGCCTGGAATCACCGGTCCCTTGGTGGAGACAAGGGACAGCTTTCCCTACTGTCTGCTGCTAATCCAAGTTTTGTGTTCTCTTTCCTCTGGCACAACCCCCTAGGACTGCCCTTGGCCTTCAAAGGGACTCTTTTTTTTTTTTAACATCTTTATTGGAGTATAATTGCCTTACAGTGGTGTGTTAGTTTCTGCTTTATAACAAAGTGAATCAGCTATATGTATACATATATCCCCATATCTCCTCCCTCTTGCGTCACCCTCCCACCCTCCCTATCCCACCCCTCTAGGTGGTCACAAAGCACCGAGCTGATCTCCCTGTGCTATGCGGCTGTTTCCCATTAGCTATCTATTTTACATTTGGCAGTGTATATATGTCAATGCCACTCTCTCACTTTGCCCGAGCTTACACTTCCCCCTCCCCATGTACTCAAGTCCATTCTCTACATCTGTGTCTTTATTCCTGTCCTGCCCCTAGCTTTTTTTTTTTTTTTTAGATTCCATATATATGTGTTAGCATATGGTATTTGTTTTTCTCTTTCTGACTTACTTCAATCTGTATGACAGACTCTAGGTCCATCCACCTCACTACAAATAACTCAATTTCATTTCTTTCTTTGGCTGAGTAATATTCCATTGTATATATGTGCCATATCTTTATCCATTCATCCATTGATGGACACTTAGGTTGCTTCCATGTCCGGGTAATTGTAAATAGAGCTGCAATGAGCATTGTGGTTTTCTCAGGGTATATGCCCAGTAGTGGGATTGTTGGGTCATATGGTAGTTCTATTTTTAGCTTTTTAAGGAACCTCAATTTACATTCCCACCAACAGTGCAAGAGGGTTCCCTTTTCTCCACACCCTTTCCAGCATTTATTGTTTGTAGATTTTTTGATGATGGCCATTCTGACTGGTGTGAAATGATACCTCACAGTAGTTTTGATTTGCATTTCTCTAATGATTAGTGATGTTCAGCATCCTTTCAAGTGTTTGTTGGCAATCTGTATATCTTCTTTGGAGAAATGTCTATTTAGGTCTTCTGCCCATTTTGGGATTGGGTTTTTTTTTTTTTTTTTTGATATTGAGCTGCATGAGCTGCTTGTAAATTTTGGAGATTAATCCTTTGTCAGTTGCTTCATTAGCAAATATTTTCTCCCATTCTGAGGGTTGTCTTTTAGTCTTGTTAATGTTTTCCTTTGCTGTGCAAAAGCTTTTAAGTTTCATTAGGTCCCATTTGTTTATTTTTATTTTCATTTCTCTAGTAGGTGGGTCAAAAAGGATCTTGCCATGATTTATGTCATAGAGTGTTCTGCCTATGTTTTCCTCTAAGAGTTTGATAGTGTCTGGCCTTACATTTAGGTCTTTAATCCATCTTGAGTTTATTTTTGTGTATGGTGTTAGGGAGTGTTCTAATTTCATTCTTTTACATGTAGCTATCCAGTTTTCCCAGCACCATTTACTGAAGAGGCTGTCTTTTCTCCATTTATATTCTTGCCTCCTTTATCAAAGATAAGGTGACCATATGTGAGTGGGTTTATCTCTGGGCTTTCTAACCTGTTCCATTGATCTATATTTCTGTTTTTGTTCCAGTACCATACTGCCTTGATTACTGTAGCTTTTTAGTATAGTCTGAAGTCAGGGAGCCTGATTCCTCCAGCTCCATTCTTTTTTCTCAAGATTGCTTTGGCTATTCGGGGTCTTTTGTATTTCCATACAAATTGTGAAATATTTTGTTCTAGCTCTGTGAAAAATGCCATTGGTAGTTTGATATGGATTGCATTGAATCTGTAGATTGCTTTGGGTAGTATAATCTTTTTCACAATGTTGATTCTTCTAGTCCAAGAACATGGTATATCTCTCCATCTGTTTGTATCATCTTTAATTTCTTTCATCAGTGTCTTATACTTTTCTGAGTACAGGTCTTTTGTATCCTTAGGTAGGTTTATTTCTAGATATTTTATTCTTTTTGTTGCAGTGGTACATGGGAATGTTTCTTTAATTTCTCTTTCAGATTTTTCATCATTAGTGTATAGGAATGCAAGAGATTTCTGTGCATTAATATTGTATCCTGCTACTTTACCAAATTCATTGTTAGCTCTAATAGTTTTCTGGTAGCATCTTTAGGATTCTTTATGTATAATATCATGTCATCTGCAAACAGTGACAGCTTTACTTCTTCTTTTCCTATTTGGATTCCTTTTATTTCTTTTTCTTCTCTGATTGCTGTGGCTAAAACTTCCAAAACTATGTTAAATAATAGTGGTGAGAGTGGACAACCTCTTCAAGGGCCTCTTGACACTTAATCAAGAGGAGACAACATGGCAGATTTCTCCCCCGTAATGCAACAAAGAACTACAGTAATGGGTCTTTTAGAGAAGACTTCAAATGTGCCATTGTTATGAAAGCAGGCTGGCTTGGCCATGGGCGGTTTCACAGGCTTTTGGAGTTGGCCAGTGAAGGGGCTGCTGAGAGCCCCGTTTGGGTTGCCATTTCACACAGCTGCTCTCTGCTGTGGCTGGCTTCCCTCCATGCCTGAGGAAACCAGAAGGGGAGAACTAATGAACCTCCTGGTGATTGACAGCTACCCATCCCTAGGCTGCCTGGCTCCTAAATGAAGAGGGTGAGTTTACTGAGGACCCCAACTGATGGGTAAAAGGCTCCTTTCTTCACTCCATGACAGTAATAAACTTCCTTCAGTCCCTAAATTATACGTTCAAAGGGAGTGGGATTGAAATCCTGGCTGCCATGACTGTGCGCCCATGGAGACACTTAAGGAGAGAGGTCAGCAGAGGGCATTAGTAGAGGAACCTCTCTCTGGAGGATGAAGCTGGGAACCTGAGATTAGAAGAAGCCCTCGGCATTTGGCCCCTTAAAAATGCCTACGGTGTAAGCCACAGATCCTGGACACTGCGGAAGCTTCAAGCAGACTGAAGACTGGTTGGTTGTGTGGATACTTGTTACAATGACTGGTCTGTGACTGGAGCACTTGAATGTATTCGTTTATTAAATAACCACTTATGAGGTACCAAACATATGTCCCTAAGATAGTCCATGCCTTTGAGATCTGATGGGGCCACCTTCTAACCTTTTTCCATGAAGAGGACCTTGAGTTCTTTTGTCTAAACCCATCTCCTTCTCTGGTTCTGTGTGTTTATGCTTCTCCCTCTCCAGATCTCACTAGGAAATTGGTGAAATTCCAATAAAGTCTACACCTTAGCGATCAGTATTGTACCAATGTTAATGTCCTGGTCTTGATAGCTGTGCCATGGTTGTATAAAAGGTTAACATTAGGGGAAGCTGGGTGAGTGGTATGTGCGAAGTCTCTGTACTGTTTTTTCAACTTTTCTGTGAGTCTAAAATTAGTTGGAAATAAGAAGTAAAAAAAAATTAGGAAGTCTCTCTAGGAGTTTCATTGACTCTTTCTGACTGCTTCTTTTCCATCTCTCTTTTGACCTCTGTCATTCTCTACCCTTTCTATCATCCTGTTAATATCTCTTTACCTTTCCTCTCTGTCCACTTCCCTTTCTCAATCTCTGTCTCTGCCCTTCATTTCTCCTCCGCACAAAAATCTGCTCTCCTCCCCACATGTAAACACCTAATCAGTCACTGAATTCTCTTAATTAAACTTCCTGAATATCCATCAGCAATTACCTCCTCTCTGGTGCTGCTTTCAAGGCTCCTGCGTTGTACCACCATCACCCACACTACACAATCACCCCGATTATTCCAGGGACCCCCTTCCTTGGACTCACCACCTCGGGGATGGGCTCCAGCTAGTCCATTGTCCACACTGGGCAGCTCTGGTTCACTGTAGCCCCTGATTCACACCATCACCGTTATCTGCATCACCTACTGAAAAAAAGCCAAGCAAGCATCTCATACTCTGGTCCCTATTTCCCCAGCTTCAACTCCCCACCAGTGACTTCACTGAGTCCCAAAGCAAAGTCTGACAAGTGCTTCTGCACATGACAGAAAGAACAGTGCTTCTTTTTCCTGAAGACAGCGAAGGAGGGTTATTACATGTGACGTTGAGGTTCTTGGGCTGTGTGCAGAGAGAGGAGGGGAGGGAAGAGGGAGAAGAGAGGGGTTTCCATTTCAGTATCAGCAGAGGCCCCTGAAGGAGAGAAGGGAGGCATCTCAAGCCTTCTCAGGATCATGGTCTTGATGGGCTTCGCTGCTGCTGTGCCGAGATTCCCAGAGGTACCAGAGCAGTCTGTGTCTTCCAGGTGGATGAAAAAATGGACCGGGGTCCAAGCAAAGACCATGGCCACATCCCTCCACACCGGTATATTGTCCCTTTCATTCACCAGCTTTCAGCAGTGCCACCTCCAACCTGTCAATGGAACCAGCTCAAAGCAGACGCTTTAAATGCCCACAGATCCCGTGAATGCAGCACGTGCATATTCCTAGCTTTACAGCGACCTACTCCCTCCTCAAGATTTTATGTTTCAACAGCACCAAACACATCACAATGTGGTAGCCACTGGGGGCAAAGGAGTGAGAGGGTTCAGAGGTTTGTGTCCATCAATCATTGGTTGAAGGCGACTCCCAGTGGGGTGGGAGTCTGCTACAAGAGGGGGGGCTGCCATATTAGATGGGGGGCCCAGGGAAGATGGGCCATCTTCTCATGGAGAAGATGACATTTGAATCCAATCCTTCAGGAAGTGCAAGCAAACTACCCAGGTGGCCCCAATGTCCATCACAGCGCCTGGCAACTAGCAGACCCTCCGTATAGTTGGTTGAAGAGATGCATGAATGAATGAATAATGAACGATGCTCTGTGTTCCTCTTCACCTGCGTAGGAAGGGTGCCGGGCTCCTGGTCTGCACCCCAAGGTCCAGGTCTGATGTTGCAGCATTCATTTGCAGGCCTCTTCCAGCTTCTCTCCTGCTGACTGCCCAGAGCCGGAAGAGGAATTAGCCCCCCAGGCCCCAGAGCATCCTCATGAGGAAAGCACTTCAAGTGGTGGAGAGTTGCAAACTTGCTGGGTGCGTGTGGGCTGCCTCGGGAGCAACAAACGAGCCTGTGCAGGTGGCGCTGAGACAATCGGCGCCACCTTTTCACTGTAGCAGTACAGTCGTAATTTTCCAGAGACATTTATTAGGCGACGTCTCCCTTCTGCGGGATTGTGCTGTGGCTGGCGCACCGAGACCGCTGCCAGCAAGGTGGAGTGAGGGACCCAGTACTGATGGCATGATGTGCACCCAGATCGCTCCCATTCCTTTCCTCCCGTCCTCGCTTCTGACAATTTAAAGGTTCGTTTGATGCTTGAGTAGTTGTGTCTCTCTAGACATCTGCATTCTTTGCAGGTATTCCCTGCTGTGGCATATCCTAAGAGAACTCCATCAAATAATTACCTTTCCTTTTACTTATTCTCCTTCTTTTCACTGGATCTGCATCACTATAACATATTCGATGGTCTTCTCAAAGTAGTAAGCCTTCCCTGTGATTGCAAAGTGTATTCATGTACAGAATTAAATCCACACCTGGCAGCTCTTCATCCCAGGACTTGCTGGATCTGACAGCGCTCAGGGCCCATGGTGGGTTCCTACCACCTTCCGTTTGGGAGAGGGAGAGCTGGGGCCATTGAGGCCCTGGGCTCTGCCCTCTGGCCCCGGGGGAATGGAGAAGCCAGTCAAGAGCTTATTCCAGGTGCACCCCCTGACCCTGAGGAAGCAGTTCTTCCCCAGGGCCTGTGGACTCTTCACCCAGGATCCCCAGGGAGCCCCCTTTGCCACTGGGAGTCTTGGCCCAACTTGGTCCAACTTTCCCCACTTCTCAGAATCTGGAGAAAGTGAGTTTCACTGGGAGACTAGAGCACTTGAGAATCTGGGTCCCACCGCTAGGGCTCAGGGGCCTGCTTGCCTTGGCATTCTCCATGCCTCTCAGGTACACACTGCTTCTCTAACTTGACTGAAAGCTCCCTGTGGACAGACACAATATCCTTGCTTTTCCCAAAGCCTCTAGCACAGAGCTGGGTGATCAACTCACAATTAACAGTAAGCACTTATCACTTCCGAGTCCTTTTCTAGGAAGCATTCTCGGATAAGGTCCTTCCTCCCATAAACCCTACACTATCTTAACTTTAATAAACAGCTTTACGACTTTGTAAGAATCTCTCCAACTAGATGGTGAGCTCCTGCAGCATCTTACATTTCCCTCCTCTGCGAACCCTCTGTCCCCTTCATATCCAATATATGAACATGAATCCTAGATCTTCTTTTGCTCGTTTTATCTTCCCAGTGCCCAGAGTACACAACTTGAAGGAAGAAAAAGCAAACTGTTCTAGAAAGAGCACACACTTAGAGTCAAGACACCTGGGTACTAGTCAGTTCCCATACCATCCTTCTGAGTAAGAATCACACAACCTCTCTGGCCTTCATTTTCCTCCTCTATAAATACGGAAATACCATCAAATTACAAACACCAAAGATCTGAAGGCCATTGTCATCCCTCTGCCTCCAGATGTGTATCTATCTAACTGGAAAGGCCACCAGATGTGGAAATTCAACAACCTTACCTGTGCCCTTGACCCAGGGGTTGGTTAACTACCCTGGAGTTAAGAATGTCTTCCTTTTGCTTCTCCATGTTGCTCGCTGTTTAAGCAGAATCTCTGTGTTCTGTCCATGGCTTACCAGGGAGAGCGTATGTATTTCTCCTTCCACAGTCTGGAGCTGAGTGGGGAGGGTAGAGTGAGGGTGAAGTCAGGGTGAGGAACCACGCAGAGAAATAGCTTTCTATCCAGTACTGTGTCCAGATCACCTGTGTAACTTTAAACACCTACTCTTAGATCTGCTGGATTCGAGTCTTTGGGGGTGGGGCTCCCCAGTTGATTCTGAAGTTCCATCAGGGTTAGTGAGGGCCTGTGGGAGTCCTGCGACCCTTTCTCAACTCCCCACCCCCATAGGCAGGGTCTGGGAAAGACTTTAGGGTCTCAGCTTCTATCACCAAGCTCTGGAGGCAGGATTTCTAGACAAGGCAGCTGACAGCATCCACTTCAGGGCCACACCCACGGCTGAGCACCACAGACCCGAGACAAGCCAGGGCAGCAGGGAGTGCCCTGCACCAAGAGAAGGGCTGAGCGTGAGGCTGGTCCTACCCTCTCTAGCAGACCGTGAGGGTCTTAGACCCTGCCAGTGCTGTCTGGAGGACCTGTCACCCACACCGACTGCCCGGCTGGTTGGATCGATACAAGTGCTTCCTCTTATGGTCCCCTGTGGAGTTTAGTCCTCTGAGATTCAACTCGTTCAACTTCCTAAGTGTGCGCAGGCTGGCTGCCAAGGTCAGTTTTCTTGCCTTCAAGAAGCTTACCACCTACAGTAATGCCTCAGCCTCTCTCTCACACCTGATGCCACAGCTCATAAGGCCTGTCCCATAAACCCTGCTGCTGGGACTCCAGAGTGCAGCCAACATCCCAGATGACGCTGAATCTACCTTAGTCCACAGCAGGAAATGGGCTTTGTCCTAAGCTCCCTGGGAAGGAGCCATATGGCCATATGTGGTCACCCCTCATGGGTCTCATACCTGAGGCCAGGCCTGCCTCTGCCTCCTGCCTGGTTCTAATGACCTTCCAGATTCTTCTGTACATTTTTGGTTTTACCAGCTTCTCCAACCTGAGCTTTTTCTATTGTCTTCTTTTTTTTTTTTTTTTTTTTTTTTTTTTTTGCGGTACGCGGGCCTCTCACTGCTGTGGCCTCTCCCATTGCGGAGCACAGGCTCCGGGCTCTGCGGCCACGGCTCACGGGCCCAGCCACTCTGCGGCATGTGGGATCTTCCCGGACCAGGGCACGAACCCGTGTCCCCTGCATCGGCAGGCGGACTCTCAACCACTGCGCCACCAGGGAAGCCCCTCCATTGTCTTCTTGGTTTATGGGAAGACTCCTTATTTCCAATACCCACTCTCACCTCTCAACCTGCCCCACTTGCCCTCTCTGAATGCAGGAGGGCCTAGCACACAGAGCTGTGCTAGGTCTCCCCTCTCTTTCACAGTGCTCTCTGGAAAGGACATTTCTGAGCTGCTCTCCAAACCACAGCCTGGGCATTGCCATGGGACTTGGGCTGTGGACGGGGTGCCACAGCCTCAGAGCATTCTCTCCCTCCACGCCTGGCTTGACCTGCTACGGTAGACTCTCTTTCTACAGCTGACCCTTCTCCATCCAGGCCAGGGCTGGTGGGTGGGCGAGGCTATGGCAAGCTCCAGAAGGGTGTGGGATCCTCTCCTCCAGCTCCTCTCCTTGTTGCCGTGTGCCTCTCTTGCCCAGGGACCAGACACCACTGAAAGTTCAGCGGCAGCTGTTCGGCATTTACATCTTCCACAGTGCAAGGTTATTTGACTGCCACGATTTGATCTTCTCTAGTTAATAACCTTGACTTATGGAATAATAGCAGCAATGGCAAAGTTCCTTTTCCTGCCAGGTTTCCTGCTGCTGGGAGTGATGGGTGAGCACAGACCCCTGCCTCCAAGACCCTCTGTCATCTTGTCCCACAGGGAAAGGGACCCTGCAGGACTAGAGAAATCCAACACACCGTGCCTGTGCCTAGGTCTCCTATCAGCATCTCTCCCACTTCCTCTCTTTGCAGACCAGGACGCCTGCCTTCGGCCCCTTTCTTCGGGCACCACCCCTTTCCTGCCTCTCCCTGTCCTCCTCCATCCAGAGCCACAGGTAGAATGGGTTGCAATCTTTTTTTTTTTTTTTTTTTTTTTGTTACGTGGGCCTCTCACTGTCGTGGCTTCTCCCGTCGCGGAGCACAGGCTCCGGACGCGCAGGCTCAGCGGCCATGGCTCACGGGCCCAGCCGCTCTGCGGCATGTGGGATCTTCCCGGACCGGGGCACGAACCCGCGTCCCCCGCATCGGCAGGCGGACTCTCAACCACTGCGCCACCAGGGAAGCCCTGGGTTGCAATCTTGATCCCTCTCCTCCTTGTGAGTCCTTCCTGGCAAGGGTTAACTGTGTGTATAAAATTGATTGTGATTTTAGTAATTTGGTATAATCACAGTCTACCAGCAGGTTGCTGTTCCAGCAGGAGGGTTTGGAATTATTTTCTGGAGTTTGCAATATAGAACTTAAATTAAGCCTCAGAAGTCAGGGGAGCTCCGCAGCATCCCTAATGTGGTGCTAAATTCTCAGCAGCACAGTCTCTGTATTAAAGCCTTTGCTGGCAATTAGGTTCATTAACTATCACAATACCTTATTTATTACTCGTCGTGCCATATGGTTTCCCAGCTAAAGAATTGCGCCCGTTCTCCTACAGACCATTTGGCATCATAAAAATGTTAACAAATAATATTATGGCTCTCGGGGGCACAAGGCCTCGCTGGGTTCTGGGTCTGAGCGGCGGGAGAGAATATGAAAACATTTTTCTTCTATGGTGAAATAAAACATTCCTCCAGCAGAAGTATTCAAGGAATATAGCACTTGCATGACATAAATGGGAGTTTTATTTACTCCCGTAATGGTTAAGTCAATATTTGCATCAGCTAGGACTTTCACTCATCTTCCTCTCCACTCTCTTTTGGTGTTGTTTTCACTTCTGGGATTCCCCCTCTTCCTTCTCTACTTCCATGGCATGAGGCCAGCTGCAGCCAGCACCACCCAAGGAGAGGGGGTGGGCTGCCCGTGCGGTGAGGGCTGTACTCGGGATTCTCCCATGATCCACCGGCTCTCATGCTCTATCGCAGCTCAGCCACCTGGGTGCAGCTGCCTTCTCTGCTCGAACCCGTCTTGGGGCTTCGCCTCCCACTTCTATCTTCGGTGCGTGTTTTCAGCAGAAATAGGGAAGTGACGCAGGCGCCAGCGTTGGCCCATGTTGCAAAGACATTCTGCTGCCCGGGCCTTGCCAGTCCTCCCACAGGGAAGGTGGGCATGGGGGTGGCCAGAGCAGGAAGTGAACCTCAGGAGGATGGGAGAGATGTGCCTCAGAGGGCCAGTCTGAGAATGTCATCTCGAGAGGGCAAAGCGTCCCGCTGTTCCTTATCCTCTGGATGCGGGAGCGCCAGGCATACGCCTGGGGGCTACAAGCAAAAATTAAATAGAGGAGGAGCTGCCTGCCGATTCTTCAGTGTGCAAAAAGCAAGTGCTCTGGCTGTGAGGGGCTCCCCTCTTCCCGATCACGGTCTTCCTCTGAAATGGGCAGTATCCAATCCAGGTTCCAGAGACAACTTGGAAATTTACCTTCTCCCAAGTGGCTCCTTCCACCTGGACAGAGACTTTCCTTGGGAAGGAGTATAATTTAATGGTTAAAATGATAAACACTGGTTTATAATTTTGAATCCTAGCATTGCCACCTACCAGCTGTGTAACCTCAGTGTCTTCATCTGTAAAATGGGGGTTATATCAGTACCCACCCCAGCAGCGCTGTTCCAAAAACTAAATGAGTTGGTCTCTTGAAGTGTCTAGGACAGTAGCTGACACTACGCAGTGCTATGCAGGGGGCAGCTGTGATTCAGAACCACTCTCTTGGGTTATCCCTTTTCTTTGCTCTGATATTTCCTTTTATCCCTTTGACGTATTTGGGGGAAGGTAACTCCATGACGACATTGCATTATCCGCAAACCTGATTCTGACTCTGAGATCAAGCCATGTGGGCAGGGGCAGTGTCAGTCAGGATGACATATGCCCCCGTTCACACACCATTTCCTCTGCTGTGATGACACGCTGTCATCTGAGGCTCACAGATGCAGTGACCCCCCTTCACACACTACCCAAGTCACCTACTAGCCACAGTGGGCCGTGGCTGATGAGACCTGATTAGAATCTTAGACTGAGAATGTCAGGCCGGATGGGACCTTAGAGCTGACCAGAGAAGGTGACGATGTGGCCACGGCTGTCAGCTAGAAAAGGGCGGAAGCAAGTCCCTAGTCTAAATCCCCACCCCCAGCTCCATTTGGCAGATCAGCCAGGAAGGGAACAGAGTGCAGCAGAGGAGAACTCGAAATTGAACAAATTCCATTAAGTTCAATTACACGAAAAGCACAGAAAGGATCTGGCCCCTTGTTGGAATCCCTGGATGAAGCTTTGGGATGAGCTGCCTGCAGCATGGCAGCATCAGGAGCGCTGCCCCTCATGCTAAACAGCTGGGTCCCGGGGTCCCTAGAAAGAAACAGGGTAATCAGGCAAGGACAGTGTCACAGGAAGCCTGTTCCTGTTCTCACGAGTCTGCTTCACAATTTGAGGTGTGGGTGGCACCCTGTCGGCCCAGCTGGCTCCTCGGGAATTTCTCCCTCTGTCCAAAGGCACTTGGTTTCCCTTCCTGCTAGTTTTCTCCTACTAGTTGCAGTGACTAATTTGTTTCCCCTTTACTTCTCCAAGAGGTGGCCCCCTTAGGGAAGCTCTTCTAGGAGGAAGGGTGCAGGGTCTTCGGTTACACAGTGACAATGTGCAAGGACATGTCTGTATGTGTGCATGTGTGTATATGTGTGCATGGGTGTGTGTACATGTGTATGTGTGTGCGCATGTGAATGTACATGCTTGCATGTGACTATGTGTGTATATGTATGTACATATGTGTTATGTGTGCATGTGTATGTGCATGTGTGTGTGCGCGTATATGTATTGGGTGTGTGCATGCGTATGTGTGTGTGTATGTGTTTGTGTGTATGTATGCATGTGTGTGTGTGTGCGCACACACACTCCCACATGCACAGAGACAAGCAAGCACTTTGCCTCAGTATGGGCACAGCCCAGTGATACATTCTCCCAGGACATGTGATCAGGTTTCTAGGGCTCATTTTTCACATTCCAAGTCCCCCGCTTACTAACTGTGTGCCTTTGGGCATGTCTTCCAATACCTCTTTACCTTGTTTTCTTCATTTGTAAATGGGGATAATAAAAGGATTCACCTTAGCACATCGCTGTGATGATTAAACAATACACGTAGAAAGCTTAAAACACGGTCCTGTAATGTGCCCTCAACCAGTGCTATTTATTATGTATTTATATAGCTATTACTATAATCTACATTACGTATGATCATCTACTGGGTCGGGTTCTATCCATTATATATCTATATGTTAGATACATACGTTTTGTCTACGTATTATCTAATTCAGTCTTCACAGCAACCTGTAAAGAGAACAGTCTCTTCTCTACGGAGGACGTGACTAAGGCTCAGAGGGGAGATGAGCTGGCGAAGGCGAGTACAGCACGTGAGCCCACATCCTCCACCCATCTGGCGCTTGTTCTAACGCAGGCTATTGCCTTCCCTCTGCTGCCTGGAAGGACAGGCACGGGGTGTGCAAGGCTCCACTTCCCTGGGACTCCGTGAGGGCTGAGCCACCCGCAGAGCCTGTCCCACTCCTGAGGGTCATGCTGCCCCCAATGTTGCCCCTGCCCAGCTCCCTGGGCAAGTCTGGGAAGGGTGGGTCTCACCAGGGCTGTATCCTCCAGCCACGTCTACAGGGAGGAAGGGCAGGGCAACAGGAGTAAATTTACCGAAAGCTGAGACTATGAGGAAGAGAAAAGAGCAGAAGTGGACGATCAGGAGATGGTTTTCAGGAACATTAAACAGAGTCCGGCGAGAAGTGGGTAATTTTAATCCCATGCAGCTGCTGGAAATTAATTTAATTGTGCTGGTGCTGATTCTTCTCCCTTCCAACCCATTTCATCGAGGGCCTGATGGAGCGCAGAGCCCGGAGATGTCGGCCCGGCGCATCCAGGCAGCTGTGGATACTGCAGCCCCAGGCCGACGTACCTCCCCTGCAGTGCTGCCAGAGCTGATAGGTAAACTGGCATTTTTTCATTCGAGATTTATCTCTTCTTGAGAGGGAACTGAGGTGAGACAATAGGAAGAACTTCCTAAGATCAGAGAGTGTGAACTCTGTGAGCACAGAAAAGGCTGTAAACGATCGTCTCCGACTCTCAAGGACAAATTGACAGGACCCTTTGCTTCTTTTTTTTTTTAAAATAGATTTATTTGTTTATTTATTTATTTTTGGCTGCGCTGGGTCTTCGTTGCTGCTTGCAGGCTTTCTCTAGTTGCGGCGAGTGGGGGCTACTCTTCGTTGGGGTGCGCGGACTTATTGCGGTGGCTTCTCTTGTTGCGGAGCACAGGTTCTAGGCACGTGGGCTCAGTAGTTGAGGAATGCAGGCTCTAGAGCGCAGGCTCAGTAGTTGTGGCGCATGGGCTTAGTTGCTCCGTGGCACGTGCGATCCAACCCGTGTCCCCTGCATTGGCAGGCGGATTCTTAACCACTGCGCCACCAAGGAGGCCCCCCTTTGCTTCTTGAGTTTTTTCCTAGGGTCTGAGTTCCAGCCAGGTCTCTCACCCCATGCAGCCACACACTCACGCACAGGACCCCCCAGGGGTATTTTCAAAGGTCCCAAGTGACTCTACTGTGCAAAAGCAAGGGCGAGAACGCGGAGGTTCCAGACAAACCCCGGCTTTCCACTCTGGCCCAGCGTCCTGTCAGTTCCATCGCGTGACCACTAGAGGTCAGCAGGGCTTGGAGGAAGTGGCCGCGGTTGGGCGGCCAAGCCCCGCCCGGCTCCGGGATCTGGGCTGTCTGCGGCGCGGAGGTCCAGCCTTCTCGCTCCCCCGCGGCCTGGAGCGGATGGAGGTCCGGCCCCCGGCTAAGACCTGACACCGCGAGGGGGCGGAGGCGGACTGCTGGCTGGATCAGGGCCTGTGAGCCACAGAAAGTCAACTTAACTTACAAGATTTTAAAAAAAGTATCCCTGATTAAAAGCTCTCAATCCAGGCCTCCCGCAGCGAGCGCGTCTCGGCACCAGGATTTCTCCACCTGGTCACCAGCGCGCTCCGATGCAGGTGGGTGCGCGCTGAAGGTGGGCACAGCCGTGCCCTACGCAGAGGGCCTCCGTCAATAAAAGGAGAAATATTTTGTCTTTTTGGTAGGAGGAGCCAGCGTTTGGATTCCAGAGGTTGTTTATTTTGACTCACTGTTGTTTTTGCTGGAGAAGAGTAAAGCAGAAAGTCCCTTTACTTTGGCCAAGATGTAGTACGCAGAACCGCACAGGGCTCAAATTTCAGATAAGCAAACAGACGTAAACCCGTGGTTCGCTCTCCTTTCATCATGTCCAAGAAGGATAACGTCAAGGGTGGGCAGAAAGGAGGCTTCCCCACATTTCAGTTTAAGAGGAAAGAAAGCCAGGGTAATCCACCTTCTGTCAGCAATACTGGATCTCAAAAAATGAAAACTGCAGAGGCCCCCCTGCTCCGCTTCCAGTTCCTCCTTCCTGTTCCCAGTTCCAGCTCCCAGTTGCCCCTTGGCACACTGCACACGTGTGCTCCTAGGCGGCCCACAAGTCGGTGGGGTGATGGCTCTTTACAAAGTCCACCCAGCCCTGAAAACTGAGAGGAAGTCTGACGGCAGAATACGTGCCTAGCACATGGTAGGTGTACGATAAACATTCGTCAAGCCAAAATGTTTGTGGCCAAACTTATCTTCAGTCTAACTTGCATGGTATTTAAAATCAACCCACAGGGAAAATGTTCTAGATCCTTTTCTGTTCAGCCCTAAAGACCCTCGAATGTTTTGGGGAAATCTGTTAAGAGTACAGGTGCCTGAGCCTCATGCCCCTAAGAAACAATGACTGAGCAGGTTTTTGGGTGGAGTTCAGGGACACTTTTTTTTTTTTTTTTTTTTTTTTTGCAGTACGCAGGCCTCTCACTGCTGTGGCCTCTCCCGTTGCGGAGCACAGGCTCCGGACGCGCCGGCTCAGCGGCCATGGCTCACGGGCCCAGCCACTCTGCGGCATGTGGGATTTTCCCGGACCGGGGCACGAACCAGTGTCCCCTGCATCGGCAGGCAGACTCTCAACCACTGCGCCACCAGGGAAGCCCTGGGACACGTATTTTTGATAAAAGCCTCAGGTTTTGAAATTGTCAGGTGGATGAGCCCTTCCCTCCTCCCATCCCCCCAGCTCCTGGCTGGGCTCTTTACCCAACCTTGACTTCAGGCTGGTCCAGGGTGGGTTTTATGCTCCCACAGGGACTTCAGTCTTCCATCCAGCCAGCAGGGGGAGCTGTGGAGTGCCCTCCTCATCAGCAGAGAGAACCTCAGATACTCTTTTCTCTTCCACCTGGTCTGTTCACTCTCAACAGTGCAGTTTCTTTCTTTTCTCCTCCTATTTTATACGATCCCTTTCCTTGGATTCCCTTACTAACCCCAGCAGCAGGGGAAGGACAAACATGCCAGGCCTCCGTCCCATTATGCGGTAATGGGGCGGGGGGGTCCTGGAAAACTATACTTGGGGCCTGAACTTGGGGCCCTTGTGGATGTGGTTCTGGGTCTCAACCTGGACCTTAATGGAATGAAAGGATTTAGGACAGTCAGAGGCGAGAGGAGTCTGAGGGCCTAGAGTTTAACCTGGGCCCACCTGGCCACTGCCTAGACCTCTACCAAAACCCTCTTCATGATCACTCAAGAGACATGATCAGGATGAGTTCTACAGCCCATTCTCCCTTCTCACAAAAACACTGTCAGAAGGACCGCCCTGCAGGGAGCCATCACCATGAGTCCAACTAGGTTAAGGAAAAAAAAGAAACTATAATAAAAACAGCTATAAAAACAGCTACAATATTAGACACTTACTACATTGGACTAGGCACCTTATTATACATTATAGTAAAACTCATAACAGGGCTTCCCTCATGGCGCAGTGGTTTACAGTCCACCTGCCAATGCAGGGGACGTGGGTTTGTGCCCCGGTCCAGGAAGATCCCACATGCCGCGGAGCGGATGGGCCCGTGGGCCATGGCCGCTGAGCCTGCGCGTCCGGAGCCTGTGCTCCGCAACGGGAGAGGCCACAGCAGTGAGAGGCCCGCGTACCAAAAAACAAAACAAAACAAAACAAAAAATACTCATAACAACATTGGAGAGTAGCCACACATATGCAGCACTCTCTCCATTTTACAGATGACACTGAGAGTTTTAATAATTTCCAGGATGCAGCTAGTAAGTGGCAGAGATAGGATCTAAACCCAGATGTGTCTGGGCAAGAGCTCCAAAGCTCCACCTCAAAAATAAAATAAAAGAAAAGAAAAGAATCAAGGTAGAGCCTCTGGTTACTCTGCCCAGGCTGTTTGTGCAGAGGCTTCCAGACCAAGTGTCCAGGGCCACCAAAGTTCAGCACCTGTGTGACACCCAAAACCCTGCACTGACACCTAAACACAAAAGGAAAATGACAAACTTTAAATGTTTAAAAACACTTATTTAAATGACGACAAAATAACAGTAGGTGACCACAGCTCACATTCCAGGTAGAGTTTTACACAAATGATGTTTGTGAGGGCCTATGCACATTCTGATGGCCTAAAGGAGGAGAGCCCAGGGGCTGTCTCCCACACCCCCCAAGAACCTTGTCCCCGACATGCCAGGCCCTACCCATCTCTCAACACTGTCACCTGCCCAGGCTCCTGGGATAGAAATGGAAGGAACGCAGAGAGGACCAGAGTAGACGGCAGGAGGTCCTGCTCTGAGCCATCTCCTGACAGCCGCTCTGGTTTCCGTTTTCCGGCCTGCAGAACGGGGATATATATCTGTCCTGTGTAGCTCCCCAATAGTCATCAGGCTCAAATAAAACCATCTTTTGAAAAGCAAAAGCATGAAGTCCCCTAGTCTATCCAAAGAGCCTGGCTTGTGAAGGATGAGTTATCTCTCAAAATAGGAGATACAGGTTCACATCAGAGCAAGGAACATATAAATAATTTTCATATGTGAAAAAGAATTCCCAGTGTCTTACGTAATTCTGTTCTATCCCAGATCTAGAGAGTCTCAGATTCATAAAAATAAGTACTAACACTTACCTAGCACCTCATATTCCTTAACCCGTTCAGCCATCCTAACCAGCTTATAAAGTAAGGAGGACCAGCTCTCCTTATTTCTCTGTCACAGATGCAATTTAACTGAGATGCAGAGCGGTGAAGTGACCTGTTCAGGGTCTCCCAAATAGAGCTAAAAGCTGTAGGGCCAACCTAGACACCAGCCCTCCTTACTAGCCCTTTGACTTCAGGCTACTTATGCAACTCTCTGAGCCTCGACCTTCTCATTTGGAAATGGACGTAATAGTAACCATCTTTAAAATGGGTATATAGCAATCATACCTAGGAGGTTAAATGAGAAAAAGCATCAAAAAATCACTCAGCACAGTTATTATGTAGTTAGTGCTCAGCAAATGTAGGTATCATTGCTATTTATTATTACTATAGTTGTTATTATCCAGCCTGCTTGGATATCCTTTCTTCTCTAAGCCTCTCCCAAACCAACACATGCATTAGCTTTCTTTCCAGGAAAAAAGATCTCAGATCTGAGCTACTTGGGCAGAGACTGGGCCAAAATGTCAGCCTGACTGTGGATTTGTTCTCAAGATCGTGCAAAGAAGGCAGAAAAGTTAGACACAGAGGAGGAAGGAAAACAAATAGATGAAAACTTAGACAATGAGAGGGGGTCGGGGGAGCCAGGCAGAAGGCTGGGCTTTGCAGTGCCCACGTATTAAAGCTGCAAACCAGTTAAACATCCCCGACCCTGGCAGCTTCGGAAGCTGGATGCCAAAGGGCAAAGTCGAAAAATAGGCCCTGGGTGAATGGGGAGGTTCCGGGGTACTTGGGAGCCCGGCTTCATTTCGTTGCCAGCAACTGGGATCCACATTCTCACAGGAAAATATAAAGTCAGTTCAAGGGCTGGAGTCACACCGAGCGCGGCGATGAAGTTAGCACTGCCCAGGCTGAGGGTGGGAGACAGCCTTCCTGCTACAGCCCCTGTTCGAGCAGAGACTGTGGGAAGGGGTCCTGGGAGGGTCCTGACCACCTGGCCTGATGGCTCTCAGCCCTCTGCTTCGCACTCATCTCCTAGATCAGGTACCCTCTGGCCACTAGTGGTGAGCTGACTTCACATCAGCTTTGCTCCAAGTCTTTTTTTTCTTAAGATTTTTTAAAAAATTATTGAACTTAATTAATTTATTTGGCCGCACTGCGTGGCATGCGGGATCCTAGTTCCCCAACCAGGGATCGAACCCGTATCCCCTGCAGTGGAAGTGCAGAGTCTTAACCACTGGACCGCCAGGGAAGTCCCTGTTCCAAGTCTTGGGCCATCTTGAATGTAAGTGACCTTGGAGTCAGACTTTGAAGGGTAAATGATGTTGGCCCGGACAGACGGGGCAGGGGTCCCCTGGGCAGAAGGCACAGGCTGTCCAGAGCTGTGGGCGCATGGTAACATTCAGGGGGCAGAACAGTGCCAGCATATAGAGGTGTTAGAGGCCATGCCAAGTAGTTTAGGCCATGAAACAACGTAGGCATGAGAAGAGGCACGGGAGGGTTTGCAGTGGGGGAGTGACGGATCGATCCCTTAGAAAAATCATTCCAGTGGCCAACTGGAGGGGAGTTGCCAAGGGGTGGCGAGAAGCTAGTTGGCAAAGTGAACCGAATCCTTCCCAAAGCGCAATCTACCCTCTAGTCATTGTGACGGTATTTCTAGACAAAGAAGTATCAAATGACGTGAGAGAAAAGGGCAGAAAACTTAAAGAAAACTCCAGTGAGCAGGGCCAGGACCAGATGAAGCAAGAGGTACGCTTGGGGGGGAGAATTTAACCAGGCATTTCTCAGAATCACGCAAGAGCCTGGTGAGTGATGCCTCCTTAAACTCTCCCTGTTCTCCGTGCCTCGCCTGCCTCCTCTGGTCCTGGCACTGCTAAGGAGCTTGTTATTACTGGCCCCATCTGTAGGTGGCTGTTCATCATCTCTCCATCGGGGGTGGGTATGGGGAGCCAGCCAGCCTGCGTTCATTTGTAGAAATCGAAATGCAGAGGCAAGAGCGCTGGGTGCAGCACCGGGTGCAGACCCGGATCCAAGTCCTGACTCTAGACTTGATCTCAGTCAAGTTGTTGAGTCTTGTGCGCTTGGGTGTCCCCATTTATGAAATGGCAAAATGATGTGAAAGTCCTGGGGACAGTGCTGTACACATTCCAGGCATTCCTGGAATGAATTCCACTCATCCCGCCTTCTCCTTGGCTGGCATAGCCTCAGAGAACGGGGACATCAGGATGCACGAGGAGTTTTCTTTTGGAAGCAGTATCAGTAAAAATAACTGCTGCTCCATCAGCCTTGCTAGCTCAGAGCCTGTGGAAGGACGGCGTCCTCTTACTTCCCTGGCTGTTAATGATTTGGGCCTGAATCTCTCACTCTCAAGAACATGTTGCCTGTTTGTTTAAAAAAGTCTTCCTGGGGAGAGGAAAAAAAAAAAAAGCACATTTCTTGTTTTGTTCTTTCACTCTTTGAACAAATATTTATTAGGAGCCTACTATACCAGCATCCTCCTGGCGCGCTGGATATAGCAACCTGAAAGAGAGTCCAGCCCTCTGCCCTCAGGAAGCTTACATTAAGTAGAAGGGAGCTCTGGGGAGGCTTGGGAGGGGAGCCAGGAAATAAACAAGCTGTCACATAAACAAAGGAAACAATTTCCTATTTCCTGTAGTGCTGTGGAAACAGTAAAGCAGGGCAGAGGGCCCAGGGGCAGGAGGCAGCTCCAGATAAGGCAGTTGTAGGGAGGATTTCTTTGCGGAAGAGCTGTTTGAGTTCTTACCTTGGAAACAAGTGTGTAGTGTGATGGGAGGAAGGTTTGCGGGGGGGGGGGGGGGGGGGGGGCAGCAGATGGGGGGGGCGTGCGTGGATGGAGGGGAGACATCAAGTGCAAAGGCCCTGAGGCGGGAACTAGCAACCTTTAGTTATGTCATCTGCTTTGAGTCAGGCGTATATGGTTTGGGCAAAATTTCTGAACAAGAGAGGAACAAATGTGTTTCTAGACCTGATTCGAAGTGGCATATCTGTGTCTGTATCTAGATATAATTCTCCATCCCCCTCTCTGTACCAAGGACACCTTATCTGGGTCACAGTTGAACCCTCCGTTAACTACAGCCGCCGTGTCCCCCTCCCCCACTCCTTCCTCTATGACCTGGCTTCACGACTGATATTTCCTTTCCTTTCTAGAACCACAGACATCCATCACCGACAGCAGCACCTTGCCATTTCCTGCCCAAGCCGAGGCCCAGCTCACCCTCCTCCGTTTTGCCTGCACCTTTGTGGAGGCAGAAGACTCCCCAACACCTGGGTTCCCTCATGCTGGGAACCGAAGTGACGATTAAGAGAGACCCCTTCCCTGAAACACACCCACATCATGCCTTCTCCCAATCAGAAGATGCTGGCACCGAATTTCTGATATCTGATAGAGTTCACAGAGTATTATCGGATTTTCATGTTTTCCACAAGGAAACTGAGGCCCCAAGGAGGGGGAAGTGACTTGCTCAAAGTCAGACAGTAAATTAGGGACAGGTCTTAGGGCTCTTCTCAAAGAACTGGGCAAGCACTTTAAATGGTCAGAGACATTTTCCATATAATACCTCTATTCTTACAGAGGGAACGATTGAAGCACAGAGAGGGTAAGTGACTTGCCTAGGGTTACACAGGAAGTGTTTGGCAAAGCTGGTGTTGAATTCAGGTCTTCTGACTTGAAATCATTGTTCTTATAATTTCACCATGCTCTCCAATCTGCCTCACCAAAAAAACAACAAGGAAACATTCCAGAATGTTCCAAAGAAGTATTAGGGGAGAAGAAAATTTACCATTCTTCATGATTACTTTTTTCTTTGTTACTGAGGGCACTCAATAGGCAGTAAACTCAAAAAAAGGAAAATTCTCTTTCTGGGAAGATAGGATATTAAGTCTTTGAAAAGAACTTCCACACAGTCAAATATTGGTGCAGTTTATTTGAGGGCTTCTTCTTGAAAGGAGCTCCTATAGAATGGGGCTTTAATAAATCAGAAAAACCCATGTCTTGCAGTAGACTCTGCAGTCAATTTATAGTCTTTCCTGCTTTTCACCAAATTTCTCTTCCTGGTAATATTTTTGGCATTTTAATTTTAGACATGGGTGAGGGAGTGGGAGAGGCCTTTTTTTTTAAACTGAAGTCTAACATATACATCATTAGAATCATATGTGATCTTAACCTATTTGCTTCTTTCATACAGGTGTAAGAGATGGCTTTGAAAAGACAGGACTGGGCAGGGTACAGACCTCCTCCCCAATCTTACTTGTAGGGAATTGTCTTCTGCTTCCCTAAGTGCAGGCAGAGGGGCGTCCAGGAAAGAAGCAGTTTGGGGAATCCAATAGACCTAGGTTTACATCCCAGCTCTGTCCCTTACAAATTGTGGGATCATGGCCAAATTCCTTAACTTCTTTGAGGTTACAGAGACCTTAGGTATCCTCATTATATAGATGAGGAAACCAAGACCTGAGTCAAGAAATCCGCCAAATTTTATATCACTATTAAATGACAGATCTGGGTTTGAGACCCACATAGTCTGACTGCAAAGCCCAGATGGTGTGGCGTGCTGCTTCTCCATAAGCTTTTCACCATTCTCCATAAGATTGTTCTCCAAAGGGCCACATTCATGGGTCGTGCATGTAGGAAACATGACTATCAAATAACATCCAGTTTTAAACTGATATGTCAGAATGGATATATATGTACGTACACACACACACACACACACACACACACACACACAGAGATAGACAGATAACGTATCTCCAAATGTATATTATGTGCTTTTAACTGGTCACATTGGGAAAGATGATGTATTTCTTACAACTATACGGCTACTATTGCTGGGTCAGGAGCCACAGGAGAATCTCGGTCTCGCTGCCCTCCAATCTCACTAGTTCTGACCTCAAATTTTCTTCTCCAGCTTCATCACCTTCTTGAGCTTTTTGGAAAATCAAATCTTCACTCTTACGGGCAGGTTATGCCGTAACCGAAGACTCAAAAGGTTACTGCTATGAATCCCCATGAGGTGGGTACTCTTGTTATTCCCATTTTACAGCTGGGAATAAATGTTATTCCCATTTTACAGCTCAGAAACTGAGAGACTTTGAAGGTAATTTCACAGAATTTCCAAGAATGATTGAATGGCTCCAATGACATTCTCATGATGGTCCCCGAAGGGGCTCTGGTCCCAAGTCCTGGCTCTAACTGACCGCATGGCTTTGGGAACATTGTTCTGCCTCTCTGCTCTGCGTCCTCTCTTGTAAAATGGTGAGATTGGACTAGGTGATGTTTTAAATCCCTTTCAGGTTTGAGTCTATCGGGCATTTTGCAGAGGGCAGCCATTGTTTGGTTGTCTAAGCCCTAGAATGCTCGTCGAAAAGTTAACTGTCTTGCCTTCTAGTCATGCCTAATGCACATGAATGGACAGGAGGACCTCGTGGATCCTCATTCGGAAATAAATGCAACAGCTCCACCAGACTACCCTTTTTTTCTTCTTTTTCTTTTTCTTTTTTGCGGTATGCGGGCCTCTCACTGTTGTGGCCTCGCCCGTTGCGGAGCACAGGCTCCGGACGCGCAGGCTCAGCGGCCATGGCTCACGGGTTCAGCCGCTCCACAGCATGCGGGATCCTCCCGGACCGGGGCACGAACCTGTGTCCCCTGCATCGGCAGGCGGACTCTCAACCACTGCGCCACCAGGGAAGCCCCAGACTACCCATTTTTCCTATTAGCCCACTGCTTCATTTCCTCCCTTAACCCTAGAGGACACAGAGTGCGAAAGAAAAAGATCAGGATGCACCATCTCCTTACAAGCAGCACCTTCACAGTCCTTTAACTACTTCCTTCAGGGACCTGGGCTCCCTTCTCTTGCTTCCTGCAGTGTTACACTAGCTGCGTGAATCTTTCCCTGAACTCTCTCACAGCTAAGGATGCTCCTTGGTAAAGCTCTTCCCCAGTTTCCTCTTCTGCTTCCCCAATGGTTTATGCTGGAAAATTACTCTTCCCTAATTGTTTGTAGGGAATTGTAAAGAAGGTCAGATCACGGGGAAAGCTTGTTGACAGACCTGCACTCTTATTCCCCAGCAAGTGGGTGAGGGTCCCTGAGAAACAGACTCCTCCCTTACTTCTAATGGCCTGGTGGTTAGACTGGAAAAGCTCTGTGGTTTACAAATCTGCTCAGTCCACCTCCTTCCCTTCTGTTGATGAAAGACCAAATAACTCTGCCACCAGGAATGGAAATGAACCCAGAGAGGAGGAGGCAGTGGTTCCAAACGTGGCTTCTGGAGGCTGGGAGCTGGCTGCCTCCTCTTGTTGGCTGTGTGGCCAAAGGGAGGCTGCCTCCTCTCTCCAACTTAGTTTCTTTAGCTGTAAAATGGGAATAACAACAGTACCACCTCACAGATAATCTGAGGGATAAAGGAGACGGCCTGTGACAGCGGTCAGCACCCTTGCTTATTCCCCGTGGTTATTACCTTGCAAGCAGTATTTGATACGTGTCATGGCAAAAATAAATGGAAGGCATGACTTAAACTTGTTTAAGCCTATCAAATACTGTAATATTCATTCTACATAAACTGCAGAGTTTATCATCCTGTTGGCAGGGCCCTCTCTAAGAGACTGGGGGAAGGGGCTTAACAAAATCAGAGGAAATGGAAAGGTCAGATTTGAGATTTGGGCTTCATTGGTTACTCTGTTATCTTTGCTCATAAGTAGGTTTTGTAGGGTGCTTGTCTACTCAAATGCCTCCCTCACACCATCCGCTTTTATTTTGGGGGAAAAAAAAAAAAGCACACTACTACAACATCGCCTGCCCCCAGCCCCTGCACCCGTCCTTTTTGATTCCAGCCTTGCTTATTAGACTGTAACCGTCTGAGGGCAGAAATATTTTTTCTTTGACGGCATCCTTCACCCAGTAAGGGATCACAGATACACTTGGATTTTGAACAAAGAAGCAACACAAACACCTCAAGTCTCCGGGGTGGCCTCCTTTCTTCTTAGAGATTTTGCAGAGACTAAATTGTTCAGGAAAGCAAAGCAAGCTGCCCACATTCGGGGATCTGCCATCCCTGCCAATTCCTGATTAATCAACAAGGAAGAAGGTTCCTTTAAGAAAAAGAAAAGAAATATGGACTGGAAGAGAGAGAACTTGCTTATCACTTTCCTCCAGCCCTGCCACCCTCTGTGACGCTTGGTCTCCAGTACAATTATGCTAAATAGACATGGTCTGGGTGAACCAGCTAGCAACTGTCCCGGCAGGTGACAGCTGGATAACTTAGCGTCTGACTAATAAATATATGGCCAAGAGAAAAAAATCTGAACACCATGGCACCTCTAGAACAACTCTCTTTCCAGATTTCCCACAATGTCCCTTCCTATCCCCGGCCAAATGCAACAGACAACACCCTGTCATTTCACCATTTCCGCAGCACAAGAGATTACTCACCCCAGGCTGGTGGACCTGAGCCTCTCGGCAAGACCAAAGTGAACAGCGCAACCGGACTAGGCAGAGGTAGGTGGGTGGGCGTCTGCAGTTGGCACCTGCCTCATCCTGGGCTCCTCTGCAGACCCCCTGGTCTTGCGAGCGCAATCCTAAAGCTTAATAATAATCACAACAGGCAGCCCGTCATTGCCTCCCTGTCTGGCTCAGAGGTTTACAACTTAAACTTATGGCAGAGGGAGAAATTGGCTCAATCACTTGGAGTAATGGTACATGGAGAGCCAGTTGGGCATGACTGCTATTTAACTCAAGGAAACCGAACTGCTGCGCTTAGCGTACGTACACGCTAATAAACACTAATCAACACGTCATGCTCCGAGGTGAAAATTAACACCTCCCCCTGCACTCCCCACTTCGCTCTCCCTTTGCCTTCTTGCCTCATCCTAACCGAATAGATGGGACAAGACTGGGAGAACAGGGCTACAAACAGATGCTCGCAGCTACCGGTATGTCCATAATCACAGATCACCCTTCATTCTTTACAAGAGATTTAAAGTTTATTTCTCACAGACCTTATAGCAAATATTTATAATAAGGCATTTTGTAAGGGGGAGAGTGAAAAGAAAGAGAACCTGACATCATTGCTAATAATAGCTAACATTTTCAGATATTTTATTGTGGCCAGGTACCCCTTGTGCATCTTCCTAGCAACTTTAGTGAGGTGGGTACCATTATTGTCCCCAGTTTACAGGTGAGGACATTGCAACTCAGGGAGTTTAAATAACGAACCCCAAATCACCCAGGACCTAGGAAATGGGAGGTGGAATTTGAAAACAGACCCATGTAAGTAAGTGAGAGCCCAAGTTCTCAGCCTTTTTGCTACACGGGGTATTTATTGGACAAAGGAGAAAGTGGAGGAAGACACAATCATTGGCTCAACAGTGTTCTCAGCTGGTCCTAGTTTTATTTCTCAAATGCTTGGATAGGTACACATTATGAGGCCTTCCCATCTGCCCTTCCCCACCAGCCATGCAGCTTTTCCATCACAGATAAGAACTCAACTCTACCACTTGCCAAGTACTGCAGATACAGAGGTAAAGCCCACAATCATCTTTCTCCCCAAACTTACAGTCTAGTGGGAAAGGTAGCTAAAGAAAACTAGGTTCATAGGAAAAAGGGTGAACAAGAAGCTGTTGGGATCTTTCCTAGTTTTCCGCTCGGCCCTGTCCACACAGGATGCTCCGTTCTCAGTGGACCTACCCTACATGTAACATAATTGTCAGGAGGACCTGGAGTCAGCCCCTTGTCCCAGACCAGAATCCCAGTTCGGGCGCCATGGCCCTGCTGCTTCTGACAAATGAAACTAAGTGTACTAATTAAGGTAATGCTAGCTACTATAATCAACAAACTCTAAAATATATAATAGCTAAAGACTAGGGCTGCCAGATGGAGTAAAAACAAAGACATCCATTTAAATTTGAATTTCAAATAATTTTAGTATAACTATGTTCTGTGCAATATTTGGGACATACTTATATTAAAATTATTCATTATTTATCTGAACTTCAAATTTAACTGGGTGTCTTGCATTTTATTTGGCAAGTCTACTCAAGATATCAAAGGTTTATTTCTTGTTTATGTAAAGTCCACAGTGGGAGTTCTCAGTAGACAGGTAGCCGTCCTCCAAGTTGTGGTTCAGGGATCCAGGCTCCTTCCATCTTGGATCCACCATCTTCATCACTCAGCTTTCAAGGTTTCTATAGGCTCGTGGGGTCACGTCACAGAAAGGGCAAGGGCTTGGAGATTTCCACATGGGAATGTTTAGGGGGCATTCCCAGTAGTGGCACGATGGACTTCTGATCACAGTCCATTCATTGGCCATAACTCAATCACATGGCCCGTACCTAGCAGCAGGGTAAGCTGTAATCCAGTGTGTGCTCAGGAAGACATTTGGAGAAGAGCTAGCCGGTCCTGCCATACTGGATAATACTTCCTGTACTGGTGCCTCATCTCCTGTGCTAGTTCTGGACGCAGCCAGCAGTCCTCCACTCACTGAGGTCCCTAGCAGGAGATCAGATGCTTCCTCTCTCAGCCCTGGACTGGTTAAGTAACAGCCATTTGGGATTGGGAGTACAGGGCCATTGTGAGAGTAATAGGCAGTATGGATTCATATCAACTCATTTCAATTCAATGCAATTTAATAAATATTTATTAGTGCTCCTGGGATACTGAGAAAAGCTTGGTTCTAGGCCGCTGAGGGAGACATAAATTGAACTAGAACCCTGTTATACCCTCAAGGAGCTGTATACGGTTAAATGCAAGAGCTATCCTCAACCCTTACCTGTATCCCTTTGATTTTCAAAGGCAGGTGAAAAACCCACAGGGACAAAGAATTCTGCCCTAAATATTAGGGTACAGAATGGTCCCTCCTCTCCCAAATTCCTCAAACCCTTGCTGTCTACGTCCATTCACTTATTCATGCATGTATGCATTCATTCAATTAGTTCATTCATGAACATGTGTTGAGACCTACTCTGCTTGACAGTGTGCTGGCTCTGAGGACCGGGAGTGGGGATACCAAGCTGAACAAGACTGAGACCAAGCCTTCCAGAAACTCACAATGGAGGGGGTGGTCACAATGCACATAACTCAGTCACATACAAGGCAGATGGTGGTCAACACTACGATAAATGTTTAAACAGTGTGAACGGACTTATGGAGGAGGGAGACGTTAATTCTGACTGGAGGGTGGGGTGGAGATTACATCAAAGATCCAACAATGAACTTCCCAAAGAGATGAATGAACCTGCCCTGGTGAGGGAGCCTGAGTCAAGGTGTCTGGCTCAGAGCCCATAGCCACCTTCACCCACAGGGCATCCCCCAGTCTCCCACCCACTCAGCCCTAATGGGAAAAAGGCAGTGAGCTTTCCTCAAGGGAGAACTCCAAGGCAGTCTCTCATGTTATCTTAAAAATTCATACAAATTTGGAACTCCACTCCACAGGATACCAACGTTTGTTTTGCTGTAATAATTTTAACATGATTGGCTTAGATTACCTGTCACTGAGTAAAATCATTTCATCTTGTGTCTTGTGTACCCCCGACATACCACTTTTATTTGAAGAGTACCTTCTCCAGAAATTCCGCTTCCGAGAGCGTGGGACTGGAAGTTCAGTTTTCACTTATTTTATCCCTTCTCTTTTCTCTTTGTCAGGATAAAGGAAAGATTCTGCTTTAAGGACTCTGAGACTAGCCACATGTTTTGTGAATATACAACACTGTAACCATGGATGAAGCTTATATTAGATAAACACACTAGTTTTCAGATACTTCTCTCGAGTCAGGTGAGATATATATAGAAGGATGCAACTCGGACATGAGTTGTATTTCTGGACGGTGGTGCTTCTGGGGATGCCTTCAAGGAGCGTGACCCTCAGCCTGCAGCCCCTTCCAGGTTGTGTACGTAACTATGGCTGCTTCCCGTTGTAAAACAGCTGCCCTGGATTCAAATCTGCAACATTAAACACCTCACAAGTTAAACAGTTGGCTATTTACACAGCATAAGAAAATGTTACATACTTCCCTTCTTTCTGGCCTCCCCACAAAGAAATACCAAAGTGTTAAAGAAAACAAAAAACAAAAAACCCTGTTTCTGATGAGGGCCTGGGGGTTAATTTTCAGTGTGGCGCCTGGGGATTTCACTGTGGGACTCCCGTTACTTGCAATGGGAGTCACACTGCTTCATTTCATGCACACAATACGCGCCCCTCGACAGCCACAAGATTTGAATTTTGAAACTGAGGCTGGTTTTCTCAGAAAAAATCAGATTGCAGGAAAACGCCCAAACTGCTCGGTGTTGGTCTGGGGCCTGTGTGTTTCTGCTTGTGTATATCTGAAAGGGAGAAAATGTCTTCCTCTTGAGCGCAAATGCCCCTTTCACAGACAACAGCATTAAAACATCATGCCCAACAGCTGACAGCCATGGGTACCGAGTCTCATCCCAAAGCTTGTTAGGAACCCCATAAAACCCGGCACATGGTTTGTGACACCAAGTGAAACACTGTGCTTCTCCATAATTACCTGAGCCCTGCTGCCTGTCATTAAGGGACCTCTCTTATTAAGCATCTCTTTTTTAAATGGCTACCATCATCTGGTCCCAGTGTACATTAAATCCCATTATAATTATAAACACGCTTCCCCAAAACATCCATTGCAGATTTCATCCCCCTCAGGGGATCTTTGCACTAATAACAACTCAGATTTGCTATTTGAGTTGACAACATTAGGTCCCAACACCATTTGCAAGATGTTGGGGAGAGAAAGAAAGAAGAAAAAGGTTTCTCTTTCTCCATCACAAAGATCTTGGGGTCACAGTGACCCAAGGCCTCTGGGGCTAAAAGAAATAACCCCTCATCTTCTCCCTTTGAAATGTCACTCTCTGCCTTACAGAGGAGAAGGGCATACTTAGTACCTGGAAGAGATGCCCAGGTGTAAACATCACTAACCAGGTGTCCACGGGGGAAAAGGATGGCAATTACTAATCCAAGAAGCCATATTTTTATTTGGTTTTCTGGGCTTCACCTAACCAGAACCCACACATCACCTGTTTATTTCCCCTTCTGTTTTTTGGAGGCGGCATGAAAGGAAGTGACATGGAAGAATTAAGTTAAAAAAAAAAAAAAAGACAAACCTAAGAAAACTATCAACATATGTACTGAGGGCAAATTTGACTCTGCTTAGGTTTTTTTTTTTTCTGGCTGAGCCTTGTGGCTTGCAGGATCTTAGCTCCCTCACCAGGGATCCAGGGATCCAGGGATCGATTCCAGGCCCCCTGCAGTGGAAGCATGGAGTCCTAACTACTGGACTGCCAGGGAATTCCTGACTCTGCTTAGTTTTTTACATCATTTGTATCTATCTAGAAGATACCTCAATGATGACCTTGCAACATTATAAGATACTTTGACTCCAAAAATGGACACCATAGGCTTGCTATGTCTTCTCCCCAAGTCACCAGTGGGGTAAAGATCTGAGAGTACATGCGACAACCTGGTGCATCTTCTGGTGGCAACCTGGAGTTCTCCATTGTGGAGGAGACTACTTTTTTTTTCATTCAGGGCCTTCACCGCTTGCATCCCTCCCTCAAAATGCTTCATTCTTTCTCCATCACAAGGTTTTGGAGAAATGCACAGTAGCTTCTTCTCCCCCATAGGTAGGAGTCCTTGATTTTATTTATCATGATAGGAAAGTTTACCTTTCAATTTTAAAATTATTTTCCAACTAAGGAGCTGGAACAAAATGATTTGTAACATTTTCCTAACCCTCAAGCAGAATACTCAAACCAGCACAGTCACCTTCTTCCTGGGCACCTACTTAATTGGAGTTTTACTGTAATTCAAAACTCCCTCCTCAACTTTTGCCTGAGGTTTTTTTTTTTTTTTCAGGCCACGCCACATGGCTTGCAGGTTCCCCGACCAGGGAGCAAACATGCCCGCCCAACACCGCAGTGGAAGTATGGAGTCCTAACCACTGAGCCGCCAGGGGATTCCTTTGCCTGAGATTTTTGAGGAGGAAAGAAAGTGCAGAGATCTGGGCATCTAAGTCTGCTTACCTGGTGGCCTGATTCAATGGAGAACTGTTTGGTTCCCAGCTTGGCTGGCTGCTACAGAGACCTTGGCCTCTGTAGAGTAAGAGGAGAAGGGAAATTAAAAGCCCTTGTTTCCTTTTCTCCATCCCACTGGAGGCTGTATAATCTAGAAGTTAAGATCATGAGTTTTGCAGTTGGAACGGTCTGATTTAAAGTCTTAGCTCTGATATTTAATAGCTCTACGGTCTTGGGTAAGGCACTTAACCTCTTTGAGCCCCAGGTTTCCCATCCACAGAAATGGGGGAAAGATGTCCCTGCATTAGGAGAGTTATGAGGATTAAATAAAGCAATATAGGTAATGTGTTAAGATTCACAGTCAGTGCTCAGAATGAGGTATCATCCCCACTGTCTCTTTCCCGTAAGATCGCTTTAGACCTGACATACCCTCCTCTTCCACAACCTGAGTACTGAAGGGCTGCTTTCAGCTGGAGGTATATGAGTAAAGAAGATGAGGGAATGAGAAGATTTAGCAATGGAATTCCACCCAAAGGTCACCTCATCTCTTCTTCTGTCTCCAAGATGACCTCTCTGTAAGACTGAAATCCTGCTTTTAGGATGTGTCAAAACTACTGTCCCACCTTCTCTTACCACACCCTTCAGGAAAAAAAGTAAAAAACAAAAACAAAAAAACCTACTACAAATATATAAACATGAGAGAGAGAGCAAAAGAGAGCATTTTTTCTGTTGTAATTTTCCATCCTGAGGGTTTTTAGCTGCTGCCGTAAGAAATCTCTGAACTGTGGATTCTCATCAGCCTTGCGGGGGCCCAAGGACATAGCTTTTGGTGGGGGAGCTGCTGCTGCCTTATCTGGGCCCAATAAACCTTATCAAACTTCTGTGCAGCCAGCCTTCAGCGCTAAGTGGAAATGCATGGAGCTCCATGCTGGCACTCGGCCCATGGCCTTGCCTTCCTTCCTCCTTTTTGTTACTTTCTCCACCTCTTAAATGCGGGCATTAATCTCTCTTTAACACTTACGAACAAGGGCTGGGCTTTGTAATGGGCTGAGTTTATGAAGCAAGGGAGATCTTCACATAGCGTGAATGTGGCATGGAGGTGGAGGGGGGCGGTCCAGGGCCAGGGAGGGATGGTTCTTTCTTTCCCATTGTTTCCAGAGAGTCTCCCTTTCTCTGATTTGAGGATTACTAGGAGATTAGATCAGGGGTTAGTTGTGTGCTTCTGCTACTGCACTCAGGAGGGGCCGGTAGTAGGTGGATGTGGACAGCGAGGCAGCAACCTTTAGCAGGTACCATCTATAGGCAGAAGCGTAACAGTTTAATGATTCTTTCTTCTTTCCATTTCCCTGGTGAGGCTCTAGGACTGTCTTCTCTCCTTATACCTCTCTCCTCTTGCTCTCCTTGCAGACCAGTTCTTTCTTTCTTTTTTTAAAATGGAAGTAGAGTTGATTTGCAATATTGTACTAGTTTCAGGTGTACAGCGAAGTGACTCAGTTATACATATACGTATATTTAGACTTTTCCCATTATGGGTTATTACAAGATATTGACTATAGTCCCCTCTGCTACACAGTAAGTCCTTGCTGTTTATCAGATCAGTTCTTTCTTCTTTTTTATTTATTATTATTATTTTTTGCATTTGGCTGTGCCGCACTGCCCGTGGGATCTTAGTTCCCTGACCGGGGATCGAACCTGCATCTCCTGCATTGGAAGTGCAGAGTCTTAACCGCTCAAGTACCAGACCAGTTCTTTCTTAACTTTCTTTAAATTCCTTTCCTCTTACAGACTGCAGACCTTAGCTAGAAAAATAGTCCTTTCATAGATTGCTCTTTATTGTTAATCTAATACCCAGGGACTGGGTGTTCCCAGGCTCCTGTTAGACGTTGCTGTATTCTCTTCTATCAGAGGATAACTAACTCCCTTCCTTCACTTTCAAGTGGCTTCTCACAGGTCTTCCTCTCTCCCATGACTCCTGCAGGTCTGAGCACTTTCCCTGCGAGCAGGAGACAGGGGCGATGTTTGCTGGGATGGAATCGCCTGTCTTTGGGACTACCCCATTAGCAGCTCTTGTGAACTATCAGTTCTGATGTGAACTCCAGCCAACTGGCCTTGTGAGGCTGGAAGTGGATTTTTGCCTCTAGTTGGCTTCTGCCACCTTCCATGACCCTTCAGTTCTTGGGGCCTGACTCTTGGTCTGGGTCAGTGCCAGAGGTGCGCAGCGGGATGCGATCATACGTGAGTCTTGCGCGAAACTTCTGAACCACTCCGCGTGTCAGGGACTGACAGAGGGGACTCAGGACTCAGTGCCTTAAGACCCACCCGGCTTGCTAAGACTGTACGACCTCCAGGGCTGACTGTCCGGAGACCCAGGGAGGGCGCTTTCCACCAAACCTTGACTGCCATTAGCTGGCAGTCAAGGTTTGTGCCCAGAAGAGCGTTTCCCACCTCTTGTCTCCTACCTTTGCCAAGCTCCAGGGAAAGGGCAGAGAAGGGGGACTCTCCGCAGCCCGCGGGAGGGCACATTGCTTCTGCTCGCTCTACCCTGGGCTTACTGACCTCAACTCCACCCTCTTAAGTGGAGCAGCTGGCTGAGAGGAGCCACTTTTGGGGGCCTGAAGCTTTTTCAAGCTTTCACTCGCCCCCTGAAGACTTTGCCCTGAACGGACTGACCGCAGTTCTCGGGAACTGTTTCCAGCCAGGTTCCGGGTGGGGGTGGGGGGTGGGGCGAAGCTCAGGAAATGCTCACGACTGAGAGGGAGAAAAGTTTCCCTCGGGACTCGACCTTGGCCTCCAGGGATCGTGACAGCTAAAATGGGGAGTCTCCCCTCGACCACAGATCCCCGCCCACCCGCTGGTACCCGGTTCACCCGGGGCCCGCGAACTCTGGATGCTCAGAAGGCCGGGAGGCACAAAAGGCCTGGGCTTGGGGCCCGGGAAAGCGACCGTCTAAAACCGATGTCGGGGTACAGGGGATGCCGCCCGGAGCCCGGAGAAAATGTTAAAGGAGAGATGACACGCACTGAATGGGGCAAACTTCGGGGCCGGAGACCGAACTCCGCGTCTGGCGCAGCAGGGGAAAAGAAAACCCGTTTCCAGTGGAAACTAAAAACATGGGGTTGCATGTGAGGGCTGCTCCTCGCCCCTCACCTCCACTAACCCCACTAAGGGTTCCGAGTCCTTGGCACTCCTCTCCACGAGCTCCTTCTTTCCTCTCGGCTTGGCCGGTGAGCGGCGGCCGCCAGCGCCCCAACAGCAGCTAGATGTCAGGCGAAGCCTGGAGCGCGACGCGCGGGGAAGAGAGGGGAGGGAAGGGGAGGGAAGGGAAGCGGAGGGAAGGGGAGGGGAGGGGAGGGGAGGGGAGGGGAGGGGAGGGGTGGGGCGGGGAGCGCGCGCCGGCTCGGCCAGTGCGGGGGGTGGGCGGGCTGAGCCCGGGGACAGCGCGGGAGGGGTGAGGAGGGAGGAGGGAAGGGGGGCAGCTGTGGGCAGGGAGCCGGGCTCGGCCGCCAGCACTAAAGATGGAGAGGCGCCTGGGCCTCGCAGGGGAGGGGGCTCGGCGTTGACGTGGGACGCGGCGGAGGCGCCGCAGCCGGTGGTGATTTGCTAACCTCACAGCACAGAGGAGTTGAGGGCGATGAGAGCGGGTACTGCGAACTGCCGGGCGATGCCGCCGCTGCCGCCGTGATACCGAGAGCAACAGTTCCCCAGCAACACCCCTCCCGACACAGGCACACCCCCCAAGAGGCACGCACACCCACCCCACAGCGCCCGGCTCGGCAGTGGTGAGTGGGGGGCCAGGGAGGGGCGCACCGCCCAGCGATAGCAGCGCGCCGGGGCGCCCCGGGGCTGGAGAGGTCTGGGAGGCGCGCTCGCTTCGGCCACTCGGCCGCTGGGCTTGTGCCTTATTTTATTCGGCTTGTTCCCCTCCTGCTGCCGCAGCCGTCGCCAGCGGCGGTTGGGGGTCGGCTAGAAGGGGGAGCCCTGGCTGTCAGCTTGGGCGCAGCTGCCTCCCCAGCCCTTCCGCTGCAGGGCACGGTCGGGGTGAGAGGTGGGAGGCAGAGCGGTCTGCGGGGGCTGAGGGCGCAAGCAGAGGGTTGGGAATCAGGAGGCTTTGTACCACCAGGGGCCGGTGGAGGAGCCGGCAGCCGGTGGGTGCTCATATGTATGCCGACCGGTGTGCGGGCGCGAGATAGGGCTGTGGTTTATTTGTGTGTTTATTCGCCCACCGACTGGGAAGCTAGAATCGGAGGATCCGAGGAGTAGATCTGGGTGTCAGGGGAGCAGGACTGGGAGTCACTTGGGTTTTGTTTCTCTTTGAAAAACCTGGTGGGCTCTTTTTTCTTGATTGGACTTAATCCCCCCGGTTTTGGAGGGAGGGGCTCCGTGGCGGAGCGCTGGAGTGTCTCCAGCGCTCCGGGCCCTCCTCGGCTCTCGGCTGGACCGGCCGTGGCGCCGGAGCTCGCTGTGCGCTCCCGGCCGCGCTCGGTGGGTGCTCGGCTCTGCACCTGATGCGTTCGGGATGCCTTTCCCACCCCGGCGCGCCGGCAGCTCGCTCGCACAGCCCCTGGAAACACGCGCTCGAAATCCGCACTATCTCGCCGGCCCGCGGACCCACTGGGACGCACAGACGCGCTCGGCACCGACTCGCTCGCCTACTCCCCGGGACGCTAGCAACGTGCCTGGGCCGGGCGCGCCGGCTGCTGGCGCCACCAGCTTGAGGCCGGGGACCTTGCCCGTCGCTCTCTGGGGTCATGGCCCAGGGTCGGAGAGGGATGGCCCGCAGATCCCTTCTCGCTTTTCCTCCCACAACTCGCTGTCGGGCTTTTGTGCTTCCACTTCTCCGCGAGGCGGGTCCGCCTTCTCGCTGCTCTCGCCCAGGCGTCCGGCCCGCCCGGACTCTTGCCTTTCGTCCGGGTCTCTTTCGCTTTCCCTCTTCCTTAGCCCGGCTCCCTTTCTCTTTGCCGTCTGGCTTCCCCGGAAAAGTTGCTTCCCCAAGTTTGCTGAAGTCGTCTCCAAGCCTCCGTGGGGACGGCTGGGAGCGGGGCGCGGAGTGGGGGGCAGTGTGAGAGCGCGATCGATCCCCGGAGCTCGAGCGGGTTAGCGCCGGCTTTCTCCCGCGCCGCGGGGCTGGGCGCTGCAGCCAGCGCCAGCCGGATCACGGGCGCCGAGCCGCGGGTGGCGGGGACGGCTGACCAGGGCGCCCTGATTTCCCTCAGGACCCACGGAGCTTGTTTTTGGGGAGATATTCGGGTAGCCCAGCTTACATTCTTCCGATTGCTCCCTCCTAGTTCTCTGAAACCACGAAGTCTGCGGGGAAGCGCATGGTGGCAAGGCGCGGGTGAATGGTCACCGCTCCCACCCCCTGCCCCACCCCCACCCCATGGCCTCAGTTCCCACCCCAGGGTGGGAGCAAAAGTGTCTTGATTAGTCGTCCTGTTAACCCTTTCCGAGTAACATTTGCGGCTCTGGAGCCAATAGGGTTCCTTTTGGGGGCGGAGGCCAGCAGTGTTCCAAGAGCGAGCAAGAGCCCTTGCTCTGCGTTGTTCCCAGTTCATTTCACTGCAATACTGGCCACAGCTAGGCAGAGGCTGGGAGGGACCTGGGCCTGTGAGGTCTTTCTGACACTCTTTAGACAGGTTTGTGAGTCTCAGAGCCCTGTTACCGATCCCAAACAGCGCTTTGGGAGAGTCCTTTGTCTCCAGCCCTGTTTTCCCTTCATATTCAATGTAACTCCCATCATAGGTGCTGGTGCCAGTATCACTTCTCGCGCCTCCCAGCCATTAACAGTATCACTTACTGCTCCGGGTTACAGGACTTGCCCACTCCTGGGAGCCTGTGGGGTACACTTGGAGTTCACGTTCCCAGCATGTGCACTGCTGGCTTTAGGGGTGCATGTTTCCTAGGACCTCTCTATAGGTCCTTCGTGACCTAGCCTACATATTACAGATCCTCCTGACTACTGGGCACTTGTGGGCAGGGGATAAGTGTGCCATATTATATAAGTGTGCACATGTGTTAACTCTCTCTCCCTCTCTGGCTGGTGCATGCACACGCAGTCGAGATTTTGGATTACACACACAGTCACTCTGAGGTACCCATGGGCAGTGGGCAGAAGTGAGCCAAGCTAGTACATGGGCCACGTGTGTGTCTTTCTCTTAGTGCCTAAGGAGGCGGTCAGGGCATGGGTTCATCAGTCCTTTGCAGCTCTGAGAAGAGTGGAAGGACAGAGGTCCAGGAAGGCATTGGCTGAGGGTGAGGAGGTGGGCTGGAGGAGGAGAACCTTGCCCTTAGATTTCTGTGGGCTGCGACTCCAGGCTGCTAGCCCCAGCTAGGCTGGGTTTTGCTCCTGGGGCTACCACGGTGAGGCAGGATTTAGAAAAACTTTGTTTTCAAGATGAGGTTTGCTGCACAGGGTGTTGAGAGTGAAACTGAGTGCTTACACTGACTAGAGGAAGGGGTTAAATCCTTATTCTTTTAAATTAAGTGCTGGGCAACTTCTCATAATCAGTGTTGGCTTTGCATGGGAGCCCCCCACCCTCAGACTTAAAGAAAGCCCAAGACTCACAAGACTCTATTGTAATTTTCATTTTACTTCATCTAACAGATGTCATAGAGCAGTGAGTTGAGCATGTGCTCTAGCGGAACCTTCTCTTTACTCTCATCATCCCTGGGCCTGTAAAGGCAGACATGTAGATTTCCAGGAAGCCACTTCCGCTCCATTAAAATCTCCAAGACTGTCTTGCTGCGGGTTTGGGGGAGGTGCTAGTGTTTGAATTCTTACTTTTAGGGACACTAACTAACCTTCCTTTTGTTCTTGCATCTCTTTTGCCTCTTTCCCCCTCTTCCCCTTTAGCCCTCTCCACTGGCCCAGGAAACCCACCCTGCCCTGCCACGCAGAGCCAGGAAGGAAAGAGAGCCTCATGCCTAAGCCTCGGGGAGCACCATGGATCTGACAAAGATGGGCATGATCCAGCTGCAGAACCCCAGCCACCCCACGGGGCTCCTTTGCAAGGCCAACCAGATGCGGCTGGCCGGGACGCTGTGCGATGTGGTCATCATGGTGGACAGCCAGGAGTTCCACGCCCACCGGACCGTGCTGGCCTGCACCAGCAAGATGTTCGAGATCCTCTTCCACCGCAATAGCCAGCACTATACTCTGGACTTCCTCTCTCCAAAGACCTTCCAGCAGATTCTGGAGTATGCGTACACGGCCACGCTGCAAGCCAAGGCGGAGGACCTGGATGACCTGCTGTACGCAGCTGAGATCCTGGAGATCGAGTACCTGGAGGAGCAGTGCCTGAAGATCCTGGAGACCATCCAGGCCTCAGACGACAATGACACGGAGGCAACCATGGCGGACGGCGGGGCCGAGGAGGAAGAGGACCGCAAGGCTCGGTATCTCAAGAACATCTTCATCTCGAAGCATTCCAGCGAGGAGAGTGGGTATGCCAGCGTAGCTGCTCAGAGCCTCCCTGGGCCCATGGTGGACCAGAGCCCTTCCGTCTCCACCTCATTTGGCCTTTCCGCCATGAGTCCCACCAAGGCGGCAGTGGACAGTTTGATGACCATAGGACAGTCTCTCCTGCAGGGGGCTCTTCAGCTGCCTGCCAGGCCTGAGGAACCGACTCTGGCTGGGGTTGGGCGGCACCCTGCGGTGGCCGAGGTGAAGCCGGAGATGATGCAGGTGGATGAGGTGCCCGGCCAGGACAGCCCTGGGGCAGCCGAGTCTAGCATCTCAGCCGGGATGGGGGACAAGGTTGAGGAAAGGGGCAAGGAGGGACCCGGGACCCCAACTCGGAGCAGCGTCATCACCAGCGCTAGAGAGCTGCACTATGGACGTGAGGAGAGCGCCGAGCAGCTGCCGCCTCTAACCGAGGTTGGCCAGGGTCCCCCAGGCCGACCGGAGCCCCCCGCGCCCCCTGCTGAGAAACACCTGGGCATCTATTCCGTGCTGCCCAACCACAAGGCCGATGCCGTTTTGAGCGTGCCGTCTTCGGTGACCTCGGGCCTCCATGTGCAGCCCACCCTGGCCGTCTCCATGGACTTCAGCACCTACGGGGGTCTGCTGCCCCAGGGCTTCATCCAGAGGGAGCTGTTCAGCAAGCTGGGGGAGCTGGCGGTGGGCATGAAGGCAGAGAGCCGCACTGTCGGGGAACAGTGCAGCGTCTGCGGGGTGGAGCTTCCTGACAACGAGGCCGTGGAGCAGCACAGGTAGGCCCCTCCGTACCCATCACCCTGACCCTGAATTTCTGGCCTTGACCCTGCCTTCAGACGCAGCCATTCCCGAGGCCTGGGGCCTGGCTCCTCTGTTGTCTTTGCTCTTTGTGAAAAACCACCTGTGGGGGGACACTTTTCAGGTGTGGTGAGGGGGCCTCGGTCTTTCCTAAACGCTGGGGGACTTACGCACCCAGTTTCTTTTTTAAAAAAATATGATTTTATTTTATTGATTTATTTTTTTGGGCACGCTGTGCAGCCTAGAGAAATGGCAATAAAAACACAAATAAACAAACGGGACCTAATGAAACTTAAAAGCTTTTGCACAGCAAAGGAAACCATAAGCAGCTTGCAGGATCTTACTTCCCCGCCCAGGGACTGAACCCCACGCCCTCAGCAGTGAAAGTGCAGAGTCCTAGCCACTGGGCTGCCAGGGCATTTCCTGTGCTCAGTTTCTCACTAGGCTTTTTCCTCTCTTTTTGGCATTTGGGCTCCCATTTTTCTTTTCCTGATGTTGGGTCTGTTCTCCTTTTCCTGGAGTGACTCATCAAGTGGAGGGAGGGAGAAGTGGGGTAAGGAAGAAGGGCCCATGGCCTGGATCTGGCCACGTAGCCAGGTTTCAGGTACCTGAGTTCCCATGTGGTGGTTCCTGCCAAGGTAGCCTGTCTGCAGCTCTGGAGGACGGGAGGGGCTGGAGGCTGCTTAGATCACAAGAGCAGCTGCAGGTTCCAAACGTCATTCCTGGTGAACATTCATCACCAGGAACGTTGCTTCCTCTCCCTTCTCATTCTTTGTCCCTGTAAACACATTTCGAGGGAGTTGATTTAAATTCAAGGGGGAAGGATGGGTAGGAGACACATTGGTTTTGCAGCATGCGGCCTTATTCTTAACCCCTCCCTACTCACACTGAATTAAATACCACTTTGGGCTAGCATTGGCTTCCCTCTGGCTTCTGTTTCTTTCTCTGTGAAATAGCTTTTATGACATGCCTGGTTCAGGTGCTTTTCATGGAGTCACGTTTTTCTTACGGCAGTTTTTCCAGGTGGATGACGTTCTTTTACATAGGAAGATACTAAGACCTTTTCCCAGGGTCATATAGATACTGAGGCAGAGCTGGAATCAGATTCAGGTCTTAACCCTCTTGCACTTGGCTGCCTCTTGGAGCCATCAGTCCTGAAGAGGATCGTATCTACAGAACAGAGGGTTTTGAAAATCGCTTATCAGAAGTTGAGTAAACACACAGGGAACCTGTAGTGACTTCGGTGTTCATCTGCATCTGTCGTAAGGATATGCCCATCACATTACCCTGGTTTCCTGGGTCGGGTGAATGGTGTCAAGAAGTCCAGTTTCTCTTGCCGTCTGTGATAACATTTCCCTGCACACCCTCTTGCCTGCTGTTTTCCTGATCTTGGGTGGATTCTTCACTTTTGCCCTCTTCTACCCTCCCCCCATTCTTCTGTTGACTATTCAGGAGCGGGTGTGAGGGAGAGGGGGTGGGGGCATGGAGGTGGAGGCTTTTGGCGGTCATCTGATTACCCCAAGCTGAGCTGGAACCTGCTCCAACACCGCTTAATGGGGGGCTCTGAGACCTACCTTGTGGAAAGTGCTGCTGAGCTAAACATAGCCGATCCTTTTCCGGCAGGGTGCGAAAAGTAACCGCCACTAAGGTGTGTCTTCGTGATGTTTGTACTGCTCAGAAATAGACCGAGGTTGTGTTTGTTTTTGCTCAAACTTTCCTAAAGAGGAAACCCTCTCCCCAAACTTGACCAGATAGATGATCATCTTCTCCGGATGTGAATTATTTCAGTTATGTGCTATGAGAAATGGGGTATAGTGGAAAGTAATTTAAAAAATATATATATATATATATATATTTATTTATTTATTTGGCTGTGCTGGGTCTTAGTTGCGGCATGCGGGATCTTTAGTTGCAGCATGTGAACTCTTAGTTGCGGCATGTGGGATCTAGTTCCCTGACCAGGGACTGAACCCAGGCCCCCTGCATTGGGAGCGTGGAGTCTTAGCCACTGGACCACCAGGGAAGTCCCAGGAAAGTAATTTTTTAAATTGAGGTATAATTGACATGTAACAGCTTCAGGTATACAATGTAATGATTTGATATTTGTATATTTTATGAAATGATCACTGTGATAAGTCGACTTAGTTAAAATCCATCACCGTACATAGGAATTTTTTCCTTGAGCACTTTTTTAAGATCTGCTCTCTTAGCAACTTTCATATATGGAATACAGTATTGTTAACTGTAGTCATCATGTTGTGTGTTATATCCCCAGGGCTTATTCGTTTTATAACTGGAAATTTGTACCTTTTGACTACCTTCACCCATTGCTCCCAGCCCCTGTTCCCTGGAAAGCAGGGTTTTTTTCTGGCTTCTTGTTGGGTCTTGTTTGCTTCTTTTTACCTGAGAGGGCTGCAAAAGCTATTACTCTCCCAGGGGTTCCAAGTTCTCATTCTGTGGGACCCTTGTTCCTCTGGGGAGAGGTGGAGGGCTGGCTGTGGTCTACCCCGTCAGAGCATGGGTGGCAGAACTAGCCGTATAGAGCAGTGAGAGCTTGGCAACGTTATGGAGCTGTCTTGAGCCTTGTTTCACTCTCTTTAAAATGCAGGTGGTCTGTAGGGTGGGATGCTGGATTAACGAAGTAGCATCCAGAAATCCCTGGAGCTGTGACTGGCGCTTAGTAACCAGGAGGGCGAGGAAGGGACCCTGAGACTTTCATGTCGCCTGGGTCTCGTCTCTGCATCGCCCCACCTGGCTCTGTGTTCTAGTGTGTAGTGTCCACAGCACTGCCATCGACGGGTTGAGTTGGCTGCGGGGCAGTGCCGAGGATATCCCCGTCCTTGGGAGCTTGTGATGGCAAGCCGCCAGTCCTGGCGTCCTTGGCCTCACGCTGTGGGCTGCTGACACGGAGACTGTGCTTTTGACTGAGGGTGGAAAGTAGGCTGCTGCAGCCCAAGAAGCTGGAGGCTGGGGCTGTGCCCTGGATGGAGAGCTGTGAGGTCTCAGGAAGTCAAGGGTGGAGAGAATGTTCCCGTGTACACTCCACCTTCCCTCTGACCGGCAGCCCCTGGCTCCTGATCAGGTGTGCTTTTTGGGGGGAGACTTTTCCTCTCTCCCTGTCTCTCAGACCTCCAGGATTAAGGTCTGAGAGACAAGCAGAGACTTCCCTATTTCCTACTGCTCTCTGTTCCTTCCCCCACATCACAAGTCCCAGCGTAGCACACACAAAAAGGCAAGGCAGAGCAATCAGAGTGGGAGATCTGATGTCAGGAGGCTGTGGAATTGGCTGTGAATGTGACAGTGATGAACATGATGAAATAACAGGCTACAGGATTTATTTTATTTTGTTGTTAAGCCAGTAGGCTGGTAGGTAAAGGTTAGGTACTTGCTAGTTATTGTTGTCTTTCTTGTTGGTGGGGGGCGGGCAGAAGGGCATGGAGAGGAAGGAAGAGGAGAGTGTTAGGAAGGGATGCAGGAAGGAGGGTTTGATTCTACAACAGACCATCAGTAGCTTTCCTCACGACTTGGTCCCAAGCTGGTGAGAGGGGAGCCTGCTGGCCCAACAGACAGTTTGAATGAAACTTTATAAAGTTGTGGTCCCTGCAGTGCATGGTGAGATGTAAAAACAATGTCAGATGTAGCTGTGGATTGATGGAAAGCCCACAGAGATGCTATCTGGGTCAATCACACAGGGCTTACCTGCCTAAAGGACCCAGAAGGCAGTCAGAACAATCAGAAGACCTGCTAGAGGAGCAGATCTATCCAGGCAGATGCAGGAGTAAGTGCTGGACCCTAAAACCTTCCAGGCCGGCCCGTGTTACAGAGGGTAATGTCTGAGGGAGGGAAGGGTCACATCAGGAAGATTGGACTCTCCTTCCCTAGACTCAGTCTCTGTTCTGTCTCTCTCTCCCCGAAAGGCTGAGCCTGTTCCGCATGTAGCCTTGTCTGGATCTGATCTAGGGACCAGCTCTACCAGGCCAGGTGCACCTTCTCCTTCTTAGAGTTATATACCTGTGATAAGATTACGGGGAACTGTGGTTGACTTAAGTGTCAACACAGCCCTCGTGGTCCTGTCTCCCCAGGCTCATATAGCTTGGTCTTAATATGTTTCTGAATTTAGTGCTGCAGAATCAGAGTGGGACCTGCCTTCCCAGGAGCCTCTGGGTCTTCTACAGACAGCAAGCCCTTGGATAGCTACAGTGTGTATCCTGCACACACACAGTGGGAACTCTTTCCTGGTTCTTGCAGGGATGCTCGGGAACCACATGGGTGGGCTCAGCCTGCCCCCCACTCAGGCGTGCAGCCCTTCTCCGAGGCTTCCCAGGGCCAGCCCTAGGGTGCAGGAGCCTCATCGCTGAGATGTCAGGGTTCTGCCTGGCCCTTTGCCTTGGCCTCTCTCAGGTGGCCGGCTGCTCGGTGTTCAGTGGTTGACCATGTAGAGGATCAATAGCCGTTGACCTTGGCTTGGCCACTTGGGGAGTGGAGAAGCTGCCCTGCACTCTTGGTCCTCTCTCTTCGTTCTGCCAACTTTAGGCACCTCTGAGGTCAAACGAGATTCTATTTGGATGAGAGTATGCAGTGGGATAATGATGGCAACAGCAGGAATATTAATAATGCCTCTTATTGGTTGTTCTACTTTCTCCTTTGCAAAGCAGCTTTAATGACTTTATCTCTCTTAACCTCACAGCCTCCGCTCAGGGGGTGCAGGTCCCTCATTCCATATCTGTGTTGATATAGTCTGAAAAGCTCTGAAAGCTAAAAGGCTTTGTGTAAGTTTGCAGCAAACTCATTTAGTAGCAAAACCTGATCTGAACTGATGTGAGGCTATATTTATCCTGCCTATTTTGAATATTCATATGTTTTGCTGCAAAAATATTAATGTGTTTGATTACAGAGTGCTTCCCTAGACTCCTCTGGGGCTGGTGAACATTATAGCCCACATAGTTCCTTTCTAAAATCGGAACAGTTCGGATTTCTGAAGCACCCAAGGGTTTTGGGTAAGGGATTGTCAACCGTTATCAGCCCCAACTTTCGGAGGAGGAAAATGAGCTTTGAGTGAATGACATGCCCAAGGTCACATAGCTATAAATGGCTAGAGCCAGGAGCTCGGCTCGCCTTCTAATTCACAGTCTTGGGTGCTCCACGCCAGGCCATATAAGCACATGGGCATTGCTCTTCTGGGTCAGATCCATCTGACCTAGTCTTTGGGTGCCAACACCATCCCTAAGATACCACCGTTGGAGGCTACAGCTCTGTTCCTTGACGTCAATCCTAAAGGTCAGTTGAAGCCCAGCTTCTCTTAATAGCTATTTATGGCTGCTCTGTCATTCACAGATTTGCCCAAATCCTTTCTGAAACCATTTCTATTTCCAGGAAGTATCCTTTTGGGGCGTGATGAATGACTTAAGTTGATAAGCTCGTGGGCTTCTGGACATCTGTTCTGTTGGAGAGGTCACTGGTTGTGAAGAGAGGAAGATGGCTTTGTGGTGGTGTGTCCTGCCATTTTGGAGGCGGGGCCTCTACGCTCAGCTCTGTAGTTTTTGTTTTTCAGCTCTTGTCACTCTTGTCCATCTCTTTTTCATCGTGAGCTTTAACTTCTTCATTTGTAAAACGAGGCACTTGGATGAGCTATTTCTGGATTGTTGAACTCTTAAAAAAGTTCTCCTTTTGCCCCTTCTGCACTCACTTATATCTTCATGAAGCCCTTTCGGTCAGTTGGATTTTGCTCTGGTTTGGCAGTCAGCCAGCTGAAATAGGGGGTCCTATTTGATTTCATTTTGTCTGCTCTGACTTCGTTTTTTAATACTTTAACCTGCTTAGGGTTACTGAGTCATCTGGGATCTAGACTGAACTCTTGGAAATTTTGAAGATGAGCTCTTTTATTTTCTTTCTAATGGAAGAAAGTTGCCTGCTCTTTCATCTCGGTGAGAAGTCCCATTTTAATTTGCTGTCACTATTGGTTAGAGCTGCTAATTGCTGGAAGGAAAGGGGAAGAAAGCTTTAGTTCAGCAATACTTTTCCCTCCTGCTTGTTCTAGGAAAACTATTTGTGAATCTTTAAAATAGTGATTATCCTAAACTGTTAAAATCAAAACTCCATTCACAACTCCGATTTCTTGCTAATTCAAGGGGAAAACATTTCCCGTTATTTTAATTTTTAAAAATTAATGACTTTAAAACAAGTCCAACTGAAAGCCCACGTGTGAGACATAAAAGTCTTGCTAAATGAATACAGGCGTGCCTCAATTTGCCCATTGGAGGGTTCTGGAATTTTCCACGTTAAGTAAGGGTGTTCTTAGTCAAGTTCTGTTTTGGTGGTTTTAGGTGAAAAGCCTGACTCGGTTGGTAGTTATTTTGTTAGAAAGGAAAATTAATCATGGCATCCCCTCTCCCCGACCTCCAACCCCCTGTTTTTCCCATAGTAAATGGGCATTTTGAGCAAATTAGACTATCTGGGTCAGAATCCCGATTTCACCACTTACCAGCAGTGTGACTATGGTTACACGACTTAACCTCTCTGTGCCTGTTTGCTCGTCTATAAAATGGGAATAATAACAGTACCTACTCACTGGGTTGTTACAGGAATTAATCAGTAAATATTTGTCACGTGCAAGGAAGGATGGCAGAAAGTAAATGTTTGCTATTGTATTTTTGCTGCCACTGTTGGTGTGAAGCTGGCAGTGCAGGGTAAAATTTGTGTTCGTGTTGGTTCAGGTCCTGCTTTCCCCCAGAGGTGTCAGTTTATCCAGCACCTAAGAACCGCTGCCTCTGGGTCCGTGTGTTTGGAGCTGATTCACAGTGAGCACCTGCATTTTTCCCCAAAAGCTGATCTTTCGTAGCACGGTGGCCAGGGTACTCTTCGTCCCATTGACCTGAAGCCTGATGAGTCATTCCAGCCCTCATTTAAATTTAGCTAGGCAGCACTCCACGGTCGGTCATCAGTTCCAAATGCCGAGGCGGCTCACTGATGCAGTGTCCTATTGCCTGTGCACGTGGTCAGGCCAGCAAATCACTGTGGTCGGGGCAGAGACGGAGGAGAGTACAAACACCTTCTCACCCAGAGAAGTCTGAGCTTGTGGATGTGGCGTGTTCCAGAGCCCCTGTCCTTTCCCACCCCACAGTGCAGGATGCTTCTAAGGGAGGATTCAGCAAACGTCGCTTTGAGTGCTTGACACGTGTCAGGTTCTGTGCTAAGTGCATTCATAGTCAGAATCTTCTCAAACCCTCCAGCTGCCCTGCAGGGTGGATATTCGTTTCCCATTCCCTGATGGGCAGAGGGAAGCCCGAGAGGTTAATGGACTGGTCCCTGGTAAGTCGGTGAAGGGTGGCACCGGGGTTTGTGCCCAGGTCTTCTGGCTTCATGTTCATTCCATAATGTCCTGCTTGGATTTTCAGCCCCTGATGGAGTCAAAGGGAAGGAGGGACACAGGAAGGACCAACTCATGTTCCTTGCAGCTGCTGACCAGGAGGCTCATCGCTTGGCTTCCTCCGGTGGCTTGAAAGGAGGGAGGGAGAATGCAGCTTACCTCGAAGGGTTTGTGTCTTTGGGGGCTGGGACCACATGGGTCCATCATCTCTAACAGACATACAGAGAGACCAGCTTCCAGTGATAGACGGCTTTTATGCTGACTCCAAAAACAGAAAAAGGGAGAGGAAAAAAAACCCATTTACAAAAATAAAAATTCCATGCCGTTAATTTCATGCCAGCATAATCAGAAATTCCCCTTTCTACTGTTTCCCCTTAAAAGCCCCCGTGTCCTTATTATGCTGGCTCAGTCTGGAAAAACTCTGGTTGGGTTTTGACTACATGAGGCTTATCTCTGCAGCTGCAAAGAGGGGATCCGGTACTTCATCGTCAGCATGGAAACTTCGGCTAAGAACTCGCAGTAACCTGCTTAATTCCATATTCCTAGCTCACTTTCGGATCTTGTCCTCAAGACCTGATTTTCTTGAGCAGGAAGAGATTGTGTTTAGCTTTGCAGTAAGAAGAAGCCAGGTTAGGTAAGAGAAAGAACTTCCTGAAACAGTGGGACCTTACTGGCAAAATTATTAGAAGATGCAGTCAGAAATTTTGATGGGCGGAGGGGTTGTGTGCCTGTTGGAAGTGGTGTTTCGAGGTCTCCCCTCTTCAGGGCCATCTAGACCCCCCAGGTGATAAGTAAGGACATACACACCAGGCATGCTAAGAATGAGACCCACACCATCACCCCTGTCTTTGTAGGGGGCAAGGTGTGTAGTGCAGGGGCACAAAGACCCATCTCAGGTAGACTTGGGTTTGAATGCTAGCGCCTCACTGTGAATTTGGGCAGATGGCTTCACCTGTCCGACCCGTCAGGCTCCTTTTCAGTGAAGTGAGGTTAGCGCCTTACCTCTCAATGTGATTCAGCCATGTTAAATGAGGTACCATGTAACATAAAGCACACAGCAGGGACTCACATGTGAGGCCGCCTCCCTTGCTTCCCGCTCCTCTTGTGACCCGGCCTGACAAGGGAACCTCTCACTCCACGCCCCAAGCCACCCTCGCCTGGCATTGGTCTCTAAGTGGATTAGCTGAGCGTTGTGATCTTAATGCCATTAGGCCTGCTGGTACAACTCTCCTCGCCATAGTGAGAAGCAGATGTGGCCGACCGTAATGGCCTTCGGTGATCCATCAGGCCCGGAGCGCCGGGGGAAAAACATCATGAGTGTTAATTTGGGGGAGTCTTTTATGGTAGCTGGGGGAAGAGTGGAGGGATTGTTTGAAATGTATTTATTTAGGCCGTTCAGCAGGTTAGATGCTGCCGGGGGTCTACCGTAGCTAAAGCCCCCTCCTCCCCCCGCCCTCCTCTTTAAAGAAGGCCCCTTCCCAGCCCTGAAGCCCAGGCCTGATTACTTCCAGAGTTGGAGAGACAACTTAGCAGGCTCTTGTTTCTTGCCGATGTACCTTATTAGTAGCACCTGGCATCATAACCCACTAATGGGAACCAGCGCTCTCCTCCTGCGTGGCCAGTGACAAGTAGGCCTGTCAGCCGGAGCTCGCCATGCGAGGAAGTTCCTATTAGCTTTATGGTCAGGAGAACTTGTCCTGTTCAGGAAATGAATGCTGCCGCTAAAGGTCCGCGGCCCTGACCCTGGCAGCATAACCTGTGCGGGCCGGGGAGACCCCGCTCAGGATGCTGGGGATTTCGGCCCCTCTCTGGTTCTTGTCACATGTAAAGAGGGAATCATTGTGGTATGTTGCAGCCTTGAACTTTTGATTTATTCAGCGAGAGCGACTTAACCGTTTCCATGCCTGGACGGCTGTGTGGTGACAGAGCTGAGGGTGTGTGCCTAGGTGTCTGGGGCAGAGGACGGAGCCCCTCATGCCGGCCGGGGTCGTCTCTGGGATTCAGGGGAGGACGCTTTGCTTGCTTTTGCCTTCCCGGAGCGTCTGGATGTTCTGAGGGAGGCTGTTGCCTGCAGAACGGTGGGAAGCTGGGAGGCGTCGCATCCGCAGCGGAACCTGGGTTTGAATGTATCCTCTGACTGTTTGGAGCTCCACGACAGATCCCTACCCACCTGCTTCCTCACTGCGAGGAAGTCAATTTCATACTTGCTGCCATGATGTTGTTCATAGGACGGTGCACACGGGTCACCCAGGGCCATGCACGTGGCATGGTCTCAGGGCACAGTGTTGGAAAGGATGTGCGTTTCCTTTATTCTCATCATAAAATGGTTTTTGAAATGGAGAAGAATGGCAGAGCACTTTTTTTCCTTTTCACCCATCAAGACCATTTTTCCCCCTCATCACAGCCTAGAATCTTTACGGAGAGACGACTTACTTAGGTGACTGCTTCTTCTGTATTTTTCAGCCCGTGAGTAATGTTTCTAAATGTGCTTTTCATGGAAAATAGCAGCGTTTGACCTCATTCTTGAGGGGAACTTTGGCCTGACTTTTTGAGAAGAGACGTTTGTGTGTTGTCTGGCAAATGGATGCGTCACTTTTGCTGCTGTTGCTGCCGCTGCCTTTTTTAAAGGCCCCTGGTGACAAAGGAGTGAACTGCACTGAGTGTCGCCAAGAAAGGGCGGGCCTGTACGGGGAGGGGTTGGACAGGACATCTCCTTCAGAAACTTCAAAACAAAGCTGTCCCTCTGTCTCTGTCATTTATGGCATCGTTGACAGTAGTTCAAGGAGAAATAAGAATAAGTTCCTACCGACTGCGGGGATGGGTGCAAAGAGGAAAGGAGAGACGTGGTCAGCAGTGGCAGGAAAGGAGAGACGTGGTGGTGACTCCAGCTGGACCTGGAGTCTTGGGGAATGGGGCCCTGGCTCATCGCTGGGCACATACACACCCTCAGGAGGTACTTCTCAACCCGTCAGCCCTCTCTGCATCCTTTCAAATAAACAGCAGCTCCTGCCCCTCTGCGAGCAGGTGAACGCTGCTTCGAGGGCGTTCACAGAGTACGGATTGGAACCGTTCGCTGCCGAAGTGAAATCGTGACAGTTGTCCCCTCGATACTCTGCTAAATTAAGGATCCGCTAACATTTCTGAGTCTACCTCCCTATATACCCCACCCCCGTCCCCTTGGCAGAAGGGATGAAGACGGTACCTAAAAACAATGTGAAGCCGCTGCTAAATCGAGGGACTCTAAAAACATTTTTCTTTCCTTGAAGTTGAGCGTGGAAAACCAGGGCTGGACTCCCAAGCACTGCAGACCCGTTGAGGGCCCGGGGCTGGCCCCTTCCTCAATTCCTAGCACAATGGTTTTCATTGCCACCGCTCCCCCCTCCTTCCCTGCTTCATAATTATCCACTATTATACTTTTCGTGTCCTGACAGCTACAGAGTGGGTTTTGTTTTTTGAGCTGAGTAGCTGCTAAATATTCCCCAGCAGCCTCGAGATTCAATGGCTCGAGGCGAGGGGGATAGGCCAAACCTTGGCATCCCCTGTTGCAAAAGTGAAAAATATTTCTGTTTGCAGTTAATTTTAGTGGCAAGCAGATCATGTTAACTGGATGTAATTGCTTCCAGATATGGCGGAGGGTTTTGTGTGTTGAGATGAAGGGTCTGGTAAGTGCTTACTTCCTGTGTAAATTAGCCTATTCCATTCAGGCTTTCATTCTGGCCAGCCCTGGATTCTGTCATTCTCCCATGTTCCCCCTCCCCAGCCCGCAGCCTGGTGTGAGAAGCAGCTTGCTCCGTCCGCCCCGTCCGAGTGCAATTCTTTTGTCACTTGTAGCCACTAACCTCTTGGTGTTTGATGTGAATTTGCCCTTAAAATAATGAGAAGGATTTGAAAAGATGCCACCTGGACCCACTTCTTGCTGGGCAGAGGCAGATTTGCAGAGCCCAGGGGCAGCTGGTATCTCCTGGTCATGTGGATGGTGTCTCAGAACCCAGAACTCCTGGTTTTCCTTGGATTTTTTTCCCTGCTGCCCTCTGACCCCTATTCCCACCTTGGAGAATACCTTTTTCTCCCTTTCTGAACAAAGCACATTCCAGTGGGTCTGAGTCCCAGAAAAATGAAACGGCTGTTGCGAGGAGGAGAAGCTTGTGGCCATAGAGAGTTCTATTAGTCAGATACGAAGCCACCGCTCTTGCAGAGCAGGTTGGACCAACACACACACCTGCCCCTTCCTGCAGAAAGAGAGAGGCAAATCCACCCAGGGAATCTTCTCCAGGTTCCTGTGGGTTTCCAGGGTTGGAACCGAGGAAAAGTGTTAAGATCCGAGTTCTCCCAAATTCCGATTTTGTTCTGTGGCCAGTCCCACATTCTTAGTGCTATTTGCATAAGAGATTGCTGTTTATCTTCCTGTATCAGCTCCACTGATAACCCCTGTGGTCTGTTTAACAATCTATGAGGAGTAGATTACTTGATAAATGCCAGTTTTTCCAATATGCAAAGATAAACTGTTGGGGTCAGGGTGAGGGGTGGTATTAGGAAGGAGAGACCAGGTGGGGAGCCAGGACCCTCTTTCAGATTGGGATGGAGATGTGTGAAGGCACCTGATGGCAGAAAACAGGTATCTTGTAAAACACAGCAGCTGCATTTATCACACAGTTTATCAGCTTCCTGCCCTCCCCTACTTTGCTCCCCCTTCGTGTGGACACGCATCCTCTGCGAACATTTCGCTGAGCGGGCTGTCAATGCCCATGTTCATACAAGAGGGAAAAGGGTGTAGGCAATCTTTGCCTCTTCAGTTCCTGCTGTTTTCTGCCTTAATCCTCTCCCACTCCCACAGGTTGTTGGCCGATAAGTAATGTGTGCTTACAAAAAATATGTAAATCTGAAATCTCAGATGGGTGGACTTTTCCCACCTGCGCTGAATTTGCTTCTTTAAGCAGGGCGCCGGGTTCCGGAAGAAGCCAGGTGAAAAGAAAACTTCTGACCCCATCACCTAGTCAATAAGCTGTCTGAGAATCAAACAAAAGAGTTTGGACTGGCTGCTAAAGCTAGGAACCCAACTGATAGCTTTGTTTTGATGTCCTTGTAATGTTTGCAGATCACGGAGGGTGCTATTTAGAGCAGGGGGTATCTACCAGGACAGACTTACTGGGAAGTTGAAACAGTGAGCACAGAGTCCGGGAGATGCTAAAGATAGTGAGACACAGCCCGGGAATTGGGGTGGGGATGACAGTTCCTCACGCAAGGGAAGAGGCTCTCTGGGATGTTACGGAGGTGGAGGTGTCCAGGGACGGTGTGCGGTGATGGAAGAGTGCAGGCTTCAGAGTGAGGCAACCTGGATGAAAACCCAGGCTCCAGAATTTGCTAACTGGATACCTTGAACAGGTTACTTGGCCTTTCTGAGCCCTCGTTTCCTTGTTCCGTAAAAAAATATGTGGCTAATACCTTTTAGGTGGTTATGTGAATAAAATATGTATAAAGAGGGAATTCCCTGGTGGTGCAGTGGTTGCCACTGGACGCTCTCACTGCTGTGGGCCCGGGTTCGATTCCTGGTCAGGGAACTAAGATCCCACAAGCCATGAGGTGCGGCCAAAAAAAAAAAAAAATTATAAAGTGCGTAACACAGTGAAGGTACTTTGCAAACGGGCACTACTGAGCTTTAGAACCTGCTCTTTTGGCTCAGGAGCAACTATGAGAGGAACCAGTGAAACCTTTTGTTTTGGGCACTGCTAAACTGAGGCTAGTACTGACCCCGTGCTAGCAGCCAGCAGGTGAAATGATAGAGTAAGTTGAATGCATGGTGAATATAAAGGTCTCCATTTGTGAAGGCTCCTGCCATTCTAAAGAAGCCTTCATATCTAATGAGTGATCACGTAACCCTGCAATGAGGCCACGGCCCCAGGCACTTTAGAAATCTTTCAGAATCCTTTCCAAAGTCTGTGCTACATTCTTTTTTGCCTTGTGCTTTGGGAGGGTAGATTTGACTTTTGGAAATGGTCAAAATAATTCCGTGACAAATCTGGTGACTATAGTGTGCGATGACATTGGTGACCGTGGGCTGACTCTGAAGGTAGATCTTTGGAAAGAGTGTGTAGAGCGGGCTTGTCAGCTCAGCCCCGGGGGTGCACGTTGGCCTTACTTCTTTGGGTGGGAGGCGAACAAGGCCAAGGGGCTTGTGATTTCCAACCGCTGTCCCAGAAGGAGTCACTGCCACTGATCACCCCACCCCCCAACCCTGGGCCTGGGGCGGACTCCTCTCATTGCTGGTGTGTTTCTGCATTTGTGGTTGGGCCTCCTGTGAGTTTGGGCTCCCAAGAGGCACTTCTGGTGTTAAAAAATCTAGACCACCGCGAGTCAGTGTTACTTGGAGTCAGGAAGGATGGATCGAGTTCTGACACATACCCTCCAAGGGGGTAGGCACAGGAGGCTTGGGGGCTTGAATGTGAATCCTGACTTTATCTCTTGGGAAGGCTCTGGCAGGTGAAAGGAGCTTGTGTGTTAAAATCCTAGCCTGGTACCCGGCACATCCTCAGCGTGATTAGTCCCCTTTTCTAACAGCCTTACTTGTCCGGAACACCTGGAGGGTGGAGGGAGGAATATTTGTCTTTCCTCTCCGTGGGAACCACCACTGGGCTGTCAGTTGAGCTCAGATTCACCTTGGGATTGTCCAGTCTGGATCTTTGGTGACCTGGCTGAGCAGGGGCACGGCGCTTAGGCTCTCTCTCCCGCTCTCTCCTCGCTCTCTGCATTATTTATAGTAAACCATATTAGAGCCGAGTGTTAAAGTGGAAGGATGAGTCATTCCATTGAAACCATTGATGACATAAATAAAAGCGAAATGCTTACTATGTGTTTTGCCCAGTATTCAAGGCCAGGTCGTGCTAATGTGAATGCTCCCAAACTGGATCTGTGAAAGAATACATATGTGGGAAAAAATTCAGGTCTAACCAGAGGGAAGTTAGTTATTGAAAATCCATTTTCGGTATCTGCTTTCTCCCTTCTATTTACTTCCGATCCATATTCAAATCCTGGCTGTCATCCTTCGTAATGAGATGGACTGGCTTATTCACTCGCTGGGGTTTGTTTATTTTGGGAAGGTTGAGGAATAGTGCAAGGGGGGGACTCTGTGTGCCCCCGACTTCATCCCTCTTCTCATCACCTGTTGAGGGAAAGCACTCAGAGCTCTCCACCTGCTTTGCAGCTGTGGGTTCTCAAGGTGACCAAGAATCATAAACTGTTAGAGCTGGAAGAGCCCGTAAAATTGTTTATTTCAACATGCTCACTTAGGGTGGAATAAGTGGAGGTCCAGAGAGGCTCTGTGATTCGCCCAAGGTCACACAGCAAATTAGCGAGGACTAGAACCGTAGCTCTCGTTCCCTGCCTACATTCCTTCACAGACCTCCCCGTGACTGCCCAGGTCTGCTCCCCGCTTCCACCAAAGAGGAGATAAGAATAGAGTCTGACTTGAGAGCAGTCTCAAATCTTTGGATATGCTGGGTGGATTTTGGCATGGTGACTGGCCTCGTGGGGTACTCATCAACCTCAGTGGACTGATGTGCATTGAGTCCTTTAGTTTTAGCGGCAGTGCACTGCTGGGGGTTTAAGTATTCATAAGACCTGGGACTTGCCCTTGAGGAGCTTATAATTTGAGCAGAGAGGAGCTAATACTTAAAATGTATATGTGTATATTGATACCTATGAGAGAAAGTAGAAAATGGAAAGATTATGTTAGATATACAGAAAAAACACAAGGCAATTCAGAGATGAAGGGCCTTCCACCTGGAGGGATTCATTTTTTAAAATATTTTTTTATCTATCAATTTTATTTTTTTGGCTGCATCGGGTCTTAGCTGCGGCACTCGGGATCTTCGCTGAGGCATGTGGGATCTCTCGCTGTGGTGGGTAGGCTCCAGAGCACGTGGGCTCTGTAGCTGCGGCACGCGGGCTTAGTTGCTGCACGGCATGGGGGATCTTAGTTCCTGGACCAGGGCTTGAACCCGTGTCCCCTGCATTGGAAGGCGGATTCTTAACCACTGGACCACCAGGGAAGTCCCTCATTTTTAATTTGAAAGAATTTGTTGAACACTTACTGCGTGCTGGCCATCAGGTTAGGCCCTGGGAATTCAGTGGGGAGTAAGAGAAAAACAGAGCCTCTGGCCTTGTGGGGCTTTCTGGGTGGGGGAGAGGGAGATTCAGCTAGCGTTCCTATTGTTGCAATTGTGATAAGTGCTAGGATCCTGGGTAATATAACTTCCTTGGGCTGGAATGAGGGTGATTCATACTGGAATGGTAGGTTGGGGTCAGATGGAAGTGCCAAAAAAATGCCAGACCAGGGGAGGGGACAAGGCAGGGTGGAGGGGTGATGAGAACGTGGGCGGACCTGAGGGCAGATTTTCATGCTGCCACTTGCAAATTCTGATCTTGGCCACATGCCTGAAACACTGTGAACCGTGGTTTCCTCATCCCTACGGTGGGGTTATCATGTGGGATATCACAGGGGCTAGCCTGAGGATTTCAGATAATGCAGTTAACACATTCTGCACTGTGCCTGGAACAAGGTAGTTGCTCAATAAGTATAACTGTTGTTAGTTTGGAGACTTTATCCTGGGGCAGTTGGGAGCCTTGGAAGGCGTTTGAGAAGGAGAGCGACGCGGTCCGAGCTCTCCATGCTGATCATTTTGTCCACCTGCATCCTGACAGCCTATGTCCTGCTACCCCGGCTCTGTTTCTGCCTTCAAGAATCAGTCTGAAAACAGAATTTGTTTAGCGGGTGATCGTCAGCCCCTCTTCCTGCGTCTCGTATCTGGCGTCTGCCGAGATTTGATGAAATGACAAGAGATGGACCCTTGCCGTCTCTTCTCGGTGGGCAGAGGGCCTGGGAGAGGGAGGGGGACTGGGGAGAGGGGACTACAGCCGTGGGATCAAAGGAAATGACACTACGAAGCTGGCCAGCCAGACTGTTACTGGCTCTCTAACTCTCTTTTAATAGAAACCTGAAGGAAGGTCTGAGCTCAGCCTAACCGTCCTTCGGCCCGCTTGCCTCCCTGATATCGAGAGGAGGGCCGGTATCTCCCGTGGGGCAGTCTGGGCTGTGGTTGGAGCCCGAGGCAGTGTCTGCAGAACGACAGTGGCTCGGGGAGATAAGGCCCTGCGTTGTGTAAGAGGGGCTCGGTCTGTTGGCCCCGCGGCTCCCGGCCCCTGGTTAACTGCTAACCTCAACGGAGGAGCAGGGCCTTGCTGGGAAAGGCCGTTCCAGGGCCCCTCGCTGGTTCCACTGATGCCTTTTTGTGGTTGGATAAAGGAAGCTCATGTAGGCCGCCCACAGTGCACACTTGGGCTTGGGCTACGGGTGTCTGGTTGTTTTGTTTTTCTCCTTTGTCTTTCTTAAAAAAGAGAAGCTGAAAGGGGGGCAGTCTTGCTCGGCACCTACCCCCCCGTAACCCGAAACAACAAAAAGCAGGCAGTCCCTAAACCCTAAACCGGGCGGGAAAGACGTCCTGCTTCCCTGCCTGACATCCCCTGGTCCCCGGAGACCAGCTTGAAGAATTTGGTTTGGGAGACTCTGGGTCTGGAGTAGAAGCTCCTGTCCTGGAACCTCAGTACCAGGTCAGCTTTTCTAATATCCCAGTAGCTGGGTCTGGGGAGCTGTGGTAGAAAATACATTGTGCTTTACTTAGGTTCTTCCTTCTGTCTTCCCCAGCCACTTTCAGAATGGATAAGTGAACCATAGTGCTGTGTCCCCCGCCCTTTAAGGGGCAATGGAACCCAGTACCCTGGTTTCTGGCATTGCCCTGTTGTGATGGGCAATGGGCTGGAAGGGACTTTTGCGGCCAGCCCCCATTCTGAGGCTCTCATGTGCTCCACGCTGCCTAGCTTCCTCCCAGGAGAGGGATGTTACTGTTCCCTGAGCAGCCAGTTCTGTTTCCAGAGGTTTCTTAACACCCCACCACTACTTCTGCTCTCCGGAGTCACAGAGACTGTGGGCCACAGCCCTTGAGATATTTGTAGGGTAGCTACGTGTCTTCCTTATTTAGGCAGTGGTTTGCCATATACCATGATTTTCCTCCCTTTCACCGTTCTCATAACCCTCTTTTAGGTTCTTCCAGATTTGTAAATTTTACATCACTCCAGACATCAGAGGGATTATGTGCAGTGACATAACCAGGTGGGTTTGACCAATCTGGGGAAGGACCAGACACTCACCTCCATTGTTTAAGATGTTATACTTCTGCTAATAGTTCGTCCGGTGTCCCCCTTCTGTTCTTTCCATTGGATATCCTGAGGTTATTTCCCTTGCACTTGGCTGTCTGATTGCTCCCAGAGATTGCAGTGATTTTTTTTTTTTTTTTTTTTGCAGGGGAAGGAAGTGGGGGGTGATTAAGAATCAGGAGTTGGATGGGAGATGATCTCCCTTTGAATATTAGCCTGAATGGATGGTCACTTGCAGGCTTGGTGGTTGCTCCATGCCCACTGCAGGGGTCTGGCTCAGGGACGGTCAGGGGAGGGAAGGTGGTGATTTAAAAGATTCGAGGTGGTGGCTTATATCGATTTTTAGCTTATCTGACCCTTTAGCTAGAGGCTGCTCTTCCCTCAAAGTGTCTAACTAGCTGTGACTTAAAGCAACAGAGAAATGTATATCATCCCTTTCTTTGCATTAATTAGGGCTGGGAAATTCATTATGTAGAGGGATAAGTGCTTCTGGAGAGGGAGGCTTTTGAACCAATTTAGAGATCTGTGGCCAAACTGCGTGATTCCCAGGTAGCAGGTGGGGGTGGGGGAGAGTTGAGACGTGAGTGGTGAAAGGAGTGATGGAGGGTCAGGCAGGCGAGGCACCCAGAGCTCCGTGCAGCCAAGCCAGGATCAGATGCCCTTCTCCAAGGGGGCCCCAAGTTAGCCGTCCTGGGAGCAGGCCTACCCTGGATCTTCCAGGAATGTTGCTTTCTAGGTTTACAATACAATGTTGAGATTAACTGCTGCTCAGGCACATGGTCTGGTTAACCAAGGGTTAAATCCTACATCCCCTTTAGTCGTAAAGCCAGTTACAAATCTGCCGTGGAGCCCTGCCTTCCTGCCTTGGTAGGCCAAGTCTAGAGGACCTACCAGAATGATCGGTGAGTGGGGACTCTACCACGGTGATTCTGTTCTGAAGCTGTAGAGGCATGGGCAAGTGAACGGAGCGTTTAGTAACCGCGCCCCCCCCAGGAATTCTCCAGAAGTTATGTTTTCGATGAAACCTGTGATAACTAGCTTTTTTATTTGCTGGTTTGTCCTAGAACGGAGGCCCTGTGGCCCACATTGAACAGAACATTTTTCATCCTGACTCAGGGCGCACGCAAACGTACCTGAAACCAAAGGTTCAATGCAACTCTATTTATCTGTACTGTAGGCTGCGGACTCTGATATTTTCTCTTCCGTTTTGTCTCTCCTATTTCATTTAAAAATATTAATCAAGACCCACTAATGTATTGTCACCCATAGTTTAAAGAACACCCTAATAGAGTGAGGATTTAGCCATGGGTATTCAATTCAAAAAGCATTTACTGAGCACCTACCATATGCTAGGTGGTTGCTAAATGCTGGGGGGGTCGTGCACAGATACTGATAAAGCCCCTTAAGAGCTCACAGTGAAACAAATGATAGCCACACACACACACACACACATATATATGGCTATGTGTGTGTGCATATTAGACGTATGCTCAATTATTATATTAGTGAGGTATTGGGGGAGCACAGGAGAGGAATTGAACAACTCTGATTGAAACTTCGGGAGGGCATCATGGAGGTGGTGGCATTTGGCTAGTCCTTGGAGGATGGCAGGGCTTTGGAGAAGTAGAGCTAGGCTCTGTCATTTCTAGTTAGGAGGTGAGAAAAGGTGTGACGGTGTATGAGTTGGGGTAGAGGGCCCGCAGACAGCTCAGTTTGCTGGAGTGGGGGATGAGTGTGGGATGGACGGGAGAGCAGGCGGGAAAAATGGATTGAGGCCAGGTCACAGAGTTCTTTGAATGCTGTGCTAGCAATTGTGGGCCTTTTCAAGGCTGAGTCAGTTGGAGGTTGGGTATCTGAGATTTCAGTAGAAGACAGACCTGGGAGAGGTGAGGCCATGTAGCCACGCTAACCCCCCTCCGTTGCCATCCAGCCTTCTCTGAGTAGTTGGGGGTGGAGGTGGGAGTGGTGAAGAGCTTTGCAGGCAGCCTGGATGGGATGCTGGCTCTTTTTCTGACGTTCTTTCCCATCCTAACTCCTGCCCACGGTCCACGCCTCACTTTGGAGGAGAGAGCCGCCCATGGAGCCCCCCGGCCAGCGACATTGAATGGGCCCCTTTGGACCAGGCTCACACCTGTCCTTTCTCACATTCAGGCTCAACCCTTGACAAACATGACGCAGCAGCGCAAACTCAGCCCTGGGCCTCCCAGAAGTCAGGCCGCTTCCAGGAGAGCAGGCTTTGGAATGAGAGTGCTTTGTTTAGGGCGTTTTCTACTCCCCCACCCCCCCTGGATTGTCCTTCTCTCTCTCCGTGTTGTCCGTCTCTCTCTCCCGAGTCGGGCCTCTTTGGGAAGCCTCGTGTCACCGTCCGGCCCTCCAGCTTGCCTCTCGTTTGTCTCTGGCAGCGTTTCTAAGTGGGCACCATTTCATGATAAGCTCCACTGCCTCCTTATGCGGCTATGTCTGGGCTTGTGTTTTGCCTCCCCAACTATGGCACAGGCTCTGTGAGCGTGACGATCGTGGTTTATCCATCCTCTCTCCCTGTGCTACCTGACGCCTTGCTGAACACACGGCAGGTATCATAGCGAAGTGAGCACCCGCTCTGGACTAAGCCCTTCCTGTGCATTAGTACGCTTCATCCTCACAGCCACCCACGGGGTGGGCGCTACTGCCAGAATACTTGGGTGCTTAGAGGTTCACTCTCCCTAGCTTTGGACTTAGGTTTGTCTGCCCCAGGGTGCTCCTCGGACCGTTTCAACCCAGCTTTCATCAGGGTGACTCTGTTGATGCCATTCTTTCAAAGGTCGCCTGTGACTTCCTGGTTCTCGAAAGCAGTGTACCTTCCTGGACTCTAACATCGATGCCCCTGCCCACCCCCCTCCATATTTCCTGAAACTCCCTCCCTAGAGGCAGTGTGATCTAGTGCATGGAGTTCTGCAGGGTCTGTGCTTGCCTTTTTTTTTTTTTAATCTTTATTGGTAAAGTTTTTTCATGAAAAAAAATTTTTTAATTGAATTATAGTTGATTTACAGTGTTGTGTTAGTTTCAGGTGTACAGAAAAGTGATTCAGTTTTGTGTGTGTGTGTGTATATGTATATTCTTTTTCAGAGTCTTTTCCATTATAGGTTATTACAAGATGTTGAATATGGTTCCCTGTGCTGTAAGTATGTCCTTGTTGGTTCTCTATTTTATGTGTGTTTGCCTCTTGTTGAGGGGCAAACACTTTGGCTCCCATAGTCTATTTCCTCATCTGCAAAGTGCTGATAGTTTCTCCTCTTCACAGGAGAGGTGGGGGGCTGTCAGTGTGTGTCTGCGGTCACTGAATGTGACCCTCTCATCCCACAATGGAGGTGTTTCCTAAGATGATGTCCTTGCCGTTTCTCCTCTCTCTCCAGTCTCTTTCTTGGCCAGCTCATGGTTTCCGTGATCTCCTCTCTGTGGATGACTTCCAGATCTCTGTCTCTAGTATTTTTGTCTTCCTTGTGTTGCCCACATGCCTTTCTAGCTGCCTGCTGGGTACGCCAACCAGTCCTGCCAGAAACTAGAACTTGGTGTGCGTTGGGCTGAGTTCAACACTGTCCCTCTCGGATCTTCTCCTCTCTGTCCTCAGATACTGCCAGAGGCTCTGCCCTCTTCTGCAGACTGTAGCATCGTCTGTGGCGCCCGCCTTCCCTCTGCCTTCCCCGTAGCCCTTTGCCCTTCCAGCCCATCCTCTCACTGTCACTTAACCAGATTGTTATCCCCGTCTCCTAACCAGCCTTCCTGCAGTGCCCCCGACTGTGGCTTATCACCACATCCTCCCGAAGCAGAGCTCTGATCGCGTTGCTGCCCTGCTCAGAAACCTACAGTGACCATTGCCTGTTCTGGAGAATCAACTAGAGAATTCTTAGCTTGGTGTTCAGAGCCATCAGGGATCCTAGATTCCACCTACGTTTCTCTGCCTCTTCCCTTTCTCAGCATGTGCCTTACGCCCCTCAGGAGTAGGGACCATCTTTTTCACGTCTGTTTCCACGTCTTTTAGTCCGTCATCCAGCATGTGGCAGCTCAGTACAGGCTGCTGTCGCGTCCAACCCTTTCTTTCCTTCACTTGCCGTGACTTCTCCGCTCATCACAACAGGGCTGAAGCTTTCAGACTCAAGCACCAGTGCTGTCTCCTCACAGCCTTTCTCGGTGCGTCCTCCCCTTGGCTTCCGATGGGAAATAAAATGCCCTCCTTTGAACTCCCATCCAAAGGCGTATAGATAAAACTTGATCTTTATTATCTCCACTTCTGTCGATTTCTTCCCTCAGACACCCTAAGTTTTTGGAAGTAGGACCTGGGTGCTCTTCAGTTCCATAGCGTCCTTCCCTGACTCCTTCCTCCCCCAGAGTCCTGCGCCACGCCCTGGACGTTGTAGGTGTGCCACGAATCTTGTTGCTTAGTGAACCGGAGGTTGTCGGATGGATGGTGGCGTTATTATGAAGCCGAGGTGGGCTGAGCTTTCTGAACATCTGCAGTGCTGTGCTGAGGGTTGGGGAACCACCAGGGTAAAGCTGGTAGGAAGGGGAATCCAGAAAGCAGGCTCAGGCTCGGGTATTATCAAAGCAGAACCATCTTTGCTTTGGAGCTCTTTCTTTTCTCTTTATTATGGCAGGAGTAGGCCAGGCAGGAGCGAAGGGCTGGCGGAGTGTGAACGCTGTGTGAAGGGAGGTGGCTGGGGGCTGCACACACAATGCCTTATTGTGCAGGCGCACATATTGCCGGCTGACAGCTACCAGGTTCCCTGGGCCAAGGACCACGAGCCCGGGCCACTGGGTGCTGCCTCCCCTCTCCTTGCCGTCCAGCACTCCCAGAGGGGACCCACATTCCAACGAGAAGCAGCCCTTGGGGAAAAGGCGTCATGGAGAGCTTTGCTGGGAGGTGCGGCAGGGCTCGGGGGGGGGGGGGGGTGAACGTCCGCTGGTCCGCCGTCGGGGTTTCCCTGTGGGTTAAGGGAACCTGGGAGGGGCTGATCCTGAAGGGAAGGATTTCTCATCTGCCGCTGCTCGCCTGGTGAGCACGGTTTTACCGCTGCGTTGAATTCCATGCCGTCTCTTCAGTAAGACTGAGGGCTCTTTGAGGGCGGGGACTGTGGCTTGCGCTTTTCTTTACTCCAGTCCCCAACCTGGCACAAGGTGATGACCCGTGATGTGTTCAGCGGGTGGAGTGGTAGAGGGCACCTCTGATCCCCAAGACCCAGGGAGGGAACCAGGCCTCTGTGGCTCTTAGAAATCTTCACGTCTCCAAACCGGGCTTGGACGGGGAGAGGCAGAGGCTGCTGAGTTAGCTGGTGAGGAAGCAGAGGGGATGACGATCTAGCTACGGCCCTGAAGTGCCCACTGGGGAATCATCCAGATTTTGCATCTGTGCTTGTCAAAGTGCTGTGTGTTCTCTGCAGGATTCGTGGACGTGGCGCGGGTATGAGCTGGATCCGGAGACGAGAGGGGCCGGGAGGCTGGGTTGCTCCTCCCCTTTTCCCTCCTTTAGACTCGGCAGGTAAATCCCAAGGTGTTTGCAGTGTAAAGGTCCAGGGGTTTTATAGGCACCCGGCTGGCAGGTGCGGGTCTATGACTCCACTTGGGGCCTCTCTGGGGCAGCCAGCCAGGCTCAGGGCAGGAAATGGCTGATTCTGGGTCACCTGGCTGCTCCTGTTTGCTGCTGAGTTTGTTCCTGTAATCAAGATCTTAGATCTGGAAGGGACACGCGGAGATGATCTAGTTCAGCTCACGGCTTTCAGGCAAGAAAAGTGGTATTAATAGCCTCGTGACCATTTCACGGACAGGTACCTGAAGGCCCAGAGGTGATGGAGTGGTCGTGTAAGTCATTAAACATGACTCCCTCTGATCTTCTCTCCTGGTCCCTGCCACGACATGCTGTGGACGGCTGGGGGGAGAGGTGTCACCTCCCTGGTGAGGTGCATTTTCTGTGGGGTGAGGCCATCCTTGTTACTCAACGCCTGAGAAGGCCAGGAAGAATGTCCTTGCTTTGTGGCAGGAAGACAGGGTGGCTTATCGAGCTTTGGGGTTTCTCTGAGTTGACGCCTTGCCTGGCAGTGGCCCTGGGAGGCTCTCGGTGGCTTGAGAAACGAAGTAGGAGGCCTGGCCTAGGCCTCCCCTCCACCAGCCCCACATCACAGAAATACCTGGACTTTCGGCGGTGAGAAGGTAGTTTTGGAGAGCCTGTGCGCCTGAGGCCTCGTCTGGGGCTTGTCTGAGGTCTGGGTAAGAACTGTGGCTTAGAGACCCAGCCTTTTTGTCCCTCTGTCCTGGGAAACTCATTTTCAAACTTAGAAAAAGGACTTCATTTTTTTGGATGCTGTGTGGGGTGGCCCTGGCCTGTCATGGACAGAGGTCTGAGACTTCCTTCGCTTTCCTGTCCGAGATAGGGGTATATGCCCTGTGGCTACCCTGCCCTTTCTCGTGAGATAGCTCGTATCCCTACCAGACTCTGAGACTGTTTCTGCTTTCTTCTGCAGCATTTTATCTCTGTGGGAAATTTAAGCAAAATGTATCTGACCTTGTTGTTTCTGCTTGTTTGTTTTGTCCTCTAAGTTTCAGATTTCACACCCCGCCCCCAAGGTGGAGTTACTGAAAATCCCAGTGGGTGTTAAGGGGCGGTTAAAAGGTCCTTATATCCTCCTATCTGGCTGCAGAGAGGGCAGGCAATAGACATTTAATAAAGGACCTTTCACCATATTCTCATGTCTTTCCCCACCAACCCCTAAGCTTGGTCGAATAGCGGATAGACGTGAATTCTCAACTCCTATAAATTTGGCATTTATGGCCAACTTCCATAAATGCAGTGCTGACTGGCTATGGTCTGCGCAGCTCCAGGGGGGGTTGGCCTCTGTTTTCTCTATGTGTGTGAGTTGGGTTGCTACTTCTGTACTTCTTTGGGCCTTTTTCCTTTTCCCCAATCTTATCTTTCCTTCCTTCTTTGCTTTATGTTTTTTTGTAAGTATGTAACTGTACCTAGTGTGATGTGGTTCCTTTCTGCTTATCGAGCTTGCTGAGACAGTGTCCCGTGGCTGCGATCAGGGTGGACTCCAGTCTCTCTGCCAACTCCCCTTCTCCTTGCTTTTGTCCAGTTGGCTGGACAAAGAGAACAAAACCAAATGGCCTCCCCTCCCCCTCTCCTCAACCAGTCACGCCGTGGTGTTCTGAGCTGATCTTCATGCAGCCATTTACACACGTGCTTAAATGCCTAAAAGTCATTGAGACTGGCCAGGCCCGTGCACCCCTCCTCCCTGACACCCCCAGACCGGCCAGGGCCTCATCCTTCTGTCTTCCTGCCCCACGGTGCCCAGCGGGCGCAGGGTGGTGGGGCAGAGCGGGGCCTCTGAGGCTGTGCTGCTGACCAGCAGCTCTGTTACAGCAGAGAAGCAGGAGGGCTGGGGCCCGGGGCGGGTCAGACAGGCCTCTTTTATTTACAGTACTCTCTTTCACGGCCCCAGTGAAACAGGAGCCCCGAGAGGCTGCAGTGAAAGGGCACTGTGTTTGTGCACTCAGGCCTTCCAGGGCTTGCTACAAAAGGTGGGGACACCCGGAGCACTGAAGGGCTTTTTGTCACCGGCAGTTTGCCCCGGGGTGGCAGAGGGCGAGAGTGCAGGGGTCGCTGCTGGGATTGGGAGTGTGTGCGCGTGTAGACAGCTCTCAGCTGCTGCTGGGATTGGGAGCGTGTGCGCGTGTAGACAGCTCCCAGATGCTCCTGGGATTGGGAGCGTGTGCGCGTGTAGACAGCTCTCAGCTGCTGCTGGGATTGGGAGCGTGTGTGCGTGTAGACAGCTCTCAGAGGCTCCTGGGATTGTGAGTGTGTGCGCGTGTAGACAGCTCTCAGCTGCCCCTTAGAGCTGACTTTGTGGTCTGGGGGTGCGGCAGGGAGGCACTATGTCTTGATCCTCTCGATTTGTTGTAACAGAGCATTCCTTTCTCCCTCATGTTTCTCCTCACGGTCCACTGTCTCACATGAGCTACGGTTCAGGGTGCAAAGCGTAGAGGGGATCCCACCCTCCTCTCTGAAGAGCAGCTTCATGGGCAGCGATCAACTTCCGCGAGCTTCTGGATCCTTGTAGCTGCCATTTCCTGATTCCCCCCACCCCGACCGTGTTATCCCTCTGAACCTTAGTTTGCCCATGTCTAAAATAGGGGCAGGGTTAGCATCCACCTAATAGATAGTGTTGTTGTACGGAGTGTGTCAGATAACGCGTGGGATTGGCTCGCACGGGGTTCTTTCAAACTAAGCAGCCACAGTCCCTTTCTGAGTCTGAAGAGCCCTATTGGGGACCCCACTTTGTAATGCCCCCAACGTTCCTTCCATCCTCCTTAGCTCTTGCGGTACTTCATACTTGTCACCCTCTGGTCTCTCTGGGTTACGTGATAAAGGGAAGAGAAGATTTCCAGAAGAACATTCAAAGCATTAAAGTGTCAGATTGTAGAACAGATGAAAACACACATATACCACACCACACCCAAAAATTACCCTTTCAAAGGAGATAAAAAACCACTAGGGCCTTCCCTGCATTGGTAAGTTCTGGAAGCCTGACAGTGCTTTCTTCATTGACCTGCTGTGACTCCAGTTGCTGATTCCAGATGGGTGTGGAAGCCTCAAGTATTTTTGCCTTTGCCCCTTAAGTATATCTTTGAATCTGTATTTCCAGAACCAAAAATCAGGGCCACAGATGAGCAGTGGCACAGAATGGTTAAATTCAAGCCCGTCCTGGAGCTCCTCAGGCCCTTTGGAAGCCCTGGGTGGTCCGTGCGGTGGGGAAACCACTGTCCTCCAGCTACAGATGGGCCGTCTTCCTTTCAGCCTTTGTTTTCAGGCACCCCTTCCTCCTCTAACTCACCACCCTGGCTGCTCCTGAGGGGGCAGCACCCTCGTGTTCGCGCCCATCTTCCTGAGAGGCAGCTAATAAACAGCCTCAAGTAGAAGCAAGAAGACACCTAGAAGGAGGTGAGCGAAAGGCCCGGGTAAGCATGGAGGAGCCTTGGCCTGAAATACAGATTATAAAGCGCCTCAGAAGATCTCTTTACTGTGTACTCACCCCTCAGGCCATTTCTGTGTCCTGTCCAGCTGGAAGCAGGAAAAGATTGGAAAGACACCGTGAAGGAGCTTTTCCCATTTAGCCAGCACTGAGTTCTCTGCTGCCTAGTTTCTCTGAGGGACTAATCTGTAAGAAAAATGGAGAACCTTATTTCTACCCCTTACCCCACGTCCATTTTCTAGATGGCTTGTAGAAAAGGCCTCACACTGGCTCTTTGAGACAGTTCGTCACACACCAGGAATGGTTCTGGAGGGTCCTTGTGTTGTCAAGAGACACTTTTTCTTTCTGTCTTTGTGTGTATGGAATCGTGATGATGTCATTGGTTTATACTTTGAACCCTTCTCTGGTTAAACTCTTCAATAGAGGCCCTGAAAAATATAATTTTGGACTTTGCAGTAAAACAAACCTAATTAGTCCACTGCTAGGATGAGATGCTTTTTCATTCACACAAGCCGCTCGGAAAGGTTTACCCTCCTCGTTGGTGAGGGCACAGGCCGCCCCGTGGATTGCAGTGCTGTGGCTTTTGGGCACCCAGCTTCTGGGGGTCGGGCATGCAGACAATGGGAAGGGGCCTCCAGAGAGCCATTGCCGCTCGGGAAGCTTCTGTGTGGGCTCAAGCATGGCTGCTCGTACCCCACATGGTGCTCTTCTATGTTAGAAAAGGTGCCCCTTTTCTAATGGAGGGAATGGGGTGGGATTTTGCACCTGCTTGCCCCTCATTCGGGTACACAAGGTCCCCGGCCCAAGGGGGCTTCCATGCCTGGAGTGGTCCTGAAATGAAAGCTATTCTAACGAGATGTTTTGAGTCGTCAGCCCATTGAGTGTCAGTGGGTGGGAGCAAAGGTGTCCAAAGGCCAAGGCCTCCTGAGGGTTTCACTGATTCCTCAGCCAGTCTGGGTGCTCCGTCAGCCCAGAGTCGGCCAGGACCCTACACCCACTGCACCAGGCTGCAGGCCACTGCGGCTCAACTCCACAGGAGCCAGGGGCCTCTCTGCCTGTTCTGGCATCCTTAAAGCTGCCAGAAACGTCAGGTGGAGTTTATGGCATCCTTATAGCATGACTGTCTTTTGTGACCAAGGCCAAGAAAAACAACAGGAAGGGGTAGGAGTGGTGACGCGCATGCACGCAGTCCGCAGTCCCCAGCACTGCAGTGTGTAGGGTTGAGCTTGGAAAAGCACAGCATCTTATGCAACCAGTTTCTTCGACATAGATATGGAGCTGAGAAAGGGAGACCCGTGAACAAGGCAGAATTCAGCCCTTTGCAAGAAGATCCGATTCCCTCACCCCTTTTCCTCACAGTTTTGTTCACCAAGGCTGGATCTTTCAAAAGCCACTCCTAGGCATAGACCTGCAGGAGAGTAAACCCTAGGTCCCTTTAGCCTGAGCACCCTTGGGTGCAGTGTTGACAAGACTCTGAAGGGCCCACTGTAAGTAGACCAGGGCCTGAGAATAATTTCCATTTAACTTATTATTCTTCCTCCAGTAGATTTGAAATCTATTTAACTTTTCAGGGTCCCATAGCCTTTTAAATGTTTCAAGTATATTCTCTCTGGTAGGTTACCTTTTCTCTCCCTGTAGGCTATAATTAGTGTCCTTTACACGAAATTGGCTTAGAATTGGATTTAGAGAAGATAAGAATCAAATTACCAGTATTTATCTTGTAAATTCCAAAAGATCTACTTAAGACACTGTATTTAAACAACAACAACAGAAAAGGCGTTTGAAAGAAAAGTTTATTCTATGGAAAAATAAATTCCTCATAGTCTGAGCATCCCAGGGCCACTTTAATATTAAAACTGCAACTTCCCTTGGAGGAACCTAAAATTGCCTTTTCCCTTGTCTCAGTTTTATCTCCAATTGAGCTGAAATATGTTGCCAGCCTTGGGATAGTGGAGAGCTGATGTCGTCTGGGTTTTCATTAAAATTTGGAGGGTTTGGATTATCTCTGATTCCTGATTTGTGGTAAGACATAAATCTCTAACTATGTCTATCTTAAAAGATATATATGCAAGTTTTTATCTTGGCATTTTAAGTTATTAAGCTGTTGGGAGATGGGAAAACAGATCTCTGAGGTCTCCTGCATGTTTGCATGACCTTAAATGTCAGCCTGCTAGTTTTCACATGTTGCCTAGTACAGTGAATCCCTAGCAGGTTTAAATAAGGTCGGATCACAAACAATATGCCTGGGTTTTTAACAGTGTTGGCTCATAAAGGTGCCAGGCAGTAATGGTATATTCAGATCGTTCATTAAACCATTCAGCTGCATTCCCCATACCCTGCAAATCCTTCCTTTATTCAGGCGCACATCTGGTGTTGAACTCAAAACTCTCAACCCTCGAGCGAGGAAGTGACGGGTTTCAGCTGCAGCCCCTGGTTTGTGGCCAGGGTCATCCTTCACAGGCACATCCTTCACAGGCACTTTTGTGACCTTGTAGGCACTCTCTGCATGGCCTTCTGCTTCAGCAACGTTGTTGACTGCAGTTTTCCAAATCGATTCTGCCTTTTTTGATTTTTGGTTTTTTTTGCTTCTGATGAAGGTGTTGGACGCCAAAGCACAAATAATGGATTCCTTTTAAGGGAACAAAAATGTATTTTGTAAGCAATTCCACTTCTGGGTATGGACCCAAAAGAATGGAAAGCAGGGACTTAGATAACTTGTACACAACTTGTACACCTGTGTTCATAGCAGCATTATTGACAATAACAAAAAGGTGGAAACAGCCCAAGTGTCCACTGACAGATGAAGGGATAGATAAACATGTGGTAAATACATGCAGTGGAGTATTATTCAGCCTTAAAAAGGAAGTTCTGACACAGACACGTGCTATAGCATGGGTGACCCTTGAAGATGTTATTCTAAGTGAAATAAGCCAGACATAAAAGGTAAGTCTTGTATGGTTCCATTTATATGAAGTACCTATGCTTATAAGAAGCAAATTCATAAAGACAGCAAATAGAATAGAGGTTACCAGGGGCTGGAGAGGGGGCAGAATAGGGAGTTAGTGTTTAATGGGGACAGAGTGTCAGTTTGGGATGATGAAAAAGTTCTGTGGATGGTTGATGGTGGTGGTTGCATAACAGTGTGAATGCACTTAATGCCACTGACCTGTACACTTAAAAATGGTTAAAATAGTACATTTTTATGTTATGTGTATTTTACCACAATAAAAAATTATATTAATTGCGATACCTGGCATTTGAGATAGAATTTCTTGGAAAACACTTAGGTTACCATACTGTTAAAAGCCCTTTGCCAAAAAAAAAAAAAAAAAAAGCCCTTTGCCTAAATGTTAAAGAAACAGTTACTGAGATACAGTCTTGGTTATCAGCCACCAATCTAGCACCCTTTAACCATCAGTCTTGTTATTAGATGGATAAAATATTTCTATTAGCTACTACGTCTCAAGTGGTATGATTATTTGCTGAGGCCCTGTGCTTTCATTACTCATGTGATTCTAGAGAAGTGTCCCCTTTTTGGTTCTGAGACTGTCTCTGGTTGACCTCTTCCCGGAGAGAAAGCTGAGGAAAATCTTCCCCTCTGATGTTTTAGTGAACGTCAACAATTTTTTTAAATGTCTGTGGGTTTACAACACAGGGAGGTTTCAGTGCGGAAGGAAATTCACTCCAGGTTTGCAAAATTTCTGGAAATTGTGGAAGAGGTGTTTATGCTTTTCGACTTCGTACCTGTGTGGTCAGGTTTTTAGAAGCTTTTCGTTCCCCATCTGTGGTGTGCCTCGACCCCCCGCCACTGGTTGCAGAGATTTTGTGAGCTTCTGAACAGAAACTTTTCAGCTTCTCTTAGCTGGGTTTTTATTTAAATGAAAAATTTTTAACTCCTAAGGAAATTCACAGTGAAAATCTATGCCCAAATAAGTTAGCATCTCAAGATGAAAATATCAGTTCTGGAAATGGAAGTTTCCTCTACCCCGTGGTGGCGTTGCAGCCAGCAGCCTCGTTCTGTGCTTCTGACGGTTTAATGGCCAGCATGTGAAGGTACGGGCCTCGCCATATATATAGTACCAGGCGTGTGGGCGCCTTGGCGCTGATCTGAAAAAGCTTAACTTTGGCATTTCTAGGTTTATTTTAAACCTGCAACCTTTAACGCCAGACACAGAGCTGCTTTCCCACTTAATGTAACCATACATTGATTGCTTTTAATTAGCATTGGATCTTTTTTGGTGCTTTGCAGCTTGGGATATGTAAAAAGTCTGGCTTAAATTACAAAAAAAAAAAAAAAAAAGCAAACTCTGACATTCTCACAAGGCATGGGAGCTTTTGAAGTCCTCACGCTCCGGGCCCTCTTTATTTTTATCTTGAGTCAGGTGGGCTGAGAAGCAAGTGAAGGGTCCAATATAAGCCACGTAATAGATGGAGGTAATTTCCTTGTACTGTTTTGCCAGAAATTAAATGTCCGTATTTAAATAATAGCAGTGGTGAGCTAGATTTTCACAGCGTAAACAGAGTTGATGAAGATCAGTGGTACCAGAGTAATGGGTTGTTGGCTAGGACGAGAGGGGTGTGGTCAAGCCTTTTCGTTCAGCAGTTTGGAGATGCTAATGATCATTGTGGCTTCCAAGCCAGAATTCTTCATATTCACTTGCACGTCGTTGCCACCCTTTGTGGGAAGCCTCCCTGCCACCGCTGAATTCTCCAGTAAATATTCCAGGCATCCTGGGCCCTGCTCTCCTTCCCCTGCAGTAAATTACATATTAAAGTAGCCTGGTAACTGAGCACTGGTTGCTGTGAGATAAGGGCTGGGAAATCAATATGTTTGCCATGTGGCTGCTTGTTTATGACACCTGCCTCTGGAACAGTTGAGCAATGTTTTGTTTGTTAAGGCTGCATTTCAGAAGCTTGTATCTTCCTAAAACAACCGCGATCTTACTGAGGGGAGGAGAGAAGTGCTACAACAGATATTGATTTTAGTTTTTCTAAGTATGGAATTGCTCTTCTAAACAGTGGTCTCATAGCCTGATTTTTTTTTTCCCCTTGAAGAGGGGAGGTAGATACTCTGATCCTCTGAACATGTAGATCATAAATCTATTTTAGAATGTTTGTGATGTGGTCAGTTAAAAGAAGGAGTGTAGCTTATAATAAGGAAGTGTAGGTGTTGTTTAGATTTATCTCTTCGGGTACCTGGCCCACACCAGTTCTGTTCTCTCCCAACTCCTGACGGTCCCCGATAGATGCTTTTCCAACGACAACAACAAAATGCACCAAGAAACATATCTGTGGCGGACAGCAAATAAGCAGTTCAATCTAAGTCTCCAGTGGGATTGTGTTTTAACTAATGGATAATACTATTGTTTTGTGACCCAACCTGCTGGTGAGTTAATGGTTCTTAGAGCTTTGAGTTGTCAACTCAAGGGAGTGAAAGAGTGTGTGTGTGTGTGTGTGTGTGTGTGTGTGCGTGTGTGTGTGTGTGTATGAGTGTGTATTGTAGGGTGAGGGGTCTGGGGGGGACAGCTTTGGAGAGAGCAGGGAGGCAGCCTGGATCCTCCACTTGGTCTTCCATTTGGGGAAAGAGCAGCAATGATACGGCTTCTCTCCTTGCCTTAGGGATTCAGTAGTTACAAAATATATTTCAAATACATTCGGTGGCGCAGTGGTTAAGAATCTGCCTGCCAATGCAGGGGGCCCAGGTTCGATCCCTGGTCCGGGAAGATCCCACATGCCGCAGAGCAACTAAGCCCGTGCGCCACAACTACTGAGCCTGCGCTCTAGAGCCCGCGAGCCACAACTACTGAAGCCCGCGCCCCTGGAGCCCGGGATCTGCAACAAGAGAAGCCACTGCAATGAGAAGCCCGTGTACAGCGACAAAGAGTAGCTCTTGCTCGCTGCAACTAGAGAAAGCCTGTGCGCAGCAACGAAGCCAAAAATGCAGTGCAGCCAAAAATTAATTAATTAATTTAAAAAAAAAACCCACACACGCTCGGATGTGAGGGTGTAAAACGTGTATTGTGTTGGTGCGGTTGGGATGCCAATGGCCCATGCCGTCTTAGTGTTCCTGCACCTAAGAAGTATTTCACTGTCTCCAGCCCAGGTAATGTTCTGTGACTTCAGGTGCACTTACACGTCAACAGTCAGTCTGCTTTGTTTTGCCGAAAGTGAGATAAAGGTCTAAAAGGAAACACAGCTCCTTACTGAGCGCCCCAGAGGCACTGCCGCTGAGCTGCCGCCCTGCACCAGGATCCTGGGCACTGGGGAGATGATCTCTTAATGACACAGAGGTATTCTGAGACCCGATTTTTGTTTGTTCGTGTGTTTTTTAACCCAGAGTGTCAGGTCCTCCTTAATCAACAGTGGCAAAATGTCACTTTCCTTTCTGTTTTCCACGTGATGGTAAGTGGCTTATCCAATCATCTCTCTCTGCTCGTGTTCAGCCCAAGGTGACACTTAAAACTGGATGGAGGTGACGTGGAGGAGGGCTCAGTGAGTTGAGCTGTACCAGCCCAAACCTAGGGACAGCGAAGCTGGACCTGTGCAGCTGATTGAAAGGCCAGTGACCCAGGGATTCACGTCAAAAGACTCTTTCCCGGGCTTCCCTGGTGGCGCAGTGGTTGAGAGTCCGCCTGCTGATGCAGGGGACACGAGTTCGTGCCCCGGTCCGGGAAGATCCCACATGCCGCGGAGCGGCTGGGCCCGTGAGCCATGGCCGCTGAGCCTGCGCGTCCGGAGCCTATGCTCCGCAGCGGGAGGGGCCACAACAGTGAGAGGCCCATGTACCACAAAAAAACAAAAAACAAACAAACAAAAAAACTCTTTCCCTACCACCCCCATACCCTTATTGCCTAATAATATAGTTGGCACGATAGTTGACGTATTCTGAGGAGGCTAATACGTATTTGAGATTATTTAATTTTTGTAGTCCTGTCCTGGCTGGATGACAAAAGTGTTTAAACCAAAACTGATTCTAGCAAGTATTTCATCCTGCTGCTGGTGGTGGGTTGTAGTCACAGAGCATGTGCGGATTTGGTGGCGGGGGGAGGGGGGTAGGTGCATTTCTTCTCTTCTCTTGAATTTGCTCAGCCACTGATGGAAAAAGAAGAAACTCAGTGAGGACCCTTCTAGTGATTTTAGTTTTCCAGAGATTTTTAATCACCGAGCAGTGCTGAGAACTGAAGCCACTCTGACCTTTCCGACAGACCCTTTTGTGAGATACGGCACATGTAGCTTTATGAAATTCCTAACCTTTTATAAGACTGGGATAATTATAAACGTAGAGTGAGGCCAGACAACGGCTGTCGGATTTTTCACTTGGAAAGATCCGGTATTTACTGCTTTCACGAAACTTAGTCCTGGTTTGGGAATCCAGAAGGACCCTCAGGCTGGGGCGAGACCCTAGAGTAGTTCTTGATGAGGAGATAGTCACGTGTCTAGCTTCTCGGGGGATCCAGAGGGACTCTTAAGGCCAGGAACATTGCAAGCTGGGTTGTAGGGGGTTTTGTGAGTGTTTATTTTGGACAGTTACCTCCTGGAAGGGGATTTAGAATATCCACTCCGTTATGACCCAGCCCTCCCTGTATCCTCCAGCTCAGTATTGATATTCTTTGGGGCCACGGAGGCATGTTTGCCTAGGATCACTTAATTTGTCTACTTAACCAGATCTATTTGAGGGCTTCTACAGAACCTTGTGTGACTGAAGAGAGACATGTGATATGGTAGAAAGAGCCCAAATTTTAGAGTCAAGTTAGACCTAGATTGAGAGAGAGGTTGGCCACTTTTTAAAGCGCGTGTTGCGTCACCTACACGTTCCGAGGCTCCTGTAAAAGGGGGATGATGTCGCCTAGCTTGTAGGGTTATGGTGAGGATCAAATGGAAAAACACATGCGGTTCTCCTTGCCGTTATTGTAGTGCCCAATAGATGTTAGTTCCCTGGTCCTCCTTTCTCTCCCCGAGAGCAGAGGACCTGCTTGTATTTCTTTGTGTTTATGGTGTCGTGGCACACAGTGGCGATGCATTCACGTATCTGTGGCTCTGTTTTGTATCCATCCTGGTGGTGCTAAAGGAACTGGTGGCATCCCAAATGGGGAGGGGACAGGCAGGCTTTTCCCAGTTGCTTTTCATTTCCTTAGGAAATTGGGGCCTGCTTCAGGGCATAGAAGACCTGGGACAGTCACATTTTCCCTTGCCTTTGGCCTCAGCATCAGGGACCTCTTTGGTTTGGTGGTCTGTGTCCTGCTCTGTTGTGGGTCTTGTCTGGCCTGTTGGGGTTGGCACTGAACACATCACTGGTGGCCGTGTGGCCTCACTCACAGACCTCTGAGCCCTGGGCCTCAGCTGCAGACTTGCGATATCGCTTTACAGGAAAAAAAAAATCCTTAAAAAAATGCCTTGGGCAGGCTTTCTTATTATGGCTGTGAGGGGCTGGTGCGCTGTTGGCAGACAAGTTTGGGTTTGGATCTCCCTGGCGTTTGAGGCTGCTTAATGGCCGTTCCTGACATGCTGTTGCCTTTTTATGCGTGGACTGTCCTCGGGATCCTTGGTGAATGTTTCACTCTGGGACTTTCAGGAGAAAGGTTGGTCATTCGTCATCACGCTCCTTATCTATCGCAGCTGCAGTAAGAGTGGTTCAAAGGAGAGTGTGGAATCAGTGGTTCAAATTTTTCCTTCTTCTTGGTAAGTCAGGCCCCATCCCCTGTCCCTCCCCCACCCCATCTTTCTGGAAGAGAACCACTTGGGAAACGCTTGGGCCAGTATTTCTGGGAGGATCCTGGCATATGTAGGAAGAGGGATGCTTTTTGCAGATAGCCCTGGGGTTGGTCCTGTATCCCTGAGGTGTGGTTTAGTAAGAGGTAAACAGTCACTTAAGTACTTATTGGGTGCCTACAAAATTTTATAGGCAGGAGAGCCTAGGGCAATTCTAGAAAAAAGGGCCAATCCCAGAGCTTTTTGTGTGGCTCCCTTCTTGGGCTTGAAACCTTCGATGCTCCCTGACATTCATCAGAGCCTCCAATGCCAACCAAGTGGCAGGCGGGGACAGTAGAGTCAGCCAAAGCTCGCTGGTTTTGTGTGTCCGTATGAACCGAATCTAATCAAATGTAGGTGCCCTTCCAAACTGTTACGTCTTGCCCCTCTCAGCTGCTGGGAACATTAAAAGACCTTATTTGAAGGCAAACATGACTGTATCAAGGATGCTGGAACTAGAGGTCTGTAAAGTAGCACTTCGTTGCATTGATGAGTATTCCTGCTTTATGCCCTCATGCTTTGATGTTTGAGGTTAAAATGTAGGGGCCGAGAGAGACTTGAGGTCATCGAAAGTGGTCTCCTGCCTTTAGGCCGGGCCGTGTGCTGAAGGAGAGGGGGCGATGTGTGGACCGTGCAGGGAGAAGAATCAGGAAATAACTGGAATTTGGGAGGCAGACCTCTTCACCCCTCAGCCTGGGTCCAAAGGACCGTTTAACCTAGAGATGAGCGCAGAGGGCAGGGGCTGTACCAGCACTGCAACGCAGGGGAACATTCTGCTTAAACACACTTTTTTTTTTTTTTCATTTGTTTTTTAGTGTGTAGGGTGCTAGGACCGAAGAGGTTTTCGTTGTTGTATTTTTGAACTTGGGGACACAGAAGTCTCTGCTTGCATTTGTGTTTTAGTAACCACATGTAACAGCCGGTGGAATCTTTCTTCTCTTTGCTTTCTCTGAACTTTCCAAAGAGTGGGCCCCTATCTCTCAGGGGATTAACTCCTCGTCGGCCATGTGTCGTTGGTGCTCCCCCACCCTGTGTCAGCATCTCAAGCTCTGTACACAGGATGTTTTCTCTAGCGCTTATCAGATGGTTAGGAGATGTGGGGTGGAGATACAGGTAACGTTTAACCCATCCTGGATTCCTTTCACAAGTTGGGGCCCAAGATGAACTCAGCCGCAGAACAGAGGGGGACTTGGCTGGAGTGAATGATGCTGAGCTCTCTGTCTCAAAGGGAGGTGTGGGTGCCTGTGGTGTTAAAGCACAGAGGAGCTTCGCTTCAGAGGCTTATTTAACACCCCTCCCTGACACCAGTGTGTGGGTTGGAGCCCGAGGAATCAAAGAGAAATCTAACAAACTATTCTTTCTTGTGTGTGGGCTGAATAATTGAATTTGTGGGTTATCCACGCCAGTTTCTTCTCCTTTCTCATCCTCCTTCCTTCCTACTCAGACCAGCATTTTGGTCAAGGTGCCCAGTCTGAGCTCATTTGCCAGAGGGGAGCAGGGAAGGGAGCAGAAACCAAAGCGGGCACCTCTGCAACCACGGGAGGCTCTTTTCTACATGGATGCATTTGGATGGTATAGACGTTGAGATTTTTTTTTATCTCAGGCTGAACATGCATGGAAAACTGGCACCTAACTATGTTCTCGTTTTCAGCCCCACAAGGTTCCTACTTTGAAGGCAGAAAGGATGGAAGCAGACTAGGGAGTGGTTTAGCATGGCTGTGTAACAACCTTGCAAGCATGTGCTAGCCTGTAAACATGGCCTGCTAGCTGGTGAAGGACACAGCTGGTGAAAGATACCAACCTTTACCTCCAGCACCTGAGATTGAAGCATTTCTCTCTCTTTCTGGGCCTGGCCGTCTCTGTGTTGCCTTTTCGTCCCATCTACCCCGTTTTTCCATAGCAGGAAGGGAAGAGAAAGTACCCCAGAATAGCCAGCTGTCAGCACTGTCCCTAGGATGCTCTGTGTTACCAGGGCGGAGAGTGAGCGGGGACAGGAGAGTGAATGGGCGCTGTTTTGCGGTGGTTTGCATTCATTTTCCAGAATCTTTCTGGGCATGATTGTCAGATTCAGTGAAGGTGATGGACCTCCTGGAAGCCAAGAAGTAGGCGATCTTGTGGCGTGGGAACCACGAGGCCTGGAATCTGGGAGCAGCCCATCATGGGGTTCAGCCTACTCAGCCTGCAAAATAGAGAACATCCTTTTAGCTTCTGCAGCACGTTTCCACTGGAAAGCCATTCTGTTGAATGCATGTTGACTCATTCATGCTTTTCTTTTTGCTGATACGAAAGAGAAAAGTAGTGCCTTTTATCATCGGGACATTTTTGTTAGAGGCACCAGAGTCATCTCAACCACTCTGAGTAGCAGGGTTGAGTTCCTTTGAGCACCAGAAGGGGCTTTGCCATTCCCGCTTCCCCTGAGATCTGGGTTGGTCCCTACACTGCAACTGTACTTGCCTTTTCCTGACCCGTTTTTCCAGGTAAATTAGCAGTTTTACTCATAGCCATCCACCCACCTGGGCAAGACACATTTTAAAAAAAATTAGACCAGTTCGTGTTTGGCACCTGAGCGGTAGACAGCAGTACACCTGATAACTCATCTTAGTTTCTCTTGTGATCTGAATATACTTCTCTGATTCTTGCAGCAAGCCTGTGAGCTGAGGCTGGCCAGACAGCTCCAAACTCTGACTTAATTCTCATGGTTGAAACACATGGTGTGGCTCTTTTTTGGTGGAGGTGACAAAGACAGTTGGGGTATCTATCTATTAAGGCTTCCTTGGAGGCAGAGAGATCTGGCCTCTCTCTGGGTTCCCCTGTTTACTAGCTGTGCTTAGATGAGGTTTTTTTCCCCTCTCACTGTTCTTTCCTTCTTCTCTTACCCTAACAGTCTCATAGGTAAACTTAGAAGGAAGACAAAAACTTCTCAAACTGTCACCGAGGGGGCCATAAAAGAGACATTTGGACAGTGGTGCTGGGGAGACCCTTGTCTTTGCTTCCTGTTAATACAAAGGGACCGGGATAGCCCAGATCACCAGGGGAAGGTGGTTTTTCTTCATTTAGCTTTTAATTGCTTTCTTTCACTTTTATGTATAAAAGATTGTCCATTGACTTAACTCAAGAATGCAATTTCACAAACACTAATGCTTTACACATGACGGCTTTTAAAGTTAAAGTCGCATTCTAATACTGCGTAATGTTTTCCTCTCCTCTTCCTCCCTTCCCCCACCTCCCCTCCAGCCTGTATTAACCTTTAATAGCCAGAGGGTTGTTAGGAAGAAAATGCTAGTCTTGGCCGTGTGTCTGCTTCCACTTCCCACAGAGCAAGTGCTCTCGGCAGTGATAGGGTGGCTGCCCCTTTCTGAAGCGGTCTGTCTCTTCTGTGAAGAGAAGGCAGCTCATCCCTTCCGCCTGGGCTCATTTCGTGGCTCTATTTACCCTCTTTTGAGGTCACAGGACCCTTACCTCTGTTCCTGACTTAAAAAAAAAATTATAGTGGATTATATAGGAAAATGAAACAGGAAATAAAATCCTAATGCTTAGCTTTGGTTTCTTTTGGACATTTCATTAGAAGAAGCCTGAGTAAATTGGCCCGAGGGTTAGTGATTTCACCATCTTCTCTTCTCTGATTTCTCAAAGAAATCTAGCTCTTTCTCATGCCTCCTTACTCTCTTACCATGCGCATTCCCCATGTCTTTCATCTTTCTTTCTGATCACAGTTCCTCAGAGCCCAGACTTTTCCCCTTCATATCAGCCCTCACAGCCCAGTCCCCACTCGATGGCTGTTGGAAAGCACAGCAGTTGTATCTTCACCAATTGGGCTTGGGGAGGGACAGGAGTATACACAGTGATTCCCGCACATCCATGCGCCCCTGAGAAAGACAGTCTTACCCGGTACAGCAAACCCAGCCTCAAGGTGGGAGGGATCCTGGTGATCCCTTTGATTTTGTAGGTGAGATAAGGGAGTGGAGCCCTGGAGGGTTCAATGACTTGTCCAAGGTCTCCCTGTCAACGAGGGTCATAGCCTGAATGAGATCTGCTTGCCTGGCTGATTGCTTAGCCCGTGTGCCTACTGCCTTCTTGGATTTTCTCTGCTGCATTATGATCCAGGTCCTGGAAGGGACCTTTTGCATCATGTGACTCACTCACCTGCCTGGAAGCCTGCCCGGGTGTCCCTCCTATTTTGGTTCTGATGATGTCCAGAGAAGAGCTCTCTAGACCTTGTAACAGCACCATACATAAAACACTTCGTGTTTAGATCTAATGTAACTTTCTCAGATTAGCCTTGTTCTCTCAGCTCTGGCCTCCCTGGTGATGAAAGGCTTGGTCGTTCAGAGTAAATAAATCCAGCGGTTGCCAAGTATAGCAGCACTTTGCAGAGAGATCCTCTCTCCCATGGTGTCTCTGCTCCAGAACATGATATTTGAGCCTACCAAAGTGAGGGCAGTGCTAGATTTTCCACCGCGGAAGAACAGTTGTATAGCTTTTAGAAGTGACCGGAAGATTGTCTCTTTCCCTGGGGTTGGGTATGTAGCCCTGATTCTTTCTCAGCTGTGTGCTGTGGATATATACATATGCATCTTGGGAGAACTGTATACTCTTGATTCCAGAATAGCTTGGTCAAACTGACCTCGGAGGTGGATGTTTTTCAGAGAGGAACAGTATGCTGGATTGAGAGGGCTAGAGCTTGGCGACACTGTGCAGTCCAACTTTTTTTTTTTTCCTGTCTTACTTGGGAAGAGAGATTTTCTAATGAACCTGGAGCGAATAGAAGAATTTAGCAGGAGATTTGGGGCTAAGTTGTTTGTTTTTTAAGTTGGCCTTCCTTGTAATGGGATCCCTTTTCTCCCTCCTACCTTTATTATTATTATTATTCATTTGTACTTAGGAAGCATTCATTGCGGAAGACACAGGGAGGGTTTGAATGCTGCTCGGGGGAGGAGAGGTTGACGGAGACCATACGGCTTTATCATTCATTAATTCCTAGGTTCATTCATTGAGCTATTGAAACCTCTGTGTGTAAGACAGCAGCCCCAGATGGTCTTTGGGTGCCAGTTTTAGCTCTGAGCCCCCAGGCCCTGACAAAAGAGGGCACAAAGAACAGCTGAGTGTACAGAATATTCGCAGCCCTTACGAAGTCGGCTCCAGAGCCAGCATCTTAGGAATCTTTTTTTCTCAACTTTTTCCATTTTTGACAAAAGCCCAGCGTGAATCAGTGAGCCGGCTTTTATTATTGCAGAAGTGGTCACAGGCCATCTCTGGTTTGTGGAGTGGAATTGATGTCTGTGTGTTTATTCACAGATCTCCTCTGTCATAGCTCCCTACCTCCTGTTCTGGAAGGAGTTTGCTGTAACATCATGGTGGAACTTTTTTTTTTTTTAATAGATGTTTATTGGAGTATAATTGCTTCACAATACCGTGTTAGTTTCTGTTGTACACCAAAGCGAATCAGCCATATGCGTACACATGTCCCCATATTCCCTCCCTCTTGAGCCTCCCTCCCACCCTCCCTATCCCACCCCTCTAGGTCATCGCAGAGCACCGAGCTGATCCCCCTGTGCTATGCTGCTGCTTCCCACTAGCTAACTATCTTACATCTGGTACTGTATATATGTCGGTGCTACTCTCACTTTGCCCCAGCTTCCCCCTCCCACCCCGTGTCCTCAAGCCCATTCTCTATGTCTACATCTTTATTCCTGCCCTGCAACTAGGTTCATCAGTACCTTTTTTTTTTAGATTCCATATATATGCGTTAGAATATGGTATTTTTCTCTTTCTGACTTACTTTGAGCTCATCTCCCACTTTCCCTCTCCACCGACCCCCTTACCTACTCAACTCGCTACAAGACACCTCAGTGATTAGGAAATTGCCAGTAGGGGTTGAGGAGGGTTGCTGGTGGTGGTGACCGATTTCCTTAGGCACTGGAGGGGTGGCTCCCTTGGGTTGACCACCTAGGGTGCCGCGGGCTCTGAGTTCAGCGTTGGGTACACATTACCTCATTCAGTCCCCACGACAGACCTTTGGCATCCTGGTGTTACAGATGAGACACCTCATTTGTACACAGGAGTTGTTCGAAGAGGTTAGACTATTTAGTCCATGCTTTTAAGTTGGGTGGCTGAAAATCAAACCCAGGTCTGTCTAATTGCTTAGCCTGTGGTCTTAATGCCTTCTTGTATTTTCTCTGTGCATATTGGGATAGGCTGGCTTCCGGGTTGATGGTTAGGGGAGGGCACCCGGCCAGAACTGGCTTCACCAAACTGCGCTTATGCACCTCCTGTGTTTGCTTCTCTGGTGGGTCTGTCCCATTTGGAGTCTGAGGATGGGGCACATGTGTCATCCTATCCCATGACAGGCTTAATTGTGCTGCGACCTGGCACTGTGGGGAGGTTTGGGGAGGAGCCAGGCAGAGGAAGGGAAGAGTATGGGGCACGTCCCCATCCTTGAGAAACAATGTCTGTTTCTTCTCCTAGTGGAGCTGGCTTTGGCTTTTCATTAGCTCTCCATTTGAATGTGGCAATTTTCTAAGGAACTTTGTCCCAGTACTGAACTGGCCTTCTGGAAAATGCTGTGTCCCCAGAAATAATGTTGTGGTGACTGCGATGGGTTCTTTGTGCGTTGAGGTGGGACATCTTTGGCTGGGCGAGGTCTTTGCTAGACGAAAAATGTCTGCAGCTTCCCAGGCATCCCAGACCCTGAAGCCAGGCCCCATGCCCTGGTGATGCCGCTTACTCTTGGGGAGACCTGGAGGTTGATGGAGTGCCCCAAGGCTGGAGTGGGGAGCACAGAGAGGCCCAGATGTTTTGCATAGTTTTTTCCATCGCCCCCTCAGGAATGTGTTCCCTCAGGACGGGTTATGGCCTGGAAGTGAGCCTAATGTAAACATCCTTGCTGTGGCCAGTCCCCTTAATCGAATAGAATGGTTTGGGGATAAGCAGGCTTGGGGGAGGGAGGAAAGGGAAGGAGGGGAGGGGAGAGATTTAGTGACTGAATTCAGAGACGAGGCTGTCTGTCGGGGGCTGTTCTCCCAGTGGGTTCCAGGCTGATACAGAGCAGGACCAGCCTTCCTGGAGCTGGTGCAGTGCAGACCTGGCCGGTTCTCTTGGGCAGTGGGAAATGCTTAGGGCACGCCTGGCAACGGTGGTTTGGTTGAGCAGCTGGGCAGAGCAGTGAGGGGCACAGAGGTGCACCAGAAGAGCCAGGACTGGGGGCAGGAGCTGGAGGGAGCCACACGAGGACTTCTGGGGAGCCTCTGCTAATTCAAGTCCTTTAAAAGCCTTCAACATCATATTCAAAACTGTGCTCTTTGAAGCGCTATGTCTCGAGGGCACTAGACTCCCAGAGAAGGAGTGTGAAAACTGTGGCAGAGTTATGTGTGCATGTGTGAGCAGGAGGGTGGTGCTTAGGGCTCCTGGCAGGTAGCCTCAGCATCCCAGAGGGGCTGACCCTCTCTACTGTGCCTGCACCCCCTTTTCCTCTCCCTTTGAGGGGCTCAGGCTTTCTGCGAGATCCTGGTACCTCAGCCAGACCTTAAAGCAGAAGACTGGACATAAAGCCGTCCTCTGCAGCAACCCGTGTGCGGAAAGCCCCCGACGGCAATAATCTGGGGTCACCAGGGGACGTTACACGTTAGAAGTCTGACCTGGATGGTTTCCTCTCTGGTGGGGGAGTCTAGGCGCCCCAGGCAACATCGCAGCAACTGCCTTTGCCTGACTAGTGAACTTTTAGGGCTTTTGCGCGAGGTTGATTTAAAACAGTTGGCGGAGATGCCAAGACTGGTGTGTTGGTTTCAGTGGTTCAGATTTTAGGAATAAGAGTCAGGCCACCGGGGAGACCTCAGGATCCGGGGGGCGGTGGGAACCTTTCCCTTCCGACATCTTGGAACCTTGGTCCTGAGGGTGCCAAGGAGAGGGGAGATGTAAACAAGGTAGTTTGCCTTCGAGATGCAGGATCTAATCTAAACATGATTGAGCTGATTTGATTTTATAGATTGGAATTTCTAAGTGATAGAAACCGATGAGGTTCATGTGAAATATTTACTTAATACAAAGCCTCACTACCTGGTGCTGAAGGGTAGGGGGAAAAGATTCTCGGTAATGCGTCTCATCTTTTGGAAATGAAGTTGGGTTAAAGTTTTCTTGGTAAAAACTGAATTCTGTGATCTTGTTTTTACGCATGCTGTGCTTAAATATTAACACCAATTGAGCCAATTGCCTTTTAACTGCCTTTATTTGCTTTCATTAACAGTATAATTTAAAAGCTCAAGAATTTGCATAGAACCCATTGTGCGTGTTGGGGGAGAGGCTGTTCATTCATTAATTAATCGTGAGAATGTTATCTTTAAGGGAGGTCATGAAACGGGAGCGTGGTCTCTGAAAAGCAATGACATGTTTTTGCTGTTTCTTGGGGACTTGATGTACTTTTGGCCTAGAGATCTGTGTGTGTGTGTGTGTGTGTGTAATAACTTGGCTGGATCAAGAAAAATTTTAATGACTGGACATGTTTGAAGTTAAGTTGAGTGAACCTAATTACACTGTAGTTTCCAGAGAGCTGAAGGCAATACCGTTGGTCTGTAAGCACTAGTTTCAAAATTGAAACCAACCTATATAATTGCCTGTGCTTCTGAAATTGTTTCTCTCCTCCCCTCTCCATCTCCGAACCAACCCCTGCCCATTCGCTTTCACACCAACAGGGGAGAGAGAGAAACTGGCTGGTGCTGCCGTCCACAACATCGTTCATTCGTGCAGTGCATACCACGAACTGCATTGTCCTTCCCTGAAATGACTCTCAATACATGAAGTTTCCAGAATGCTTTCACTGAAATCAGTTGCTTCCTTCTGTACAGATGTTCCTGTGCTTTAGAACCTCAGCCAAGGCAAACATTATGAATGAGACCGAGACCACTGTGTCTTCTGATGGGCTGAAGTTCCCGGGGAGTCACGGTGCCCAAGCTCTTCTGACACCTGTTTCGACAGCGCTCAGCCTCTCATTCCCCTTTTCTCTCCCTCTCCTGCTGCTGTCGGTTTGTTGTGGGTGGTTTCCCTAATTAATTTAATCTGTAGTCTAGTTTTTCTGGGTCCACAGATGCCAGAATGCTGAATTTATTTATCTCTAGTGTTTTTGTTGGCTACTGTTGAGACACAGTTTTTCCTCTTCTCTTTATCCTAACTCTCTGTTCTTTTGGGAGGCTTCTAGACCCACTTCCATAAAGAATTTCTGTCTTGTGTGTGCTTGTCAGATATGTTTTCTTCAGTGTAGGGGGAAATATATATTTAAAATATTATAATACATATATATTTAAAAGATCATGTACAAAACCCAAAATATATAGAGTTTTACCTTTATGTACTTGACTACATCAAAAATTTTAAACATTTTGCATGCTTTTCTGTTGGGTTTTTGTCTTTTCCTTAGATATTTGTTGGTTCTCTTTCCGTATAAATCAGAAATACTCATCCTTTATTTGTTGAATGCGAAGGAAATTTTTTTTCCAGTTATTCATTTATCCTGTAATTCTGATTATGGTTCCTTTTATCATTTACCATTTTTATAATTTATCGAATTTTAAAATGTCACAATGATGTCTATAGAATGGAGAGTATAAAGCCTTTAATGGCTGAGTTTTAAAATTTGGATTCGTAGAGTATTCAGATACCAAGAGAGAGAGGGAGGGAGGGAAAGAGGGAAGAAGAAAAGAGAGGATAAAGTTAAAAGGTTGATTTTTTTTTCCTGTAAAGAAATCCATTGTGATCCGAGGACCCCTTCTCTCTAAGGGGAATATTGTTCTGTTTCCAGATTTCAGCATGTACTTGCCTCCCAAAGGTTTCCCTGTTCTGAAGAGACCCATCCTAAGAGTTGTCTATCCACAGAAGGCAGCTTCACCCCATTCTTTCTCCTAGTCTTCTTTCCTACCTAGTCTTTTTTCTATTTTTTTTAAATAAATTTGTTTATTTTATTTATTTATTTTTGGCTACGTTGGGTCTTCGTGGCTGCACGCGGGTCTTCTCTTGTTGCGGCGAGTGGGGGCTACTTTTCGTTGCGGTGCACGGGCTTCTCATTACGGTGGCTTCTCTTGTTGCGGTGGCTTCTCTTGTTACGGAGCACGGGCTCTAGGTGCACCCGCTTCAGTAGTTGTGGCTCGTGGGCTCCAGAGTGCAGGCTCAGTAGTTGTGGCACACGGGCTTAGTTGCTGCATGTCATGTGGGGTCTTCCCGGACCAGGGCTCGAACCCTTGTCCCCTGCATCGGCAGGCGGATTCTTAACCACTGCGCCACCAGGGAAGCCCTCCTACCTTGTAGTTGAAATGAAAATTCCATAAAGCCATCTCTGTTTCCATACACTTCATTTTGACCTCTCAAAGGACCTGCTGCTTCCTGGCTTACGGCAGAAATACTTCAGCATACCTAACCTTCCTTTTTAGACGTTGCTTGAGAGCAAAGACCCTCTTGTTCTGTCTTACTCATCTTTGAATTCTGCACTGTCTTCAGCAGTCACTGTACAGTAATTATTTATGAATAAACAATTTACCGAACAGATCAACTCTCATCCATTCCTTTTTCCTACACACTCTCCTGAGACCAGTATATTCTTCAAAAGAGGCGTCTGGAGCCTCTTTTGAGGAAGTCTAACACTGCATGTATTTTGCATAAATAAGGTGGAGGTATTGACTTGGAAACTGGTTGGAGTTTTGGGAAGAAAAAAGGGGAGAGAAGAAGGCATTCCAGAGCTGCTAACATTGTCCTCAGGATATTCCCAATCTAAAACCCATCTAATCATGACCTTTGATTCCCCCAGAGCACCTGCCAAGTGTTTTACTTTGAGTGAGATGATGGAGGACAAATGGCAATGTCATGATCTTTGCCCTTGTCTAGCATTCTCTAGTTTGAGATTTGTTTGGGAAAGGGGGTTACAAAAATGCAGACATTATATAAATGACCCTTTGTGTTATCCCTCATTCTGTTTTTATTTCCCATCCTCTCATTTCCTCTTCCTAAATGAAGCTGGTTGGGGCTTTTCAAAGCCGACTCTATTGAGGTTATTGGGGCAACCATAGTTAGCTGTCCAGTGCCCAGATAGTCTCCACCTAAAACCTGGCATTCATTCTTCTATTTGTGTATTCACTTGTTCATTCAGTTAGTCGTTCAGCAAAAAGTTGTTTAATCGATATTAGATTAGTCTAGTTTTAAGTACATGAAATGACTCAGCTCCCACTCTCTATTAAAAAGCTGATATATTAGTGGAAGTAGTGGATGGTAGGGATAAAACTGTCACTGAAAAACTCATCCTGGGGACTGTCTTATAACCTCCAGGTGATTCAGTAGAAATAGTACTATCTCTGGCTCCATGACATACTTTCAGGAAATAAGTAGAAATACTATGGTTCTTCTCTTAAGAGTCTAGAGTAACCTGATATTTTAATTGGAGATGATTTCTGGAGAATGTGTTCCTGATACTTGGCACAATGTTTGTCACAAAGTAGGGGACCAAAAAATGTTTCTTGGAGGACAGATCAGTGGGTGAAGACTGGAGAAGAGAAGAAGTTACTTTGGGATATGGGGATAGGAGGGAAAATCTGACTGGGAATGGACACACAGGGGACTCCGTTGTATATGGGTGGCTTGTTATATCATTCTTTAGACCTTGGAATGTCTGGAACATCAAAAAAAACTCATTCTATTCTCTCATCTGATTGATCTGTGTCTTTGCTGCTAAGTTCCAGCCTTAATGCTATGTTAGGAGCAGTGAGATGATTTAAGCTGTAGTGTTTGTAAAAAAAGTTTGCTTCAGTTCTTATCAGAGTTCTTTCCAGAAACAGAACGTATGTTATTTTACAGAATGTACCTTATTTTTCAACACATGGGATGGAATTCAGGGTGGAAATTAAGGTATTCCCTAGAATATTCCGGTCCTGAGCTGAGTTTCATAGAAGTCCTGATGACCATTCCACATTGATGGGCTACAGGGGCACAGAAATAAAGATCTCAGGAGCACAGATCCATCCATTCATTCTTTCTTTCCATCCTCCCTCCCTTCCTCCCTTTCCTTCTTTTGTTAAGGGGGAGGTAGGACCAGGCTGTGTAAGGATGGAGTATCGCTGAAACCTGCAGACCCCTTTAATTTCTGTACCTTCACCTGAGGAGCTGAAGCTCCGTATTACTGTCTCTAGGAGAGACCTTCCAGAAGAAGGAACTGTTGCATTTATATGTGGACGTGACCAGAGTGCGGAGAGTGTGCGTCCCCCAGCACAGTTTAAAGTGTTTGGGGTCTGTCACCTCTCCAGAGGTCAAAGGTGAGATAGACGTTTTGTTGGTATTGTTCCCTCCCCCTCTTTTTTACTCCCTTTCCTGTTATCTCAACTCCCAAACATCAGCTTTGATGTCTATTGTTGGGACTTCCAAGAGGACTCTTAGCACATCGGCAGGTGTTGGTTTTAGTGAGCAGGCGACAGTCCCACATTCTTCTCGGGGAGAGGGGTGGGTCCCGTGGGTCCCACCCATTCCTTCCCGTGCCCTTCCCCCGGGGACAGCCCCAGGCCACACTCATCAGAGGTGGAGATGGGAGCAGGGGTCCCTGTATCTGATGGGGTGGTGGGTGCACACCAGAACTTTCTCCCATTATTTTTAAAGCCTGTCTGAAGGGATCTGTCTTCCTTCAGAGCTGGTTAAGAGAGGTTGTGTAACAGCCGCGTATTAATCAAAGACACTTCCACTGCCCCTTTACAGAAACACAACTGCTCTGGCTGTCCTCTGCTGACAGGCCGCTAATTTATCTTTCCCGGAGGAAGGGAGGGAGAAGGACAGAGAGGCAGGCGGGGGATGGCCACGCTGCCTCCCAGGGCCCACACGTGCGGTCACATGCTGCCCTTCACATGTGTGTTCAGAGCGGTGGGCCGCAGCCTGCATCCCCTCCCCGCCCTGCCCACGCAACACAGGATCACACCTACTGGGAATATCCTGGTTTACATGGTCTTCTTTCTTTATTTGCCAGGAACGTTTTTACTTCCAACTCCCAGCCGGTGTATGTGAGTGTGTGTTTGCTGAAACTGGGGGCAGAAAGACCCAGAAGAAAGAAAGAAGAGTCTGCGTGTGTGTGTTTAAGTGTGTTTAATGGACATTCTAGGTGAAGTGAGGGGTGAGAGGGCCGTGAATACCTGGGAGCCACTGACCTGCAATGTACAGTCTTCCTTGTCAGCTTTGCCGAACTTCTCCTCATTCTCAGGTTGGAATCTGACCTTCTGTAACCCACAGCTCAGAAGATGGATTTTTGGATGTTTGGAAACCTCTCAGGGCCTCCTAAGTAGGTGATTGAGCATTGTGTGTGTGTGTGTGTGTGTGTGTGTGTGTGTGTGTGTGTGTGTGTGTGTGTGTGTGTGTGTGTGTGTGTGTTAAAGCAGATCTCCACTGGAGAGTAGCTTTGAACTCACTTTATTCAATTCATCAAATATTTACTGAATACCCACTAGATGTGTTTGGCTCTGTTGGAGAGGTAATGCTCAGGCATAAGCCTTTTCCTAGCTGTTAATTTGGGGTTAAAACGAGTCCACAAATGGCTGTAATAGGAGATAGAGTAAAACACGTTCCCTAAGACAATTAGGAAATGCATTGGAAGCTCCAAGATGGGCATGGCTCCACCTGCCTCATTCTTTCAACACGTATTTATTGAGTTCTGCTACATACCAGACGATGGGGATACAGGAGTCCAAAGACATGGTCCTCGTCTCCGAGAATCTGATCGGTTAGTAGGGGAGGTAAGTACATAGACACACCAATACATTAGAGCATAATCAAAGTCGTAATAAAACAGAGAACAAGGTATAGAGGGAAGGGAGGCGAACAGTGATTGTGTTTTGGAAGGGGCTGCAGATAAGACTTGGCGGAGAAGGCGACGTCTGAGCAGGGTTTGGGAAGGCAAGAGGAAGATCGCTAGTTAGGCAAGAGGGAGGGGCATTCCAGGGAGAAGAAACAGCACGTGCAAAGGCCCAGGGGAGGAAGGAGCAGAGAACGGCAGGACACTGGTTCTCACTGGAGCTTGACATGTGTGATGAGGTAGGTAGAGGTGGTGGTCAGAGGTGATGTGGAGTCTGTCAGGAAGGCCTTGGCTTGCTCAGCAAAAGGATGTGAACTTTATAAGTTTGGAGCAAGATGTTGAAAGCTTTTAATCAAGAGAGGGAAGTAATAGGAAATACATATTAGCAAGAGCCCTCCGAGTGTGGAATTGAGGATGAATATGTGGGTGTGTTAGCTCGGAGTCAGGGGCACCTCTTGGGCACCTCTTGGAAACCTGGTGAGTGGCTTTGGTGAGAGGTAATGCAGGCTGAACTGTGGCGGCAGCGGGGCAGGTGGAGAGGGAAGGGTGCATGGCCGGGCTAAGATGGGTAGGTCTTACTCATCGGGCAGGATTGTGAGGACGGAGTTGAGAGAGACCCCTGAGTTTCGGCTTGGATAACTGGTGAATGGTGGGAATATAAAAGAAGTTCTGGGTGGAAAAATAAGTTTATGTTTTGAACATGCTGTTGGAGGAGATCTTGGAAAAACCACATAGAGGTTGTCTTGTGTATTTGCAATGGGTCTTGAAGGAAAGATATTTTGATAAGCAGACGTTGTCTGTATACAAATTCGTGTTTATTGACTTGTGATACTTTAGAGTGCATAAGGATCAGAACTATCTTCATTCCGTGGCAGAAAATAGTATTTTTGGAGTCCCCTGAATAATGAGAGACGTTTTCATCAAAGACCTTTATTGGTGTGTGTGCTGACATCTGGAGAGCAGAGATAGATATTTTCCTTAGGTCTGGATTCCAGAGCCATGGGCTCTTCCCTCGCTCCTAATTAATCCTTTGTAGTTAGTTACTGATGAAATCATGACTCTATGAAATGTTAATCCTTGGCTGTATAAACACAACCAACTTTATCACAGGACCCCGGGTGTGCGTCTGAAATTAGTGGATTGAATCTATTGCCTATTCGATGACTTTATAAAATCCACAGGATCTGGAGAAAACAGGCTAGAGTTTGGGGAAGATTTTATTAGGATTATTTTGGTAGTCTCGAATAGTTCTCAAATGCATATCATGGAATCTTAGAACTTAGAGACCACACCGTCAACTCCTCTGAGGAATCTTAGGCCCCGAGAGATGAAGTGACCGGAACCTTGGCCTCCTGCTTCATAGTTCATTTCTTCTGTCTCACCCCAAGGAGAACCGGTCAAAGAGAATGTCTGGAGTGAGGAGTTAGGAAGAGAAGAGTATTTCTAATAAAAGCAGCGTGGAGCGTGTGGCTGTGATGTGTGTTCCAGCTCCTGTGGTTATACTTGTCTCGGAGTAACGGACTCTGGGTTGGAGCAGCAAAAAAGAGGGGAGCACAGATCACTCAGACAGTGACTTGGAGTTCAGTTGACCTTTCATGTTGACCTTTGTGATGAAGGATTCAGGGAGTCATGTATGTGAGTGAATGAGTGACAGAGTGTGTGTAAGAGAGTGTGTGTGTGTGCGTACACAGGTTCACTCTCCACCGCCTTCCCCTCTGGGAAGCCTGGACTTGCCTATAGGATTTTCTAGGGAGGATTCCTCTAGAGACCTGCTAATTCAGCCTCTACTGTGTTTCTGAATGATGCACAAATGCCTCTCCCCACGAAGCTAGAAAAAGAGAACTTTAGCAGTGCTGTGTGCGGGGACGGGGACATGGCATCATGGAGGTTTTGGGTTGGACAGTGTGATGGAAGGCTTCTGTCTGGTCCCACCTGGGTGTCTCCAGTGATGGGGGAGTGTGGGTTTCAACAGCAGCCGGAGCACCAGCTCTCCTCTCGTGAGTGCTGTGTCGTGTCATTCCTTGTGTGGGTGCTTTAAAAGCCAGACTTTATTTAATCCTCACGACAGTTTTGCAGTAAGTACCGTTACATCAGAGTACAGATAATGAAGTGAAGCTCAGAGTGCCTGGCCTGGTGACACACAGCTAGCAGGGATGGGGCTGGGACCTTGACTGACAGCCCAGCTTCCCCGATGCCACACCTGCTGCTAGTGAGGAAAGCCCTCATCGCCGGGGTTGCTCCCTCTGGAGTGAGAAGCAGCTCTCTTTACGGGAGGTGTTTCTGCAAAGAAGGATTACAGAGTCTTCTCTCACAATGACACAAAGGGCAGAGTCCTGTGGACAGAGCTGGAGTGTCTTGTCTGGAGGCAGTGGAATGAGCCGGGTGGCTTCCTGGCTCCTTTCCAGGAGGGAAGTCGCTGAGAGGCCAGCAGAGTCCATCTCTACTTTCCCGGGGACCAGAGAGGCCGTTGGAGCCACCCCCAAGCCCCTCTGCTTCCAAGGTTCTCTCAGGACTCTGGGGGCAGAGCCAGCACTTGCTAATGAGTAGGTACAAGGTATAGGGCTGCAGGTGGGGAGCAGGTGGCGAAGAGGCTGTCCCCTCCCACCAGACTTCCTTAGGGTCCCTACAGCTTCATTCACCTTGAACTCCTTCTCCTTGTCCCCAGTGTCATACTGTCTCCTTTGCATCCATCCATTCTGTGTCTCATCCTTTAAAACTGAATTCTCTTTGTATCTATAAGTTGCTATCCTCTGAAACAGGAGAAACTTTCCCTTCTAGCTTGTCGCATTTTCTTCAGTTCCTCTCCCTCTTGCTACCCACCACATATTCACCCCTGGAAACCACTGAGCTTACTTCCTCTGCATCTCTTTGATTGATTGATTTTTGGCTGTGTTGGGTCTTCGTTGCAGTGCGTGGGCTTCTCATTGCAGTGGCTTCTCTTGTAGCGGAGCACGGGCTCTAGGTGCGCAGGCTTCAGTAGTTGTGGTGCGCGGGCTTCAGTAGTTGTGGCTCATGGGCTCTAGAGCGCAGGCTCAGTAGTTGTGGTGCACGGGCTTAGTTGCTCCGTGGCATGTGGGATCTTCCCGGACCAGGGGTCGAACCCGTGTCGCCTCCATTGGCAGGCGGATTCTTAACCACTGTGCAACCAGGGAAGTCCCTGCATCTCTTTGGATGAGTTATGTCTTCAACTCGATCACAAGCTCTAAAGGGTGGCAGTGACATGGTAGAAACCAAGTCAGGGCCTTCCCTGGGACCTGAGAACTTCTGTCAGAGTCTGTAGATTATGGTGATGGTGAATGGTCTGGAGTTGGGGTGAAGTGTGGGAATTGAACAATGAAGATGAAAAAGGGAAGGGCCAGCAGGGGCCCTAGGGTCCCTGTCTCCTCATCAGCCTTCATCTCTAAATCTTCTGCCCATCCTTCAGGACTCTTCTTTCCTCCTCCTGGGAACCCATGTAACCTCATCCCCTCCAAGATGGTGCCTCCTCTGCAGGGCCTCATCAGGGAGCCAATCTACACAGTCTAACGGTTGGAGGAAAACGAGACGGCCTCTCAGGGATGCCCAGTTGCAGTTCTTGTGTCCTGTGACATCCTGCCTGAGGAACCTTAGGATTGTACAGAATCTTAGGTACTAAATGTTTTTGAGATCCCACTTTCCTGATGAGGAGGCTTTTCCATTGAGGCATAGGAAATGTTTAACAACTAATTCTGCAAGATGAAAAACACCTGATTTGTAGCGTTTGCTAATCTCTGTGGTAGGAATACTCCCACCCTGGCTGATTTCAGGCTGCCAGTGTGGAGTCACTGGGAAGAGAGACATAGTGGTGGGAGCTGGCCCCAGAAGACCACAGCTTCTGAATGCATTGATGTACTGGCAACCCTAGTCAACCTCCAGAATGAGCTCTAATCCTTGGTTGGCTGCCAGTAAGATGGGGAGGGTAGTTCCTCACCAAATCAGAACGTGAAATTCATGGCTCTGTTCTTTGTCTTGTCTGTTCCCATGTCTGGTTCTTGATTCTGTCCAGCACCATGGAAATTTAGCAAACATACTGTGTACGTTACTGCTATGAGTTGAATCCTTGTGTACATTATCTCATTTAATCGTTAAAATAATCCCATGAAATAGGGACTATTATTATCTCCATTTTACAGATGAGGAAACTGAGACATGGAATGGGTATCTTGCTCAAGGCTATATAGCCTCTAAGTGGTAGAGCCTGAATTTGAAACCAAGACCGTCTGATCCCAGATTCCAAGCCTTCACCCAGTATATTATATTTCCAGTTTTATAGCATTTCACAGATGTCTCCGGATTTGGGTCTACTCCCAAGGGAGGGTCCTCGAACACAACCTTATCTCCTGTTGGCAACTCTTTGCTTTGGACCGTCAAGATAGATTCTGAGATGTGCGGTGTCATGCCCCCGTCTTTGGTCAGTTCGGTTGCAAGTTACTGGCTGTCCTCTAAGACACTTCCTGAACACCAAGACCACAGATTTCACTGAAGACTGAGATGGCTGCATTCTTCATAGACACTGGGTTTGCCTGTTCCAAAAATGGTGATTTCTATAGCAACCATTTATTCTAGCAGATGTGTGCCTGGTATGGTTGGCAGAGGGTGGGATCAGAAATGGAAACGGCCTTTTATTCTTCGTTTGCTGAATGCACACCCTGCATGTGAGGCACATAAGAGGGGAAAATATGGCATCCTTAGAGTCTGTATAAGATCTGTGGCTGAGCAAAGAGGCAGTTGTTGTTTAGGGCTGATTTTTGTCTGTCGTGTGAGTTGGGCCATATTTGTCCTCTGGTTCTTTAAGGAGCATTTTTTGGGCAGATGTACCTGTTGGTTTCAGTTCAATGGAAGTTTGTCACTTTGGTTTCTGTAGAATGTGGACATTTACTTTGGGGGTAGGGCAGTTAAATAAACACGTAGAAGACATTGCCTTGGCTCTTAAAGATCTCAATGTCTAGGTTCATGTTGATTACTTAGGGCTTTTTTTGGTTGTAGGTTAAAAAAAAAAGATTTGTGCTGGCTTAAAATAAACAAGACTATTTGTTGTCATAATACGGGAGTGTATCATGGCGCCTAAGTGTAGGGATACAGTCCACCTTTAAAGGCAAGTGAGTAGAACTGAAAAGTAGCTGTCAGAAACCCAGGCAGTGTTCTCTTTCTCTTTCTCATCCTCAGTTCAGCCTGTGCATCTAATTTCATTTTCATCTCTCTGCAGACCTCAGGGTGAGTCTAAAAATTACCACCCCAAGACTCCCAGGTTTACATGTAACAAGACTTAATTGAACTTCTCCTGTCTGTGTCCCAAATTCCAGAGAGGGAATCTGTTGATGCATCCTGCATAGGCGTCTGCCCTTGGCCACTCACTCACTGAAGGCTTTGTGGTGAGTGTCCTGTCTGAGTCTGCTTGGGCCACTATAACAAACTGCCACAGACTGGGGGGGGGGGGCTTTGACAACAGTTAAGTTTCTCACAGTTTTGGAGGCTAGAAAGTCCAAGATCAAGGTCCAGCCAGCATGGTCAGGTTCTGGCAAAGGCCCTCTTCCTGGCTTTCAGGTGGCCCCCTCCTTGCTGTGTCTTCACGTGGCAGAGAGAGAGAGGGAGAGGGAGAAGGGGGGAGAGAGAGAGAGGGAGGGAGAGAGAGGGAGGGAGAGAGGAAGGGACAGAGATGAAGAAGGAGAGAGCAAGGGAGCTTTCTCTGTTGTTTCTTCTTCTTATAAGGACACTAATCCTATTGGATGAGGGCCCCACCTGTATGACCTAATTTAACATTAATTACCTCCTTAAGGCCCTGTCTCTAAACACAGTCAAACTGGGGGCCAGAGCTTCAAATATGAGTTTGGGGGTGGAGGGTATAGTATCCAGTCATGTAGTATAACATGGCTCTCAGAATCTACCCTTGAGCCTTGTAGATTAGAAGGCGGCTTTATCAGACCCCTCAGAAAGAGACCACTATAGATGGGAAGGCTGAACACGATACTAAGATGACCCCAAATGCCAGATTAGAATCTGAACCTCTTGTCAATACACTGCATTTGGGATGGATGGCTCTGTGGTGTATATATATGCATGCATGGATGTTTGTGTGTGTGTATACATATACACACATATACATCTGTATATAAAACTAGAGAGGACTCTTTGGAGAAGGAATGTTTGAGGAAGGCTTGCATCCCTGTCATCTGTTAACACACTGTGATGAGCTGCTCTCCATACTGGTTTACACATGGAGTTTGAAATTAAGTATAAATTCCCATTTCTCACACTCACGGGTTCTCTGTCCCTCAGAGGGGCTGTCAAGAAAGAGCTGGATTTACAGTTTGCCAGTCTCTCAGCTCTGTGTTCCAGAGGAATTAAGGCTCTCTTACTGACAATGGCTTAACGTAGAGTTTTTAATAAAATAGGTGATGTGGGAGCACGCACTCCCGTCACCTGTGGCTAAACAGGTGCATGGGTGCCGGACCAGTGCAGGGCACCTTTTGCAGCATTAGGCTCCCAAACCAGTGGGATACGTGCTTCTACGGAGACCAGATGATGAATATATTTTTAAACTTGGAACCTGTGAATCACTTATTATTTCTGAATTAGGAGTCAAAGCATGTGAATAATCTCAACAGGGTTTCAGCAGATGTATTTTGCCTTTAAGGTCACTTAGCTTTGGGGAGATGGTTGGGGGTGATAGGGAGCAAGGTCCAGTTTGATTCTGTCTGTGACTCTGAGGAATCCATGTCATGTCTGCTCAATTTACCAGTCATGGGGAGTGTTACGCGAGGTACATCGCCACGGGGTCAGGGTAACGCAGGGAAGCAAACAGCCTTCTTTATTTTTTAATACATCAGTGTCACCAGTGCTCACAGCGGAGTGGTGAGTAGGTGGGCTCTGGTAGCTGTGTGTTCACAGCTATGATGATTGAAGAGGCAGCCGCCTGCCACAGAGTTCTCAGGTTTGCCTCAGATGCTTCTCCCACCCTCCCTTCTCTCCCGGCATCTCTCCCCCAACCTCCTACCAAACAAGGTCCGGAACTGAGGTGTTCTGGAATGCCGCCCTTGCTAAGCTCTGGGATTAGGGCCCGTCATTTGGAAAGGGGGACGGTGGGAGAGGAAGAAATACCCAAACGTTAACCCCTTGAGCCCATAGCACTGAGAGGCCTCACCATTTCAGCCGTGGGCAAATCAGCGTCTCTTGGCCACATCCCTGAAACCTGAGAGTCGAGCACCAGAAGGAGACAGTTAAGCCGAGCCAGGCTGATGAAAATCTCTCTGTCCTTAATGACTCTGCCGGGCACACCTGCTGCAGCCTCTCACTCGCTCTCATTGTCAGAGGGACCCAGGTATTGAATGACCACCCAGTGCAGAGCGCGGCTCAAGGGGGCCGTGGAGGAGGGGGGTCATGAGTGAGAGGGAGGCCGTCACTTGTCCTCAGGGAGCTTGCATGTGACTGGGGGCATGTTTAGGCTGACCGGGTGCTCAGGGAACGGCCGAGGCCCGGGGAGCGGGAGTCACCAACCCTTAACTGACTATACCCTGCGCCAGGCACATATCCTAGACCCTCTCCCTCCCCGTCTGCCTGTTGTCCCTTAACATTTTGCTGGAGTTTAAAAAAAAGACAACGGGAACACACACACTCATTTTAAGAAGTGAAGCAATACAGAGATATATAAAGAGTTAACAATATTGCTTATCCACCCTCCTCTAAGGCAACTCACGTGTATTTTATTTTTATGAAATAATTTTTTTTTTTTTTGGCCGCACCACACGGCGTGCGGGATCTTAGTTCCCCAACCTGGGGATCAAACCTGTGCCCCCTGCAGTGGAAGCACGGAATCCTAACCACTGGACCGCCAGTGGAAGGAAGACTTTCAAACTTACAGACAAGTTCCAAGAATAATACAGAGAACTCCCATATCACCTTTACCAGTTTGGGGTTTACCAGTTTTTAACTTCGTGCCCCTGGGTTTCTTCCCTGATCTCATGGAACCATGCAGCAACCTTTGGTGGTTGAAGGTAGGTGGGATTACTCTTTTTAGACATGAGGAAGCCACGGCCCAAAGTTGTTGAGCAATGTCCCCAAGGTCGCATAGCTGTCAGATGGTGTGACCAGGATTCCCACACCATTCCCCCATGACATCACCCGTGTTTTAATTTTGGTCGTTCCTCCTAGTACTTCTTTTTCAATCAAGGCTGCAGAAAGTGCATCCACTTCGTTCACAAGGAGGAGATGGTAGGAAAGTAAGAGGTGAACGCCTGCGTCCCTTTGTCTTCCCCGAGACCAGTGGCGTCCCCTCCCCCGTTCTGGGTTTGGGTAGTGGGAGGGGTCCAGGGCATATGCTGCTTGCTGCAGGAGTGGCTCCTTGCTCCAGACCCTTTGGCTTCGGACAGCTAGATGAGGTCTTTCAGGGTCAAACCTGACCCCCATCAAGGAAATTCACTCCACAAATGCATTGTTTTTCCCATGAAGAGGCACCAGAGAACAAAACGAACAGAGTATCCATTTTCATGGAGAGACGAATTTGCCGTTGCCGCTTGGCTGGACCCGGGTTTACGCAAACTCTTGGGACTGACCGTGTCCTCCTGTGTGAAAGGAGAAGACCGCAGTGCGCTGGTGTCGCACCTCCCGTCCCTGCTCCATGTGTCCTCCTGGATGGAAAGGTGGGACAGGCTGAACCCAGAGGTTCTGCCATTTCAAGGATCTTCTCTGAGCTCTGACTGGAATCCCTCCCTTCTGCCCAGACATGGGTGGTGCTTTTATCTAATGCCACCTCTGCCTCAGCTGGTCTTAAAACAAGGTGAATCCACTCCTCTGCGCTGAAATATCTGGAAGGGAGTCTCCAAACAGGAGCCTCATGACCCTAGTCTCCCTCGTCCATTAACCATGCAGAGTTTTCCTGGCAGCTGCCCCTCTGGCCTCGTTCCTGCCTGTGGGGACAGGTCAGGTTATTGGGGACTCAGTTGGGTCCTTTGGGGTTGGTCCCAGGAAATCTGCCCACGAAGGAGCCAGACGGACAAGGTGGTGAGGCCCCTCACGTCTGATTCAGGGAGCTGAGCGTTATTGCTCAGAGTGGCCCTGGCTTTGTCTTTGTCAAGAGTGGGGTTGGGCCCCTGGGCTGCAGTACAGCAGGGGGATGAGAGCTGGGGTGGCAGGCAGACATGAGGGAGGGTCTGAAAGCTTATTCCGTGGATACCCTCACAGACTTGGCTGAAGCTAGAGGCCTAGGTCACATGACCTGGGAGGGAGGCCACTCCTGGCCTGAGGACCCCATGAGCCTCCTGTGCCTGTGAGGGGCCACCCTGGGCTCTCCACTTCCCAATCCACAGCAGAGTTCCTGCTTCACAAAATTATACTTATTTACTTTGCGACCAGCTATGGTGTTCCCCGATGGTTCTGGGTGTGCAGGCTTCATCTTCCCCAGCGGATCATAAGCCTCCTGAAGGCCAAGGCCTTGTCACCTGGGGCAGAGGCAGGGGGTGCTGGCTCCTGGACCCCACCTTGGGCCCTGCAGTTTGGACTCCCTGCCTCCTGGCTCCGGTTGCACGACGTTTTCTTGCCTGCCCCCTTCCCTGCACCCCTGCCCCTAGGAATCACACACCCTGGGGACCGCAGTGTCTTCCCAAGGTCAGGGCCTTCTCAGCATGAGGGGGATGTTGATGTGCCCTCCTGGTGCAGCTCCTCTCATGAGAATCCCTGCACCGGACGGTTCTTCTCCTCCACTGCAGCCCATAGGTCAAGGGGTTCTCGGAGTGCCCCGTCGACCCACCTGTGTTGGAACCCCATGGGGCGCGTGTTAAAATCTCTTGGCCCACAGGGATGGGCCGGAATCGGAACCCTGGAGTGGGAGTAGAAATCTGTATTAAATAAGTTCCCCAAATCATTCTGATGTGCACTGAAGTTAGAGAACCACTGTAGTGGTCTGAAGCCCCCATGCCCCACCCCTGTAAACACACACACAGACACAGACAGACAGGCAGACAGACAGACCCATACACACCCTGTTAAGTGACTGCTTCTGCTGCTGAGACACCTCTGCCTTCCAGGTGTGTGGCTGGGTGGGCGGGAGTGCCCCAGTACAGAGCCGGGTGGGTTCTTGATTAGGACCCATGTCAGGGGTTAGAGGAAGGAAGGGTTATAAGGGGGATATCAGAATGGGGTTCTTTGGGGCTGCTGGGGAGCCAGAAGGGCTCAAGGAGGGGGCTGTTCCGTCTCTGCGGAAGCCTGAAGCTGCCACCCACGTGGCCAGCCCATGACCACACAGATCTCTGACTCTCTCATCAAGTGTGCCCGCTTGCAGTCCTGAAGCAGGGTTTGGGAAGGGTTATGTGATTAATCTTGTGCCCTGGAGAATGCAGCTGAGCACGTGTCTTAGAATGGAGTTGCAGAATCCCGGTGCTGTCTCCTCTTGGACGGCTGAAGACTGGGTGCTGAGGGTGGGAAGACCTCCCTTGCTCTCCTTACCTCCCGCCAGTATCACGAGTGATGGGAGGCAAGTTAATAAAGATCGGACTGGAAGGACGCAGGGCTGGGACTCAGGCCTGCCTGGATCTAAGCCTTTAGTGCTTAGTTTTGATAGGACTTTGGACAATTTCTTTCCCTTTTTGGGAGCTTAATCTCCTGACCCCTTGTTCCTGCCCCGTCTGGCACCTTGCTTTTTTAGTTCAGTGTCCATGTCTACAGCAAAGAGTGAGAAATGTCTAGAGCCGCATGGCTTCCTTAGGAAGGCTGAGGATCCCGAGGTGTCAGTGATTTGGAGGCACGATGCTCCTGGGAGCTGCAGCGTGAGCTCGCCCTCGTGCCTGCCCCGTAACAGCCAGAAGCACCTCTTTGGGGGATTCATCCCAGGCCGAGGCAGGGCGGTCAGCAACTTAGTCTGCTGTTGCTTTATCAGTGGGCAGCCTGGATGCCCACTGGGCAGACCCCCAGCTGCATCTGCAGAGGCCACGTGAGCGGTGGCTGAGCCGTGGTTCTGGCGAAGGCGGATGGGTGCAGTGCGAAGGGTGAAGATTTCACATGGGTGAAGTGCGAAGGGTGAAGATTTCAGCCCCCAGACTCAGGCGGTCCTGGCTTTGAATCTCGACTCCCGACGCTTTTTTAGCTGTAGAGTCTTAGACAGGTTACTTAAACATCTGACCCTTAGTTTTCTCGCCTACAAAACGGGAGGCGAACACAGCAACGAGCTGCTAGGGTATGTGATGTTACGAGGATTTGGTGAGGTGAAGCCATGAAACCCTTCTTAGCACCTGGTCCGCGGTCAGCATGAAATGAGGGTTAGCAGCAGGGTGTGTTCCCAAGACACTCGTGAGCTCGCAACCTGAAGCTTAGGTCCTCAAGGATAGCCAGCATCTGACTTGGGGTCTGGCTGTTGGAACCCTGGGCTGGCTTAGAAGGGGCCTGAGTTGGTGCAGTTTGCCTTCCCCGGAAGTGGGCACCCACCTGTCATCTGCCCCTGTGTACCATTTGTCCTACCCAGGCTCCCTCCACCAGGGCCCTGGAGCAGCAAGGGGAGGGACATGATGACAGGACCCAGGGTGCATCCAGGTGCCAAGAATCTGTCCAGCAGCCTTGACTTTTAGCCTGGGGTCTGGATGGGAGGGGGGGCGCTGCAGCCCCAAACCCGTTTGAAGCCCCATACGGTTCACTCTGCAGCTCTGGGACCACTTAACTTCTCTCTTCTTTACTTCGCTTTGAAAAGAGTCAGCAAAATCCTTGTTTCCATAAGCATTTTTCTGGCTGTAAAAAGCTGAAGCCCAAACCTGTTATTATAGCTGTTCATGCTATTTTAATCTGCTCTGTTTAGAGGTAAGAGGGTAGCAGTGACTCTGCAATTACCGAGTACATTTGATCCACGGCGCAGCTACCGGAGCCGGTGGAGAGCCCTCCGAGTGGGATGGTGCCATGTGTGGCAAATCACTTTCAAATTTACTAAAAATATGCCCCTCTGCAGCCGTGCAGATATCATAATTTTCCTCCCTGAGGCTTATTGAAATTCCCGTTCGCTTCCTGCCATCCGCTCGCGCCCAGCACGTGTCCCGTGGCCCTCCTGCCTGTTCCCTTTCATTCTTTGTCTTGGCCCTCTTGGCCAGATTCTGTCTGGTCTCCCTTGCCCTCCGCCCCACCCCACCTGCTTTTTCTTCCTCCCTCTTGATTTTCTGCTCACAAATATTTTATATTCTACTGACTGGCACGCTAGTGAAACCATTTGCGTTTGCCATCGTCAGAAGAAAAATACTTAGCATTCTAAATCTATCAACTATTTCAAATTTAAACAAGCTGGCCCAGCGCTGCGCCTCCTCCATACAGTAATTGTTGCATCCCCAGGCTCCCTGTTCTATCTCTGTTCCTATTTCATTCACTTTTCTATTTGCAGCTGGTGCAGAATACGGGCTTCTCCCCCTCCCTCCCTCCTGCAGCCCGCTTTGTAGCCAGTGACCTTGGCTTTCCCGAGGGCTGCACTGTAAATGAAATGTGGCATCGCCACATGTATCTTGATAAAATATATCAGTGGATGAATTGCTTTTCATATTGATTTCCTTGGACGAGCAGGGTGTGTGTGGAAATCGTGTGTCTTAGTGAGAGTCCTAGAGAGAGGCAGGATGCCGAAGGAAGGGCAGGCTTTGTTTTTCTCTCACTTAGGAAAAGTTTCTGCTTGTTAGCTTGGGAGAGAGGCCTCTTGGCTCTGTAAGCTCACCCTCTTTGTAGGAGGAAAAAGCAAATGTCACCAGGGCGTGGCCTGTCACCAGGGAGGGCCATGCCATCCCAGTGACTGCCTGGGTCTTTGGGGCGAGCGTGCATCTGGATGACCCCAGCTACTTTGTTATTGGAGAGAGCTGAGAAACTGTCTAGCCTTACTGGGGGCCCAGCAGCGTGGAGAGTCATGGATGGGCAGATGTATTTGTACGTGATCTTTATACCCTCCCCCTGGCCACTTTCCACTTTCACGTGTCAGGTTAGTTGAGATGTGGCACTTTTGAATCCAGGACTGATGCTGTGGCCCAAGGGAGCTATGGGGTTGTGCTTGACCAGGTGTAATTCATATGTGTCAGCATCAATGCATGGGCGTGCATCAGTGTGTGTGCTCGCACGTACGTGCACATAAAGAGCTGCGTGAGCCTTGCGTTTGGGCTGAGTGTGAATGCAGATAGACGGCAGTCTCCAGGCTTGCGGTGGCTGTTATTAGCGAGCTCTGGACAACGGAAAGGACAGTATCCAGCGAGGTGATCAAAACTTCATTTTCTCTCCTCTGCAATTGCCTTCCCAATTCCCTCTCCCAACTGCTCCTAAACAAAATAGATGTGTTCAGCCCTCTATTCTATCCAAGAAGTGAGCTGATAGTTGAATCTTTTTATGAGGCTACATAAGCGTAGCTTAAGGTGATAACTGTGTGTGCATGTGTATGCTCATGTAATAAAATGCAGTTAACTGGAGTATTTGGGGATGAAGCTATGGCAATTCATTACATTTTCTGGCTAACTGAGGCTTAACTAGAAAATCCTTTTGGTTATAAGCTCTGCTGAAATGCTTTGCAAAACCAGAGCAGTACATTTTCCTTTGTAAGTACCAGGTAGTAAAGTAATTGAATCCTTCGACATTTCATGATCTTGCAGCATATGCAGGCTAGGTAGTCTTTGGTTATCATTTAAGATTGTACGTGTCGTATGGAAGGTGTAGAACTGGTTTGAATTAATGTGTACCCCAAGAAGGTGGTTCTCACTGGGGATAATTTTGTCTCCCAGGACACATCCAGCAATGTATGGGGACATTTTTTGTTGTTACACTAGGGGAAGCTGTTACTGGTATGTAGTAGGTAGAAGCCACAGACACTTCTAAGCTCCCTACACGATCAGGACAATCCCCTTCCCCAGCCCCGCCCCACTACAAATAATTATTTGATCTAAAATGTCAATAGTGCTGAGATTGAGAAACGCCAATTTAGGATATATTTTTAAACATTTTTGTCCCCAAATTTTTACTTAATTCTTGCACACAAAATATTTTGTTTTCACGGGTCTGGCTTTTCCAAAGAATCAGGTGCTGGAAGTGTTCTGAATTATTGAAGCCTCTAATTCATTGACATTTATTGTTCCACAGAACAAATAGGGAAGCCTGCCAGTTTGCAGATAGGCAGGCCTGTCCCCAGATGGCCCGCCAGTGAATGCCCAGATTCATCGAATCATTTAGGACCATTAAAAACCATTAGGGCCACACTAGCTTTAGATTAAACTAAGCAGAATAAATAATCCCAGAGGGGGCTGTAGTTTTTACCCTTTTCTCTTTGTCTTTGCAACCCAAACTAAATTCCCAGAGACTTACCAGAACTTTCTGGTGAGACACAGTTTATTCTACTTACTGCAGATCAGGGACAATCTGGGATTGGCATACTTAAAAGTGCTTCCGGAGTACGTAGACATGTTCATTGGTTTTGAGTGGCCCTGAGTGAGCCTCTGCAGTGTCTGTCTGGTTTGGGTTTGGTGGGTGTACCCAAGGGCAAATGGGGTGGGGATCTTACATACTCTGCATCTTTGACTCTCTTTGAACACATCATTGGAAGTCAGTGGATTCATATACTAAACAGTCTTTTAAGCAAAATCTAACTGGTTTGGGGGAGTTAGGAAAGCTTTAGGGCTTCTCTTATTAAAGTAAAGGAAAAGCTTTTACTGTGAACTTAACCTCAAATGAAACTTCGGTGTCAAATGTTCTGGAACTATTACGTGTCATTTTATTAACCCATACCCTTTCTGTCTAGAACGCTGTAAGAGTCTAGTTAAATGAAGTCTGTGTGTCTGGTGAATGCGTGTGAGTGGTTGAAGAAAAGATGTTCAATGCTTGGTTTAATGTGCAAATTACCAATCCATGGTGACCTCTGTCAGGGGTTCATTATTTCATATAAACTAAAAAGGAAAAAGGTGTCCCTGCAAGACACAGGGGGTGGAGTCATGCAGCTGAAGCATGGGGTCATCTCTCAAGTGGAATTTTAGAGATTTGCCTTACAGTGTTCATCAGACGGGGCGGCTGCAGGGAAAGAGGTCTGGAGGTAGAGCTAGGTGTCCAAGCATCTTGGCCTGGTAATGCTGCGTTCTGGCTGTGTGACCTTGGACAAGTTGCTTAACCTTCCTGAGGCTCATGAGGACAGCAGCACCCATCCTGCCCTGTGCAGACTTATTTGGGGAATCGAAGGATGGGAAAGCACTCTGTAAATTGCAAATAGCTGAGTAAACATCAGGCACTTGGGACATTGCTCCATCGTTAAGCAAGAGCAATGCCATTTGTAAACCGGGTTTTGAGTACATCCTGAGCGTCGTTTGTGAGAGGAGTCCGGGCTTCTCTGCACGTACTCCTAAGGAGGTCGGGTACCACAGATCTCTCCATCTGCCGTTTTCTAGCTGAGATGCTAAATAGAGTCATGGGTGTACCTGGGGTCTTTCTCGTTCCAGTGTAGCCTCCGAGGGGGGCTAGATGTGTCTCCCTTCCTCCCTCTCAGATGGAATTGTATTTATAGCCTGGTATAAATACAATCAGAAGGTTCCTATAAAACTCTGTTATTACTGCAGCACAAAGTTAGACATGCTTGAGGTTTCGGCTTCTTGGCTCTTCCATGTGGCAATGAATATTTTATGGGAAAGGAAATACTTAGTGTCTGACTCTTTTTATAGTGCAGCTACTCACAGGGCTGGTAACCTTCCAGATCTCTCCAAAATCAAAAGCGTTGCCTGTCCATCTCTCTGCTCCTTTCTTCCCAAAATCCATCGCCGCTCTGCCTTGCTGAGGTTTCCGTGTTCTCCTGGTGAATGGGTCGATTCACGCGCTGTGTGGGGTGCGCTTTCCGATCCTAATGAACGCCCTAAACCAGAGGAGCCGGCCACTCACCAGCTCCGCCCCACCCCTGCTGGCGCTTTGCGGCTCTGGTCGGCCCTGGGGGAGGTGTGCTGGCGGGTTGCCCCCTGGGCTGTCAACTTGAAGGCCTCCATCTGCATTTCCTTCCATGCTGCCGAGTGCCCCGTAGCCACCAGAGGATGGGACCAGCCTCTCCAAAGTCTACCCTCATCTTGGAATTCAAAAAGGAATCGGTGAGTTTGAAGTCCAGCAGAACCCAAGAGCTCTTCCCTTTCAAGGCCTGAGCTTGGGGCTGGAGGCCTTGCCATGGGCAGCCGTCAGGCTGGTGAGATTTCCCTCTCAGGCCCTCTTACTGCGGGCCCTTCAGTGACCCCACGTGTAAGGCTGGAAAATGGGGCTTGGGTGGTCTTGGCCCTGGCTTGCTAGGCCCAGGCCTTTAAGTAGAAGAAAGGGGTCTCCTGGCAGGTCAGCGTCCATGGAGGTTGCTCCTCTGGCAGCCTGAGGCCATCCTGGCAGAGGTGATCAGCTGGTTGACCTGATGGTCCTCAGACACGTGTCATGACTACAGCGGCATTGCAGACCAGCTTTGTGGCCAGGTGACAGTGCCTCAGGTAGATAGCTCACGGGGCCCTCCCCAGAGGCCCTCACAGGCTGGAAAAGTGCTTAGGTCTCCCGTGGGTGTGGGCAAAGCAGCCTGGGTCTTTTTGTGTGTGTGTGTGGCTTAGTTTTCCTTTTATTATTATTATTTTTTTTACATCTTTATTGGAGTATAATTGCTTTACAATGGTGTGTTAGTTTCTGCTTTATAACAAAGTGAATCAGTTATACATATGTTCCCATATCTCTTCCCTCTTGCGTCTCCCTCCCTCCCACCCTCCCTATCCCACCCCTCCAGGTGGTCACAACAGCCTGGGTCTTTTGCCCGTGCCCAGGGCACCCCAGCGTGAAGAGCATGGCGGGCTCAAGTGCAGCTTCTGAGACACAGGAGCAGAGCTGGCTGGGCATCACCACTGGCTCAGGACAGTTTTTTCGTAGCAAGGGTGGGTCTGTGAAAAATGCTTCCCATAATCTGCATGGGGACCCCACGCTTCATTTAATGGGGCCCCGGGCATGCGACGTTTCACCGTATCTGCCTTCTGCTCCGTGCCTGGTGTTTGTCTTGGCGCCAAAGTAGGTCCAGGGCGAGAGTGATTTGCAAACCTCCGGCGACTTTGGTTTGTTCTCCCAACTCTGATTGTGTTACCGCCAAATAGAGCTGTATTTCCTCAGTACAGCTTTGTACTGGGTTTTCCTCTGTCCTCTTTTTCCCCTTCATCTTTCCTCTTTTTTGGTCTTTAGACCTTGGTGGCACAGGGTGGGCAGGGAGTAGAGGGCTTCTGGGCTTGTAGGCTCACAAGCTCAGCTGTGTCTTCAGTTGTGAAGGTGAAGAAAGGGTTATTTTGGGCTTCCCTGGTGGCGCGGTGGTTAAGAATCCGCCTGCCAATGCAGGGGACACGGGTTGGAGCCCTGGTCCGGGAAGATGCCACATGCCGCGGAGCAACTAAACCCATGTGCCACAACTACTGAGCCTGCGCTCTAGAGCCTGCGAGCCACAACTACTGAAGCCCGTGCACCTATAGCCCGTGCTCCACAACAAGAGAAGCCACCGCAATGAGAAGTCTACGCACCGCAACGAAGAGTAGCCCCCGCTCACCGCAACTAGAGAAAGCCCACACACAGCAATGAAGACCTAACACAGCCAAAAATAAACAAATAAAATAAATAAATTTTTAAAAAAATGGGTTATTTCTTATTTTTAGTAGTTTGGAGTGGGATCAGCAGATGGCTCTCTGGAGAAACTGAGCACAGCATTTTCTACCTGGGATCAGCTACACAGTGAGGACATTTAACACAAGTCAGCATTTAGGGTTCACCAGTTTGATGGGAGGGGTGGATATAGGCGAGGCTAGAAGAACTGAAATCCTCAAATGTTCTAAAAGCATCATTATTGGTCTTTCCTCATATTTTAACTAGCCCTCCCCCCCTGTGAAATAAATGATGAAGATGGATAAAAGAAATGTAACCAGAGAGAGAATAAAGAGGGAAAACTTTTACTAAGCGTCTGTTGTATAATAGACACTGCCTTGTGCTTTTAAATGAATACCTTTCAGGTTAATTCCAAAGCTAAAGTTCAGCAATTCCCTGGTTCTGGGATCTGGGTAATCCATAGATGGGATCATTGGTCCAGGGATCAGATAACACACCAGTATTGAGCGTCTCATTCCATATCTAGAGATGTGCCAGATACCATGGAAGACTCAAAGATGTGCGTGGCGTGATCCCGTCTCTCAGGGGTTAAGGCCACACACCACGCACACACATGTATGTACACACACACGTGCATGCACAGAGGCAGACATATGTTAGAGCAGCTCTACATTCCAGTGCTCCAGGAATTCACAGGGCACTGTGTCCTGGGTATCAAGAAGGTGACATGAGGCACTCTTTCTCCTTAGCAAAGCCTTATGGGCTGCCGTGATGGAAAGTGTGGGCACCAGCAGAAGGTTAGGACAGAAAAACTCTCTCCTCAGAATGTACGGTTGGGACTTCCGTGGCAGTCCAGTGGTTAAGACTTTGCCTTGCAATGCAGGGGGTGCAGATTTGATTCCCGGTTGGGGAGCTAAGATCCCACATGCTTCGGGGCCAAAAAACCAAAACATGAAACAGAAACGATATTGTAAGAAATTCAGTAAAGACTTTAAAAATGGTCCAGATCAAAAAATCTTTAAAAATCAAAAATAAAGGTGTATGGTTAATGAATGTGGTAGGCAGAATAGTGCTTCCACACCCCCCAAGATGTCCATGTCCTAATCCCTGGAAACTGTGAAGATGTTACTGGCAGAAGGGAATTAAGATTGTTAATCAACTGACTTTGAGACAGAGGAGCATCTGGGATGATCCAGGTGGGTCCAGTGTAATCACAACGTTCTTTAGATGTGGAAAAGGGAGACAGAAGAGTTAGTGTCAGAGTCAGAAAAGGAGACATGAGGGTGGAAGCAGAGAACCAGAGAGACAGCTGCCTGGGAGAAACTCTGCCTGGTGTCGCTGGCTTTGAAGATGGAGGAAGGGACCACGGGCCAAGGAATGAGGGCAGCCTCTAGACGCTGAAAAAGGTGAGGACACAGATTCTTCCCTAGACCCTCCAGAAGGAACACGGGCCTACCCACACCTTGATTTTAGCCCAATGAGACCCACTTTGAACTTCCTGCCTACAGAACTGTGAGATAATATATATGTTTTGTTTTAAGCTGCTAACTTGGTGGTAATTTGTTATAGCAGCAAAAGGAAACTAATACAGTGAGGTGGAAGAAATTGGAATGGCTGGTCCTCAGGGGAAAGGGGACCAGTGCTCTTCGTTTTACTGTTCTCAGGAGGTCCTGCAACACGAAGTGATTTTTTTTCATCCCTCCCCAGAAAGCCAAGCAGGACTGACCCTTATCCCTCCCAGCTTCTTGTGCAGCTCAAAGCAAAACAACCCTGCCCTTCCCTGTACCTCACTTCCTTCTGTGGGATGGCTCCTCTCTTCCCTGCAGTGCTGTGAATTCACTTTGTGGGTACAGATTCTCAAAGAGCGACTCCGGCTAAAGATGGAAGAGGGTTGCGTGGAATTCGGTTGAAGTCTTTCTGCCTTGAGGGACAGGCTTGGACCCTGGCCAATGTGGTGTCTGGGTTCCAATGTCATTCTCCACCTTCCTCTGCTCAGGTTCTTCTTTTAACTTGTCTTCCTTGTGTGAAAACCTGGGTGAAGTTTTTAAAATAAGTAAGTTCTCCCAGGAAGGACTAAAAATAGCATTAGTTTTCAAGTCTTGGCATTTTATGAAGGTTCTTTACCGCTGTTTGGAGGGTAAGGTGCTCTGTGTAGGGCCACCCAAGAATAGCTGTGGAAATGAGGTCTTGTCCCCATAAAGGAGAGGGCTGTGAGTTCATTGATCACAGATCTGTCCATAGGCTGTCAGAGTCAGGAGGAACATCCTTATTTTACAGACGGGGAAACTGAGGCTTAGGGAGCTTACATGGTCCATGGAAGAGCTTGCAAGTTTGTGACCGTCTGAGAGCGTTTCCCCTTACTAGCTCTGCTAGTATTGCCAGTTTGGGGGCTGTGGGTGAATTGTGGTGGTGACAGAGATCAGTTTTCCAGTGTTGCCCCCAAGAGACGAGTGAAACTCATCAGATAGAATATTGCCTGCCAAAGCGTTTGGTTTGGGAGGTTTTACCCTCTATCGTGGGACCTGAGAATAAGTTTGAGTTTATGACTTAGCTCTTTTCGCTGGGTAACGTGTCTGTACTTTCTCTTATTATCCTATTCTTCTGCCTCCCAGATCTCCACAATTGTCCCACGTTCTTTGTGACATTTCTTTTCTGGAAGTCTTTAAAAATATTCTAGGTTTTTTGTCTGTAATGCTTGAGTACCTTTATTCCTGGATACAGAGAAGGCCCAAGGACCTCCCAGGCTCTCTAAGTCCTCTGATTCTTAGAAGGTTAAACTATTACGGAAACTGCATCTGTGTCTTCTCTTATTTCCTGCAGGCAGGGGTGACCTTTGGGGGTTACATTGTTCAGATCAACCATTATCTCCCATTTGAAGTCTGCTACTCTCATCTCTCTACCAAAAGAGGAACTAAACCTCATTGTCATGGTTAAGGTCATAGCCGACAGCCAGCTAAAGAAGTCAATGCTCCCCACTCACACGGCTCCCCCACTCCCCAGCTCTCCCATCCTCTCTAAGATGCAAGTGTCTTGGGAAAGAAAGGGAGTAGAGGGTAAACAAGAAAGATGAAAAGGCTTCCTGTGGTCCTTTCCATCTCTCAGCCTCACTGGAGAAGGAACTTGGCTGGGTATAGGAAAGTGACCTGATGTGGATGTTCAGATGGCAATTAAGTATTTATTTGACCAGATCCGAGGATTTCCAAGCACCTCCAAATCCTTCCAGCCTGTTTGCAGTGACAGGCCTGGAGGCTTCCAGCAAGACGATTAGGGCGTGAATTAGATTGTGTCTTCTGGAAGGGAGCTGAAGTTCCTTGCCCACTCTGTTATGGTTTATTTCATTAAGGTTGACCATGTCCTTCTCTCTGGGCAGAGAGAATGAAGATGGGTTCCATGGAGAAGAAAATGAAGCAATGGCAATGGAGAAGGACTCCATCGATGGTAGGGGGCTTTCTGAGACCCTGATGGAGTCTTCCTCCTCCCCCCAGTGAATGGTGCAGAGCTGGGGGAAGACCCCACCGGGCTGTTTTGAGCGCATCACCCCCTTCTGGTGATGAGTGTGGTGAGCCCCGTGCTTTGCACATGAGTGGTGCACAGGGGACAGCTCAGGTGAGCCCTGCTCTCCTGGTTGGCTCACACAGAAGGCAGCAAGTGAGGAGTGGCTTGTGGGGCCCTTGGGAGGAGCCTGTCAGGAACCAGGATGAAAGGGTGCCCAGGAGCGGTTGACAGTCCTACCTACGAGTCCTCTGTTCCCAAGCTGGAAAGAAAAGCAGGTAGCAGGGAGAGGAGGAGGCAATTCTTAGGGTCAGGATGGGGTTTAACCCTGGGAGCTGCCCTTTCAGAGCATAACAGCCCATGTGACTGAAGAGTGGGTAGGGTTAGTATCCCCAGCTTGACACACCACAGAATTTGGAGCCAGGAGAGGATGTAAGAGCCAAGGGAGGGATGCCTGGAGGTTTAGAGATGGGTGCGGTATTTCCGGATAGCAATAAACCTTAGAGAGGGTGCTCTCTTCAGCTTTGTTCTTTGGAGCCTATATGCAAAACTTGTAGCACCCTTCATCTAGCCTTCAGCCTTGCGTCTCCCCTGTGTTGTTAGCTTTTTACATGTTTATGTCTTGTGTTCTCTACTAAGTTTTAAGGTCCTTGAAGGTACAGCCTATGTACTACATTTCTTTGAACCTTTCCACAGGGGCTAACAGCATGCTTTGCATTTAGTAAGCAATAACTATCTCAACTTGAGTGAATGGGACTACTGCTCCCTGTTCCCTTCCTCTTAGGGGAGCTACTTACTCATATTCCCATGGTCTCACTCATCACCTGTCCCCCAGCTAGCTTTCTGTCTCAGAAAGAGGCTGATGCTAGCCTCTTCCTCCTCCAGAGGTGCTTTGGTGCGGATTTATAAGATGAAAATCATGGGACGTGAATGGCAGCCTTAGAACAGAGGGGTCCCTGCAACCACACTTCTGAAACCTGACAGAGACCCTTCTCCAGGCTGTCCCTGTTGATTCGTGGATTTCCCAGCTCATGGGTCAAGCTGATTCTCTGTCCTGAAAGGGAAAGGGGGGCTGCCTGTAATTCCCTGGAATCTCCAGTTATTATTTTTACCGTCCTTCCTTCCTTCCTGTTCCTCCCCAAACTCCTTCATTTGCCAGCTCTGCCAGCGTGTTCAGTGTGATTGTTTCAGCTTTATTTGGAAACTGGAAGCCTCATTTTACTATAATAGTTCCTTAATGATTTTCTAAATGAAACTTGCCTACTTCCTCTGCTCCACCACTTCTCAGATATTAAACAAATATCTCCAAGAGGTTTTCTTTTCTTTTTTTACCTTTTTTCTCCGAGACCAGCAGCTTGCTGAGCCACATGGTGAGAGATGGGGCGTGTTGTGGGGACATGCCCGCTTGGGCACGTGTGTGTAGTAGGTGATTCTTAGGGAGGGTGTGGTTTCTGCCCAGTGTTTTCTTGTCTTGCTGGCATCCAGCTCGGGAGCAAGACAGAGCACCCTGGCAAGTGACCAAAACAGAGTGTGTGGCAGGAAGGTCCCGTCGCCCAGATATTCCTGTGAGGATCCACTTGTCCATGAAGGGGAGGCTGTGCAGGAGGTCGGAGAGCAAGTGTCTGGCCAGTCTCCAAGGCCAGATGTTCTTTAGTGCCATGTGTCATGATAGGAGGGCTTCTAGGATATGTCAGACCTCTGCTGTGGAACCACCGTCATCCTGAGTTCCCCCCCTACCCCATCAGGGGCCCGCAATGGCGCCCTCTGTGTCTGCTTTCCAGCCTCACCTTGTCCCCCATTAGCTTTCTTATCTAACTTCTCCCGTGCTACTCCACAGCACTCACTCAGCCCCCGCTCGCCTGTCTCCCAGTTGGCTGCCCTTCGCTCAGGAATGATGTGATTCCTGTGTCTGCTTTGCCCTCATCTGAAATGCCTCTCCTCTTCTCTGCCTGCTACACCCTTGTTACCTTCTGGGCGCAGCCTGGAGCCCACTGCTCAGGGGGCCCTTGAGTTTTTGATTCCCACTGACTCTGGGTGTGGTGATTTCAGTCAGGACCTGACATCTAAGCATGGGAATAAGAACTGGTTTATATTATTCTGTGTATTGTCTTCTCTCTTCAACTAGACGGCAAGCTTTAGGGAGGTAGGCGGTGTCCTGTGCTTTTGTTGTATCTTTCACTGTGCCAAGACCTGATTGATTCTCAACCTGTCTGGGCTGGTGAGAGAGAAAGGGGACTTGGATATTTTGGCCCCCCACCATACTGAGTTGGTAACCAGCTCAAGATGACTGAGAGAAAGAAGTGACACAGTGTAACTCCTCCATTGCATGTTCTTGTTGCCATTTGCGCTCTCATCAGTAGATGACGGTCTGTTTGATTGGATGCACATTGAATGGTCTTTGGAAATGTCCTCATTCTCAATGCAGAATTGGGGCACTTCTTTCTGTCCCTCTCCTTCCATGGTCCCTGCCCACACCGAGCCTTCCACTCCTAGCCTTCCACTCCTAGCCAGCTCCGTTGTTTGTTTCAGGGAGGGTTTGAGTGGCTGGTCAATGACTACAGTGCTGAGATCAAAGTCAGCCTCTTTCATAGGACTCCACACAATCCAGCCCTCACTACGACCTCTGCAACCCACTTCTTCACCTGACTCCTCCGGGTAGGCCAGCCAGACTCCCAGAGGCTGGTCCAGCATTGACTTGGCAAGGTTTGGCTCATGTGATGCCACCATCACATGGAACTTTCTCCCTTATCTGAGGCCTTTCCATTCTTAATATTCCCCAACGTGGGTAGGTAGAGCTTCAGAGCTTACAAAGGGCCTGAAAGGACCAGCTCTATCTCACCACGCCCTCAAGCCATCTCTCGCCACACCACCCACCTCTTAGCTGCTCCTCTTCTGCACACCTGCAACATGGATTAGTTGTTGGCATTTTGGCACATAACCACGTCTTGCTTTTGGGATTCTTTCTCTGTCTCTTTCTCACCAGCTTTGTGATGAACCAACCAGAGGACCAGGGTCTATCTTCCTTCTTCTTCAGCCTTATACTAGCTAACACTTACTTAACACATTATATTCTCAACACTGTGCTGAGTCTTTTACATGCACAATCTCATTTTTCTATCCTCTGGGGTCATGATATCCAAGGCTGAGATAACCGAGACTTAGAGAATCCCAGCATCTTAAAGCTAGTAAGCCGTGGACCTGGAATTTACGATGAGGGCTGGTGACAGAGTCTGAGTTTTGTTTTTGTTTCTTTTTCTCTTTTGAATTTATTTTATTTATGGCTGCATTGGGTCTTCATTGCTGCACGCGTGCTTTCTCTGGTTGCGGCGAGCAGGGGCTACTATTGGTTGCAGTACACAGGCTTCTCATTGCGGTGGCTTCTCTTTGTTTCAGAGCACGGGCTCTAGGCACGCGGGCTTCAGTAGTTGTGGCTCGCGGCCTCTAGAGCGCAGGTTCACTAGTTGTGGCACATGGGCTTAGTTGCTCCGCGACATGTGGGATCTTCCCCGACCAGGGCTCGAACCCATGTCCCCTGGATTGGCAGGCGGATTCTTAACCACTGCACCACCCGGGAAGTCCCTGAGTTTTTAAACTGTTTGCTCTGCCAACTTGAAATGTATCAGGCTCTGCCACTTACCAACTTGATGACCTCAGACAAGTTGTTTACTTCCTTATGCCTCAGTTTCCTCCTGGCAAAACAGAAATAAAAATGATACCTGCCCAGTAGAGCTGTTCTGAGAATTGGATGAGACAGTGCATGAAAATGCACAGATGCCGGGAACATAGTAAGTGTGCAAATATGTCTTGTACACCATTCTTCTAATTCTTCTTCATTATCAGCCTCATCTTAATACTGTTGTTTGCACCACAGTATCATCTCTGGGGTCTCAGGTATCATCTCAGCACCTAAGATAAGGTTATGTACGTGGCGTGTGCTCAGAAAATGCTTGATTCATGGATGAGAAGGCAGTTGGGTTTCCAGAGGTGACTTGGTGGGAAGCACTCGGTGTGATGCTGTCTGCGTGGCAGGTACTGATTACGAGGCTGTCTTTCCTAGCGTGCAGCCTCGACAGGTTGTGGTGGTGGTGGTGGCGGGGGGAGGTGTGTGGGGGAGGGGGAGGGCATGGTGGGGTGTGATGGACACTGCAGTCGAGAACCTTCCTGTAGCCTAAAACCTTTTTTTCCTTCCCACCCCTTTCCCCAGTAGCTCTGAGCCCTGCCAAGTCTGTGCAGGAGCCTTGAAATGACAAAGTACCCTTTAGTTAATTGCGCAACGGATTGCCTAGAGTTAAAAGTTCTGATTTATATGACTATAGCTCTAACTGCTCAATAACACAGGCCTGTAATCTACTTTCATTTCAAACAGAACGGTGATTTATAGGACAGCATGCCGCTTTAGCTCAGAAATGAGGTGTTCAACATATGCTCTGTTGACATAAATTTGGAATTTATCGCTGTTGTCAAAACTGCCTGTTGGACAAAGGTGGGTATTAAGGCAATAAATGGCTCAGAATAGTTCTCTGTCACATTTCCTAACCATTGTATTCAGTCTATTTGAGGGAAAATATATATTCTTAAAAGCAATCAAATGTCCAAAATCCATGCATCTTGTTTTGAATGGTGAGAAGGGAGGATGCTGGGAGGATGGCCGGGTGCGGGGGCTTGTAGAGGGGCGGGGGTGGGTCAGGGATGTTGTCGAGGAGAATGGTTTTCATGAAGTTATGGCCCATTTTTTAAAAGATTCCACTTTGCTTCCTCTCCCCCATCCCCATTAGGAGGTGGACTTTCTCATTTACAAGGAAGGGGAGGAAAATGAAAGCTCATTAAATAAAAGTAGTAAAGGGACATTTTTATGTGTGGGCTTAAAGGCGGCAATGTCGGGGAGGAGTTAGCGAGTGGGACCGGGAGGGAGGCGGGTACAGTTTTGCTTATGGGGAAATAAGGCCACCAGCTCGCGTCGGCGTCGCTTCTCTGCCACCCCGGCGAGCACAGGCTTGCTTCCACCTTCCTTCCGTGGGCTGTCAGGCTCCCGTGGGCCACGTGACCTCTCGACTGCCTGATGAGGGTTAAGAAGAGTTGGGTACCAGGCTCTGCACGATACGTTGTATGCACCCC